>NC_064907.1:1977000-2636000 GCF_929443795.1 Astur gentilis | reverse complement strand
TTCACAGCTGTAGAATTTTTTCTTTCAACTTTTTCACTTGAAAAAGAATTGATCATTGATAGTAGTAACAAGCACATATGTCTGTATTATTTGCTATAGCTTGAAAGTACCAAATGCAGAGATTTTGCCAGTCACATGGAGGGAGCACATGCCAAGGATGGAGACCTGTACACCACATAGACCTACTGAACCTAAGGGTTACAGTTGCAATAATTTTCTTTACTTGATCAGTCACTTCTTGAGAGGATGGTTTTGCTTTAAAGATCATGACATGTAGATATTTAAAGTGACCTGCTGACCTTTCACAAATTATTTTGGTCATCTAGGAAGAACAAGCATGGCTGTGAAATCTGTCGGTGTAAGAAATGCCCAGACCTGCCCTGTGGTAAAATCTGTCCGATGGGCTTCCAGCAGAACAGTCACGGCTGTGTTATCTGCAAGTGCAGAGGTACGTGCGAGTTCACCTCCAACTACAGCTTGTTTTCAAAGCAGCTGGAAGCTAGAGCAAAAGAAAAGGAATACTGCACAGAATATGTAAGAATTGAAATATGGGAACTAGTGGGAGATTTGCTTCAATTTTGCTCAAAGGAGTGTATTGTTTTGCAGGTATTTGTTATTATCTGTGTTTATCTTGGCTTCAACAGAAAGCCTCTGCTCCACTTTCATCTCCCATTACAAAGTCAGAGTTTGTTATCACTAATAAAAATTAGATCCATGTGTTAATAAGTAACTACTAGAAATAAGCTGGTGAGGGGGGGTGGGGGTGGTCAGTAGCAGTGTTCATCTTAGCTTCTTCATCATCTTTACAAACTCAAGCTTTGGATTGGATAGAAGCCCTGTACACCACCTAAAATTAGAGTGCTGTTTCTTGGACACTTTTCAGGTGGTCTCGAGGAACAATGAGTAGAGAGAACGCTCACCCAGGAGAAAGGGCTGGGTATTCTTAAGCTTAATTTCACATGTGCCACATCCCAAACTTGTAACCACCAAGTTCGAGGGGGAGATTGAGGTTAAGATGTTCATTAGCTGTTTGCTTTAGTTTTGTGCTGCTTTTAACGTGTCTCATTTTTAAGATATTTCAGTTTGTGTTTTGTATTACTCTGGGTATCAGACTTCCTTCATTGCTCATCTCCATGTGTTGCATTTAATAACTTCCCATTTGTGCTCAGGCTCTCTCTGATCCTAACTGCTCTTTTACGCTTATCTTCTTTGATTCTTCTTATCTTCTTTGATTCTTACTTGCACGTTTTGATTTCTAGCTATAGGCAAGTAAGTTTGAGTATTTTCCCTTTGCTTTGTGTAATGACTGCATTCTTAACTTTTTTTAGCAGCTATTTCTTTTGCAGTTTAAAAAATGATAAAATATAAGACAAGTTATGGGAACATGGGACTGAAAGAAAGTGTATGAGTTCCTGAAGTCACTTTCCTGTAAACATGCAATTATATAAATAGACAGATCCGACATTATATTTTCTCCACGTGACATCATACACTGCAGATAATTATAACAAAACTTTAAGACTTCTAGCAAAAAAAAAAATTGAAATGTTATAAATGTACCTTGCAGATATGAGTAGAGAGAGATTTCACTGACATAATCTGCAATATATGACTTTTACTAGAAATAAAAAAAATTAAAAATTAAATTAAAAGGCTAACTGCCAAATAGAATTCCATTGAGACAATCCTCATCACTTATCTTGTCATGTATCTTCATGTTCACAGTCAACACTCTTTTCCTGACTGTCGTGATGCGATGATGGAATATAGAATATACACAAGGTGTTCTCTTAGGTGTGCCATAATTGCATCCCAGACTATAAACAGATGCAACTCTTTGGTTACTAATTATGTGTATGAACACTTTTAAGTGCTTTCCTTAACAAGGATGGATTTTAAAACATGCACAAATATTTAGTGAAAATAACTTGATCCTTCTCCAAGTAGTATTTATTGTTACCATAATCATAAAGATACCGAGCCATGAGTGTATCACTTCAACATCACTTCATTAGCAAATTGTCCAAGAATAATTAGAGCAATCACCAGTATGTTCTGGGGGAGCTGTGAATCCTTGTTAAAATTTTGACCCAAAATCCCTAAGTAAGGGGAAGGGATGGGTAAATCCCCTGCCTGTGAATTAGCTCCACTTTCTGTATTGCTTCTGCCAGAAATAGCTTATGCTAGGATTAATAGTAGAACCATAGAAGTGCAGGGCTGGGGTAGTCCTCTGGAAAACTGAGAGTCCATTTCTCTGCCCTCACATAAAATAGAGTGTGTCTGGATAATCCTTGACAGATGTTTGTCTAAGATGTAGTTTATTAAGAAACTCCACTCTCAAAAGACAAAAAAAAAAAAAAAAAAAAAGAACACTCTAAAATAAGTTTTCCTGTGGTTACCAATATGTGACACTTTAAAATAAATTTTGTAATATTTGTCGCCCTTTCTACAAATTGAACCAGTTACTTCTCGTCCTAAGCTCAGCAGACGTATGGAACAGCTAAGCACCATTCCCCTTAGAATTCTTGCAGTATTTAAGGGGTTGCAACTGGAGCCTCCTAAATGTTTTGGGGGTTGGGGTTTTTTTCCTAAGTCAAGTAAACCCAGTTATTTTGGTCTCTCACTACAGTTAAAAAACTGGATATTGACCTTTAGCAGTAGCAAGAACTTCAAACTCGTGGAGATAGTAGTACTGCACTTAAATTTACAATGCTCCTGTACTTGTATCTTAGATTTATTTTGCCTTCTCTGGACTGGTATCACATTACTGACTCATTTTCACTTGTGAGCTACTGCAGTCCCAGATAATTTCAAATATAACTCTAGTTATCCAGTTATTCCTGTTTTGTACTTGGGCATTTGTTTTCTTCTTTAAGTATTATCTTTTGTACTAATTTTAATTAAAAACTGAAAAGTGAAAATAACCTCAGTTTGTGAAGTTAATTTTGAATAGTTGCTTATATGCTTGGTTTGTTTCTCCAGACTTTGGAGTATACTTTAGAATATTTCAGGAAAAAAAAGTTTGATTACATCAGATCCTTTATTTATTAAGGAAGGGGAAGGGTATTACCATTTAAGATTTTTACGTGTCAATAATTTTAACGTATTCCAGTGATACTAATTCAAATAGGAATTAATATATAATCTGATACTGAAGTACAAAAGTGTAGTAAATGAATAAACTTTTTTCATAGTATTTCTGTTCATGCAATAGGATGAAGTCTGTTTTAAGAAGTATTATATCCTTATGCCATGGCTTTTCTTTACTTCACAAAATGGTATACTAATGTAATTTCTGTGTATTGGGTTCTTATTCTGATAACATGCATCAAACTAACTTCGTACCATCTGCTTGTGGTTCTTAGACTGCCTTTGACAGATCTGCCACAGCTGAAGAAGTGCTGACCTACATGTTAGTAAAAAAAAAAAAAAAACCAAACAAAAAACCAACACCTTACTAAAATTACATATAAGCATTACTAGTTTTCATACTGCATCCTTTTTAAACAGAAAATGAAATAAGCAACTAAATACAAATAACGTTATATATATGTATCAGCAGAAAATGGTTGACATACCACTGAAAACAAGTCAGTTCACTAACAAACTGATCCTAAGTCCTTCATCATCATCATGATGTGGGCGAGGGAGTGTTGGGATCTAAATTCACTCTGCTGATTAAAAAAGAATAGATTGAGGCTGAATCCTGCAGCACTTAAGTACCCCTTAAGGTATAAATGAGACTTTATCCTTCCTAGACCAACTGCTTGTGTGTTCCGGCTGAGTGCAAGTAATGCAGCAGTCCAAGCTACTGTATTCTCATCTCAGTAAAAGCTAGGAATGAGGGATAAAATTGTCAGAGCAGTTATCTTCCAAACATCTCATTTATCATAGTAGTGTAACCAAATAATTTCTCATAGGTGTTTTATGAAATATTTCCAGTATCTAGCATGACCCTGTTAGAACTTGCTTGTAATTTTTTGTCATTCATGATATAAGACCATCCTCAGCTCTTGTAAATGCTTTTATATTCTAGTTAATGCTTTTATATTCTAGATAACATTATAGATAATCTTAATGAACTGCAATATTTAAATATTTCATTTTAAATATGCTTCATGCGTTCTGCTATTTCCCTCCATTGCATTTCTCTTTTTTCTTATATTATTTAGCTAGTACTGCATTTCTGTATGATTAAAATCAGTACAGGTGTAACAGAAGTGATTGTATTTTCTAAGGAAATACATTCTACTACATCCTATCATCCCCTTCAGTATAACTTTTACTTGTTTCATGTGTGGTGTTACTTTATTTTTAAGTGTAAATGATAGAATTATTGTTCACTTGGTCTTTTATGTGCTTTAAAAATGAATGCAATCCAGGCATAAAGTTGGTGTGCTTTCTTCCTAAGCAATGCATGCTTATCAGGACACTTCATTTTCCTTTGATTTTGTGCAGAGGCAACGGCTTCTCTTATGCCTCCTGTTAAAACAGGCTCTTGCCTGTCAATGGATGGGCGCAGACATGAGAATGAGGAGGGCTGGCACGATGGCTGCAGGGAATGCTACTGTCACAATGGACGGGAAATGTGTGCCTTGATCACCTGCCCTGTTCCTAATTGCGGCAACCCCACCATACATCCAGGGCAGTGTTGCCCATCATGTCCAGGTAACATGCCTTCTTCTATATGCTTTGTAATAGGATTTCATTTCACTTGTGTTCTGTTTCCTAATACATGAAAATAATCTCATGCATCATTCAGTAATAGGTATATATGAAGGTTTCTGTGCCCAAATATAACATGATGGGTGGTTTTTGTTAAGATCTCAGATGTGAAAAGTGGGAACTTACATATTTAAAGCATATGCATGCTGTGGGTCTTAACCTGTTAATCTTTGACCCATTGAAATCTTTAAACTAGAAAAATTTTATAGTCTATATTAGCTATAATAACGAATTCTTACTCATTTACAATTTTGTTACCCATAATAGCAAATAAGTCATTACATTTTCTCTTTTTTAATTTGAAGTGGAGTTTTATTAAAATTCATCTCCTGATTCTGTGTTTCACAACCCCTCAAAGGAGTATACATTTAAACAGATGTCTTAAGTAATTGAACCTTATGATTCTGTGTTTTGAGGAAAGGCTTCTGTGCCACCAGCAGTAGATTATTTTAATGCTTTTGGTGAGAAGGCCAAGTACAATTAATGCTGCATTCCAGTACAATTTTAATAGTAAGTGTTCATATGAAAAGCATCTATGAAAGATGTTAGAGTGTAATATTAATGCCCTCTGTCTTCAGAATGATTCCTACATTTTATGTGCTAAGTAGATTAATTTGTAATACAGTGATATTGTCTATGACTATTGGAAGTCACGTTACAAGTAGGAAAAACGAGGCTCATGATACTACTATAAATAGCAAAATGGTAAGACAGCACTGGCAGGATATAAGCAGTTACTAGCTGTTTCAAATTCTTCCTAAAGAACAGGAAATCCTAGGGGTAAAATAAGCAGCCAGATGCTCTTTCTAAAAGTGACAGAGTGTATCCTCCCTAGGACCTAAGATAACCAGTCTCTTTAGATTGCTTAGACAAAGGGTGATCTCCAAGCCCGTTCACACCTTGTGGTAGCTGGAAAAACATAGTCACCAAAAAGATGGGAGAGTCCAAAAGGTGTGTCTCCCTTTCAGCCTTTCTTATTCTCCACCACACTCCTCCCCTTACTGTCAAGACTGGGCACTGTGGTGCCTGTGGTTCCATGGCCAGCCATGGTGTTGCTTTTGGCACTGGCTTTTATGGAGCCAGAGCTGTTTTCAATACTAAATAATTTAGCAGTGGTTACTGAGGCCGAGCTCTTAGTGCTTAGCATCTTAGTAATTACAACCATTAATGACATTTTTAGCTGAGATGAAAACACTAAGGAGGATACTCCCACCAGTTATGCACGCTAGGGGAACCATCCTTCGCTCATCCTTCTCTTCCATTATCGAGTACCTGGCTAGTCTGATGGGGAATTTAGAAATCATAAGATTTTTAAAGGGAGCCTTAGTGTTTTATCAGCTTGGAGCACATTTTTTTGCCACAGCAGTATGCAGTGTTGGTCCATATGCATCCCATCAGGTATTGTCATTCTTTCCTCCAGCTCCCCATGCACACACACATCCACAGCCTGTCTTAAATAGTACACTTCTCTCCATGTGAAACCTCAGTGTGGCAAAAGAAGAAAAAAAAAAAAAGAAGAAAACAACAACAACAAAAAGATTCAGTTGTGAATATTGTTCCAGAAGGAGCAGCCAAACAGCAAATAATAAATACAGAATATCATATTCCTGAAGTCATGTTACTGGACAGGGATGTTATTTTCCACTCGCACTAGCTGGAATTCAGGGCTGCACAGAACTGGTGGAGTACCTGCAGCAGTCGCTCACCTTTTCACAATTATTTGTGTACTATTGTAGGGGATGGTATACTTTGTATGGATGGGGACAGGTTGGCACGTCAGTCTTGCATTAAATAAACATTCAAGATTCAAAATTTAAAATGTAGGATAGTTGTTCCAGTTTCAGCAATTCTGGTATTAGGTCCCCAAGACTGATTCCTGATTCACTCTACTATCAGCATACTTGTGCGTATTGATCTACCTAACACATACAGAACACCTCAGAGCGTTCAAGTAAGAATAATGTTAATTTTGGTGTTTCAGCAGCACCAGTGGCTAGTTGCTCTGTTTACAGAGAATAAGTTTGGGTAAATCCATTCATAAGTCTAATGTTCAGTTCATGGAAAAAAGATCAGTATGAGATCAGCAGTATCTATCTTCTCACACTGTACATTTCTTGTGGATGAGATCAGCGTTTGATTCTAAGCGCCAGCGATGTTGGTCTCTTGTATAAAAGAGCAGTTACCCAGTAGTGTCCATTCCTTTGAGATACAATGTCTGCGTAGGTTTCTCTGACATCTTTCCTGCTTTCGAGGTACTAGTCACCTAGCTTCTGTGTTAGCGAAGTCATACTTGGTAAAAATTCTTACAAAGCTAGGGCAGACACAGCACTTTTTTTTTAAAAGTGATTGTATATATAAGTATCTGAATTAATATGGCCAAATTAGTCCCAGTCCCCCATTGAGGTTTTATATTTGTTAGAAATGTACTTCTGATTTTATTTTGCAATGTTTTGATTCCCCACTGATGTTAAAAAAAAAAATCATAGCTTTCAGTAAACAGGAATTAACTTCGGAATTGTGAGACTATAAGCACATCGCTCAAATGTGTCTGGCATCAGGATATTGAAATAATTAGCAATCCTGATGTACTGAGTTTTGAATTGCACTGTTAACCTGTCAACAGGGAAGTGGCAGCACTCAGGGGTCATTTTTCAGACTGAGGAAAAAAAGTGGTTACGTTCAATTCCATATTTGGTTAGTTTTCAACAAAGCAAGATATACCTTGACTGCTACAACATTAATTATAACTGTGATTCTATATATTAAGAGGTTTAAGTGGATTGTCGCAATGCTTGTGAAAAGCTCCATGTTTCCTGTAAGATTTAGAAGGCCATTAACTGCTAGTGTTTTGCAGAACCATGCTATCCAGAAAGTTTGTATTTGTTTGGCTAGTTGCTCCTTCAGGAATATAGTAGTTGTACGTTTGTAGCAATTCAGTTGCAGTGCTGTATCAATATCAGTGCTGCTAAGGGAGCTGTAAGCAGTACCATATGTACAGCAGTACTTTCTGGTTATGCTTTTCAGTTTATGAACAGTATATGAGCTGTAGTAAAACAGGCCTGTGACTTTGCAGGGAACGAAATGCAAAGGAGATGACTCATAAAATTTCCAGAAAATAATTAGTATTGCTTTGCCGTAGGGGGTTAGGATGCCATTGCATAAAATGTAATACATTGTTCCAGATGAAATAAAAAACAAACAGTGACAAGGCAGCAGACCAGCTATCTCACTTCAGGTAAATGCTACTGAATCACATATGGTTCATAAATGTGAGCAATAGGAAAAGAATAGCATAAGCAAATCAGTGAAAGATAAAATAATTCCATGAAAGAAGAAATGCACGAGTACTTTGTGAATAGAGTAAGATAGGCCAGACTCCGGTTCCTTGAGTTCTACTGATATTTTCCAGAAGTGAAAACAAATAATTGAGTGGTGTGTCTTTGCCACGGTTTATCCCCAGCTGGCAGCTAAGCATCACACAGCCGCTCGCTTACTCCTCCCCACCTAGTGGGATGGGGGAGAGAATCAAGAAAAAAAGTAAAACTCATGAGATGAGATAAGAACAGTTTAATAGAACAGAACAGAAGAAAATAATAGATAATAATAACAATAATAAAATTACAATATTAATAATAAAAGGATTGGAATATACAAAACAAGTGATGCACAATGCAATTGCTCACCACTTGCCAACTCATGCCCAGTTAGTTCCCAAGTAGTGATCTGCCCCCTCCAGCCAACTCTCCCCCAGTTTATATACTGGGCCACAGTCAGAGCTGCAGAGTATGCAGTTTTTGGCATAAACTTTTCTTGATGGTTAACTGCTTAAATGCTTTCAAAGTGCAGGACAGGTTTCTTTTTTCTTTTAAAACACCAAGACGTAAAGAAAGTTCCCCTATTTTTTTAATGCCCTAGTGGCTGGAGGACACTCATGCTGAACAAGGCAAACAGTTTCAGCTCCTTTCTTAACTTGAAGGAGATCAAATCCATTCTCTAAAATGCCTGGGTTAGAGGCTGGGTCAGTCTTTTAGACAGGGCTGTAGAGGTAATGTAATTAATTGTGTGAAAAGGAATTAAAGTTCATTTGGTGAGATACAGTCACTGGAAATATGAGTATACACACTCTGGCATCTCCTTGGGTGCAGTCATTACTTCAAAGACTGCAGATTATGTGTTTGTTTATTTATTTATTTAATGGAACAAAGTGATTAAGCACTTCCACCAGTGTTAAGTGCTTATATGTTTTTAGGGGTTGGGTGGGGGATTCTGTGTTTTTCTTTGCTGTTTTGTTTGTTTGTTCGTTTTTTCCAAACTGGCACCTGATAGTACAGACACATATCACTCAGGAAACTCAAAGGCAGACAGTTGAATCTGGACTTCCTAAATCCCAGACAAGAAGCATACTTATCCATCCTTTCAAGAGTTGCACTGACGCTAGTATTTAGCAGTTAAGAAACTGATCGGTATAATTTTTCAGAAAATGACAGTTGTCTCTTGGAATTCCTACATCACGTATTGGTTTGATTTTTTTCTGAAATGTCAAGAATGTTTGACGTTATCTGGTTTATATTAACTAGCATTTATTCAGACTGATTCTGAAATTGTTTCTTGTTTATATTTTCCCCATTTTCCATGAGATGCAGGTGACAAAATCAATATCTGGTTTTGTTATTCCTAATATTTTCAATAATAACAGAAATTATTAATCTTGCGTACATTTGTTAATCATTAGAGTCACAGTTCATTTTGCCTGTCTTCCACTTCTGTTTTTCCAGATGAAATAATTGTGCAGAAGCCAGAGCTCACCAGTCCATCAATCTGTCATGCTCCTGGTGGGGAATACTTTGTAGAAGGAGAGACATGGAATATTGATTCTTGCACACAATGTACGTGCCACAGTGGACGTGTCCTGTGTGAGACTGAAGTCTGTCCACCACTGCTTTGTCAAAACCCCACCCGCACACAGGACTCCTGCTGTCCACAGTGCCCAGGTATATATTGACAACCACCTTTCATCAGAGTCCTTTCTTGATCTGAAAACATATGGTGTGAATATTGAATGTTTCGATATGTACACGGTTGTTGTGGGGCCTTTGTTAAGCAGTTTGGAGCGAGAGCCTGCAGTCCTCTATTTCAACTGCAAAACTTGACTGTGTGCAAGAAATATCTTATATGGCAAGGGGAGTTGTGGCCCTGAAGTTTGAAGATCTTTGAAGGCAACCTAATAATGTAAGGGTTGCATGAGAACCAGAATCCTTAGTTGGAAGGTTTATGAAATATGCACTGGCTTGTTTATGGAAACATGCAGGATTAGAGAAGCTTCGAAAGTAGTCAAAGTGCTAGGCAGATACAGGCTTGTTTCTTTTCCTTTCTACATGCCTTGTTTTCTGTGAACCTTCTTTTTACTGTATTGTCTATTTGGTCTCACAAATACTTCTGTTTGCTTTTACCTTCACCTGGTATGATTTGAGAGTGACTTGAAGGCAAGTGAGTAATATCAAAGCATTCCAGCCCAGCAGGTGTGCCAGATTCCTCTTAGACTGCCTCACAGTGTCAGGAAGGTAACAGGATTTGCTTTCCCCCAAGGAAAGAGATGCAATTATAAATGAACATGAATTCCTGTTTTACATAGCAAATGGGGGAGTTTATTGCAGTGGAAATTTAGTCCAAACCTGTGAATTGTATGTAAACTCACTGTGAAAATATTTGTCTTCATTAAAAACAAAATCTAAAAATATTACTGGGGGGGGGGGGGGGGGGGAGTTAGGTTTTGCCATTTCTTCAGCAGGGTGTTTGTTGGGGTTTTGAGTAGGTTTTTTCTGACAAAATACTTTAGGTAAAAAAGTTAGCCAATTCTCCCGACTTCGATTTTTCTCATTAATAACAGTGAACATTTGCTTAACTTCAAAATACTTTTTGGAGGAGCTGATCTTCCCTCACTGGTTATATAAGGAGCTTAGTCTCATAATTTACATAGTTAGATTGAGAACCTGGTCTGAGTGCCCTTACGAATCCTCACCCCCCACCCCCAGCCCCCCTTTTCTTAGATGTTCTCTGCATATACAGTCATATTTCTTGATCCATAGTGTCTGTTAAGATACAGCTTAATTGCAGAAATATGTCTTCTCCATTTGCGGGCATGAGAATTGAAGCAGACCCATTGGCATCAAGCTGAAGCCCAGTCAAGTTCCGTTTCTCAACAGCTTATAATTCACTCATATAAGTCCACTAGCGAAGGCGACAGCAGTATAATAGCTTTTTACTTTGCATCATTCAAGGACTTGAGCTGACATGGCAGAAGCTGGGATTCATGTTTTAGATTTAAAACTTAATCTAATTCAAGGGGAATTCCTATATACCATTTAATTCAGAGCATTCAGAGTGGCTTTCTGAGGGGCTGCTCCTGATGGTGATTGGTTTTGACTTTGCTGTCTTTTTTTTTTCTTGAGTAAACTCAATAAAGGTCTACATAAACTTTATTATAGAGCACATCATGAGATCCTCATCACATGTCCTTCTAGTTCTTCTGAAGTAGTGAGCCAAAATGTTACAATTCTGTTGCGTTCTTCAAGAGTGAACCCTGTTGGGGAAATATGAAAGAAGTTAGCTACTGTAAGTTAAATAACTTAATCTGTTTATATTTACAGACGAGCCTCTTCAACCCTCTTCATCAAGCAATGAGAGCATGCCCAGTTATTGCAAAAACGACGAAGGAGATATTTTTCTGACAGCTGAGTCCTGGAAGCCCAATGTCTGCACTAGCTGCATTTGCATGGATGGTGTGATTAGATGCTACTCTGAGTCTTGCCCACTGGTATCCTGCGAGAGACCTGTTTTGAGAAAGGGACAATGTTGTCCTTACTGTATTGGTGAGCAGATGAAAATAGTTGATAACTTGCTGTTCCTTTCTTGGGAATAAGAAGGAAGTTTTATTTCTGTATTGAAATATGTTTTCCCTGTTTTGGGGAGATGTAGTTTGTACCTTCAGTTGAACTGGAGAGTGAAATCTGCATAGGGAGCTTTGAGGATCATGATTTGTGGTTTTGAGGTAGAAGTGCAGGAAGATATAAATGTAATTTGCCTACAAACTTGAGAGGACATCCTCCAGAAAACTTGGTAATATACCTTACTAGATGAAAACATTACACAAAAATTGTTTTATTTAAAGGAAGATCTGCCAGGTAACACATACTTTATGTCAAGATATGTGGTAATATGAGGAAAATATTAATTACGACTGTAGAAGATAAGCTGAAGCATTATGAAATTTCACAAAATGGATAAGTGTTAATAAGGGACCTAAATTAAAATACAGGGAAAAAACAGGAAGTTCATTAAAGATAGTTACAGAAGAGGCAAATTAATATATTTGAGAAAAAAATTAGGGAGAATTTGGGTTTTAAATACTAAAAATGCATAAAGAATTGAGGGCCATGCACTGGTTTTGAATTTGGAGTTGAAGTAAATGGTGAATGCTGTAGATAGTGAAAATTGCCAGGCATTTTTGAAGTTGCAGAATTTGAGATTACCTATCATTTTTTCATTGCATTTTGAATATGAGTATTTATTTACAGATTACTTTTTTGTGAATTCACAGTAAGTACAAAGGCTGTAGAATGGAAGCTGCTGATAAAGAATCGTATAATGAACTTACTGAAATTAAGTCTTTGTAGCATTGTTGGAAGGCATTCAGAGCTTACTGTAACCTTCATTTCCAAAAGTAGTGGGGGAGATAGAGTAGAAAACAATTCAGTAAAAAGGAATATAAAAAAATTGATGGGCTTTAAGTATTGTTAATTGAACATGTGAATCAACTTCCCCATCTATAAGCAATACAGTTCTTAATCAGAAAGATGTCACAAAGGTTGTGAAGTCCTTTGAGATATGTACCATTGATATAGCTCTTGAAATCTTTAATTTGTTGCAGATAAAATTATTTACTAATAGGTGATACAATTATGCAAGGAATTCCATCAGAGAAATGCCTGGAAAAGTTAGAAAGTATCAAAATTTCAGTTTCCCTTGGAATCCTACTTAGATTCCTGATGAGGACATTTTGAGGGGAAAGTACCATTACCCTATTACTACTTTCTCATCATGGTTTGCATACAAAATGGGGAGGATTTGAAGTTTATTTGACAACTGTTTTTTGCAGGCTTTTCTTCCTGTGATTGAATTTGCAACCAAAAAGATCATTTTAATCCAGAATACATTTTAATGTTAAAAAAATATAGAGTGTATGCAGTTGGGCAATCAAACCGGTAGAGTCAGAAAATGAGCCTTAGTACTGTACTGGAGAATTCTTTAGGTCGAGGAAGGGATGCACCACAGGGACTGGTGCCATGAACTACAAAACTAAAACCCCTAGAACTTTGTGCCTACGCCTTGCATGTCAGGTTTG
Source organism: Astur gentilis (assembly GCF_929443795.1). NCBI lineage: Eukaryota > Metazoa > Chordata > Aves > Accipitriformes > Accipitridae > Astur > Astur gentilis. The sequence continues at coordinate 2,622,874 of NC_064907.1, read as the reverse complement.
CAAATATATACACACGCAACATGTAGCTATTGCTTTAATTAATTTACTTTGAATCCCATAAAATTGCACAATATTGCAAGTACTTAAATGTGTGAGCTGTAAAAACTTAATGTGTTTTTTTTAGTAGCAACTGCTCACTCAGCAATACAAAATACAGAGGCCAGATTTTAATTAGTGCTCAGGTATGAAGACTCTCAATGATGATACATTTTATTAATCTAAGCTGTACTACATTGTCAGTATGTTTTGTGGTCTAAATAACTGAAATTCATGGAAACTTACTTTTTTAATGGTTTCTATGAACTATATACTCTTTGCCTGTAAGAGGAGTAAGGTCATGCACTTAATTTTTGTCTTCCTGGTTTTACTGTTTTACTCTTCATTTCTTGAGAACTGTGAAGCATATCTTTGTACAGATTCTTCCTTACTATTTTCATGTAATAGTTGATAAAATGTTTAGTAGGCAAACTCTGTGGAAACAGGTCTTCTTCATTTACTGGAATTTCAAAAATTACGCAGGGTTTTTAACACTGTATTTTATTCTGTTTCTTTCTGGATCCAGGTCTGGTTAATGCCTAACAAGTTAGTATAGATTCAAATTCAAAATTTTACAGGCCTTTGATGCTTTGTTGTTTGACTCCTCAAATTCACCCTGTGTGTTCAATGTTCTTCTTTCTCATGCAAAGCGAGATTAATTTGGAAAGATAACCTTCTACTTTAGAGCGGATAAAGGGATATCTATTTAATTAGAGACAAGATTAGTCTTCTGCAGAAAACAGCAATGACTGTTTGTCTACCAGATGAGATTGATTTACTTGTGCAGCTAGAGGAAGTTTGAGAGAAGACAGGTAGAGCTACACATGGTATTCTGAACTGAATTTTTGTATGTGGGTTTCTCACTGCAATTCTCTTGTTTCTACTGTCTTTGAGCGCTTGTTGGTGTTGTGGCCTTCGTCTTCATCCTGTGCTTATACTTGCATAGAGACGAACACCAAAACAGGAGACACAAACAGGATAGTACTTTCTCAGGACTTAAAAGTTTCTTCTCAAGATTCAAGGGTGCAACACTGCTATTGCAATTTCACCCTTGTTCATTCTTCTAAAAAACATTTACTGTATTAAATTGTAATGTGTTCTTTACAAACTTGTAAAAGCCCGAGCAAGTTAAAGGACTTTTTAGCCAAGCCAGCTGTTGAGTTGAAGAAGCTGCCCTGAGTGGAGCAAGGTAGCACTTTGGGAGCAAATCAGCCCTGAGTGCACAGCTTTAGGTCTGCAAAGGACTGCTCAGGCTGTGTGCCTCACCCTCTTCCTAGACATTCTGATCAGTACAGGGCTCATGGAAGAAGGGCTCATGGTCATCTATGGAAGAACCTAATGTGCTTTCTGCAAGCTTGCAGCCACCTTTTCCTCCCACTCTTCCCTTCCCATGTCCACCCCATGTTCACTTACAAAATCTGCTACTTGGAGAGGTTGGGACCCATACTTAGAGCCATGGAAGCCATGGGATACCCATACCAAGGCCGCCTGGAACATTTACACTTTTCAGATAATTCCATTAGTATTTTCACAACAGTACTTCTTGCTGGTGTCCTTTTGCATTTGAATTTACTCTGTCCCGACCTGTTGCACTGGTCTGCTGACTGCTAACCTTGTTATGCTGGATGGTGTCAGTCTATTATGTTGTCATTAATTAAAAGCTGTACTGATGGCCAAATTATTTAATAAGGCTTTTTATGTATATTTGGGAGGTAATTCTAACTGACATATTTACATATGTAATCTGTGTGAATGTTAAACCAGTATTTTTTCTGACAGTTTAAGAAGTTACTTCGCGATTTCATTCTGTTTTCTCATGCATATGCTTAATCTGCAAATTCATGTCATCAGCAGGTTTCATCATCATAATTTCTGCCTCTAAGAAAAAACAGGCAGCAAGAAGCTAAGATGAAAATGAGGTGCTGCTTGGCTTTTGGAGGTTCTGCTGTGTAGTTTTATTTTGATTATAAAGAGCTATAGCAGCAAAAAACATCCTGGGCTAAGCAATTCATGACTGTCTTCTCAGTGAAGTAGAAGGTATACTGTAGACCACCTAAAAGGCTTGCACAGGGTGCAGTGTAAAAAAAAATGCTGTATTGAATGCTTAGGCAGAAAGTGTAATGCTTCCTTTAAGTGTTTTCCCAAGTTGCTTCATCAAGTCCAGGTCCCTATTAAGTACTATGTCAAAATCTATCTGAAAAGTTGTTAGCTTTACAGTCTTTGGGAAAGGTGTTCTGAAACCTCACTTTTTCTGAGGGTCAAGATCACATCAATTTCCAATTTGTATAATATTAACCATGGAAAAAAGGTACTGAATTTGGTTATTGCCCGTTTCCTGGAGTTGTCCATTGATGTAGTTACAGGGAATGATCAGATCCCCTTCAAATCTGTTTTATCATAATAAATAGTCTAAGCACTTCTAGGTATGTCACCTGAGAGTTGCTTCATCCTTCTCGGCATCCTGCCTAATCTTTTCTCCAAGTATTCCAGACTGAGTTCATCTTTCTTGAACCTTGCTAATTAGAAATGTAGGTAATTGGGTTTTTTTTTATAGTTAAATAGAATTTACTAGGAAACGAGAAGTAGTTGGCTGTCTCAAACAGTCAAATAAAAAAAATAAATTTTTCTTAATTTTCACAGCACTTTTACTATCATCATTTCATGTCCCCCATCATCCATCTTCTAGCCTCTTCCATGAGGAAAATGAGGAGAAGCAGCCCAGGCTAAATTATGTAATTCATAAAGAAGCAGAAATGACACTTTTTTAACAAAGATTTTCTGAAAGATGTAGAGAGGGTCTTAATGACAGCTGGGATTTCTTTGTAGTTATTGTTTCGCTTTTGTGTTTGGGGAAGAAATCAGCTTTGTGTGTAATTGGCCATTACCACGTGATGACACCAGTCTGTTTTCCTTCAACAGAAGATACAGTTCCAAAGAAAGTGGTCTGCCACTTCAGTGGGAAAACATATGCAGATGAGGAACGCTGGGACATTGATAGCTGCACACACTGCTACTGCCTGCAGGGCCAGACTCTCTGCTCCACTGTCAGCTGCCCACCCCTCCCTTGTGCTGAACCCATCAACGTGGAGGGAAGCTGCTGTCCCATGTGTCCAGGTAATGTGATATGACGACACAGATTATTATAATGCTGGTTTTCCAGGACTGATAATTATAAGGGGTTTTTAATTGGGTTTTGAACATCAGTCTATATTTGAACAATATCAAGAATACAACAGGTGTTTAGACTTCAGGAAAAATGAATATTCTTAACAGATAGGCATATTGTGCAAATATATAGTTTGAATTTTATTTTTTTCTGAGAGAGAGCTGTGAACTCAAAAATTAGTTGCTTGCTCCTGCTGTGTCCTTTCATAAGGTTATGGAAAAACATTAGTGGAGTAGGGAAATGAATATTCTTCCATCTCTGCAGATTCTGTCAGTGATTAACATTTCTGTCTTTTCCAAGTCTCTTCATTACTTTCAATAAAGCAATCACATTGCTTTATTTGTCATTTTAACTTGGCTTAAAAATATTACGAAATTTTCTTAGTTATGGACACAAGGAACCTAAGAATTGCAATTGGTTTTTAATGCTAGTGCTGACATACTTCTGCAGGAGTTTGCTCATCTTACTTAGTCAGCTGGTAACTAATTCTGACAGGACAGCTGGGGAGATTCAGCAGTACCCCCTCTTGCAATTCTCCTGCTTTGAGGATTACAAAAAAAGGAAGGCAAAGAAACCAGGAGTGACAGTTTACATACCAGCTGGGAAGATGTAGCCTTCCCTTGGTATTTTTGTTGTTTAGTATCGCAAAGGAGCAAGACTGTAGTAAAGTGTGTATTCTGAAGTGATATTTTTCAAAAGCAAATCTGTCCACACAACTGTATCATCCCATTCACATTAGGATAATGATGATGGCAGGAGGCATGTATCCTGTATACAGTATGAAACAGGTTTTAAAACAAAATCCCAGAGTAGTAATGGTGAAAACTCTGAACAAATGAAAGGATTCATAGGACAAAGCACTGCAGATGGCCAAGTATATTTCCTGAATTAAGAGCAGCACTGGGAAGTTAAGCAGCCTGTAATTGGTGAAACATATTTATCTCATTTCACAGAGATGTATGTACCTGAACCTACTAACATCCCCATTGAGAAGACAAACCATCGAGGAGACATTGAACTTGAAGCACCAAACTGGCCAACACCAAGTGAAAATGATATCATCCACATTCACAGAGGTAAGATGCGATATAAACTGGGCTAAATTAGGTCTGTGTTTATTCCCCATGTTTTAATGCATTTATTTGTTCTATTCAGGTAGCATCTGTATAATGCTTTGAAAAGGTGGTTATCTGAGAATATTCTTCAGTGCAGAACTCTTACATGCCTTTTGCTTTGAGTAAAGATGAGTCAGTTTATTAAATTATATTTATGCAATTTGGTCTCATTATCATTCCATCTTCAGCTTGGAAGAAACATCTGTGTTGGTATGATGGAGTTCTGTAAAATTAAAAACACGATGATGAATGAGAACTGATTCTGCAGTGTCTTTTCTGATACAAAAACTAGAAAGCAGGCAGTTGTCAGGCCACTGGAGTTGACAGACCTTCATTTGATCCATTTGACATTCTTATATTGATAAACAAAAATGGGAAAAGATGTACCACAACTTAACATATATCATAGACAAAAGTCAGAGTTAAAGAAATACTTCAGGTATAATGACACAGAGCTAATAAAGTTGTCTAAGGATGTAAATCCATCTTTTGTTTAAAACTGTGCTGAAATCATTATTCCAGGGTAAGGGAAACACTCAATGACACTGTCTTTGTTAACCTTTTCTAATTGAAGGACTACCTAAACTTGTATATATTTTTTTGAAATCTAAGGATGATCTCATAGCATACTATTGTTTGGAGAAAGGATACCTGAAATGTAACTGCTTTACAAAATTGTAAGCTTACACTTTTATAATTACAGCATTTTCATTTTTCACAGGCATTAGTAGCTGGCTTGCAACTCTCCTGGCTGGGGATTATAAACACACACTGCAGACTGTGTGTGAATATTATGTATGTCATTGAAAACTACCATTCTTTGCAATTACATGCAAAACTTGCTACAGTTTAGTAGACTGCCAGTCTGTTTTCACAGGCTGAGTGGTTCAAGTATTGTAGTATGTTCTCAGCAAATGAGAGAGCAAATACATCGTAATTGTCTTACCAGTTTTTAAAAGGAAAAAAAAAGGACTTTTGTCCTAAGACTTCCAGGTTTTCCTTAGCACAGAAACACAGGCTGGTTTTTTTTTTCAGTGGGTATCTGGTTGTGATCAGGTAAGATGATGCAAACACAACTGAGCTAAGAGGTTATTGTCAGACTTGCTTGTTACTGTGCTTTAGATTCCATCCTATTTCTTCTCTTTTTGATGGCCTTTTCCCAGCTATTATAGTCACTATAGAAGATACTAGCTTTCAGTTGTTCTAATTTACATAAATAAGGTGACATTTCAGGAGAGGAAGTTTGAATTCACACGAGTGACAAGATCCATGACTGGGATTTTCATAATTACATTCTTCTTTATGCTCAATGCCCATTTACAATTGCTAACAAATGCTGACATCTGCCTTGCAGACATGAGTCATCTCCAGGGAGAGTACAGAAGTGGCAGTGGACCACACCCAAGCGAAGATGCCTCGGTTAGCTCTGTTGCCTTGGTGACAATTCCAATCACAATAGCGCTGTTATTGATCATCGTCCTTCTGCTCATCAATCAGAAAAAGCAGTGGATTCCAGTGTCCTGCTACAAAGCTCCAACAAAGGTGCCCTGTTTAAGTCTTGTTTCCAGGCTTTCACTTTTTTTGGAAAATAAGGTGAACAAGAATATTGCGTAGGATGCAATTGAGTTCACGTGATGTGAACACTCTCAAATTATTTTCTCCTTATGTCTTAAACCATTTATACCAGTCAGTCTGTTGGTATTTATTCAGTCTCCTAAATGATTTTTTTTCACTATTGAATGAGAACATTTCCTGCTTCTTATAGTACTGAGCTGGCACTAGACAGAAAAAAAGCTCAGAAAAAAAAATTAAAAAAATAAAAATAAAAATCCAGCTCTGTATATGTGTAGGTAATACATGCAATTTTCTTATCTGTAGTCAAACTCTTAAGAGAATATTTTTGCTTTCTTAACTTTCATCCACTTTAAAAGTCTTGTCCAACGTCAGGTACTGTAGGTACTTGCACTGTTTATCACATTTTCCAGTAACTGCATCATAGGGTTCTAGGATTGATATTTTAAGAGAGATCTCAGGCAATATCTACCAATTAAGTATTCTGAGACCACCAAAAAAAGGAAGAAGCAAGTAGCTTGGAAGTCAACAGTGAAAAGAGCATTGTTTTGTTCTGAATAGTAGTTCCATCAGCAGACTAAGCCCTTATTCCATATTCAAATGTCATTCATATCAGTTCCCCCATTTATCCCACTTTATTCCTAATTCTAATGAAACAGACTTTGTCCATCCTTCGAACATAATTTGAGAGCATCTTTTCTTTAGTTTCACCTAGAAAAGTGATACAGTCATTTTAAAAATGAAGTGTTCCAGAATTCTTTCTGTCACTGCTGCAGAGCTTTTTTAAAAGAAAACACATAATTTCCAATAAGCTTACAAATACAGTCAGAGCATAAAGTTGAATTCAATTTTAATTAAATAGGAAGCATGAGGAATTGATATTATCCCGTTTCCAGTCTTTCAAGACAAGCAAGCAATACCAGTTTCTGAATTTCTTAAGGAAGGCATTTAAAAATTCATTTTTTACTCTAATGGATTCACTCCTAAAGTCTCAGAAAGGCTCTTCTCCATCCAAGTGCTGTGTGACAAAATGGTTGAAGCTGAAGTGAAAATGACAACTTTCTAACTGGAACTAGAATCAATAATTCTACCTACTTTTTTTACTCACAGAACGTTATTTTCCTCAAACACTTCTATTGCTGAAACATCATTTATTTCAGTGTCACCAAAAGACATCATCCACATGTTAAGAAAGCTCAGTAAGCCATATACATATTCAATGCAAGACCATATACTGAAACTCAGATTTCTTCTGAGAGTCTTTGTCATAAATTTATCTTTCTTTTAAGGTTTCTTCAACCAAATGTGACTCATTAGTTTCTCCTGTTCCTTGCAAGATGACTGATGGTTCCTAGTAATAAATTTTAGCAAGCCTGTTTTGGCTTATGTTCTTTCTGTTCAGAATAGTCCAGCTATTTATTAAAGAACAAATCAACAACTGTGCTTAAATCATATGAATACCAAAAGAAAGATGATAGGAAAGACATTTAAAATTACAGATGGACTGCTAAAATTTAGCCATGATTCTGTTAACATCGGTGAACCTCAGGACTTCTTTGTGAATCCAATCCACAGACTTTTGAAGAGCCAAATGTAAAACATTTTAAAATACTGTTTTGTAATAAATATTTGGGTAAAATGCTTTTTGTGATAAAGGTTACTGAAGGTAAATTTTTAGTAATAAAAGCCCTTCTGATCTTCTGATTTAAGCCTTGGAAAAAGAAGGTACGTCAGTGGAAACTGGAATTTTTAAGATTTGCAGTCCACTTGTATGCTTACAGTGCGAGCATACACACGCATTGTCACTAACTTCCCACATATCCATAGAGTATGCTTACTGCCTGTCGTCCTTCATGCTTAGCCCATAAACATTTAAGGTAGTGTGCACCCAGCATTGTTTCACCTTCCTCTCAGCTGCAGAACCTTTCTGTTGAAGTGTTCTCAAACAGAGGAATAGCAGGACTGGAAAGCCAGTACACATAGCTCAGCTCTTTCTTGAGCAGTATTTTATACGCATTCATGCTTGTAGATCATGACATACTCAAAACCTCACTTATTCACATTTGTCTAAAATTAAATCCCCTATTACACTTGCAAGCAAGGACGGACAGCTCTACCACGTGCCACATCAAACACTGGCATCTCCGTAATAACACTCTGCTTCACAAGGGTGTAAGGCCTAGCCAATACTGGATAAAAGGTGAATGATTTCCTAATTAAGGAAGTAATACATAAACCACCTTGGAAAGGAATATACAAGGATCTGATAGGATACCCCATGCCAGGATTAACTATAACAGCTGAGATCTCCCCCATTCTTCTAGTCGAATTGCAACCAGGAACAGAACATTCTTGAAAATGATCAGTAATAAAGAGGCTGTTAAAGTCTTGGAAACAAGCTGCTGCACATCCAGGGCAACAAGGTTAAGCCCCTGTGTAGTGCTAGACTAACAGAGAACAGTTTAAACCAGTCCATCTGGGATATAAGAATACCAGACCTCCATTCAGAAGATGAAAAATGGTGATTCAGAAGAGAGTGCTAGTCTGTTGCTGTGCCTGGCATAAGCCTTTACCAAGTTCAGCAGAAGTCCAGACTCTTTCATTGCTGATTTGATTTTGGTTTGTGCTTACAGAATTGAACCACAAAAGACTTTTTAAATTATGTGTGAAATACAAAAATTTTTTAATTTACTCAATATTCCCTTTTTGTTTTAACAGCCTTCTTGCCTAAACAATCAACTGGTATATGTGGACTGCAAGAAAGGTACCATGGTCCAGGTGGACAGTTCTCAGAGGATGCTAAGAATTGCAGACCCAGATTCAAGATACAGTGGATTTTACAGCATGCAGAAACAGAACAACCTACAGGCAGATAATTTCTACCAAACAGTTTGAAGAATTGCACCCTTACCAAGGATTTAAGAAAGAGAGAGGGAGAGAGAGACTAAGTCTGTTATTAAAATAAAACTAGAATTGTGCACTTGCTTAGTGGATTGTATTGGATTTGTGACTACATGTACAGCTCTAAGACCTTACTGGGATGAGCTCTGACTCCTGCAATGTGCCAGAAAAAGCATTCCCACTTTTCCTTGAGATAACTGACCAAGTGTTTTCTTAGAACCAAAGTTTTAAAACTTGTTAAGATATATTTGCTTGTAACATAGCTATAGAGGTTTTTGGGGAGGGGGAATCAGGGGCTAGGGGTAGGCAATGAGGTAAAAGGAAGCTTCAGACAAGAAAAGCTGGTCATGCTTGGCTGGAGAAAAAAATGAATAAAGAATACTGCCGGGCAGCAGGATAGTGGTTTTTCTTGTTGCTCTGAAATTGCATCTGTTGCAGCAAAGCCTAACCCCAGGTGAAAAAAATATGAAAAGGTCTGATTTTTGGGTTTTTTCCAGCTGTTGCTACAGTAATATACTCCTAGAACAGAATTTGTCACATCACAGGTGTGGTGTAGCTGCAAATATTTTTCTATATGATGAGAAGCTGCAGTAGTTAATGAAATAGCAAGGAAAAGGTTATAGCAGAAAATAAAGGGTGGGTTTATTAAGGATGTATAAAATTATACCTTGTGCTGCTTTTTGGTTTTATTTTTGTTTCTTCGAAGCTGATTGGCTAGATTAGCCGGACTTCGGCAGAGTTAGCAAATGACTGAGGCCTAAGTAATTCCTGATATGAGCACTGGATCTTTTGACAGCAGTATTGAAGGAAGGAAGGAAAAGTCAAGAACACCATGCAGTTCCAGGGGCTTTTGTTTGTTTGTTTTGTCTGTTGTGGTTTTGTTTTGTTATTTTATATCAATCTCTGGTTGTTCATACAGGAGAAGGAAAAATATTTTTGTTGGACAAAGCTCTTGCTTACAAGAGAGTAAAAAAGAGACTGTTTTAAGGTTGTTGTTTTTTTTCCTGTTGATGTTCTTATTTACTGGTATGCAGATTTAGAAACTACTTCCATGCTAGGAAGCTGCTTAATTTTAATTGTATATTACTCAAGCACCTTTTTTGAAGCTCAGAAAAAAAAGGAGATCATGCTTCTTTAAACTTTAGCATTATAGGAATATTTATGTAAATATAATTATGCTAAAAACAACAAAAAGTATTTGTATGTTTGTGTATATATATGTATATACAAATGCATGTAGGTATACATATGTATATATACGTGCATGTGTATATACACTATACATATATATACTGTATATATAAAATACTATGTATACAGTATATATTTTTCTATTTTTTTTTCTTGTTGAATGTATTTTTATCTGAGAGAGGTTTTACCCAGAGCAGAAACAGATAAACAGGCATTCCATATCAATGCTTAATCGCTTGTGAGTTTAGGAAAGACAAGAAAAGAGCATCTCATTCTACCTACAGTTTGATTTGATTTGAAAGTGTTTGTGTGCGTGCGTGTGTGTGTGTGCACTCTTGTGTTTGCGTGTGTACAGTACGTGCACGATTATAGCAGTAAGCGTTGCTCTTGCTACTTGCTACATTTCAGGGTGTTTCTTATTTTTCTTTTCCTGCTTAGCCTTAAAAAGGCTTTTTAATGAATGCATTGGCTAGAGACACTGATGACAATATACATGCAGCACTAATCAGCTCCATAGAATAACACCATCGGCTCCTGGATTTTTTTTCTTTTTTTTTTTTTTTTTTTCAAACAATTGTTTGAAACAACTACTGGAATATTGTCCACATTAAGCTGGAAGTGTGTTGTAGCTTGCCTCATTTATAACTCTGACTGTATAATACAATGTTAACTTTCCAAACAGGTCTTGGCACTTTTATACTAATTACCCATTTGTGCATTGCCTTTTTTCTTTTACAAATGCTTGTCATAAGAGACACAGATACCCAGTATGCTTAATGTGAAAAGAAAATGTATTTTTTGTAAAGGAACTCTCAAGTATTGTTATAAATACTTGGTCAGAGGTTGCTGAACTTTAAAACTGAAAAAAAAAACCTAATTTATTATTATAATGACCTAATTTATTAATCTGAAGATTAACAATTTTTTGTTTTAGAATATCAAAAAGGTGTTCTAGCTGTTTGCATCAAAGAAAAAAAAAATAGGTGTATCGTTAAGGGTCAACATTTTTTCTGCTTATATAACTTCCGTTTCCAACCACCAGTAAGAAAAAATGTGGTCTCCCCAGTGTTTTGTACTCAATCTGATATTGAAACAGAGATGTTTCTGTCCAGTTACCTTAAAGATTTTGTCAAGACAAAACATCCATTCCTTGCATAAGAGTAAGCAGTCTTTATCCAGAAATTGTAAATGCTTGCTTATGTTTTACAATCAAGGCCATATTCTGAAAATATTAGCAGGATATAGGACATGGTGTAAAATGGTTTTTATTATTATTATTATTATTATTATTTTAAAGATATGATTTATCCTATGTGCTGTATCCATTACACTCTTTTACTTTGGTTCCTGTTGTGCTCTTGTAAGAGAAATGCAGATATAATTTTCTGAAAAATAGATGCATATGTGGCACTTGGAGTGCACTGCGGTTCAGCAGATTGCTTGTTTACTTTTTTAACTGTAAGGCGGTTTCTTGTAATTTGGCTCTTGGCAGCACAATAAAAAAATTTTAAACCTATTGATGCACATTTTCTTAAACGCTCACATTTATTACTTCCGTACACCAGTCCTTGAGATGTTAGTTTATATCTTAATATTATAGTGAGTTTTTTTCCCTGAGAGTAGGAATTCGTATTACTGTCCTGCTGACCTTAGATCAGAACAGTTCAGAACATACTGTGGGTAAAGAACAGTTTTCAGCTACAGAAAGTTCTGGGTTTTACACTGGGGAATTTCACATTATAGGGATTTGTGGAATTCCAAATAGTTTCAGCATTCAGTAAAGATGAGCCTTTCACTCTCTCAAATGCAAAGTTAAGCCTTTGGCCTGCCATTGAGTCCCTGTGGTCATACCTGTCAGAAAGCCATAACCAATCATATGGGACTTTAACATGAAGTCCTATAGAAAGTGTGTGGAATCAGAATTTGCACTTCATGGACTTCCTGAACCACAGACCATTTATTTACCTATTAGCCTATAATGCTTTTTTTCTTCTACTAATTTGTAAGTTAATGGACTTGATGTAAAGTTCTGGTATGTAACTTCCTGAAGCAAGTTTTTCAGCTTAAGTACTTGCTCTGTGAAAAACTGCCTCCTTTTCTTTCCTTGAACCTACCCACTTGGTGGTTTCATTTGATATCCCTGACTTTCTGCATTCAAAGCAGCAGTGGATTGGTATCTATATGCCACGCATTAATTTAGAGACCTGGATCTTCTCCCCATTTTTTCTGTGCTGAAAATCCCAAGATGATTCTCTGGGAGCTGTTCCATACCTTCTGGCCAACCCTGCTGTTCTTTGTACTTCCCATTCTATTACATCCTTTTAAGATCAAGGGTAAAGGGACTGAAAATGCCTGCATTGTTCAAACATGGTACACCCTGGATCTAGCATTGTATTTACTGTTTGGATAGTGCTTTTACAGAGCTAGCTGAAATAATCCAAAAATGCCCAAGTAGTAGTAGTTACTGCAAAGCCCATAATGGACTAGGATAGATTGGTATTTTTGTGCATGCCTTTACATTTATATATGCTGAATTTCCAGTAATTTCCTTTCCCTTGCTCATTACCTGTCCCAGCATTTTTGCTCCTTCCCAAGACTATGGCTATGGAAGACTATGTCTTTGAGAAAGAGCATCTTCAAATTCTGCCTGCAAACATTTTGCTTTTCCATCAGAATGGAACAGAAAACATCATTGCACTCATGTATAGAATAATGGTGCATCCACATTTGAAGATTCACAGTAGTCCTGGCCTCCTTTGCCCTACTCCCAGTGTCAGAAAGGATCATATTGGAATGCCTGTGTATGCTAGGGTTTGTCAGCTTGAGAAAGTTATAACTGAGTAGGATAGGACAAAACTCTTCAGATTACCTCAGTGGCACGCAGATGCTTAACAGAGAATTAATTTTCCACTGACCGTGTCTCTTTCCAAGCATCAAGTAGGAATTTTGAGGAGAAACTTAAAGGAGGCTCAAAAGAAATTTCAGAAGTTAAGCTGAGAAAAACCTTGCTACGTGCTTTGGGCGATCAAAAGTTTACAGCGGCTCAAAGACGTACTGGACAAAAAAAGGCCATCATAAGCTACTGCACATAGGGACACGATACAAAGCTAGCACGAGAGGGCATGGGAGTGACGGCGCTAATAACCACCACGTTCTCTCCAAAACTTAGTTTCATATGGGTTAGGTGGCTGAATGGAGGCTAAAAAGACAGCCAAAAAAGCCACCCCGTCCGTAGTTTACCGGGTTGCAGTGGAGCCACCGCAACTCCTCCAGCGTCCCCTTTCCCCTCCCCGGGGAACTGCCCCTACTCGCTGCCTGAAAAGCACCTGCCTCAGGCCTGCGGCTGCCGCTCCCCGTGCGCACGAACGATCCCCGTCAAGTGGCCGCGAGTGGGGCCCAGCGGCTCCGCTCAAGGCCGCTCCCCCTCCCCTCGCCCCGCCCCGCCCGCGGTGTCAGGGCTGGCCCGCGGCACGCTCACCCGCAGCCCCCCGCCCTCCGCGCGCAAGGAGGCCGGGGGGCGGGGCGCCCCGCCGAGCCCGCCTCGGCGCCCCGCCCGCTGCGGCCCTGGGGCAGCCTCGCGCCGTCACGCGCCCCGCCCCCCCCCGAGCTGCGGGAGGCGCCGGGCGCGCGCGCCGCCGGGGGCGGGGGCGCGGGCGCGCGGGCCGGCGTCTCCAGCTGCGGCGGCAGCTATGGCGGCGGCGGCGGCGGCCTCGCAGCGGGACCCGGGGGATTGGCAAGACTTCTCGGGCTTCCAGCCCTCCGCGGGGAGCGGTTCCGAGGCCGCCCGCGACAAAGGCGGCTGGGGCGGTGGGGATTTGGGGGCGAAGCTGTCCCTCTGCTTCGAGCCCCCGCAGGCCCGGGCTGGCGGCGGCGGCGAGAGCCGCGTTCCGCTGCGGCCCCTCACGGAGCAGAGCGCCCTGCAGGACGACGAGTGAGTGCGGGCCCAGGGGGGGGAGGCAAGGGGGGGGGGGGAGGCAAGGAGAGGGGGCGGCGGCGGCGGCGGCGATTGGGCCGCCCGCGGCGGAGGCCTGGCCCGGCCGGAGGGGCCAGGCGGGGCGGGGCGCGGGGGCGGCGCGGGCTCGGCGGCTCGCCAGCCCGGCCCTGCGAAGGCGGTGGCCCTGCGAAGGCGGTGGCCCGGGCCTTCCCCTGGCCGAGTCCCAGCAGGGCTTGTGGGCTGCGGGAGTTGAAGCCTTTCCCCGCCCGCGGGACTGCAGCTGGGAGCCCCCGGGCCCGGGCCCGGAGGCGGGGGCAGGCGTACCCGTTCAGCCTGCGCGGCGGACATCGAGGTTTGACGTCGAGCCTTCTGGTCTCGTTTCCCTAACGGCCGGGGAAGTGCGTGAGCATCCCGGTGCCTCTTACCTCCGGGGCAAGAGAAGCAGCTGTTCGGAAATGCAGAGTGACCGAGGGTGGTATTTCTTCAGCGTCTCGCAAAATGCCCGCTGCTTCGGTGTTTGAAATTGATCAAGGAAAGTACGGAAAGCAGATGGAGAATAAGATGTCAGCTGCAACAGCGATAATTGTTTTTCCCCCTGAGCAGTAGGGCCTTTCTGATCTACGCTGCTTTCCTGTCTTTAACGTTATTTTACAAGTATTTATGCTTGTTATTTTACAGTAAATTTCAGTCAGCTTATCGTCAGTGGAAGTACCGCAGTTTTTCTATTACTTTGAGGTACCTAAATTGCATATCTTTTCCTAAGAGAAGGAAGAAAAAACTGTTAGCAAAAGACTAGCTATCTATGGTATAAACAATGAGGTAAGTTCAGAGAACCGTGAATCGGAGACATGTTGGGCAGTGATGAGGCTCTGTCTGCCCTTCTGTGCCTGGCTCAGCTGTTCCTCTGACCTCCTCTGAGCCTAGCTAGGCAACCGCTCCAAACATGCACCCACAGCTTAGCACTTAAGAGGCAGGGTTTGTTAGCTGACTTGAGGCAGCAACCTGCTAACAGGGCTGCCCTGTTTCAAAATCTGAACTGGTATACCAGAATGGGACTGCACATGCAAGCCTCCGTTAACAGCCAGAGAGGTTGTACGCTGTAGACACAGTTAAGATCAACTATAGACGAGTGGTGGGCTGAGGTCAGCAAGAGTACTTCTGGATAAAACTAAATTCTTGCAAAATTTTAGTATAATTTGTGCGTGTTCATTATTCTCTGATAAATGGAAAGAAAGAAAAAAAAGATTTGGCTCAGAATTTGCCACTCTGCTAGTTCCTGATTTTAATGTGCAAAAGGCGAGGAAAACAGGAAGAATGCTAGGAATGGAATTTGTAGCTGAGCTCAAATTTCATTAAAGGAAGGACTCATCCACCCCCCAAGAAGATTTTGAGTATGGTTATATAAGTAGTAGTGAAGCTGTCTCTTCATCACATTGTTTTATTTCACTGCTGTGCATACGTTGTTGGTTTAAAAAAGGGAATAAATTATGTTTTTCGAAAAACCATTTTCTTTTCACTTCAAAACATTATAAAAATACTGTCAGTAACTTCTAGATGAGTATTTAGGGAGGAAAAAATAGTCATTGACAGAAATATATTATCTTTATAAATATGTTTACTGCTGATCAATTGCTGCTTGTTTTAAGGTCTTTGGTTTTGTTCCTTTATTCCTCTCTCCAGGATTTGGAATGCTTTGACTGATAATTATGGTAACGTAATGCCAGTTGACTGGAAATCTTCCCACACCAGAGCTTTGCACTTGCCAACACTGAATCTTTCAGAAAAAGGGGTAAGTTCTGATCAGCAGGAATACCCTCTTTGGATATTTTATACTCAGCAGGGAAATAAAACAATTTGCATCTGTATAAAAGAGTGTTGTCATTAAATGGGTTAAAATATTATTAGTGCTTGGCATTATACATGAAAGGTTTTTAAAAAAATCAAACAACCATTGATGTATGTTTGCATCTCCTTGGGTTGCAATAATTCAGGGTTAGTTTTAAATGGATGTTCATTAGAACCAGAGTGTGATAGAAAAAAATGTAAAATGAGAAAATGTTTCACATAAAGTCTTTCAGCTGTCTGTTTCATGTTGAACACTATTGTGGGTAAGGGAGGAAAAAAGGTGGGAGTACTCTGATTTAGTAAATCCGCTGTGGTCTTGTTTTTTAAGTTCATCTGATTCTGCAGTCAGGTAAGAGACTGAAGTGGCTGCTTTTACAGGAAAGGTAACCCAGGAGATACTGAGAGTTTGGTTTGGTTGTTTTTCTTATTTAATGAGTAGAATAGCGGTCTGGGGAGGGAGCAGGGAATGAAGAGTTTCAGAGAGGTTTATAGAAAGGGTTGTCCTCTGATCTTCTTAAAAGTGGATTAAAACGCTTTAGGAAGAAAAGCTAGAAAGAATTCCCATTTCCCAGGTCTTCTGAGGAAACAAGTGGCTTATCTTTTAAACATAGTGAAGTTGAGTTATGTTGTAAAAATATCTATGTGTGTAACCTGAGAATAGGGTAATGCTTTGAATTCTGCCATCCATTATAGAATCCACAGCTGCTACTTACTGTGACAGGAGCAAAGATTGTTCTGCTGAAGAGGATACTTTGGGGTTCAGCAGGGGAAGAACTCACTTTCTCAATTTGAGTCTGATGATTATCCCTTGAATTTGACTTGTGTTTATTTTAATTTTTATTAGAATGTTTATTCAGATTTTCTAAGTGGGTTTAGAGTAATTAAATCCTTACATTTAAAGTAAAAAGACTTACAACCCCCCCATGGCATGACCTTTTTGTGTGACTGAAAAATGGACTGGAAGACTGATGGATTTCTTGATAAGGAACTAGGTACAATATAAAAAAATGTTTCATATAGGTTTTTCTAAGTTCTTTGCAGGAAGTTATGAAGGAAGTACATAAAAAAAAATGTAAAGTGGTGTTGCTGGATTAGAAAGAATCTTAGGTATGCTGCCAGTAGAGGGAAAATCAGTTTATGGATTAAACATATCTCAAGTTTTTTCAGCTTTCACTCCACCTGGCATGCCTTTTGATGTGTAAAGCCCATCTGTTTGGGAGTGCTTGACATACTGGTTTTTTTCTACTTCTCTATGTTTCAGCAGTTATTTCTGGATAGGTGACAGCACATATGGACCAGCTAGTAGCTTGTTTTAACTTTCTTACAATGAATACTAACAGCCAAGCAACACTTCCTTGATGCGTTTGAAATGAATAATATGCTGTTGCACTTGTGTTTAAAGTATTTCTCTTCCTGTTTTAGTAGGGAAAAAAATGTAAACTGAATGAGGCTGATTCTTCTAATTTTTGTTGCTTCACATCACAGACCTATGAACGCTTTTATAAGGCTCTGACTGTCAAAGAAGTAGTTGGGTGGAAGTGTTGTACAGTGGTACAAGGAACAAGATTGCCCAGTTGCTTCTTTATTGTATTTTTGTTAGATTAAACAGGTTATTCCCTGGTTAGGAGTGTGAGGACAGAAACTGGCATGGAGTGTGGCTGGGTGGAAGCCCAAGTGGTCCTTTTGGTATCAGCTGTATCTTGGGCTGGTTTAGGTGGTTTATTAGCCTAAATTATCAGAATATATTCTGATAATCTTGCAAAATGTTGTTTCTGGGATGTCAGGAGGAGAAGATGATCTCCTTCTGGATAAACTGTTATCCTTGCTTACTATCCCATAGTTGTTGTCATAATCCTATATACATGGAAAAACACTTGAGGACTGCAGACATTAAAGGATTTCGAAACTGGGATGTATTTGTGCAGTAGGTGAACAGATGTTCTTAGTGGAGCCTTGTCACCGCATGGCTATTGGTATTCAGATTCTGGAAAAAAGTGGGCATTTCACTTCATTCTGATGGCTGAAGAAATACAAATTTTATGTTTTCCCCTACGGACTAGCTATCTGGGGATATCAGTACCATTTTCAAAATGAATCTGAGAACTATGAAAGTTTCTGAAGAAACTGGGAAAATTAGAGGAATTACAACAAAAATTTAAAACTGATACACTGAGACCAAGGACTTAATACAGCTAGTCATAATGCTCTTAAATTAGCCCAAAATCAGTTAAAGCAATTAAGCTCAAAATCTCAAAGGTTGGGGGTTACATTTTTGGGGGGCTGGAGGGCTTTTCTAGGTTTGTTTGGCTGGAATCTAGTAATATACAAAGTGCAGAAAAAGCAAACAACTTTGTAAATAAACTAGAATATATCACTGTGTGAGAGTAAAATATATCTGACTGATTAAGGAGGGAACTTAAATCTTTTAGTATATGTAGTTCTTTGGTTTTGAAGGATGAGTGTAACTTGATGGTATATGTGTGGGAACAGTGTTATTTCTCTCTCTTTTAAAAAAAGACCCTGAAATATTGAACAGTATATTTTTAAAATAACCTGGCGTCATAACCATGTTCTGTTTTTTAAAACAACTTTTTTTGTGTCTCTTATTATGTGTAAAAGTAGAACTATAAAAGCACTTGAAATAACAGATTTGTGTCATGTTAGAGATTATAGATAGGTTTTCACCCCACACTGACAAACATCTATCTTCATTGAAGATTTAAATATCTACATTGGATTGACTGCCTTGCAGATATCTGCATGTCATTGTGTATATGGTCTTTATATGCTGAGGGTATTTAAAGACTGACAGCTATTTTAACTTTCTACAATTGCAGTTTTGATTTCAGTTCTTAAGGTACTTCAATTTCCAAGTATTTGGCAGCAGTTGATTCTATTATTATGGGCAAGGAATCTGTTTGATTCTTAAAATTCAATCCCACTTTTCTTTTTTATATATGTACATGTATTTTGTGTATATATATACACACATACATATATGTGTATATCTGTTCACATAAACACGCATTTTCATGCTTCCTAGGTAAATGATAACTTGAACCTTGACCTCTCAGATGACGAAGAGCTGAGGGAACAGTTGGATATGCATTCTATCATTGTTTCCTGCATCAATGATGAACCACTCTTCACAGCAGAGCAGGTAAAGTGTTCAGCAAAGACCGTGTTGTTGGTGTAGTATTTTCTTTTAGTCTAGTTATTTTTTATTGTTCTTCCTTGTTGTTCACCATAGCTAAGCCTCTTGATTGTTCTTTTTTTAGAGTTGTAACAATGTGTGAGGTATTACTGCATCATTCAGATTTGAAAAGTATTCCAGCGCTTCAGGTGCGGTTGATAGTCCAGGGTCTTTGAAATCTTTATACGTTTCTTACCATGAATTAGTCAGAAATGCTAAATAATGCTAAATTAAATATATGTGTTAAGAAGCAAAAATATTTTCAGAATATTGGTGGTTTTGTAGAGTTTGTCATTTTCCAGCATCAGTGTATGGCCATTCATATCTTCATGTGGCTTTGTGGTTAGCAAGAATTCTTTCAAGTTTTTGCCTAATGAGAGCAGATCAACAGTTCAGCTACTAAGCTTTCAAATTACGTAGTGTCTAAAGGCTTCTGTTCCAAATCCATGGATTTACTTAAGTTATCTTGAAAATCACTCTTCTGAGTAAGGTTAATGACTGTCCCTTAAGATCCTCCTTTAGAAAGTGAACGCAAGAATATATTTTCTTGTTGTTTAAACGGTTACCTCTGAACTGTGATGAACATGGTTATTAAGAGTACAAGAGACAGGATTGCTTGAACTGCCTCAGTTCTTTTTTTACTGTAAGGTGGATCTCAGCATTGTCTACAGCCTTTAAACCTCTAAAAGATGATGTGTTATTTATTCAGCAGTTCAGTTAATAATTTAGTCTTTAGAAATGCAGTCGTTTCTATACTGAAAAGTAAGCTCTCTATGCACAGGATTTCTGTTCTCATACTTTCTGTCTGGCTCAGATCTTAAGTCCAAGGATGCAATTCAGCTTCAGATTATGATGGATCAGTTCATAAAACTTCTCATAAGCACAGTAGCTTTCTAAGTTATTCAGAGCTTTTTTTTCTTTTTTTTTTTTTTGCCTTACAGAAGTATAGTGAAATGGGGGGTGGGGAGGTAATTGATTTTTGTTGTTGTTTTGCTTTCCTTCAACTGAATAATCAGGAAAGATATTCCAGCTAACTCTTTACTTCAGTTCTATTAAGCAGAACCATGTGTACCTTCATATACAATGTTATAAGGTCACCAATTTATCTTGAAAATGTAGTCTTATTCTCAGAGAGCAAGGATGGGGAGGAAATGTCAATATGATTTTGTTGATTCTCTTCTATCCAGTCTTGGTATTAGTTTCATACAGCAGCATCTTTGCTAATCAAAAGTAAAAAAACCTTAAGCTCTTAACAGCTTTGCTTCAAATTTCAGGCTGTTTCTCTTTGTGCAGGAGGGTTTTCATAAGGGTTTTAATTTTTTGAAGGTGATTGAAGAAATAGAGGAAATGATGCAGGAATCGCCTGATCCAGAAGATGATGAAACACCTAGCCAGTCAGATCGGCTCTCCATACTTTCCCAGGAAATTCAAACACTTAAGAGATCCAGTACAAACAACAGCTATGAAGAGAGTAAGTGATATTTATTTAGTATTTCGCTCTTATGCTTATTGAAAGTAGTTTAAAGAGTAATTTTGGCATTTGTTTGATTTCTAGCAAGTCCTTCTTATGAAATACCTGCATTCAAAAATATTTTCAAAATGCCCTGAAAGAATAAACTAGACTTAGAACATAGACTTATCTTTGTCAGCTTTCTTAGAATAAAAATAAAACTTTACAGAACTTCAATTTAAAGCAAATATGTTGAAGCTTGATTCACTAGAATGAGGTCCCTTCATAGGTAAAGTGTTAAGTCGGTCATTTTTGTTTAAACTTTATTAATTTCTGTATTTTAAAGTGAGACACTTTCTTGAGGCCAGTACACTCTGTTTAAGAAGACTAGCTAAAGCTCTTGAAAGCTATGCAGTAAATAAAGAAAATGGTGTTTCTTTGGTACTGTTTCAGTCACTGCAACATATCTTGATATACAGTAACATAAAAATAAGGCAATCATTGCTTTTTTTTCCCCCATTAGGACCTTGCATATTTTTCTCTCCTCGCCTTCCATTCCTCTTCAAAAAGGTTAAAAGTTTAAAAAAAAAAAAACAACACTTTTTATCTTCTTCTACTCATATGAAATCATCTGGTTTTCCCTGTACAACAGGAAAGGAGAAATTACATGTATAGTTTAATTGTAGTAGGTTGAATTGTATGTAGAAGAATGTGATTAATCAGTTTGATGGTAGAAATTTGTTTCATCTGTGTGTTTGTCAAAATCAATTCTAGAAGGTGATGGAAACACAAAGAATATTTGCTAGATGACCCTTCTACTTTGGTCCCTCTTACAAAGTTCAGTGCTTTCTTTCCTTTAGTCTGGGTCAGCAATATAAATTCTATAGAAGATTCAGAAAACTGGCTGACCTTTTGTGACATGACTTACAGTTTCTGCTACATTTCAGATTTATGGAGGAGATCCCATTTTCATGGTTGGACTCTTAGCTGTCTCAAGACATAAATTTCAGGAATGTGAAAGCAAAGTGTATACTGCTCAGCAGGGCTTCCTGCTTTTCTGACAGTTCCATATGTCCTTAGGTTTGAGGTTTGGAGTTAATCAAGCTTGCTTGGCATTTCATATCATATTTATTTTGCTTTGCCTTAGGAGTTCATCTTGTCTATTGCATCTTTATGGTTTAAAGGTCAGCCTTGACCAAACAGTGCCTTTAGTTACTTCGGCAGATAATTTAACTTTGCTTCGCCAGTTTCTCAGAATCTGCTTTCATGTCCTTTAGGTCACTGTTTTATGAAAAGCTCTTGCTACCTGGTTTTTTGTGTGTGAAGCTGCTTCAGAATTAGTCTGCATCTCTCTGAAATTGTTGAAGGGTTTTCCTAGAAACTGTCTGGCTATTATAAGGCAAGGCAGAGGTGTTAATACTTAGGATTGAGTGCAGGAAATCAAAGCTTGTATTTACTTACTTCTTGGATAGGAAAAGACATGTATTAACAGTCCAAAAATAAAACCAGTTACAGCTCTGGTTACACAGGTGAGTCCTTTAGCCTACATATCTAAGATTTAATCCAGGTAGCCTTCTGCATTTGAATTACTCTGTCTTCTCTCGCCTCTGTCAGCTGAGTAGCTCCTATGTAGCCCTCTTGTAGGCTTTGATGACAACTGATCTATCATAAAAAAGTCAGGATTGCAGTTGGGTAATATTTACCTATGTTTTTGGAACAATTGCTTCTTAGGCTGTGAAGCTGGTTCTTAAGTGCTGGGACTCACTGGTTCTCTCTCTAGTCATGTTTCACAAGAACAAAACGGTGGTGCAACCTATGTTTTTTAGACTGTCCTTTGTACTGAATGCATATGGAACTTAGTTATATTAACTTTTACCACAGAGTATACTCGGTTTCACAGACTGTAAGGCCTATTCTGCAACTTACACCCACAGAGCACCAGATAAGCTTGTCGCTGAATTTATGTTTCTTCCCCCTGCTTCTGTTTGAGTTGATGTTGCTATTTGCTATTGCTGACAACCAGAGTTGACTTTGCAAAAAGTTACTGCTGTGGTAAGACCTACTGTGGTAACATGCAATGCCTGTGAGCACAGCCAAGGTCTGTGTTGCAAGTAGAGGCCATAACGTGCATGCTACATACTTAGAATAGTTTAAACAATGTAGGCGATGCATGGTTCAAACTCCTTGAATTAGATCCTTAAGCATATAGTACTGTTACAGTGTTTGAACAGAGTTTAAGTCCTAAGCTACTCTGAAAAACTGTGGCTCCTTGCTGGAGAATTGCCTTAACAGGTTTTACTGCTTTTTCTTTAGTAAGTGACAAGGAGCTTTCTCCAATGGGTTTTCCCTGCTGTAGTTTAAGAGAGAAAAATCACGTTTCACCTCTTGCCTTTGATGCTTCTAAGGGCTATAGTTTTTTGTACTTGGTGGCCTTATTTGTATTTTTCAACACTTGTCTGTAGGCACTTTCCCTTACAACAGTTTTTTTAGATGTGACATGTACTAGACTAATTCAACGTAACCAAATAATTACAAACATGTAGGCAGTGTCTTTAAACATATTGTACCCTTTAGTGTAAGCAGGACTAGCCGTTTCTGAAATGCCAATGAAAATTATGTTCTGTGACATAGCGGCTGCTGGGACTTACTAGGTTCCTAGGTGTGTCAGATTTAATTGGGAATGGAAAGCAGTCCTCAAAGAACGTGCTCACTTTTAACCCAAGCAGGCCTCAGAACATTCTTCTTGGTCATAATTTCACTCTCTGTAATACATGACCCAACAGTATGTTCAAAATGCAAACCTGGCGGATTTTTTGTTTCCAAACTGACATTTTACAGGCTTCTGATTTAGCTTTCACCAATTCAGTCTCATGCTTTCTCAAAATTATTCATGCTTATTTTTGATTGAAACAAGCCTGTCAGCTAATTTTGATCTAGGTCCTTGTTTCAGGTAATAGAAGGCCATGCTTTTGACTACAATTCCCAGACAAAGAGAATTTGGAGGACTTGTTGGTTTTTCTACTAAATGCATCTGAAAGTATTATCATAAAAGCTTGGCACAAGCTTTTATTAATATGCATCCATACCTTAGCAATATCCCCAAGAAGAGTATACTTCCTGTATTACTGTAGGTGAAATATCCAAGGATTCCAGAGATGCCGGTGTTCATGATTGTGTCAGAAAATATGGAAACCTTTTACTCTGAACAATGAGCATAGGTGCAAAGTAATAGTTAACAGAGATGTCAGTATTAGAAGCTTAGCGTTTACTTCAGCTTCCATAACTATGACATGCTCTTCATATTTGCAGATTATTCCAGATTTCTCAGAAATAAGAAGAAAGTTCAACCATCTTCTTGTTGCTAATCTAGTTGTCCCTGTTTATTCCTTTAGGAAAATTGTTTTGTTCTGTGTAGGTTTAGAATTGAATTTTTTTGTTTTGAAAAATTTCAGGATGCTTTTTTCTTGTAATTCCCACAAGTATTCTCATGCTTAAAATCTTGACAGATTACTTTTTATATCAACTATTTGTAGGAGTAAAAAGATTGTCTGTTGCTGAGTTAAATGAACTGCTAGAAGAAATTGAGACTGCTATTAAGGATTATTCTGAGGAACTGGTACAGCAGCTGGCTCTTCGAGATGAGTTGGAGTTTGAGAAGGAAGTGAAAAACAGCTTCATTTCTGTCCTCATCGAAGTACAAAACAAACAGAGAGAACACAAAGAAACGGCAAAGAAGAAAAAGAAGCTGAAAAACGGTAGTCCTCAGAATGGTAAACAAGAAAGAGGTCATATGCCTGGAACAGTAAGAAAATTTTTGTGACTATTTATACATTCAAAATATATTTTTTTTCCCAATGGGAAGTAGTAGTCCTAGATTCTGTCAAGATACCTGGTACACCTGCTTCCATGCCTTCATTTGCAGACAAGGCTTAGGCACTTCTTATTGAGATTATGTTTTTCACAAGGTCATACAACATTTTACTCTTCTCATGCTCAAAAGATTTTTTTTTTTTATTGTTTGCAAATTAGGCTGGAATCAACATACCTTTCTTGCAAAAAATACTGTCTTTGGATGTCCTGCTGTGCGTTCTGTTGTCAGTAGGCAAACTCATTTATCTGTTTGGTTTCACTGTATGAATTTTAGTGTGTGTGTACCACTGTTAGTCTTGGAGGAAATTCGGTATTATTGTTGGTGTCGTTGTACAGATATTTATCGATCATGTTGCTTTTTAGGTAGGAAAAAAGTCTGTTGAAATGATCTGTTGAAACCTGGGGCAGAGTTACTACATCCAATGAGAGACAGCGGTGAGGCCAAAGTAGGTGTACAGGGAGGAGATGATTTGGTTTATTCTTTACAGAACATAGCAACAAAAGGAAAAATTTCTTTCTCAACAGAGTTTGAATAATAGGAGGCAGAGAATGAAAGAAATTAGGTTAATATCTTGTCAATGCAATTTTTTCTTTCTTATCTGTCTAGTATAATTTTAAATTAAGTGGGATATTAA
Source organism: Astur gentilis (assembly GCF_929443795.1). NCBI lineage: Eukaryota > Metazoa > Chordata > Aves > Accipitriformes > Accipitridae > Astur > Astur gentilis. Next base: position 2,597,966 of record NC_064907.1, on the reverse strand, counting down.
TGTTAGAATTTCTTAGCGTCTCTTATAGAATGCAGAAAATTTGGTTAATGTATTGTAGGTCTTGGCTAAGTCCCAGAAAGAATGCTTCCGTTTGACATCAGAAGGTTTTGTGTTTTGTTTTTCAAACATAAGGAATAAACATTTGTAATGAAACATTAATGCTTCAGAATCTATTTCTAAACTCACAAGAATAAGATACCTGTGATATAACCCAGATGGAATTCTGATCTTGTCCATCTAATGAAAAGCGTTTCTGTATATAGCTAAGTTTTAATGGAACTCTTAAGAAAGTGTATGTCTGGAAAACAATACAAAATTGTCATCCCTTTGCAAGAGCACAGTGAAAAGTTCAAATGTACTCCTTTTTGGTTCTCAGTCATGGAAAAACAGAAGGTGGTATTCTAACTGTAAAGAAAAATAATTATTTGGGTTTGAAACTCAAGTTGAGTGATCCATAAGCTATTCTGGTTAGTTCCAAGTTTAGAGATTTGAATGATGCTTTCAGGTATAACTGTGCATGGTCCCAATATAAGACATTTTCATATTTGGTTGCTTCAAGATATAGATGTGTCAGATTGCTTTCTGAGAGGAATTAAACAAACTAGCTCCCAAGTAAGACAGTAGGCAGCATACGTGGGGTTCCTTTGAAAATAGCTTTCACTATGACCAAGTACAGATTTGAGAGCCTTCTCCCAGAAAGAGGTGCAAGCTTCCTTCCTTCAATGAGCTTTTTTTTTCTTTTTTCTTTTGTTTTTTTAGGAAATGCTAAGAATATGCATACAGATAGTATGTTCAAGTAACTTTGTGAAGAGTGAGTTTCTGTTAATAAATAATGTAAAAATTAGTAATTTTATTAACTAAAATTATAATGCAGTCTCATTTAAATACACAGCTTGCAAATAGGGTTAAATTTTTATACTCTTAAGAAAAATCAATTCTCCTGTAGATACTATAATTGTATTTTAATAGACAGAGGTTTTTAATTCTTTGTCCTTAATACAGCCTTGGGGTAAATCACTTTAAGAAAGACTTCTAAAACTTCTTTACCTCTCTCACAAGGACAAACTGGGGAGTAATTAAAAATAGTCAGGTCTTGAAGATACCAGTTCCTTTAAGTAGGATATCTTAAAAGAGTTAAGATGGCTTTGGCAACATCTATGTCTATTTACTGACCTCATTGTGCTTTAGAAGCAAGTGAATACTGTATTCCAGCACATTTTATTCCCCCTCCCATAAATAAATACATTCATATAAGCGTGCTGAGGCGTGTGCATCATACTGCCCTGTGTCAGCAGCCTGACAGTTTCTTCTTTTTATAATCTTGTCAGTTGCTGATTTTTATATCTCATGCTAAACTTCAGAATTGTTTGGGTTTGGGGGTTTTTTTTCCACTTGTCTTCTCCAGCAAACAAAAAGGATTACAGAGTTCAAGAAAAAAAAACCTGTGGTTGGATTATCTATTAATTTTTCTTTACTTGGATTCCATGATTCCCTGTAATGGAGCTCAAAATTGATATGGGCACATTATTAACTAATTGTGTATATTTCATCATATTACAAAAATATGGGGAATACTAATTGTTGCTTCAGTAATGGAAAAGGAAGCATGAAAGCATTAAATGTTTTAAAGAGTAGAGCTGAAAATGACTACCTCTCAACAGTGTTTCTAGTAGGTGCTTTAAAATCTGAAAAATTGGTATCAGCAGTGTCTCAAAGTATATTGCTTAAACTCAAATTTTAAAGGAGATTGTACTATGAAATAAACTTTAAAAATACTATTACATTTGAAATTGAAGCAGACTTAAAAGGCAAGTCTCAATTATTGTGTCTGCAATGTGAAGATTTTGTTTGATTAACTTTTGATGTAGATATACTGCTGAACTGCCTTTACAAGGTTTGCTTTTTAATTATAAAAATTAAGTAGGTGAACGAAAAAATAGAAATGTGCTGAAATACATCTTGGAGCTTGTCTTTGTCATTTGTCTTTTATAATCTTGATAAATGCTGATTAATAGTCGTCTACTGAACTTTTCTCTGTCCCTTTTTTCTTTCTGCTATGTTTTCACTACTTTTAGCGCTTCAGCATGGAAGGGATCTCAAATGTCATACAGAATGGCTTCCGCCACACGTTTGGAAACTCAGGTGGAGAGAAACAGGTGCTGGGCTATCTTATCTCTTTTCCTCATTCTTTGCCTGCACTTTCAGTAGGAGCCGAGATCTTGAAAACTGACAGTAGTTGAAGATAAATACTGCGACAGGAAAAAAAATAGGACAAAAATGTTGGAAACTGTACTCTTTCCCTGCCTCAGGACTCTGGTCAGCCTACAGTCTCTTTCTTTCCTCAGCAGCTCGAGACAGTCAGGACTTGATATCCTGATGCACTGAAATAATAACGCTTATTTCTTACTCCAGACTAAAAGTCTGGTTTGGCATAACACATGCTTCAAATACATTGCATGTCTGTAAAAATCTAATATCCAGTCAAAAAATATGTATCAGGTTAGACATAGCATTTCAGCCTTCACCATAAGGACTTAAGTAATATCTCCAACTGAAAAAAAAAGGTTTTCTTTTTTCTTCAAATGTTTAGAGCCAATACATCTAAAACCAGAGTAGCATCTAGAAAACGCCTGGACTCTACTGTATGTCTTTTTGCCTTTGAAAACTGCATGATGTTAAAAGCAGCCAAATGTGTGCAATGCAGATTACTGATAAAAAAATACATAAGCCATAGGCAAGTTTGTGTCTTTTCATCGACTATTGAAATGTTGAAATACACAGCACAGAGACCCACATTCCATACGTATCACTGTAGATGTTACATATACGTAAGTAGCAAGATTCTTATGCTTTATTTCAAAGTAATACTTAATTGTTTGTTTCAGAACTGTAGTATGTATTTTATTGAATACATTCAGTATTTTGGTAGTGTTAATGCTTATGCTATTGTTCAGGCTTTTGGCACCCATTACAAAATATTGGTATTTTGTGTTATTTAACGCATACCCACCCATTATAGTTTATGCAGTTGTCAGAGGAGTGTGTTTGATTTTTTTTTTTTTTTTTTTTTTTTTTTTTAACTACTATTTTATTTTTTTCCCCTGGTGAGAAGTGCATTGAGGCAATAAACTGCCTGGTAGTTCAGAAGTTGTGGCTGATTAGGCTTTTGTCTCGAAGATGAGTGGAGTATTCTGCAGAGGAGTTCAGGAGGTGAAACAACTCTCCAGATGTTTCTGAATCACGAGGTTAGAAATCATGGACTTACCCTCTTTCTCAAGCAAGGTATATGTATGAGAGCTCATGAATCCATAGATCTGCTATTTGTCCCCAGCTGTGGGGATCTTGAGCACAGGCATAGAGCTTACCTAACAGAGTTTCTATGACTCTACATTATCTCAATACTGGTAAAGTAATAGCTGTGCTGGGGTTTTTTTCTTTGCTATCTTTAACATTTAATAATATATTACAGCTGTTTACCTGTATCTTTAGCTGTTTTAAATATCATGTGTTTTCATGAAGTGAACATATTTAGCTATGCCAGCCTCTCTTGCTTTTTGGTTAAAAGACTGCTTATATGCATGTCTCTATTTAATGGACTTTTTCTTATTTGACTGCCTCCTAACTTTCTAGACATAATTAGCATAATCATGTATTAATAACAACACTGATTGGATAACTCTTCCAGTTGTTTTTTGAGTTAGTTTACTAATGTTATCCTTCATGTTCATCATACTTTTCCCCCGGTTTATCTTGTACTATATCCTTGTTAGCAGGTTTATGGGGTTTTATCCCTTCCTGTATCCTAAAGCCAATCATAGAAATAACAAGAACTTAAAATAAAAAATAGGGGAGAGAAGTAGGAAAGATACCATGTCTTTTCTGATTTAGTCCTATAAATCTGTTTTTCTATGGCATTTGGGTTTTGTTTGGGTTTTTTTTTTCATTTGTTTGTTTTTTGTCACATTACCAAACCCTGGCCCTGCTTTTAAAATATTGGTGTCATCTTATTGCAGCAAGTTGCAAAGTAAAAAAAGTATCAGATGTTCAGTTGCTTAGTGGTGGTCTCAGAATATTCATTTGAGTGTTTTTTCGGGGTGTATTGTCATAAACTCACCTGAATGTGTTTTCTGCTAGCAGGGAAGAGTTAGTTAACAATCTGGAGTTGTGCTCAAAAAAAAAAGCAAGGACAGACAATTTTTTGTATACCTTAGAAGGTAGAAGTTCATACACATAAAGTCACAACATACAAGTTTATGACAAGTTTGTACAGTTATTTCAGAACTCTTTCAGTTTTTAATTTTAATGGCATTTACTACCTTTGCTATTTTCTGGATAGTATTACTCTGATAGTGGGTACTTTCCTTTTTAAAATTTTAGTTCTTTTGTTTCTGTGTGTGAGACATGAGTAAAAATGACTTGAAATTTTTCAACATTTAAAGAGAAACTTCCAGTGGGAATTCCCTGTTCCCATCTGATAATGCAGCTGGAAAAAAACAACACCAACTGCATAAAAGCCATTGAAATGCTGGTAGTTCTTTCGGTGATTATATTTCCAGAAGAAAATTCAAAATAGTCATCTTCATTTTGATTTTTAGGCATATTGAACACATTTTATGGGTGATTACAAATTGCAGTGGGAATTGCTGCTTATGATATTGTCAAATCTGCTTCGAAAATTTAGAGGTCACAGTAGACTTAACACTTGGTCATGCCAGTAAGCTACACTTTAGTCATTTTTATTTCTTTTCATATTATGTTATCCTTCACACAGCAATTCAGGGAATGAGTTTTTGTAGTGCAGTTATAGATACATTGTTATGGCAGCAAAGTGTTAAATGAGAAAAACAAGGTGATTTCTGGAAACTAAGAATTAATTATATTTTTTTAAAAATTATTTCTATTAGAGAGGCAAATTGGAAGGTGGGGTTTACAGCAGAAGGAAAACAGGGAATATTGGTGTTTTGTCCAGTGACACATGTCCTAGTAATTTGTTGTCTAGGTAAAGGGTAGAATGCCGCTTAGTTCTGAAGGCTGGAAATGACAGCCTGAAATCTGATTTCTGAGTTAGTAGATCTACTTTCATCTCTGACATTTGCGGATTTAACAGCCTTATATCTAGCTGTTGATTCCAGTAATTTTAGTAAGAGTGCACTTCTCTGACGATATCTGTTGATTACATCTGCTAGAAAAGAAATTGAAAATTGGCTGTTTCCTAAAAAGTGTTGCATACTTTCCTCTGCTGTGCTAAGGGGATGTGAGAAAATGCAAAAGGGAAAGGGAGGGAGACAAGCACCCTGTGTTTGCATAAGGTCTTGGTGAGTTGTCAGTACATCCTGTACAGTAGGTTTCCATGAGTGACACAGAACTGAGTCTGAGTGTCTTTTAGGCAGAGGATATGATTAAGCATGAGGTGCATGATCCTGCTCTAAACATGGCAGTAGTTACAGCTGCATTTGGTAACGCCAAATCTCCTTCTGCAAAATGAACCTCTTCACCAGAGTCTGAGTTACACTTGACTCTGGCTCAAGATGTGGCTACTAGGAGAGGAGGAGAGCTTGTATATACCATGTTTTCTGATTGTTACATGCGGAACCACATATGTCTCAAGTTGAATGAGAGATAGAGGGTTACTTTGCCTACTGTCTTGTAGCTGTTAACTCAGAATAAAGTTCCTGTTAAATTCTTAAAAATTGAATTGAGTGAGATTTCAGGAAGCTTTTTCGTTGGGGAAAATGCCAGTGATTTCAGTACTTTTGAAATCCTGACCTCTCTAAGAAGATGCATTCATACAGGCTGCACAATAAGATGGTACTTAATTCATTTAATGAAAGAGCAACAGGGTTGCTTCAAGAATTAGAAAACAAATCTTGGTTGCACTGCAGGTATGAAAATCTTGAAAGATTTAAGTATATTTTAGCTTTTTTTTTTTTTTTTTAGCTGACAAGAATGAAAGATTTCAGTAAAGAGTAAATAGAACAAACATGGAGTTGGTTTGAAACAATCTGTTTGCACACTCGACTAGTAAAACTGAGAGTTTAGTTAAAAATCCAAATGGTGGGGTCTTAAATTAATTAGGCTTGGTTTGATCCTTTTGGTTGGAAGTGTATAGCATCAGAAAGTGAAAGTTGTCTGTTTTCATTTTCACCTAACTGTGGGCAGCCTAATTTTCTTTGCACAGAGGGCTGTAGATCACCTTTGGAGCTGGGACTGGGCAAGGCTCTTTCACCTGTCAAAATCCTTGGAATGTTTCACATTCTCAGTAAGAGTTAACCAGTCATTGAGAAAATCCTACAGCTGTTTTGAGGCTGTTCAAACACAGTATATGTGGAGTTTGAAGATTTTATTTTTATTTTTTTTAATTTTCCCAAATACTTCTTAGCACACTTCTACAAACCTGAATGCCTTACTTAAGGCACCCCCACAGCCTCTATCAGTTGTGCTCTGGAATCCTTTAAAAAGCTGTTATCGGTTTCCCAAGTTACTTGAAGGCAACATCAATATTTACCTGGAAAGATTTCTTTTTTTTACTGTACTTCATGGTAAGAAAGAATTACTTTCCAATTTTTGATACAACTGGTGACACTTGCATGATATTTATACTTTTTTCTTTTTTTTAAAGATCAAGTTTGAAAATTGTTCATCTGCATTCATAGCGTTGTTTGGGGGGAGGTGGTGGGAAGGATGTTCTTCCTGCTTTTATTTGATTGTAAGAAGTACTTTAAATACATGAAGGACTTCTGGTTGTTCTGGAGGGAGAAGAGGAAAGATTTTACAATTGGTTTGCATAGGCTCTGAGGAAGAAACCTGACAAACTTTTTACTGTAAACAGCTCCAATTTTTTAAGTACTTTTTTTTTTTTTTTTTTTTTTAGTGTTTAGCTGCATGACTTCTAAGGTGGTCACAGAATTTGAAAAAAAAAAAAAAGTTGGCTTCTGTGATAAAAGCTTTGGGATAGGAAAGGTAGAATCTTAATCTCTTGTGAAATATGATCTTTTGAAAAGCTTTTATTGGTGGCTAGCAATTTCAATTGCTACAACTTTTGCAAAATAAAATGCAAGCAACATAAATTGCTTGAAAGGACTGTCAAGTAACACTGTTTTTCATTTGACAGTACTTAACAACTGTGATTCCTTATGAGAAGAAAAATGGACCCCCATCTGTTGAAGATCTTCAAACATTAACCAAAAGTGAGCATATGAAATTCCCCTGCTGATCCTTTCCTCTTTGTATTTCCAGCTGTGGTTGCTCAAAACCAATCAATCGATACAGTTATCTCTTCCCCCTTACCCTGTGGCATGTACTTAAGATTGCATGATTTTTAACCATGCATTTTGGCCAGCTTTTACTTGTTTTCTGAGCCTTCATGGTGGTATGTTTATTTTCTAGCTGTTTTCTGGAACCCTGAAGGCTAGAAACAAACTTGCATGTATCAGGAAATAAATGTTCTCACTTTATTTCAACAGGTGGGCCTTATGGAAAATACTGCATGTCATGGAATTTTGCAATACTGTCTTACAGTACCTGATATACCCCTGTTTGTTTCAACTGGCTGTGCTTTACTGAGGTTATTGTAATGACTTCCAAAAATTGGAATGGATGTTAGGACACTTAAGAGTAGTTGTATAATGATTGCACTTGTTTGCCCTTAAAACAGCCTGCTTCTCTCTGGGTTGGGTTTTTTTTGTTAATAGATTTTAATAATTAGGAAGTGTAAACCAGAGTTCTCACAGTGCTTTGAATTTCCCCTTCTTCACATCTTTTTAGGCCAGATCCTCAAAATTATTTATAAGTTCAAAGTCCGCTGATTTGGTTTTTTTAAATTCTAATTTGCATGAAAAATAAGGTGGTATTTTTAAAAAAATAATTTAAGGTGGTGAAATACAGCAGAGCATCTCTGGGAGTCAATGACATTTCCTTCATTTGAGGTTTATAGGTTTATAGTTTAAAAACAGATGGTACAGTGCGTCAATGTATTTGATCAGATCTCAGTGCAGGGTTTTGGATATAACTACGTCTTAGGGTGCTTTCCAGCAGCACGCGTCTGTGATTCCTCAGGTGGTTGAGGGATGGTAAAAGACTCATTGATTTTTTCCTGGAAAGAGAAAAGAAGTATTTTACAAATTCTCAAGTAAATTAAATGTTTAAGCAGGAGTTAAATTCCCTTTATTTTTCTTCAGTAGGCAGCCTTAGCTGGTAATTCATACTTATTCTGTGACAAATGGATATTTCATTTTATATTTACTCCTGCAGAGAAATTTATCCTCTTGCCGTATTTAAATTTCACTTGAAAATATTCTCAAAAATTCAGTATTAAGCAGAGAGAGGTTAAAGCCTCCTGAAAACATTTTGTGTTGTTTGACAGTTTATTAACAAAAAGTCTTGTACAAATGCAGTGTAAAGAGTATTAACAGTATTGCCTTCTGTGGGCTGGTTGGACCTTGATCCTGTGACTCAGTTGCAGATTTCTGACTCACTCTCTCTGCTGTTGTTAAGGCAGACAGTAAAGCAGGTGTTTGGGGTTCGTTGGTTGGGGTTTTTTTCTTTTAAAGCTGTGTATTATTCCATAGTTATGAACACTAATGTTTTACTTCAACATAAAAATTGAAATAAAACACTTGTTAGTTTAGAGTCTCAATGTGAGGAATTTGGACTTTATTAAATACTGTTGCTATTCAGTATAATTCTGTACTTTTGATTCTTTAAGTCATTTCCAGAGCACTTCATAAAGGATTGTTGTTCTTCTTTATGGAGTAAGAGACAAGCTTACATGTGTCAAGTTTAGCTAGTCTAAATGTTTTTCCTTTTTCAGAAATATGCAAGGATGGACAATTTTGACTTGATACAAGTAACAAAAATGGCATTTTGGCAGTATTCAAAGTTAATGCCAAATTCAGTCATGTATTTAAGCTACAGCTGCTAATGTTCACCATTTCAGGGGAAGAAAACCACCAACATTTTCATCAGATCATTCACAGCAGGTTTTCTCCAGAAAAGTGTCATTATTCCATGATTTGAGTTGAGATCAGGGAAATAAATTAAGTAATGTAGCATACTTTTTTGGCTTAAGATTCCCAACCCTCCAATAGCTGTTAGCACATTTTAGTTTTGGATATGGTGACTTTATTTTTAAGAGATTATTTTATAAGGAATAGGTGCTTTTTTTGTTATGACTAATGACATTTTACTGTCATAATTAACCATCCATCTACTGTGGAGTTCAGTGAGAATTATACAAGTGAAGGGTGGAGATATGATGTGTCTCATTTTATCTTCTCATATGCCATTTCAGAGTTTTCTTCCTAATCTGGTAGTTATATCCCTATAAGTAATTGAAACAGCTCCATGGTATTTCTTTTGAGAATGTTGTCTTTAATTTATGACTAAATATCTGAATATTTTTTTCATACTTCAGTCCTGCATGCCATGAAAGAGGACAGCGAGAAAGTGCCAAGCTTGTTAACAGACTATATTTTAAAGGGTGAGTATGTGTCTTAGCAGGGCTTTTTGTATTCTAAATTAACTTAATGTACTACAATGTGTATTTGAAGAGTAGTCCTACAGCATTCATGAATTATGTTGCCCTTCTATCAAACACAACTCTCATTTATATGTGATTCTAATTTGTCCAAGGTTTCTGAGCATATAGTTCATAAATAAAACATGTTTATTTTGTTTGTAATAGTACAATACAGCAAAGTTTGTGGTGTGTATTCAAATAGGTGAAGGACAGTGACCGGAGCAGAGCAGCATGGCTTACAAAATTAAATGGGTATAGTTAAAAACTTGTGTTGTACAGGTTTTTCAGAATCAGAATTCAAACTGCCTATGGTAATAATGCATTTGCTAGATGAAGTGCTTATAGCTTCATTTTAAGTGTTAACCTTCTGATCAATAGTAAAAATTATTTACTTTACATTTACTTGTTATACCTTCTTCACATTTTATTTAAAAGGTTTGTGTACAAGTCATTTATTTTCCAGTCTTATACATTGGTTATATTACTAGAATGTCAGATGCTGAAAATCACTGCTTGCTTTAGCTTTAAGGAGTTGTTCCAGGTAGTTTCCAGGTTGTTAAATTACTTTCAAATGTTTTTCTTCTGACTTCATTTTTTGCCTAGATCTTACTAATGCTTATGTTCTTACTTCATTCTTGGCATATAAACGGTACCGTCATCTTAGTGGTTAAAGTTTAGTGTATGCATCAAACTCCCAAAATCTGAACAAATGGGTATACAAAAGGATGATGGATGCCTTTTTATTTGCCACCCAAATATATATTTTGTTCTGCTTCATGTTCATATACTGCCAAGTTTTTCTCTTCTTTTGGTATCATGCTTTCCAAGTCTCAATATTTTTTTCAAATACAGTCATTTGACTTAAGTCCGTCCGTGTGATTTTTAAAGGTTTTTGTATCTCTTACACAGACTTCTAATCACTCCCATTTTGCAGAGATTCGAAAGTGCTTTCAGGTTAAAGTTGTGGATGAAATTTAGTGTGCTGTTGCTTCAGAAAATCTGAAGAGAGAGCTGTGCAGTATTCTAGAAGGTCTGATAGACTTCCTGTTGGAAAAGGCTCATTTCTAAGTTTTGTGTAGCATTGCAGAACTACCACATACAGTAAGAATGCAGCGATCCTTTCAGTTGATTCCTTTGATTTCTCCATTGTTAACTTACCCTTTCTGAAAATCCTTCTTAAATTAGACAGATGAATTTGATTATGAGCTGAGATCCATTTAGGCTCAGGATCAAGGTTTTCTTAATAGTGATAGCGCTAGACTTTTTTTGTTAAGCAGAATCTTTGACCCAAGAGGATGAACTGTTGCCAATAATTAAAGCTATTTACTCTTCATCATAATACATCTGGTAGAAGCTGATTGAAATTAATAGTGTTCTTTACAGTGTCTGCTCTTATTTTTAGACTTAGCTATCCAGAAAAGCTTTCAGATTACTAGGATGCTGAGAAGAAACTGGCCGCCTAGGGAAATGGAGAAAACTTCTGCAGAGGAGGCTTATAAAAGTAGATTAGCTGAACATATGACAGGCTGATTTAGGAAGCTTGATACTGAGGTTCCCTCCTACCTCTGCCTCTGCATGCTCATGACTTTAAAATCACCAGGGATGTTCTACTAGCTAGATGCAACAATGACAAAATCATCATACTCACATTAACTCTGTTGGATCAAACAGGTCGTCATACACAAGCACTGTTGTCTCTGAATTGTAGAACACAAATTATGGGAGTATGAAGAGTAATCACTCATATCACTCATACTGAAAAGAAAAGGTGATTTTTTTCCCTCAGCTACCATTTTATTACTGAACAGAACTAAGCCTTTCTTGATCTTCTGTGGGTCTGTTGGCACAATGGCAAGAAGCCATACAAGCTAGTGAGCACAGAATATTACTCTTCCTTTCAATGTAGCCTTGTCTAAGCTTCATATTGCTGTGTTTCGATTACCTTAAGTACTTACAGCTCTGCTGACAGTGTTACATTGTAGTGTAGATTTATCCTGTGGAACAGGCAAAGTCTTCCAATTGTTTCTGAAGTTGAAATCTATTTCTGTTTTTCTGCCACTAAAACTTTTGGCCTGAGGCCTCAGTGGGACTTCATACATGGTACAAAATACTCCCAGCCACCTGTCTATTGTCTGGAAATTATTTTTAAAGCTTGTTAAAGGGAGATTCGATGATTCTATACAATCACTTAAAGCAACTTTCAGCTCAGCTTTTGTACCTGAAATGCCAGCCTACTCCTTGAATTTCAAAAGGAGTGACCTACTTTTTGAAGAGTTTGCTCTCTTCACTGGAAAGACTAAAAAGGTCTTGCCAAGGTGAAATTATTATGAGGATTTAGGGGTTTGAATTTGTTTTCTAAAAGAAGCAGGAGGATAACAAGTTCTGGACCCAGTAATAATCATCCTTATGTTACAGTGATAATTGTATTCATTTTACATTTTTTTTTACTCTATGATCTAGCTATTGTCTTACACTGGATTCCATTTCCTTTTATTAAGCTTTAATCAAGAAAAGAAATTTTGAAATATGTGAATTATATCACCAAGGATACTTTGTTCTGTTAAAATCTGTTAACTTCTTGTTTCTTTGAGGATCATTTTCCAATCTTACAACAGAAAAACAGGCAGTAAATTATATGTGACAATAGGGTATGTGTAACTATGGAAAATCTGGTAAGTGTGGCATTTGTCAGCACTAGGTGAAACCTTTCTAGCTCTATATTCCATTTTACAGAGCAAAGAAAAAAAAAATCTTAGCAGTCCTTAATGATTTTTTTTTTAAAGCAGCACTGTCTTTTTATTCTATGGTATTTTAAAAAATTAGAACATACCATCTTATGTGGGTGTTATGGCTGTCCACAGAATTAGTAATAAACTTGCCCAGATATTGTTGGTTACTGTTGAAAAGTTACTTAGATTGTTTAGAAGCAAGAGCTGAAGGAAAAATATCAGGAAAAAAGTGATTCTAACAATTGCCATTGTATTGTTGGCATAACATAATGGGACAAATAAAAGAATAATGCTGTAAACCTGGAAAGGTTAATGGAACCATAAGACTGAGCAATAAGTGTTGATTTAACAAGAAATCTTGCCAAATTCACTGGTGTTCTGATAAAAAGACAGTGAAATAAGTTTATATTTTCTCTGAATTTCATAGTGTTTTGTAGAATTGTCACCATCTTGAATATCTTGAACTAAATGCCAAAATAATTCTGAAATTTGTGAAAGACTAAATCTGGATCATGTAGGAAGATACATACAGTCTCCCTCTGTGTGTGTTGTCTAATACTTGATATCTTCATTTAATAATAAGTGAGTGCGTTTGTTTTGGCAATGCAGTTTGGGCAAGAGCTGGAGCATGGGACTGGAACTTGAAGGAGAGTTCTGCCACCAGATCTGCTGTTGACCTTCTGTGTTACCATAGATCATTCCTGCACTTTTTTTCATAACCAGCTAATGCTTCTGAAATGCTGGAAGTGAAAATCCTCAGAACATGGGATATGCAAATCCAGTATAATAGAGAAGTGAAAAAGGCCAATGCAACTCAGTGCATTTCATGTTAGGAAAAAAAAAAAACAAACTACAATCCTCTCCATAAGCATTTCTGAATAGGATTATTAGTTTTGAAATTATTTCTGGTGTTTTGTTTTTTTAAAGCATCTTCTTTTCCCAATTTTGGCCATTCCCTGTGTCCCCCAAAATGTTAAAAATATCATCATTTTGTCCTCATGCTTAAGTCCCTCTTTCCAGTGATGAGTTAGCTCTCCCCTGGATCTATTCCATAAGGAGTACCTCCTCAGAGGTAAGTATCCCAAAGCCAGACTATGTATGTATTCTATGTAGAGTCTAGTTCAGTGCGGTAACTTACCTTCTCTTGTTCATGTTACTCTTGATGCAACCTAAATTATTTTCAAAGGGATTTTTTTCCTTTCATGGGGTTCTGTTTCTTTTTACTTTTCAGTGAGCATTTCTGTCCTAAAGTTAGTAAGGGACTTAGTGATTTACTTTGCAAGTAAATTGTAGTTCTTCCCTACCAGCGTATGATTCCTATTATATTTTATAAGTTTAGAATGAAAATAGATGGTAACGTGAAATTTATAAGCATTTGCAACTGTGCTTACATTTTTCTGAATATATTTTAACATATTAATATTTTTATTACAGTTTTTCACTAGGGGTCATGAAGTAGAAACTGAGATTTGGAAGAGGGTGGGGGAATGCGCTTGCTGACAGGGAAAGAAATATCAAGCCAACACTGAAATTCTTGATCTTGGCACACTTTCAGACTGAGGGTAGCAGCTTAGTAAACTCACTGTATTTAAGTGCTGTTTGTGTTCATCTTTCTACTGATCTTTTTGGATAGTTTAACAAATATAATATGCTTTGAAAACATTGTGTTTCCATTGAAAGACCTACACAAGTAAGTAGGCAGCAAAGTTTTCTTGTGCGCAAGTTCAGCTGTAAAGCAGGGAGCACAGATGGAGATATTTTTGTCATATCTTGTAGTTGCATTGTTTTTAGGTGTCGCAACAAGAATAGATACCATATCCTTAGATGAAAGCATGTTTTTATTGACTATACCCGTTGAATTTTTTTTAACAGAAGCTTTCAGTCTCTCTTCTTGCATGTATAATGTAATGACTTTCTGCATTATGATTTATTTGCCAAGTACAATAATGCAACAAGCAGTAGCATCTGTAATCCTTGAAGTATGCAAGATTAGATTGCTTTCTGAAGAAAATGCCTCTGTGTGGTTATGTTGTCTGTCTCTTCAGCCTCACAAATAATAATTGCCAATTTCAACCCCACAAGACAGAAAGAAGGGTTGTGGGTATAACTGCATTTCACAAATACTGTAGGTAACTGCATCGAGGTAGGAGAAGGACTGAAACCACTATTTCTATTGAGCTAAAGTCTATTTGCTTTGAAAAGCCAACATCCAGTTGGCCAGATCGCTTTTATGGATTCATGTACCGGTGAATGCACTTAGAATACCTTCTACCAGTTTGGAGGCATGAGGACAGAGGAACAATATGGGGAGGACCTGCTGGGATGGAGTTCATAGCAAATTTAAAGTAGAAGCTGAAGAAGGTGTTGTGGGAAGGGGAATTAATTAGTATTATTGTTACGATGGTAAGGAGAAATATCTGAGGAAATCTGCTGGAAGCAAGGATTCCTTAATTTAGCTACTTATGGAACAAATCAATGATATATATGAAATGTTAGCCTGTAGATATACACAGAATCAAGATACCAGGGATAGGTTGTCTGGTATCCCATCTGGGGACATTATTTCAAGATTACTAGGTTTTACTTTCAGTTTTCACAAAATTCAAAAATTTAACTTCATGTACAGGGATAATTTTTGAATATAACATACTACCAGTACGATACACAAAATGAATAAATCATTCTCTGTACCCCTGCAAGGTTCTTTTTTTTTTTCCTTAATTCGAGAACACATGTAAGCGTAAATAATTGTGACATTCTCAAAACTATTATATATAACAATAGATAACTGTGTATTTATAGATGAAATAAATGCCATTGAAAATACATGTATCCTTACAGTAAACTGTTCTAAGATGTATTTATTGCTAAGCCTTGTGTTCTTTTCCAGTTGTCCTCAAACAGTAATTGTGACATAAAAATACAGTGCTAAAAATAATATGCTATACGTTACTGCTGAGTAAAATACATTAAATATGTCTAGTATTTTCTTTTAGGCTTTTTTCTGAATGTAGATGTCATGAAAGCAGAATCATTTTCCATCTTCAGGCGTGCTTTTGCTACTTTGTATCTCATCTTCCAAGCTTCCAATAAAGGCTTAAAAACCCCCAGCATTTGTTTTAATAAAGCAAGAATTTACACCTTGTTCCATTTTTAAATTATCCAAATATGTCAGAAAAAGAACATTTATTTTGTTGCCTTTGAAGTTTTTGTTTAATTGTTACACCTTACTTCTTTATTTGCTTTTGTGTTGTGCTAGCATTGGTTTGAAAGCTGGATTGCTCTGAGGTTTGTGTCTTACATGTGAAACAGGAATGAGAAACACGTGAAGGACATGTCTTATCTTCCCACTGTGTGATTCAACTACACACACCAGAATTAGAAAGTAGAGTTAGAATCTCAAATTGTCAGTGCCTATTTTTAAAATATAACTGCATGAGTTGCCTTTTATTTAATGTTCTGTTTTCTAATAGAACACCTCAAAAAGCACTGTTTAAGACATGACCTTTAGTTACCTCATTTCTGGATAATATTAGTTAAAGATAGTGGGTTGTGTCACTTAGTTATCTTTTGAGAAGAGGATATCTTGTCGGTTTCAACTGATTTCTAGATTTTACCATGTTACTAATAGGATAGAAGTCACTGTTTAAGTATTTTAGTATATACAATACATTTTTATACAGACTAAATTCACTGATATTTATCAAGATGTATTTGTGGTTCTTTTGCAGTTCTGTGTCCTACATGAAGAGGGCTGTCTTTCGGAATTAGCCATGCTCCTTCCTGTGATGAGAAGCTTTCCATGGATAACTCACTATTTTTTCATTCGGCACTATACCTAAATCAGTATGCATTTACCTCCTCTGTGTGTGTGTGTGGATTTTCTGATCCTACAGTAAGTCTTCTGGGCATGACAACTCATCCATTTTAACTTAATAGTGCAATGAACTGGAGCAGGGAACAAACAGTGTACAGTTTTACTCACATTGTTCTGGCTTTTTAAAGTCTATTTTTACATTGTATAGCATGTAGTAAATCCTCCTGCACATTTTGTTGTTGGAAGGAAAAGTAAACTTTGAATAGTGTAAATAAAATAAGCCTAGTTTTAAGGAATACATATTTAAAAGCATCCTTAGTTCCTAGAGCAAAGATGCAAAAAGGATCATAGTCAGGCTTGGACTGTAAGATTTGAGTTCTCCAGGAAACACTCCAGAACAATGTTGGTGGAAGTCAGCACTTGACACTTCTTTTAAAATGGTAACTTTGATTGAACTATACAACAGTATCAATCATACAGTGAACAAATCCAGATTCTTTGATGGTTTGTCATAAGTAATTGCTGTGTTACCTATCCTTTTTATTTAACACAAACATCTGAGTAATGTAATATTTCATATTTGGTTTTATTTTAATTATTAATGTTCAGGTAGCTTAGATATTCTTCCATATTGCTGCTGTAATTTTACTGGTTTTAATAAGTGTTTGATCTTAATGAATATGCTTCAATATATAAACATTTTAAAAGGCTATATCTTTTTAAAAATACATGTACAGTTTGAAAAACTTGCACCTGGGTTCCAAGTTAGTATTATATTGAGACGTTCATTGTTGTGCATCTCTAAATTTTACTACAAATCTCTCTTGTAAATTGTATGCACTGTCTCATCTGTGATGAGGTACCTGCATTCAAACAGATGAGAATGTATTTTAAAAATCCTGTAAAAGAAACATACCCCATAATCTCATCATTAAATACTTGTCACAAGTAATTTTGCCAGTCTTAAAGATGAGATTAAAATATAAGAAGTACTTAATAAAAATAAAGGAACTACTATCTAGGATGAATTCCTATTGATTCCACACCCAGATTTATATACTGTATATATGAAGGCACTGGAAGATAGGTTCTAAAGAGATAAACATGTCTTTTCTTCAACCATTTTTTTCCATTTGAAGTCTTCAGTCTTTTTGTTAGTTGAAGAGAAATTTGCTCCTGAATACCTTGTCACTTCTTTAAGACTCAATTTTATCATTGTCATTTGATCAGTAAAACACATTTAGTTTGAAAATAGTTCTCATTATGCTTTCTCTTTTTTTTTTTTTTTTTTTGTCGAAAGGCCTCAATATTTTTGTCTCTTGTGCCTTTTACAGTCAGTAAAGTTTTCAGCTTAAAATTCTTTCGTCCCTCCTCTCCCCTACTAGACCACCAGTGGATACTTGCCAGCTTGCTCAGGAGTAAATTGATCCTCTGCATAAGTGTGTCATAGGTGAGGAAGGGGTTTTTTGTTGCTTTATTCAACTTTATTTGTGGTTTCTTTTAACAAGCTGCCATTTATTTCTTTAGCTGATGTGTTACTAACTTACTATGGCATGCTTTTTCTGTAGAAATCCTTGATGTTGACTATTGATGTTTGGAAATTGGCAAAGGGGATGACCCTGCTTTGCTTCATGTTTTTTGAAAAAGATACGTATGGTGTGAAACAGACCATGTCTCCAAATGAGATCTATTCAGAGATGTTTCAACCTACTTTAGAGGCTTGAGGTGACAAGAGGGAACAAAAAAGAAGAAAATTAAAGGAAGAATTTATTTAAAAAAAAAAAAAAGAAAACTAAAAACAACCCTCTGAAAAAGTTTGTGGTGTTAGTTGTAGCAAATCTTGGATGACTTAGTCACAAAATACTACAGGGAGTAAAACTTGAAAGAAAACCCAACACTAAAGACCAGAAACAGCTTTAGTGAGCTAAGCACTTCATTATGAAAAGTACCTGTTTACCTTGTATGTAGCATTCTGGCATTAAAAAACAGCTGCCAAAGGTGGCAAGTGTTATATATATATCTATATATGTACATAAAAAAAAAATCTCAAAAGATTTGAATAAAAAGAACCATGCAAATCTGCTTTTCTGCTGAGTTCCATGTACTTCATATTCTCTATTATGCCTTCTTTTTCCAGATGTATTATTGAGTCTTGCATTCTTTCAGGGAGCAGGATTTCATTATTCTTTTTAGTTTTAGCATGTGATAGCTGTAAATGGCCACCCAAGAACAGTTGCTGACAAATACCCTAGAAGAGATTTGGTAAAAATACATTTTTACCAAAATCTGTTCCATTTTTAATACAAAGAGTCTAGGAAGCAAAGTCTCTTTAAAAAAAAAAATTGAATTTTAAGTTACTTAAAGTTAGGTTATTTGTATCACTTGCTTTAATAGCCTTTTTTTTTTCTTTTTTTTTATCAAACCCTTTTTCTGGGTTTCAGCTATTTCATTTGATATAGGCTTATTCACTTGCTAGCTAGAGTCAAATTTGGAGTCAGGAAATGTCTGGACAGTATGTTAAGGGTAGTAAAGAGTCCTAGAATTGTATTTTCTTGGTTAAGGAAAGAAACTTGAAAACTATGTTGGTTCCCTTCTGGTGAAAGATAATGATTTAGCTGGACTCTTCAGGTGGTGTAGATAATTGGTGATAAAGAACATCTGCTGTTGACTGTGCCAGGTAATTGTAGCCTTTAACTCGTAGTGGTGGTTTAATTGCAGCATTTCACATCACTGTTGCTTCCAGACTGGATTACCTTGGTATTCTTCTGTGTGCATGTCACTTGGAAACTGCAGCTAGCCCAGAAATGGCACTTTGTGTGCTTGGCAACAGTGTTGGTAATCAAGTGTGTATCTCTGTGCAGCATCATTTACAGCAGCTGCCCCCTCATTTCCAAGGGGACAATTTAAGATACAGGTTTCAGCTCCTGAAGTTGTAGATGGTTCAGAGCCTGTGTAGCAGGAAGCCTGCTTCTCCAGCTATGGTAGCAATGGGCAGTGGACATCAGCAGCTTGCTCCACTTAAAAAGGCAACTACCAATACAGTTGGCAAGGGCCTAGAACCAAAGCTTTATAGTGAAGCGTTCTCAGCTCTGATGCACTCAAGCCTGACCTTACTGACATGTCTCATTCTGCAAAGTGTATCTTTCTTTTGGGTGCTGGGGCTGTATTGTAACGGCAACAGAATCCATGTGGGTTTGGAACTATGTTCTCATTCAGATATCAATCCTAATTTTTAAAACTTCTCCTGAACCTCCAAGTTATCCCTGGATATAAAGTCACTCCAGAAACCATAAAAACTCTGTCATCCAGTAAAAAATGAAATCTCAGAACAAAATGGATCTTGAGTCATGTTGAGTGAATTTAGTGTTCTGCTTCTCTTGGAGGCACAGCAGTGTTTATTTTAAGCCTAGAAAGAAACTCTGTCATACAGGAAATCTACCTGTTCCAATGCTAAGATAGTACAATTTCTTTCCAAGATGTCTACAATTTTGCAGGTAGCAGTGAGTGCTAGGAGGGCTTTTAGGGCCCATCTAATGATGGAGAAGTGCTAGATACCTTCCTTGCAGAGTCTCTTATCACTGAAGAATTAGAAGGAATGCTTTCATTTTTTTAAGTGCTTTGTCCTAGCTGGTGAAATGAGGTGTCTTGTTCCCTTGCTCATGTTCTTTTGATCAGGACCTAATACAGGACTTCTTGCCTTTTTATTTGAATGTATTGATCAGTGATGGCTCTCTGCATTAGCTGATCAGTATCCAGTCCTAACAATAATTGTTGAAGAAACTGTATGAACTGGGAGAACTAGTTACTGAGTTTTGTCGCTGTGTTTTGTTTTTCTCTTCTTCATAATCTGCAAAAGTTGGATAGCAGTCTCTCTTTGCACTGAATGCTAATTTAAATAGAGTTCATAATTTTCCAGCCTGTCATTGTGTTTGGGTTTTATGTTAACTTTATGTAATAAATATTAATTTTAATCTTCTGTAGCATTGCATGCAAATTTATGAATTCAAGTACATGTTTCTTGGAAACAACATGTTATAACTTAGGCTGAATACAATGGGATGAAAAACTCAGCAAAGAAGGTGAAGTGTTTGGATTTTCTTGATCAGGAAAATGTTTGGAGAATGCCCCAGTTTTTTCAAAACTATGGAAAGCAAGTTCTGATCCTACATGTTTCTGTTGATATGCAATCCTGCACAGTTCTGTGGCTTGATGGTGTTCAGATGACTGACCAGTTCAGAGAAAACAATCCAGATTTTCCCACTGACTGCATTTTTGGCCTTCAGCTTCCATTGCCCAGCTCAAGCAGGCTGGCGTACAGTAAGTCTTTCGAGTGTAATGTCAGCATTGCTGTTAAAATGTCAGTTAATTTTTATCTTTAGACAAATCATTGACTACTCCCAGGAATGTTTCTCCTTCTGCTTGTATTGCCTTCACAGGAAAACTAATCGTGCAAAGTAAGCCCTCTATAGATCATACCGTTAATCTGCATGTTTTGGAATCTGGGGTTGGGAGATTCCTAAATGAGCACGGAAGTCACTCAAAACACCTTACAGCTGTTTCATCACGAAAAAAAACCTCTGCAGCATTACCTGCATTCACCTCTTTCCTACCTGAAGGATAGAAATTGTCCTTGTGATAAATTTGACAAAGGCAAATGCAGAACCTCTGTCACTTTCATTTCCAGAAGTTGATGATGTCTGCTAGCAATAGCATGAAAATAGTTGAGTAGAGAGCTGCTTCCTTGTACATGCATCTGTCATTGATGCATGGAGGGAACAGTCATAGTGGCCTGATCTAAACCTCATTGTCACCAGAACCACTGAGTGTTTGCCTAAAATTGAATGATTGCTTCCTCTAAATGCATATCTGAGATTGTAAAAGATTGAGCCCTAGAAGGCTTCATTTTGCATTCAGTGCAGTGGGCGATTCCCCTGTGAACATTCGAGACATTGGAGCACAACATGGCACTACAGTTGCCTGTTACACCGAACGGTACAAGAGCGAGCTGTGCTGCATAAGCACTTGGTGTGGGAGGAGGGTCTTGCAGAACCACTGCAGTGGTGACAGCTTCAGTAGGACAGAGCTTTTGCCATCCTTAAGATTACTGTATGATATTTCAGCCATGAAGGATAGACAGGGATGTCTTTTTTTTTTTTTCCCTGCTTCTGTAGACATTGCTTTTCCAGTGCCTCATAAATTTCTGTACTGCTCTGAACTGACTTTTAAGAAGTTGAAGTATGACTTTGCTGGCTTAGAACAGCAAGTGTTGAAATTTGGAGTAAAAATCAAGTAGTTTTCAGGGTAATGTTAAGAGCCCTTTATCTAATCATGCATGTCTGAGTTGGCAAACTTAATGGTCATTCTTTGTCATGTAGCCTTTGACATAAACTGATAGTGACATTTTCTTTTCAAGTGTTGATCAACAGCTCTGTTGGCTGTCTACAGACAATTCTGCACTCTTACAAATGGCTCCCAGAGCAAAGTTTACGTATGTAGCCAGAATTTTTTTCAAAGAAAATCTGAGTTTTGAAAAGCCTATTTAAATAAACAAGTACCTGAAGAACACAATGGATTTCAATGGACTTTCCATTAGTATTATCCCTAAACAATTCGCAAGCATGTTTCAGTCATTAGAGCAATACCAGGAACAGGAGATGAGAATATACCATGCAATCCATACCTTTAGCATTCTCCCTGGAACAGGGAAATAATCCCCTTCTCACAGCTGAAAGCAATGGCAGAGTCTAGACAACACAAAGTGTTGGAAGGTCAGGAGACAGCTGTGTTCTTTGCCACTATGAAAGAGCTCAGGAGCAGGTGGAGATCAGCTGTGGATGGATAGACCTCAGAAGGTAAGATATACTGACAGCAGTGACTTACTGACTCAGGACATGAACCAGCAGGACCAACTGGAAGGTCTTCATTGCTTCCTTTTGACCTGTACCACTCATCAGCCTGTGTTTCCTGGGCAGAGCTGAGTCCCACAGTGGCCAACTTTCCCTGCCTCTACCCGTTCCTTTCTATGTGGCCCTTCCTGCACCTTCCCTTGTCTGTGCTCCCTCGCAGACCTGCTTCTGCTAGCCTGAGGCTATCTCTGTGGCAACCATTGCTCTCTGCCTCAGAAAGAGGAACATTATGGAGTGACCATCCTCCCCCTGCTACTCCAATGTTTTTTCTTTTTCCCCTTTCCCAGCCTAGTGGCTCTTCATTTATATTAGCAGCTGTAAGCCCCCTTCTTCCTTTGAAATATCCCATGGAATGTAAGTAGTTAAGACTTGTTATCTCTGAAGAGGGGAAATTCAGGAGGGAGCTGGGTGTTGGGCAAGTTGTGTCTGAGTAAGTGAAAGCATCTCAGAAACTGAGCAGGTATGTGTTGGGGGTGCTGACAACACTGAGGGAAAACAAGGAGTTGCAGGGCAGGCTGGCTGTGGTGGGCTGCTAGCACAGAGAAGCAATCGGAGCCAGAAGCAGCTGCTGACATAGTGGCTGTGAGGCTGATGGGCAGAAACGCGGTCTGGCTGCTGCAAGCTATTGAGTACTGAGCCCAGAAGAAGGGAAGGGGCTGTTGAGAAGGAGCAGGTCTGGGTGAAAGAGGAGATTGTCAGTGCGTGCCTCGGAGAGTGTGTGGGAGACTGAAGCTCACGTATTTTCTGTGTTGGTGTAAGTTGCTTGCTTTGTGGAGGCTGTTGTGGTCTAGTTCTCAGCTGGCAATAGAGGGACTCCATGTTTTTTGTGCCTGCTCAGTCATTATGTGCTAAGGGGAAAGCAAGGCTGGGCTGCATGTGGATCTGTGGGGCACAGTCCTGCTGTGGTCTGTAATGTCTTATCATCTTTGTGCAGACTTCACAGTTCAGAGATGATGCACATCATACCAACTTTCCTAGTGTCTACCTGTCCTTTAGATTTAACAGTCTAGCCAAACACCTGTTCTACTGAGGTCTTGGGCAGCACAGGAGGTAAGTGATAATAACTCTGCTGTGAATTGGACTTGGACCCTCACAGAACCTGGTATCTGTAGGGTGGAAGAGACTCTGCCCTCACTCTTTGAGATGGGAGCATTCACAGTCTGGCATCAAAGGCGGGACCAGGACTGGTACAGGTAACCTTGGTGCTTGTGAATTGTTCCTGGTGGTGTCTAAGGGCTGGTGTTATAAAAGAGTGGGTGCCTGTCTAGTTACAGGAGATATAGGAGTCCTGCAAATGTTACTAAATAGTGTTGTGAATCCTTCAGTGTGTTGCTTCATGGCTTCTTCAACAAGTGGATGCGATTTTGCCTGTGAGGGGCACGTGAGCGTGGAGAGTGTTTTGCTACAGGAGAACGTGGGTGACCAGGTGCAAAGTCTCCTGGGGTCCACTCTGTCTGAGGGCCAGTTCCAAAGATGCAGCACAGCCTGCATAGGATACCAGCTAGTTTTCAGTCCCTGTGAAGTCTTTGGTTCTCTAACAAGAAAACAGTTCTAGAAACCTGAGTCTCAGTTGTGGCCATATTTGTCAGGGCCTGCAGAGTCTCGGGTGTCTTGAAGACTCTCTGCTTCTCTGCCTTCCAGTCAGGTCCGGTGTCTCTGTTCCGTATCATGTTTAGTCTTGGCCAAGGGTGAGATTTAAGTGCCACACTCAACAGTTCTGGTCTTTTCTGCAAACTGTAGCTTCTCCAGAATTGTGTGATCACTGTACTGTTTCATAGGGTTCAAGTTTTGTTCAGGCTGGGATCTCTTAAACCTTCAGTTTGTCTGTCTGGAGTCTCCAGCTCATCTGGAGTTAAAAAGCATGTTGCTGTCAGTCTGCAACTTCTCACATGTGCTCACAGCTGCCTGGGTCTCACAGCCATGTTGTAGTGAACTTCATTTCTCCCCCAAAAGACAAACTGGGGACAAAATGTGAGAAATAGATTCTTGGAAAGCAACAGCCCGTTGGTCATCTACTGATTTATTTATATCCCCACCCTTTAGATTCAGTGTTAGGAACAGTGCTATTGCATTGTGGGTTTATGTTATTTGAGCCATCTGATGGCTTTTCCAATAGAGGACACCAGCAGAGTTAACCATCAGAAACAGGGAGATCCTTGTATTTATGTGCATTCTGGAACTGGCAGTCTGATATGGTTAGGGTTAGAGCTGGGTTAGGGTTACCGCCCTTTCTGGAGTTAGACCACCGAATACCGCAATATCTTTCAATTTAAAAGGGGACGTGAGCCTCTTCTCATCTGGTCCTTACTTTCTGCTTAGGAGGGTCATTTCTGCTAGAATCGCTGTAATGGCCCATGGCTTTCTAAGATCTGAAGACCGCCATTTAGAGACGTCTAGCTTGCTTTCTGTGGCATTTAGGAATAATATGATATATAAGGGTTCTTTCTAAAATGACACCTTTTAAAGGAGTATTTTCTCTCTGGCAAGTGTCAGTCTGAAATACATGTGCCTGCCACAGGATGGCAGCAATCAGTCACCTTTGAAGCATCCTCTTTCAGTTCGAGTATTGGATGAAGTCCAAAGATAAACTATTCACACTAGGTCACTCTGTGAAGGCGATATGACAAACACAGAAAAGCCTTTATGTATTCTTATTCATTATTAATGAAAACCATGTTTTACAAAGTGTATTACAACATGATAATTTGCTTGGCTACAAAAGCTGGCCCAGGGGAGGAGCTCTGAATACCTTAACATACAGTAGTATGTATGGGAGTTAATTCTTTGGGGGATTAAATACTGAGTGTGAGGTATGTAATCTCTTTTTAATGCTTCCCAATGAGTATATATTTAATTCTTAGAAAAATCTGAGGGTTTTCACCTTTAGGCCTGGGTTTCCAGTGCCTAAGGTTATCTAAGTAATCCATCACTGCAGTGTGATGCTTTCGTGGTTAAACCCCAGCCAGCAACTAAGCACCACGCAGCCGCTTGCTTATTCCTCCCCACCCAGTGGGATGGGGGAGACAATTGGAAAAAAAGGTAAAACTCATGGGTTGAGATAAGAACATTTTAACAGAACAGAAAGGAGGAAACTAATAATAATAATTACAATAATAAAATGACAATAATAATAAAAGGAATGGAATGTACAAAACAAGTGATGCACAATGCAATTGATCACCACTCGCTGACCAATGCCTGGTTAGTTCCTGAGCAGCAATCTGCCCCCCCCCAGGCCAACTCCCCCCAGTTTATATATACTGGGCATGACATCACATGGTATGGAATACCCCTTTGGCCAGTTTGGGTCAGGTGCCCTGGCTGTGTCCTGTGCCAACTTCTTGTGCCCCTCCAGCTTTCTCGCTGGCTGGGCATGAGAAGCTGAAAAATCCTTGACTTTAGTCTAAACCCTACTTAGCAACAACTGAAAACATCAGTGTGTTATCAACATTCTTCTCATACTGAACCCAAAACATAACACCATACCAGCTACTAGAAAGAAAATTAACTCTATCCCAGCCGAATTCAGGACAGTATCCACCACTTATTCTACACTGTTTACGTTATGCTCAGGTCCCATACTTTCCAGTGCATCCTAATCAATCACCATCACCTTTTCTGTCCTTTGAGACAGATATAGATAGATATATACACACACACACACACACACACACACACACAGAGAAATCATTCCCTTAGACTATGGGCCATCTCTATAAAATGTTCGTTGAGTTTGTTTAGTCCCTGACTTCAGGCTCCATCTGTCATACCAGTCTTTCTGGGAAGGGGGGATGGTGTGAAGTCTGTGAAGTCAGCAGAGCAGGATCAGGCTTCAGTGCAGCACGGCAAGTGGGTGACATTGGGCGCAGCAGGAGGATGGTGTGCAATGTTGGATTGTTGCATGCTGGAGTCAGTTCTGGTTCCATCGCTACTGCGCTTCGCTCATTTTTATCAAAGTTCATTCTTGCTTGATCTAAGTGATTCTTACTGTAATACTATGGATATAGCATATAACAATTATAGTAATGATAACATACAGTGGCAGGGCTATATACCAACTAACATCATACAATTTAATTCATTGGCTATTCTCACCTAAAATCAAATCCCCTTGAGGCACGCATAAGACTTCCCCATCCTTTTGCATCACCCACCACGTGCACCCAGATCCTTGAGCAAAACCAATCCTATGAATGGGTCTGCCTTTGCCTGAGGCAGGAGTAACCCAGACTGTCTTCCCCAACATATTTTTTATGTGCGCTACAGGGACTTTATCCACTTCTACAGTACGTACAAGTTCTGACTGGGCAGGGTCACACCAATTGGCAGATCCTCTGGTGTTGACTAACCAGGTGGCTTTTGCTAAATGTGTATCCCAATGTTTGAAGGTTCCACCCCCCATTGCTCTCAATGTAGACTTTAACAGTCCATTGTATCATTCGATTTTCCTGGAGGCTGGTACATGATAGGGAATGTGGTATACCCACTCGGTGCCACACTCTTTGGCTCAGGTATCTATGAGGTTGTTTTGGAAATGAGTCCCATTGTCTGACAAGATTCATCTTCTCCTTTAGCATTTTCTGTGACTTGTCCTATAGGACTTCAAAAAAGCGAGTAGATGGGGTACTTCAGGACATGGTTTAGTGAGCATGGATGATGGTTGGACTCGATGATGTTGAAGGTCTTTTCCAACCTAAATGATTCTATGATTCTATGACTCCATACAGCAGCCTTCCACCTCCAATGTTGTCCCACAATGCAACCCATCAGAGAACAGGGCATTTTGTCTCTCATTTTCTGACAGTTTATTATACAGTGGGGCCTCTTCAGCACGCATTACCTCCTCCTCTGGCGGTATTCCAAAATCTTTGCCTTCTGGCCACTCCGTGATCACTTCTAAAATTCCTGGGCGACTGGGGCTTCCTCTGCGAGCCCGCTGTGTGATCAGTGCGATCCACTTACTCCACGTGCCGTCAGTCGCGTGATGTGTAGAGGACACCCTCCCTTTGAACATCCAGCCCAGCACTGGCAGTCGGGGTGCTAAGAGGAGCTGTGTCTCAGTACCAACCACTTCTGAGGCAGCTCCAACTCCTTCATATGCTGCCAAGATCTCTTTTTCAGTTGGAGCATAGCGAGCCTCAGATCCTCTGTATCCCCGACTCCAAAACCCCAGGGGTCGGCCTCGGGTCTCCCCAGGTGCTTTCTGCCAGAGGCTCCAGGTAGGGCCATTCTCCCTGGCTGTGGTATACAGCACATTTTTAACATCTTGTCCTGGCCGGACTGGCCCAAGGGCTACTGCATGAACAATTTCCCATTTAATTTGTTCAAAGGCTTGTTGTTGCTCAGGGCCCCATTTAAAATTGTTCTTCTTCCAGGTCACTTGATAGAGAGGGCTTACAATCGGACTGTAATTTGGAATATGCATTCTCCAAAAACCCACAATGCCTAAGCAAGTCTGTGTTTCCTTTTTACTCTTTGGTGGAGACAAAGCTGTTATTTTGTTGATCGCAACCATTGGGGTCTGGCGTTGCCCATCTTGCCATTTTATTCCTAAAAACTCGATCTCCTGCGCAGGTCCCTTGACCTTACTTTGTTTCATGGCAAAACCAGCTTTCAGAAGGATTTGGACTATTTTTTTCCCTTTCTCAAAAAATTCTTCTGCTGTGTCGCCCCGTACAATGATGTCATCAATGAACTGCAGGTGTTCTGGAGTTCCACCCTTCTCCAGTGCAGCCTGGATCAGTCCATGGCAAATGGTGGGGCTGTGTTTCCACCCCTGGGGCAGCCGATTGCGACTGTACTGGATGCCCCTCCAAGTGAAAGCAAACTGTGGCCAGCACTCTGCTGCCAGAGGGGTTGGCATGGCCATGGTGCCTGTCACCAGGGTTTGGGTGGCCGCGGTGCCTGTCGCAGGCGTTGGAATGGCTGTGGTGCCAGCTGCTTTGTTGTCACAGCCAGAGACCTTCTCTTCCCCTTGAGGGTACTGAGTGGTGTTGAACAGGGCTCGATAGGCATGGGCCAGGCCCCAGCACGTTGCAGTGATTTGTGTCTCTGGAAATGCCAGGGTGACAGCATACTTTTTCCAAATATTTTACTAGTTCTTCCGGATTCTGCACTTGTTCAGGGGTGAAGTTCCAAAACACCGGAGGTGACCACTGCCCTAGGCATTTGCCCATACTACCCCACACACCCTGCCACTCATAATTATCCCGCCTCAGGGCAGATCTCTGGGTGATCTTCTTAAATAGTTGTTTAACCTTAAACAAGACCTGAACCACATTCAGGAACATGCAAGTTCCTAGCCATAGGACCATGCTGGTTTTAAAATCCCAAGGCTATTCAAATTTTTAACAATTCTCAGACACTATTGTAATTAGACTGGAGGAGAAGGGAAAGGGGAGGAAATGTGTCTCGCCTATAGATTGGCTCTCCGAGAAGGAAAGGTAAAGGGTGTAATTATTAATAGTTTCCCACAGATGGCTCCCAAAGTATAGAGGTGACGACGGTGCTGAGTGCAAATACCGGATTAGTCCTGTGACTGACAATTTTATCATACCATAAGCCAGTATTACACAGTACATCAAAGCAAAAACCTTAATCCACCTCCCATGGCTGATAAGCAGCAGCACAGGGACTATACAGCAAGTAAGGTGATACATAACAGAACTCTAAAAACAAGCATCACAACTCTTAAGAGCCCATAAATCGACATTGTGACCAGCAAGTATTAAACTAATATAATGAATGTTTGTAACAAATTTCTTTTAACATGCTCTGGTCAGATCTGTCATTATCTCAAGCCTTTGAGCGCCGTGTTGGGTGCCAAAAAGGACTATTGTGATTTAACCCCAGCCAGCAACTAAGCACCACGCAGCTGCTCACTCACTTCCCGTCCCACACAGTGGGATGGGGGAGACAATTGGAAAAAAAGGTAAAACTTGTGGGTTGAGATAAGAACAGTTTAACAGAACAGAAAGGAAGAAACTAATAATAATAGTAACAATAATAAAATGACAACACTAATAAAAGAAATGGAATATACAAAACAAGTGATGCACTATACAATTGCTCACCACTCACTGACTGAGGCCCCCTTGGTTCCTGAACAGTGATCCACTGCCCCCCCCAGGCCAACTCCCCCCAGTTTATATACCGGGCATGACATCACACGGTGTGGAATACACCGTTGGCCACTTTGGGTCAGGTGCCCTGGCTGTGTCCTGTGCCAACTTCTTGTGCCCCTCCAGCTTTCCTGCTGGCTGGGGATGAGAAGCTGAAAAATCCTTGATTTTAGTCTAAACCCTACTTAGCATCAACTGAAAACATCAGTGTTATCAACATTCTTCTCATACTGAATCCAAGACATAGCACTGTACCAGCTACTAGGAAGACAGTTAACTCTATCCCAGCTGAATTCAGGACAGATGCCCAGCCATGGTATACCTTCAGTTTCACTGGAATTCAGTGCCTGTTCGAAGGCATTTAGTGCTCTGGAGCCAGTCATTAGCATTTTAATGTTAATGTACATTTACTTACCGCTAGTTTGCTGTCATCTCATCTGAAACAATAAATTAATTTTTACATCCAGGCTTCTTTTAAGTCACTTGTAGTGGTCCCTGGTTGGTTCTGTGGTCAGTGTCATCAGCTGTGATCAGTGACCTGCCCCAGCACTGACTGGTAAAAGCACTGTATTCAGTATGACTCTATGTGAAAGCTGAAGGGGATTTATAGGCTTTACCACGTAAAGGATTTTGTGAAATTAAATTGTTTTTTGAAAGTCTTACTTTGTGAGAGCTGAGCCTTTTTTTATTAGAAAATACAGTTTTAAAAATCAAAAAGAGCAGGGATAAAACAGTGTCTGTAGCCAGTGAGCTCTCTGCCCTTGCAGACAGCATGTCCTGCTGCCTCCAGCCAGGGATCTGCATGTCCGTCTCCACTGCAGGTGCGTGCCCCAGCACTGGAGTGTGGGGCCAGTCTCTCTTCCCCCAAGACTAACGAGGTTTACGAACGTGTGAGTCGCACTAATTGGGATGGTGCTGCTGAAGAGGTGTTTCGGCTGCTCACAGAACCAGTGGGGGAAACGGCCAGAGCTTCAGCCTCTCTTCTTACCAGCTTGGGTATCTGCACTGCGAGGCACAGGTTACCTCGGTCTCCTCTCTTTTGGTTGGGGGGTGTGTTCATCAGTCTCCCTCTTTCACTTTTTTCTTTTTTTTTTTGTCTTTAACTTGGAATATTTGGCAGGTGCCTCAGGTGCTGCCCCTCCGCGTGGGGTCAGAAAGGCAGGACGCATGTCGGTGGGCCAGAGCGTAGGAGGCAGGAGTGTGTAGCACGGGCGGTGGGATGCCTGAGGTGAGGCAGCCACACCTGGGAACCGCAAAACAGTGGGAGACTGTCCTCTGGGGGGAAGGAGGCTACCTGATGCTTAGGGAGCACCAGAGACCAGAAACTCTCCCAACAAGGCATAGAACCAGGGGTGAGGCGCTCAGCATAGTGGCTGATGTGAAAGGAGGTGTAAGGAAGGCACATGGCAGAGAGAAAGCCCTGGACTTCAGGAGAACAGACTTGGGCTCCTTCAGGCGACTTGTAGCTGGGGTGGTCAGCTTCACAATGACAGAGGTAGCAAAGTAAAAGAGTAACATGAAGGAAGATCTCAGCCTCAGAATGAGCAAAACCAGGGTGCTATGCATTTCAAGTGTCTTGCTAAAATAATAAGCTCATATGACTCAGTATGGAGAGCCTAGTACCAGACAAGACATGAGACTCTTTCAAAGCTTTTAATAGCACTCTGGCAGGTAGGCTTTCCTGGCTGCCTCTGCCAGCCCACGTAGCAATGTATTAATTGCTGTTCTGGAGCAGTCTATCAAAAATATGCTTGGTTTTGTCCATTGTTTTCCCTGCACAGATGATGGAAAGTGTCCTGAGTGTCTTTGCCCAGCTGTTTGACGTCAAGTCCCTTTGGAGTCTGAGAAGTCATTTTCAGTATTTGAAGGAAAACATCCTGAGGTAGTATAATACTGGGATGACACATTTTTATATCACAGAGGTGGATAATCTGACACTGTGCCAGAAATAGTACTGAGAGAAGAAGCACTTCTGCTCCTCTTTACTGCAGAACCCTTTTTCCCATGGTGTGGGAGACAGGCTCCTTCCCAGCATCGGCTGCATGTGATGGGGATGGGTTGGGGCACATCCACAGCTAAAGTGAGAGAAAACGTACTCTCTGGTGACTGGTGTGGACGTGCTTGGCATCAGAAAAGAAAACCAGGGGGTAGAAGAGGCACAGCCCAGATCTACCATCATTGAAGGTGTCAGACCAGAGGCAGAATCAAGGACCCATTTAACACAGCATACCTCCTGCTTACCCCGGAGATTTTAGCAAGTGTACGTAAGGAGAGGGAACAACTGAGCCATTGGCAAGATCTGTATGATCTCATATGGGACACAGATTTAGGTTATAGATTTAAAGATTTAGGACTATAATTCTGAATTAGATGTCTTCAGTCAGAGCTCTCCACTTGTCATTCCCGCAGTGCCTGTGCAGGCTCCTGAGCTGTGTACTGTGTCATGGGAATGGCATTGAGAAAGCGTCTGAAAGGTCATTTCCCTCTGCTGTTCACACAGGTCAGAAGATTTTCATTGTTGGCTAACAGCTGGTTGCAATCTTTGTATTCATCCATTCTCAGTCTCCCCCTGGTAGCGGCTTTTCTTCCCAGAAATCCCAAACATGGTGAAAAATCTAGCGTCTCTGCAGAGAGCCGTCTCAGCTGCCATGCTAAAAGTGACTTGCCCAGCTGTTTTGCTGCAGGGAGAGAAAGAACCTCTTAGAGAATGGAGTTATGACCTTCTGTCTATGATTGATGGCTATTGTTTTTGTGAGTTTGTCACTCGGGATAACCTGGATGACTTTCAGTGTGACTTTATCCAGCCCCAAGTGGAGGTGAACATTCAGTAGTAGTACTGCCATAATATGGGTAGCTCTACCAGCTCCTCTTTTCAGCCAGGCTGTTAAAGGATCAGTTCTTGTAGCCTTTAGAGAAAACTCTCAATAGCCTTGAGCTTTACAATTCTCCTTCTCAAGTGACATAATATGATTGAAAACATTACAAAAAGCAAATACATTTGATCTCTGACCTCATAATAGAAAAGATCCCTAAAACTCAGTGTAGGTGCAAACAAGGCTCATATCACTCAGCTGATGTGTGATGAAGCCCTGA
This sequence comes from Astur gentilis, assembly GCF_929443795.1. Taxonomy (NCBI): domain Eukaryota; kingdom Metazoa; phylum Chordata; class Aves; order Accipitriformes; family Accipitridae; genus Astur; species Astur gentilis. Next base: position 2,565,783 of record NC_064907.1, on the reverse strand, counting down.
GCTTGGCAGGGATCTGTTGGGTTTGCCTGGGCAAATAACATGTCCTTTGTGGAAAGCCTTGGCACCCTACTGGTGAAAAGTACTGTTCAAATTTTAGGCTTTATTTTTCCAGTTTGCATTGGTAAAGTGACCCGAGGACTTGCTGACAGCATTTTGAAAGCTCACTTTTTGTGTGTCTATGAACAGTGATGGTCTCTGTTTTCCCCTCAGCAGATGCAGCCCTGGCTGACCTGCTTGAAGGATTACAAGCAAAAGTGGGCAACATGTTGCAGTGCCCGAATCCTTGGCCGTGCTGTCAAGCTGCACAGTTGTGATATGAGTAACTCCTCACCTCTTCTGACCTCACTTGCTAGCATGTGCTTTTGCCCAAATAAGCAGCCCGTTTACTTATACACCAAGCAAACAGCCCTGAAAAGCTGATACTGCTCCTTTTGAAGTGCTGAAGAATTTTGCCATTCATTTGTAAGATCAGAGAGGCTGTATTTTTCAGGCAAGCTACTCTGAAATCCCTACTGGAGTTGTTTGTTCCTGTTTCTTCTCTGAGAAGTCATCTGCTTCCATCCTTTTCCTAAAGTGCTCTCAGAGCAGAGTTCCTGCAAACAGTACTTTTTTTTTCAGTTTCCAGGGCAAGAAGAGATGATTTTTTCTCTTCTGTAGGGCTTGTGTTGTGCTGAGTCTTTTTCTCTTGGAGGAATGCTACATTCAGTCACATAGAAAAGCTGTTTGTAGCCCCATATGGTTCTTCAGTGGAAGCTACTGATACCTGTTACCTATCCCCAGCCTTTTGCTTTGAAGTTGCAGGGTCAGTATCATTTTGTTAAGTAGATCAACTTAGAAATGTGAGATGCTTGAAAGTTTGAAAAATAATAAAAAAAAAAAGAATTGTGAGAGACTGGATGGAGTTAATGCCTCAAACACCCATTGTGTTGGACAGAGGCCGGGGCCTGGCTTTTGCGGTTGAGGGAATGAACTGAATTTGCTCGCAAGGCACTGCAACAAGATCTGCATAGCAACACCACGTGTGCAGGACTGACAGAGTTAATGCCTCAAACATTGTGGCAGGGCAAGTTCTGCATAACAACGAACCACAGGTAAGAAGCCAGTTAAAGCACAAACCCTGCATGACACCTAAGTAGCCTAATGAGTTCAAGTGCCCGCCTGAAGGAGGGGCAAGGAGATGATAAAAGGACAGGAATTGAAGCCCCACGTGCACATGCCCTCCAGAACTGGACCTCTAGACTGGTGGGACCAATGCTGGACCCAGGGCTGGTGAAATCTTTCTTTTCTCTTTCTCTGTCTCTTTTTTTTCCCCCATAGCCCCTACACCTCATCCCTTTAGACGCAAAACCATTGACCAAGTCTGGGAATAGGAGCGGATCCAGCTGCCCCCAGGCTCCTCTCTGAGAAGGAGTCTAGAAAGCAAGGGGGTCTGCTCTGAACCTCGTGACTCAGTGGGAGACCTCTCCTTATTTTCTTCCCTGAACTGATACATGTGGTTAGCGGGTGTTACACATTTTACTGAGGTAGTTCCTTGCCAGTTCTTGTTGTGAGAAACCCTGCCACCTGCTGTTATGCCTTCCAAGTTAAGGTTGTTTCTGCAATAAATAAAACGTTCAACTGATCGTTTGGTGTCACTTCACCTTAATTTAGCCTGAGGGAATTCTGAACTCACCACAACCCCTTCCTGCTCTTTCCAGCACAGGTTGTGACTTTTTTTTTACATAGTCGGCAGGATTCCCTTGGTGTTGCTAAAGCGATCATTGGGACCAGGTCTCTGCTGTGGCCCCTCTCTAAGAGGAGTCATACACAAGGGGAGATAGTCATCAGAGGACTAATAAAGGAATCTGATCCCTATAATTGTGTGCTCATTATGGCCCCCCTGGGAGGTATGACCGTAGACTGTACCCCTCTCCTGGAGAGATTAAAGGGCTACAACACCTGGCCCTCTTCCCCTTGGTATGACTTTGGTTTGTGTGGTTGTAGGAGCTGCTCTGGTGGCAGCACAACAGGACAAATGCATGGTCTGACAAACAGAAGGGGAGATGCTAAAATCCCTTCAAGATTTAGTGAAGGCTTTGCAGGATCAATTGGAAAATGAGACATATGAAGTCTCTCCAATGAACTCACCACCAAGTGAGTGACTAACCAGAGATTACATACTGCTTTGACGGAGGGTTTGGAGTGGAAAAGGGTATTAAGGGAGCAATTAGATTAAACCTGCTCCCAGATCGGTGTAGAAAATGTGGATGCAGACTCTGACGGGGAAAAAGAGTCAAAATCATACCCTTTTGAAGACTTAGGACGTGTAAGGGAAATATTTTCTCATGGGACAGGGAAAGCCACAATGTGACCTTTGATTAAGACCGAGACCGTGGATGGTGGTCAAGCAGGAGCCCAACAAGTTACCACGTACATCATCCCCTGTTCCCCCACTGATTTGGCTAGAATTCAGGAAAAATATTCCTGGGGACCCCAAGAAACAGAAACTAAATATGTGTGGAGAATATCCCCTATGGGGGATGACCATATCCTGCTAAGTGAGGATGAGGCAAGAGGATCTTGGGGACCAGGGGTTTTTCTAACTACAAATGACGATAGAGAGCCCTGGTCCCTGACCCAAAGAGTAGCATACTGGGCGGGTGGACTGGTTCCTATGGAAAGGGGAGACCCTTTCTCGATTAAAGTGCCTAGGGCGCATCACATTTTAGGAAGTATACAAAAAGCCGTGTGTCTCCAGTTGATGCATGATTGATTCCTGGTTCCACAACAGCTGTCCCCCATGCAATATGTGGCAGACCCCGAGAGGCTGCATCCTTTTATAAGGAGACTGCCTGATGTCTTGAAATTACATGCAGTGCAGTTACAGGATTGCTTGAGAGCACCCTGACCCCGAAGAAGGGGAGGTCCTCCAGAGATGACATAACTCTGAGGTGCTCTGGTTTGAAATCATCAGCTGGTTGTGTTTTATCCGTAGGGTAACCTATAAAGTGTCTATAGTGTTTCCGACATATTCTTAGGCAGAGATAGGGAAGCCTAAACCCTAACATTTGACAGAGCTTTCTGGCATTACAAAATATACAGAGATTGTGACATTTTTCTCTTTCTTTCGCCTGTCTTGTATCAAATGACCGTGAGTCTTGTCTTTAGTAAATAAAAGGGGGGTCAAAGTTTCTTCTATAAAATTCCACTGCTTACATAGATGTGCAATTCTTTCCTCTCTAATAGAGTGAGTATGCTTTAATTTGATTATAAAATATTGTATATACAGTATATTGGCAGAAAGCTGTTTGCTGTAAAATGCCAACTTAAATTCTGAGCCAGAATGGAGTTCCTGCACAAAACACTTGTATTCTGTGACATAACAATGCTTCTGTTAAAACCGTTCGCGTGAGGAAATAATGTCTGTGGTAAAACTCATGTTCTTTACCACATGGCCCAGATACCTGGGATATATACAGAATTCCTTTGGCAGTCACACAAAAGAGCCAGTAGGTACCTAGTAGTAATCCAAACCTCAGTTTCCTTTTCCAGAAATTGCAGTCCTGATTTCTTCCCCAAGTTTGGAAGAGAAACTGAAGAGGCTTGTCCAAAAATAGTGGTCCTGCTAACTTTCCAGAATATGGACATTAATCTTGTATTAATATATCCTGTTCAACAAGGGACCTTTACCATTGTATGAGTACAATGTTTGGGTCTTTTCTAATTCTTTTTTGATGTATAGAAAAGTACTATCCTGAAGTAAACTAATTCCTGTAATGGGAAGGAGATGTCTATTTTCCTCTTTCTTAGGAGCTTAGACATAAAGGCTTGTGAGTCCTGATATTTTAATGTATGAATCAAAACCTAGCATAGGAGAAAAATAAAAGGGTAATATTTGATAGTAAGGAACAATGCATAGGAAGTAAGGAAAAGTGTCTGGTTCTCCATAAAAACTTTATCCTCCTGACTTGATTACGTATTGTTACATAGCTTGCAAGTGATTCTCTGACCACTTAGAACTGTTTTCAAGTGATCTGCTAATACGTTAGATGCTTTCCAAGCTCTAATCTCATTTGGGGGAGTGACATTCCTGGTACTCTGGGAATGTCCATTAGTCCTGTTAGTCCATGGGACGTGCAGGAGCATGAACGAGATATCAGAAGAAAAAGTGTTTTTCCTTTTCAGCGTCCTGAGAGGATGCGTTCTTTCTGATTTCCAACAGAAAAACAGTAAGTGTATTACAGGAAGTCCAGAAAGGGTAAGAGCAGAAGAAACCAGCGTGTCTAGGATTCCTCTGCTATAGCAGTCTCCTAGACTGGTCATTGTTATGACACACTTCTATTACCTGCTCCCACACCTGCTGGAATGCTCATACTAAAGACTTCATAGAAGTCTATGGTATACAGTTTATAATAGCAATCAGCACCGGAAAACAATTAAGTGATTCACCTGATGGAAGCATAATACCAGGTTAAGATTATTTATGTTTTCAGTGATTTCCTCCTCCTGTGTTGTATTCTCTTAATCCAGGATTAAATTCTAATTGTGGCTAAATCCTTGGAAAGCTCATCAATTTGAATGGAAGTTTTAGGAAGCCAACATATCTGAGGTTTGAATGGAAGGTTTTAGGATGTGAACCTTACTACCTTGTAATTTCTGGATGTTTCATGCAAGGCAAGCACAAATTAAATAAAAGGAATGAAGAGAATCCTTGCAGGCTCTGTTCTCAGACATGAGGGCAAAGGCAATGGAATGAAAGCACAGGGCCTTGGGTTTTGCTCTCATTTATGCTGCCTGCACACAATCTCATATGAACACACTAAGATAAAAGTCTATGTTGTTTTGTTAGTTTGGATGTTGGACCTGAGCATGTAAAGCAAAAGTATCGTCAAAAAAGAAACCCACACTTTTTTCAAAGTGGTCAGAATCAATCTGTGCATAATTTGACACAGGAGAAGAATAGACAGAGTTAAGCAGGAAGTTTGCTTTGTTTTATAATTTTTGTATGAATGAACAGAACTTCACTGAAGCCGATGCAGCTCTATCCAGCTACTGCCTGATCTGTGTAACCTGTAGCCCCACAGAGACAGTTATTGCTATTGCTAGTTACATGCCACAGGCTAATTACTAACGTTGCAGTATTAAGGCATGTCAAGCTTGCTTTGCCTCAAATTGCCTTGGCCTGCCTGGAAATTTGTTTTAGCTGGCTTAGCTGTGACAGCAATTTTTTTTTAATTATCAAGTGACTATTTCCTGATTTGTTTTACTTGTTTTTTTTTATAATCAGGGGATATAACCACAAATTTTGTACAGTCAGGAGTAGCAAGTAGTTATTCTGTGCAGAAAGAAATATCTATGACACTGTCTTAATGTTGCCATGGAGGAGAATATAGGCCTGGCCTGGCAGTGGAGGGCTTGCCCATGACAACCCAGGGTGCAGGGGAGAGGGGTGCAGACATAGGGGAATAAGAAAAGAAGGCATAGGATATCAGTTCAGGGCTATGAACAGCTTGGCAGCAAACAGTTAAATATAAAACTGGGAGTGGGGCAAAACTGCTTTATTGGTAGCAAAGAAAATAGGTAAGAAGTATACAACATATGTAAGATACTTTTTATATAGGACATTGCGCTGGTTTTGGCTGGGATAGAGTTAATTTTCTTCACAGTAGCTAGTATGGGGATATGTTTTGGATTTGTGCTGAAAACAGTGTTGATAATGCCAAAATGTTTTTGTTATTGCTGAGCAGTGCTCACACAGAGCCTTTTCTGCTTCTCACCCCACCCCACCAGCGAGTCGGCTGGGGGGGCACAAGAAGATGGGAGGTGACAAGAAGTTGGGACAGCTGACCCCAACTGACCCAAGGGATATCCCAGACCATAGCACATCATGTCCAACATGTAAAGCTGAGTGAAGAAGAAGGAAGGGGAGGATGCTCGGAGTGATGGCATTTGTCTTCCCAAGTAACCATTATGCGTGATGGAGCCCTGCTTCCCTGGAGATGGCTGAACACCTGCCTGCCCATGGGAAGTGGGGAATGAATTCCATGTTTCGCTTTGCTTGTGTGCGTGGCTTTTGCTTTACCTATTAAACTGTCTTTATCTCAACCCATGAGTTTTCTCACTTTTACTCTTCCAATTCTCTCCCCCATCCTGACGTGGAGGGAGGGAGGGAGTGGCTGTGCAGTCCTTAGTTGCCAGCTGGGGTTAAACCACAACAGACATTCAGACATAATGTGGAGTTGCAGACCAAATAAAAAAAGTAAGGTGTAAAGTATGAAAGAAAATGTACAAAAATAGCCCCGAGTGGATCTTAGAAAGGGAAGGAAGAAATCAGCAGCTTCAACATCATCCTCCTCCTGGCAAAGAAGAGGGAGAAACCTCTACCACCACCATCATACTCGTCCCAGCAAAAAACTAGGAAAACTGATGACTCCTTGTAACCATTCCCTCTCCCTGAAGCCAACAACCTGAAGACTTCAAGAGAAAGAGTGGAAAACTAAGTATAACACCAGGGAGAAGGGTAGATCCTAGGAAGCGTGTGTTTTATTGAGTTATTATTGAGACTTTTCCCCATGTTAGTATTCTTTATTTCTTTCCTTTTGTCATAAATGAAATACAGTTTGAGTTGCCTTATGTTTCCCACTTTTTTTCCTGCATAGTTCCCTAATTTGTTGAATTTGCAATAGCTTGCTTAGTCCCTAGAATGCAACTTTAAGATTCTCCTGACATTAAAGTCCTGCTGATACATGAAATGCTGGGGGGGTTTGTTCTGGCTTTTCTGCAGAGAGTGATTTCTTCATGAGTCAGTGACAGTTCGTTCAGTGCACTTGCCTCTTATAGTGTACTGCAGAGTTTGGTAAGCAGAAAAAAAACCCAGTATATTTTGCCTTTTTGAACCAACACCTAAGGAATTAATTTCAGGTCCTCAAAAAAAAAAAAATAGTTTGTTCACAGTAATTTGTAATAAAATGTCATTTACTATTAGCAACCAGCAAACATACCCTGACTGTGAAGGGTAGCTTGGGTTTTGATTCTGTTTGTAAGTGGTAGCATCTTCTTCAGTTTTCAGGGTTCACAATATTTACAATGTCCATAAACCCTGAGATTGTGGGCATATGATACAATGCAAGCCCATATTTGGGGAAAAATTATACCCTAGATGGGCTCCCCTTTCAACTGGAGCACTGAAGTGCTGCTGCAACACAGACAGTAGAAGTGTCCCACTGACAGAACACCAAGTCATCTACTGCTTTGAAGTAGGTTTGTCTAAACCTGCTACTATAATGAGCTTGCCAAGGATGACTGGAAGGCTTTTAAAGCTAAAAAGACAAGTTTTGCCAGAGCTAGACCAGGAATTACAATAACATTTTTTAATACAAAAAAAATCAGTGCAACTCATGAAGACAGGTTGGAAAGAAAAGTGCTTAAATCTTGAACTCCCCCGTGCCACAGAGAGGGTCCTGCCTTCCAGCCAAATTTCCACTCTTTCTCAGTGGTTGCCAAGAGTTCCCGGTCCTCTCTCTTCCTTAGGAAACTCCTTCTGTCATCTCAGAAGCAGGACTTCCAACCCTTCACTGCAGTCTCTCATGAACTGATTGAGCTGCCCAGAGGATTTTTAGTTTTCCTTAGCATCACCTAACCTACTCAGTGTAAGTTCAGCTCAGAGCAGGGAGTTTAAATAATAAAAAGTCTCAGCCACCTAATCTGCACAAAGCAGTTTCCCCTTCTTCTGAATCAACTCTCAATATGAAAGTAGCGTATATTTGAAACTGCAAGATAGTCTGCTTTCATATTAGCATCAATCTAAACACAGTGTCCCCTGAGAAATAGTTAATTTCAAACTGTATCTTGCAGTAATAAGCGCTACCAAGCATTTTTTCTGACAGGTAATTTTCTAGATCTGTCACAAGCTACAGAACAAAATTCCTCAGAGAAACATTAGCTTTCCAGATTGATGAGAATAAGAGTAAAGTATGAAGCAGGGTAGGCTAAGCTCCATTAAAATCATGGCAGAAGTGTGGATTTTACAATATATTAATTATATGATGTGATCATTTTCTTAACTGAATTTGGTAAGTAACCTAACACAGGAGCTGAAATGTGGTTTGGACATTCAACGGGAAAATGCATTGAGTGCATTTGTTTTCATGTCTCAGCAAGGGAACAGTCTAGGGTTAAATGGGCATGTTTTAAAACATAGATGGTCGAGCATTTTTCATATTATGGTCACTCTTTAATTTAAATATTTCAGATACATTTGCCGGCTATAAAATTGGAGGTTGCTATGTTACCACTAGTTGAACCTCAGCAACAAAAGAGCAGATTCAGATCTGCTTTCTTACAGGTAAGGTATTCTAAGTGGCATGCAGCTAGCTAGCACAGTCATTCCCATTCATCCATTGACATGTTTTAAGCATCACTGACCTGATCTGTTTATAGGAATTTTTTCTTTTAATTCAGTGGGCATTAGAAAAGACTCTGTGCAAATCATTTCAACACATGTATTTTCTTGGACGCAGTGAACAAGTACGTGATCTGATTTTGGAAAAATCATCTATTACTGATACGAAATGCATTTTCTGACTACCTCAGTGAAATCTGTATGCATAACTGATCATTGCATGATTATTCTTTGCAAGACTGAGTGATGTCTTGTTGGATATTGACAGTTTTTCTCATTTTATAGTGAATACTCTCATGAAAAATGTGAAGTAGAAATGAAAATAATTTATTAAAAAAAAAATCTATGTAGAGATGTTCCTAGTGATATAGCACTGGAGTTGCCTTGAAATCTCCCAATACATATTTCTGTAAAATTTCACAAAGTTTTATGCCTTCTAGAGACAAAACTGTATTTTTATTCCACAGAGTCAGTTTCTATCTGCTTTTGGTTTATTTTAACCCATCCCTTCTGCCTATTTTTCCTTTTGCCTCCTCCCTCTTTTGTCCCTTTCTTTAATCCATGTGTAACAGGTATCATGCACAAATAGTGCTGTGAAAACTTATGCTAGCTTTCTGACAAAATCATTGTGAGTGAGCAGCTGCGTCGTGCTTGGTTGCCGGCTGGCGTTAAACTACGATGCTTTGGCAACTGCCAGATTCTTGGTGCTCCTCGGGGAAAACAGATGCTTGTTAGAAACATACATCATATGTATTCTGTCACACACCAATTTTAATTCTTAGGACTTTTCTGTTACGATGTAATGGAAACAGTCAGTGAACCGAACTCTAATGTAACTATCCTGAGCATCTCAGGCCAGTTAATGCTGCTGTGATACTTGCCTTATTGTGCTGGTATATATGTCACTTTGAAAGCCTTTAGAGAGGTGGACAGGGATTAAAAGGCTGTTGCACATTTTTAGCAGCCCAAAGAGGGGCTACCTGCTGGCTTATATCCGCTCTAAATTGGCTTTGCCTGCCACCTCAGAGACCATTGGTTGGTTCAGAGCGTCCATAAAATGGGCTTTATTAACCTGCCGTGTCATAACGCAGTCGTTTCATCACTCGCTTTAGTCAGGTGTCCTGAGGTATCCGTGGTTTTGGAGGGTTTATTCCTTCATTAACCTTCCAGCAACAGCTGCATTAAACCCTCAAGTGCAGCCATGAGTATTAATTTCTCATATTCTTTTATACATAGCATAGAAGTTTCAGCTTCTGCTGGACTTGAAACCGTGGCTTACCGATGGTCTTGAAATCCAAATTCTGTTTTACTTGCACCAGTGAGGTCATTAGATCTCAGCCGGCAGGGTGGTGAGCAGGGTTGACCCTAGCCTGCCAGTGCCGGTTGCGCGGTCCCTTCCTCGACGGCGCGCCGAGGGCCGTTGGCCGGAGGACGGGAACGTCGGGCTCAGACGGGCGTTGCTGCGCACGGACGGGGCTCGCTCCCTCGCTCCTCCCGCTCCCGGGCCCGCGCACCAGCCGCACCATGGGGTGGGTGCGTGCCTGCTCCCCGCCTGGCTTGGCGGGGGGGTAAGGTCTTCTGCCATCTGCCGAGAGAAGGCCCTTCCGACCAGGTCGCCGGTACCGCCGCAGCCTGTCTTCCCGCAGCTGGCAGGAGACGGGTCGCACGGCTCGGCTCTACCTGGCGGGCAGGTGGCAGCGGGGAGAACCGCACGCGTGAGAGGTTTGGGTGAGCAGCGGGAGTGTGTAGCAGGAGCTGCGGCACCCGTTTCCCAAGGCACATTCGCATGGCTCGTGTCCCTTCTGAGGAGCCAGCCTGTAGCTCCTACGTATTTGGGAAAGGGGCACTTGAGGGTCCTTTCATGTCCAAATCAGGATTTTTCACATGCCTTCCCGCAGTCATAGCTATGCCAGACACAGCAATTTCTCCGTACCACCACAGCATTTTAGTTTTCTTCTCCTTTTTATAGAACTGCCCGTAGCATATACTGCTCTAATCTTACTGCCCGTAGCATATACTGCTCTAATCTTTTTTAAGCACTTTGCAAAGATAGTAGAGGCACTCTGGGATAATCTCTGTGAGGCCAGTAAATTGGCCACCACCGAAGCACTGAGGGACATGAAACGAGGTGACTGTAATCTGCAGAGGGAGCCTTCCTCTCGTTTGGAAGTACAGTGACCTGCAGACACATGAAACAAACCACAGGAGTTTGCAAAGCCTCTGTCCTTTGTTGAAGGATGCCACCGGAGGGAGTAAGGAGAAAACTGCAGGCAGGCCAAGATATTAGCCACTCAGCGTAGTGTGTGAAGACCAGGGGGAAAAAAACATCAAAAGAGATGCTTGACCATGGAGAACAGTTCATTCTGATTTTTTTTTTTTTTTCTCCTTGATATCAAAAGGCGGGGGGGGTTGTTGGTTTTTTTAAAATCTCATTATTATTGCAAGGCTTAGCAGAAGACTTTCTTACTGAAATGGAAAGTTGAAGTGTCCATGGAGCTGCGGTATTTATATGAAACCAAAAGGAACTTGCAGCTGGGAAAAGTCAAGATTCAAGTTCAGTTTATCAGGGCAAATAATACAATTTGCCTTTTATTGTAGCAAAAGGGAAATGATGATCATTGTTTCTTTTACCGTTTAAAGTGTTTATGCCTAAAGAGGTCAGATGTATGTATATCAAACAGTTTCCTTGAACTGCTTACATGAAAAGTACTCTCTGCTGGTTGTCCCTGTCCCTATTTAATAAAAGTCACGGGCACTGGCATTTGTGTGACAACAGATGCCAAACTCGGACTTGGACGTCTAGGCCTGTGCCAAATGCCATAGAGAAACTGCTTGTGCATAAAGAGAAGTGGTTAGCAAGCGTGCCCTGCCACCTCAGCAGGGCCTGTGGGGTAGGAAATCAGCACTCCTGTATTGGGTCTGGCTGAGATGGAGTTAATACTCCCCATAGCAGCCCTCATAGCACTGTGCTCTGCATCAGTAGCTAGAAAGGTGCTGGTAGCACACCAGTGTTTTGGGTACTGCTGAGCAGTGCTGGCACAGCATCAAGGCTGGCTCTCCAACATTTTTGCCCTCCCCTCAATGGCAGGCTGGGGCAGGGCAAGATCTTGCGGGGGGACATAACCAGGACAGCTGACCTAAACTAACCAAACAGATATTCCATACCATATGACGTCAGCTCAGATATAAAAGCTAAGTGAAGGGAGATGGAAGGGGGGGCATTTTTGTCTTCCGGAGCAACCACTACACCCTGCTTCCCGAGAAGCAGCTAGGCATCGCCTGCTGATGGGAAGTAGAGAGTAGCATCATTTCGTTTTCTTTGCTTTCGCGCACGACCTTTGCTATCACTTTATTAAACTGTCCTTATCTTGACCCATGAGCCTTTTGTTATATTTTCTCTTCCCCGTCCAGCTGACAAGGGGGAGTGATAGAGCGGCTTTGGTGGGCACCTGGCATCCAACCAGGGTCAACCCACCACAACTCCCTATACTTGCCATGAGCGTAGCCCCTCCTGCGAGGTGGGGACCAGCACCCACCTCCAGGACACCAGGTCCTGGCTGCACAGCAGGAGTGACCTGCATGGGGTAGGACGAGCCTCACCTCATCGCAGGAGGAAACTCATCGAGGAGCTGTTCTGTTCCCTCTCACAAGGCTGAGGGATCTTGCCCAGAGGCCTTGGACTTGTCCCACAAGCGGGCTGTTGTGTGACTGATTCATTTTCAGTGCGAGTAGAGGGAGCATGGACCAGGTAGACAGTTTTTGTCCAGTGCTAAGTGTCATTGTTTTCCACATCTTTCTCTTGGTAGGTGATGAAATACACTCCAATGAAGACAGGAGCATCCATGGACAGAGGCTTTGTGGTGGGGTCTCAGCTGAGGACCTCTTCATGGATGCAGGTTCCTTGTCCTGAAGAGCAGGTGATATTGCTGGGCTTTGTTGTGGGCCTTCTTGAGCATTTGTGAATGTCCCTGAGCACTGCCTTCAGGCACAACTTTATCCCAACCTTCCACCTGAACAGCAATCCACTTACAGACAGGAAGATAACCGGCTAGAAATGGCTGCTGTAGCTCAATGTCAAAAAGCTGTGATTGTTCACATATTCCCTGAGAAAGCTGATGCATGTCCAGGGCTTTGCTGGGGACCACAGAACACATAAATGGCAACCTCAGAGAGCAGCACCACAGCAGAGAAAAGGCTGCACGTGCTGGGCATACCAGAGAGCCTTGTGAGGGATGTGCTCATGGTCAAGCGATGTCCAAAGCTGGGGTGGTGGTGGGAATATTGGGGGTGACCTGGGACTGCTGCAGGAGCACAGCAATGAAGGACTTTGGCCTTGAGAGCACTGCTAGGGCCATTTCTAATCACCGAGCTGGTAAGTCCCAGGTCACTCTGTCACAGTCTGCTAAGCAGCATGTTTTAGGAGGTTTGTCAGGGTTAAACTCCAGCTGTCTATAGATGGACTTAGGAAATGGTCTCTGCAGAAAGTCAGCAGGAGGTGGGCTGTGACTAGCAGTTGGGGAAAATCAGGCCACTTGGCTGCTTAAATGGGATCTGCAGGAGCTGCCAGGCCCATGCGGCAGACGTTAGGTTGGAGAAAGAGAGGGCAGCGCTCCAGTGACTGGTACAAGAGCAAGATGGCTGGGGACAAGTCACACCTAGCATCCTTGCAAGGGACTTCAGTGAAGCGAGTGTGTGGGTCACTGTCCTCACCATTAGCAGGAAGGCTAGAGGCTTCTGTCTTTCACCACAACAGAGTTACTTCCCCCTTCTTCTCACCGTAAAGGATTGCTCTCCCCTTTTACTCTTGTCACATTGCCTTTATTCCCCCCTCTCACCGTGAGGCCATCATAACAAACATAGGGAAGGCTTGATGGGAGGGATTAATCTGCCTCAGGAGGGGCAAAAGCAGCTGTGGACATTGGAGGTTCCCAGTGAGGTGCTTTGCTTCCTTCAGGCAGGTGCCACCACCGGGGCCAATTTGCTGACATGGGTGGGAAGAGACAAGCCGGTGAGGACACTGAGAGGGCCGCAGGGATTTCAGTGCAGTAAGAGTGTGTTGCTCGACAGGGAAGCTTTGCTGCTCCAGATGAATTAATTCAGACTCAACTTCTTAAATTATGACTACAACCTGATTGGTAAGAGAGGCCATACCTAAAATGCAATCATCGATACCTCAGTAAAGACCAAAAATGCTCCAGACTGACTCACTTAAATCACATGTAATGTGACTCTTCAACAAGACAAGATCTCATTTTTCAACTGTGTGGGAAAATCCAACTATACTTGCAGTGTACTAGATTGGAGGGTGCTTAGCAGTCTAAAAATATGATTCAAATGACTTAAAAAAATTTTTTTCAACCTGTACTGGAAATTATCTTCCTTCTTTTGAAATTAGCAACTATCCTGCTGGTAAAGTAACTTCATAGCTGATTTATTCTGCTATGTTAAAGTCACATTCTCAGGCGGTGACAACTCCCCATTGTTTTTTACTGTACCTTTTTTTTTTTTAATCTGTGTGAGATTTTTCCTCAATTTCATTTGAACTAAAAGTCTACTGGTCTTCAGTGAAGACAAAAAGACAAAAGTACTGCTATTTTAGCAACATACCAATATGCATTATGTTTGTGGGTGTGCCTGTGAGCCTGTAGGTCAGGTTATGTGGTGTCTCCCCTATTTTAAAGGAAGTTGTCTTTTTGTCAGATACACGCTCTTCATTAAAAATTTCTGCACGTAGCAGTAATAAGGATATGAGGAAATCTGCTGTCTTGGGCTGGCCACAGATTCACAGGCTGTATTAATAGATAGGATTAGTGAAGAGGAACAGGTCAGAAAGCTGCAAAGCTCCTGCCCCTTGAGATATCCTTCTTTAGATCATTAGTCTCATTGAAGAGCTCCCTCAAATGCAGGGAGCAGCAACTGAGGAAAAGGCTTGAACCGTTTTATTTTGCCGGGACGTGCTGAGGAAAGGGCAGTTTCTGGCTCATAAGCTCCACTGAAAATGTCTGTCCAGTTTTCTCCACAGGCACCCTGGAGAAACAACAACATCAGTTTTCTGAGCAGAGAGGCAGCTGTAACAGAGCAAGGAGAGACTATCATAGGTTTCTACCTACTGGCTTTAGGTATGTACTCAGCTTGGATGTGAAGGGAAGCTCCTGAGTAGAGTTTGGTATAAAGTTCAAAGTGATTTGTTTGGGTTTCATCCCTAATAGAACAGGATGTTAAAAAAAAGCAACTTTTTTCTTCAGCTATTACAAGTTCAAAGAGGTACAGCTTTCTTTTTTTAAAAAGAGATTCATAATCAATGCAGAAATCTTAAGGAAAAAAAATTGTCAAGCCTGTAAACTTTTAACTAATGTTCAGTAAACTTAGTATGTGGGAAGATGAAAAAGTACCTTATCAGAAGTACATGACACTTCTGTGTCTTCTTGTGCCTCCATAGCACTGAATTAATGTTCTGCAATTTCTGGAGTTTTGACTGCTGGCAGTCAGTTGGCATCCTACATTTACCTTCTGGTGAGACAGAAAATACGGTTCTGTAGTTTTAAACTTTTTTTAACTATTTGTACTGCTCTTGCGTTAAACATTTGATGCACATAAAAACAAACTTCTATGTTAGATCTATGAAAGATCTAAGTACTAGAACATTATCATGTGTTAGCAGTCACAGTACCGTGTGTTTATTTTGGTTCTACTGCCAGACAGCTATTGTAAGTGTATAATAAGGATTTGAAAATGGCACCCAATATGAACTCACTTTGATCCCGGTGCAATTTTGGTTTGTTTGTTTAAATACTGTCTATTTGGGGCAGACCCATTGCAGGATACAAGGAAACTTTATGAAATTTCAGAGAATGCAAGTTTGCTAGGTAATCAAAACTTCCAACCATAAAACCTCACAGGAAAATACAAGAAAATGTAAATTCTATTAAATCTATTCTTCTAAACAGCACATACAAAAATGTTTCTGTTTTTAAATGATTGATCTAAACAGATTTTTTCTTTTTCTAAGCTTATCACATCTTGCAAGTAGCTTACTAGCCCTCAGCTTATGCTTGAGAAAGTTCTATGGAAGTTATAATGTAAAATGCTAGGTTATTTTAATACGTTTACATGAGACTTTCTTTTTTTACCTATAGGAACTAGGGAGGAAGAAGTTGCGTTTAGAATAAAAACAGAGATTCTAGTAGAAAAACAGAGATTTTAGTAGAAAACTGTGTGGCTTCTATCTTAGGAGATTTAATTAGAAGAGTGGCCATAAGATAAATCAGAGTTGTTCCAATTTATCCCCAATCTGTTCACATCTGCGTATCACTTCACAAATGGCTGGGAAATGGCTGCACCATCAGCTAATGAATTAATCAGTTGCACTTAAGTCTGGAAAGAACATCTTAGGTCAGCAAGGCCAGTCGCTTGCTGTGACAATGTATAATCTCATTTACAAAGCTACCATGCTCCCTCATATAATTGGCTAGGGGTTTTTTGGTGTTGCTACCACACTTCCAGTTGACAGGCTGTTCCTAGTTTTATTTCTCTGTTGGGTAGGAGCCTTTCACTAATTCTTAGCTGAAGTGATCACACTTACTTTATACCTTTTTTGTTGTTCCCTTTAATTGAAATAATTTTTTTGCCTGCAATTAACATCCTACAGCCAGTCTGTGTTCCTGAAGGAAAAATCATACCCTGTAGTCAACCTTTGTATACCTCTATTAAGCAAGTGGGGTGGTTTTTTTGTTTGGTTGATTTGGGGGGTTTTTTTTAGTTATAATTTATTTCTTTCCTGTCATAATACCTTTCCCCCTGTCATCCCAGCGTATCATCCTAGCAGACTTTTACGCTGTGTTTTCCAGCCTGGACTCTCTTGGGTTTTTGTTTTTTTTTTTTTTAACTTGCAGCCAGGACTGAATACAGCATCCAAGCAAGGTCTTGCCATCACCATTTACATTAATATTTGCAATTCCCCAGCTCTACAGATCCCTCCTAGTGTTGCCTCTGCATCACACTGGTAGTTCAAACTTCTTCCATCAGTCAACCAACAACAGAGGTGTTTTCCTCTGCTGCTTCCTAATGGTGACCCCACATCTTCTAGCAAATACTTTTCAAAGTACCTAGGTGCCCGAGCTTTTAGGTTGTGTATCTATTGGGTTTCGCTTGCTCCAGTTCCTTCTGCCAAGCTTACAAGTGCGTGGCATGTCACTGCTGCTATTCTTGAAACTTACCTCCAGATTCAAAACTCAAGTCACATTTCTTGCAGAGTATATGTAACCAGTAATAGCACTACTCCAAGTTAAGTGTAGTGTGGATCCGGTTAAAAAGTGATGGAGGTAGGTATACCTTTTTGCAATAAGAACTTTTGAAAAATATCTTAGCAATACGTAAATCAGAAAAGTCCTCATGTCTTTCTCCTCAAAGGTCTACTGCCACACTTCTGCAAGCACCAACCGTAACAATATACAGCTATTACTTTTATGTACACCAATAACTCAGTCTGTCTGGGGAGCAGTGATGTGGCAGAACAAAATACTCTGTAATGCAGCCGCCCTCTTGCCCTTCTGGCAGCCAAGGACAAAGGCCAGTCCGTGTGTTACATTCACGTACTTGCATTTCTTTAGGGGTCTGGAAAGACAACCTGCTTTTGTAGAAGTCCATGGGTACTTCCTTACACAAAGTCCCAAATATGTTCATATTTCATACTCTTGGGGTTTTTGATGCCTTGGAAAATAGCTTCGGTGATTACACTTCTGTAACTGCTCTTTTGAATCTAAGTACACCAGTGCAGCTTTTTGCAAATTCTGATGTACATTTCCAACACTAAAGGGATGTATATGACTGATGTTATCACTTACCCAGAAGATGGGGTTCTCTGAATCTCTTCACCTTAGCAGGATAACATCCAAAAAACCTAACTATCTTTGGCCAAGTCTTCCCACAGTCACACATCTTGGCAGAGGATGTGAATCATGATCTAACAACTTTTGCTGAGATGAGGCCTCTTTGCATGTCCCCTTCTGGAAATTCTCATGTCACAGGTGGCATGGATGTCTGTCACAACCCAGACTGGACAGACCAGGGAGTCATGTTTAATTCGAAATTCTCTCGGGCTAAATTAAGGTGAAATGACACCAAACGATCAGTTAAAGATTTTATTTGTGACAGAAGCAAACGGAACTGGGGAGGCGTGGTAGTAGGTGGCAGGGTTTCTCACAACAGGAATTGGCATAAGACTACTTCCGTAAACTGCGTAGCCCAGGGTAACCATATACATCAATTCAGGTAATAAGGAGATCCCTCCTGTTGGTTCACAGCAGACCCCCTTGCTTTCTAGACTCTTCCTCAGAGAAGGGCCTGGGGTGGCTGGATCCACTCTTAGTCCCAGACTTGGTCAATGGTTTTATGTCCTGAAGGGATGAGGTGTAGGGATTGTGGAAAAGGAAAAGGAATGAGAGAAGAAGGCAGAGAGAAGGAAGAGAGAAAGATTTCACCGGTCCTGGGTCCAGCGTTGGTTCAGTCAGCCAAGGGGTCCAGTTCTGGTGCACCTGGGGCTTCAGTTTGTGTCCTTTTATCATCCTTGCTCCTCCTTCGGGCCGGCACCCGAACTCGTCAGGCGAATGAGCGGTTTGTGGGCCTTTGGGGCCTGGGGGTGGTTTGTGGAGTAACTTCTCCTTCCCTGCAGATGTGGCCATTGTTTGATCTTTGTATCGGAACAGGGAGCTGCGCCCCCCCCCCCAGCACGCCCTCCCCCTCCTGTTGCTGATGTCTGAGCTGATGGGCTTTTCACCTTGGTTCCTTGCTGTGCAGGGTTTGTCTTTAAGCAGAACTTGCCCCACCACAATGTTTGAGACACTAACTCTTTCAGTCTCTCACAATGTCATATGTAACAGGGAGGACACTGATGTCTGTGTCGTACATCATACATGAGCCAGGCTGTATCACATCCAGGCAGAGGGGTCCTCAGCATACCGCACGGAAATTTGAGCTCAAAGCCCACGCTGGAATGGGTATCACACACTAACATCACAAGCAGACCAGCATCAAAGTGCACGAGTGCATTTTGCAAATGCCAATGGACTTTGAGATCACTGTACTGCTTCTTGGCATCCAAGTCACTCTTCCATCATTCTCCTTGCTAATGCTTTGGCCAGGAAACCAGCAAAGTGGGGGGAAAATGCAATGCCAATCCCATAGCGGTGAGCCATCATAGCATGCTT
The DNA here is from genome assembly GCF_929443795.1 of Astur gentilis. Lineage (NCBI taxonomy): Eukaryota > Metazoa > Chordata > Aves > Accipitriformes > Accipitridae > Astur > Astur gentilis. Next base: position 2,547,198 of record NC_064907.1, on the reverse strand, counting down.
AAAGGGACTATCTGCAGGTGATAGCAGCCACTGTGTTACCCTTCATTAGGTCAGCTGTGTCAGCATCCACTTTCTGGAGGCAGCGTTTTGTTTCCATCCTTCCCTTCCATGAGCTCAGAACTGTCTTTGACAGACAGCTGGGACCTTGTCCTGTTGCTAGCATTATATCTGACCCCTTTTTGCCCAGGTCCTAGGTGGTATAGTACTGTGGACAATCCTTGCATAGTTTAAAATATTAGGTGCAATTTAAAAGTACTGTCCACAGCTGCTAGCTAAGTCAAAGTTAGACCTGGGTGAAAAAAAATGAAGCATTTTTTTCTTCATAATTATTAATTGGAATTCTTAAGTAAATTGTTCTTTTCTGCATTTATACACAATTTGTTCTGCGCTCATTTTCCTGGTTTCACAGTTAACTGGGACTGCTAGAGTGAATGCTTGGCATAAAAAGAAATTTTAAGTCACTGGGAGAGAATATTTGTTGGAGAACAAATTCTGACTTTTTGTGAGTGTTTATATCAGTACGGCATGCTGAGGGCATTACCAATCCCATCAGAAAACTGGAACAGACCACAAGACCCAAATGTGCCTTTAAATGGCACATGTTTCCGAATGGTAATAGTAAACTGTTATTTGACAAGTGGCAGAATGAGTGTTTTTTGGGGACATTGTTTGACAGATAAATCTGAGGAGGTGGGAAAGGAAAGAAGCTATTCAGAAAACATTCATCCACAAGTTGATCGCATTTATTGAGCAAATAATCTCTCTACACTTTGTCAAGTCTAAAGCATGATGACTCTTCTCCTTCCTGCCACAATTGGCAGTGTGCCCTGGATAGGATACTGTGTATGTATAATTAGCAGTGAAGAATAAAAGCAGAGCAGGGTCACTTCACAGTTGCAATAGTTAATGACAGCTTTGCAAATTCTCTAGATTTTATCACTGTTTTAAGTAAAGTTTTCTAGTCTGAAAATCTTTTACACCAAACGTCTTCAGATAGACATTTATGTTTGTGTATAGGTAGCTGAATCAGTAATTGGCTTCATTAATGCCTGCTCTATACCTAGGTGCTCAGTCCAGTTTCTGTCCTAGAGATAAGGTTATTTGCTGAGGGAAAAGCGTAGCTTGTCTTGTGATGCTGAGCCTTCACCTTTTGCTCTCATTTCTTCAATTCTTCCACTTCAGGCTCCCTGCACATTTTAAACTGCAGATGGGTGAGTTGTAACACCCATTTTTCTAATTCATTCTTATCAGATTTTACAAGTAAAGGCCATGCAACAATGTCTAATAAGAACAAGTCTAAGCACAAAGCATAATAACCTATCTTAGCTGGGCACAGATGCAGTCATCTATTGGAAACATGGATGACAAGCGTGGAGCTATCAGTCCCCTTGTACCAAATTTAACTCTGCAAAAATGTAACTTGAATGTTAATAATGAAATTGCATGGAGCCTAAGGTGTTTATTGCTTGGTCAAAGACCATCTCAGGTACATGAGAGAAAAATAGGGTATGTCTGCATGCTCAGGCTTGGGTGATCTGGCAGAAATCTTTGTAAAAGTGTTCTGTTCCCTCGTAGCTATTCCCAGAGTTAAACAATCTCACTGTTCTCAGTCACTGTCAGCAGAGAGATTTTCAATGTCCTTAGTCACTCTTGCTGGCTACTTTTTCAGTCCTTTGTTTGCATGGGCTGGTGGACAGCACCAGGACTTTGTCAATAGGGTTTCGGTTCCTGACTACCACCAGCTTGCTTGGCAGCCTTCTTGTGCCTCCCCCAGAAATCATGGGTAACAGGACCAGCCTCCTTTGTGGAGCGCTTTTGACATCTGTGCTCTGTTAGGGGCTGTCCTGGTTTCTGCTGGGATAGAGTTAATTTTCTTTCTGGTAGCTGGTATAGTGCTGTGTTTTCAATTAAGTATGAGAAGAATGTTGATAACTCACTGATGTTTTCAGTTGTTGCCCAGTAGTGTTTAGACTAAGTCAAGGATTTTTCAGCTTCTCATGCTCAGCCAGCAAGAAGGCTGGAGGGGCACAAGAAGTTGGCACAGGACACAGCCAGGGCAGCTGACCCCAACTGGCCAAAGGGGTATTCCATACCATTGGACAGCATGCCTAGTATATAAACTGGGGGGAGTTGGCAGTGGGGGGCTGTGGCAGATCACTGCTCGGGACCTAACTGGGCATCACCCTAACTGGGTGAGTGGTGAGCAATTGCATTGTGCATCACTTGTTTTGTACATTCCATTCCTTTCATTATTATTGTCATTTTATTATTGTAATCGTTATTATTATTATTAGTTTCCTCCTTTCTGTTCTGTTAAACTGTTCTTATCTCAACCCATGAGTTTTACCTTTTTTTTCTGATTCTCTCCCCCATCCCCCTGGGTTGGGGGGGGGAGTGAGTGAGCGGCTGCGTGGTGCTTAGTTGCTGGCTGGGGTTAAACCACGACGGGTGGAAGTGCTCAGTGTCTTCCTATCTGCTGGGTTTTTTCTCTCTCAGCCACGTTTTGATCTCAGTTGGAACCTGTCCTTTCTCACCAGGATTACTTTAGGATGCTGGGTTTGGATTTGGGTTTTGGTTTTGTCGGGGGTTTTTTCCACGTATACTTTTGTGAGTGAATATTGCTGGCACCTTGCAAAAAATGAAACTAGTTCTCTCGGTTGTTTCTTTTCTATCCTCTGTTTATTGAGATGCCACCTGGTGACACCAAGTCCTTATAGCACTTGAAGTTCAGAGGTTTCTTTCTGGGCTCTTGATCTGCTGGTGGTCTGCCCTGAGGCACACACCGCCTGCAAAGCAGCTGAGGAGGTCCCGGCTCTCACTGAGCGGGTCAGAGCTATCGCTGTGCTTCCTCCACATTGCATTTTCAACCTTTTTCCCTGTTGTGCTGTCAGGGGTTGGGGGAGAGAGGGAGGGAGATCGTTTGGTTTGACATGAGGGGTTGGTTGGTTGGGGGTTTGGGTTTTGTTTGTTTTTGTTTTGTTTTTTTTTTTAAATCTGTCAGTCAATACAGTCAGCAACCCCAGACCAGCGAATCTATCTGATGGTGCAGAGATCCAGTGTCCCATAGTCACTACTCCAGCTGATAGCACTTTTATGTGACCACTGCTTTTGTTTCTCCACGGTTTACTGAGAATTGAGTTCCTCCAGTCTTTTTATCACAGTGTTAATACAGTCGACAACCCAGACAGATCAGACATTTTAGGGACTGGATATGACAGTGCAGGTTCTCCACCTGCTTTAGTTAAAAGGATTGTGCCTACCTGCAGAAGTCATGTTTGCTCTGTAACGTTATCTCCTTCAATGCTTCCCTCATCCTCACCCTCAGCGTGTGAATGTAGTTCCAAAAAATGAACAGAAATACTGCATCTCTGTCACCTCTATCTAAAACGGGTATTGTTGTTTTACGTGACGTTTTGCTCAAGTTCTTCCTTAAGAAACTTTAACTGAAAACTCCCTTACCTTCCAGGCTGGGGGAATTTGCTCTGTATATTCCCAGGAAGACCACAGGTATGACACTTCAAGGGTAGCCTTCCTATCCGTTACACTGCATTGACAAAATTTTGCTATTTAGAAAGGAGGTGCCATTTTATTTTGTCTGCCATTTTAGCACTATGTCTTCATACTGCCAGGGAATATATTTCCATGGCTACTGCCTTGAAAATAATCTTACCTTACAGAAGATAGAGCTGACATACACAAACACCACATTTACCATGTTTGCATTGCAGACTATCTTGATGCACTCCCAGAGCTGTCTTCCTCCAGTGCCCTGCTGTGCTATTTATAATACCTAGACTCAGACAAAAGCCAGAAACAATTCCTGACTTAAAGTGCATGCAGCCGCTGGAAATGAGACTCTATTAAGAAACATTGTCACCTAGTGGCCAGAATAAGATGTATTTATTATTGTTGATCTTATCCTTATAATGAGATATGTATAAAATATATGTACGTATCTCAGTGTATCATTGCACCAGTGACTATTTCTGATTAATACCATATGCCGACATGTCAGCTCTTCCCAGTTCAAAAGCTCTTTAGCAAACCACGTGCATTTGCTAAGCAAGCCAGAGCAGCAGCAGCTTGGCAATTCTGCAAAGAGAAGTTACTAAAAGGAAATTGCTCCACAGAAAAAATAGTTCATAGTGCTGTAACTGTCCTATCAACCACCTCCCCTCCCACTCCAGACTACCCAGAGCACCTCACCAGCCGGTAAGTTCCTAACCTCTCTGCTTGGAGAACAAGCACCTTACTCTTTGGCATTTCAGCTCGTGATACTCCCAGCTGGCCTGGAGATTTGGAGGCAATTTCCTCCCCTCCCTTCCTAGCCGAGGCAGCCCAGCAGCGAAGTGCTGAGCTCCTGACATACAGGGTTGTTGGTGCTTCCTGAAGGAAAGCTTCCTGCCGCTGCCCTCTTGCTACAACATTAAACTTATCGGCCATCTTTCATCTTGTTAACTCTTTGAATATCCAGGGATGCTGTGCAATGCCATCGTGTCGTGTCCCTTTCCAGTGCATATATTCACCTCTTGCCGTGTCAATGTACAGCACCCTTACTCCGGGATATCTACTGCTTGTGTCTGGATAGAGGGCTTCGGATCAACTCTTTTCTCCCTCACCTGGTAATTAATGCTGTACCCTGGCATCAACTGTGGGGAACAAAACCACCAGCTCCCGGGTTCAGGCCAAGGCTGCAGGCGCTCAAAAGAGGTGGTGTTTTGCTCCATGTTACCAAGGTGAAGTGAGGCCACCTATGTCGGCAGCAGCAGGGCTGGTTGGGGCGTGCAAACGGGAGCCAACAGGGAGCTGGGTGCTGCCTGACCTGCTGCTCAGCCCCTCTCCAGCAGCTGCCCTGGAGCCATCCCCTTCACTGGCTAACCCCCATTTTCAACACTGAGCCTGAAGTTTATGAGTAAACATTTTATTAAAAGTCATTCATTTGTACACGTCTACATTGTTCCAAAACGGAGGATGCAAGCTATCAAGGTCTTGCACTGATGGGTGGAGAAATAGTCATGCACATTTGGAAACTCTAGATCTCTCCAACTGAGTAAGTGGCTGACTTTCACCAGATTTACAGTCACGTCCCTTAAGTTTTCCTCACGTAACTAAACATGTACAAGTCAGGCATCTCTCTCTGTTCCTGGAGGGTAAGAGAGCACATAGCTTTCTTTAAAAATAAATTTTAAAAGACTTTAAAGCTCCCTAAAGGTCTGTTATAAATGTTCTCTTCATATAGATTCAGGTGTATTACTGTAAAATATTCCCATCTGGGACAGGCTTCACTGCAAGGAGATCCTAGGCTGTTCTAAGTGAAGAACATAATCATATTAGCTGCACTTCTCAAGACAGGACTGGTAAAGCGGCTCTCTGGCTATGTGCATGAACTTTCAGTATCCGTTATTGTATACAACATACCTAAACAGCTGCGGCTTTTGGCAGATTGTTTGTAGTCTCTGCTCCACTCTACCAATCTTTCCTTCTTCCTTTTTTTCCCCAGGTGTTATGTTTCATGAGTTTCACCTGTCCACTTAGGAAAAAAAAACTTCTCTAGGCCCTTAAATGGTGGATCTTTGGCAGATGCAGCAGTAGCTCTTTATGTTTGTTCTGTTTTATTGCTGGAGTTATTCACTTCTTCCTGCCTCTGAAATGTACCCAGCTACTTAAAATGGCTTCGTGCATAGGTTTTCCAATGGATAATCTAGTTTAATTTGTTTCTAATGGAACAAAAGTGTAATTTTATAAGTGATGTTGCACATTTACATACTGAACTGTTTCCTGCCTTATTTGCTTTTTGATTTCATGGATTTAATTTTTATTTTTTTTTCCAGGTTGGCTGTCTTGGTTTGGAAACAGCATTGTGATTTTTGTCCTGTATAAGCAAAGGCATCTTCTGCAGCCCACCGACTACCTCACATTTAACTTGGCAGTATCAGATGCTAGTATCTCTGTGTTTGGTTATTCACGGGGGATCATTGAAATCTTCAATGTCTTCAGAGATGACGGATTCATTATCACATCGATATGGACTTGCCAGGTAAGACTGGATTACCCTTAATCAGACAAAATTGGTGCAGCTATTTCTGTGTATATTCTTGATATAAATAACTAGGCAGGCCCAAAAGAGAGAAAAGAAATACTGACTGACCTTCCAAAATGACAGTGTTCTCTTTTGTTACACCCATAAATCTATGCATTTGATCAGTGTTTGACCAATTTTCAGTGATTTTTTTTTCTATCTATTTGCAATAGTTCCTACTAGTTTGGGTTTTTTACTTCTTGTCATAGCTCCCACTCATGTTGGAATGCTAAGGTGTAGGCTGTGCTTGTCTTCAGCTCCCCTGATGTCAACCTGGTTGTTGGCGCTTCAACATTTGACTTAAAGCAATGTAGACTCCTACTTGACAACAGGCATGTAGAGCAAAGCCTCCACACAGCGCTTGAGTATACCATATATTTTAGCATACAACTTCTTGTACTAAATCAGTTCTAACTCTTCAGTCTTACCCCTAAATTCTTGGTTGGTTCGCTTCATGTGGTAGGATGAGTGACTTAACTTTATGGCAGAGTCATCCCTGAACTTTGAGGCAGCTTTTTGTTGGAGAGCTTAGAAAATATTATTACTGTTAATTCTGAAACACAGCTGCATAGACAGAATATAAATACATCCCATGGATAGATAGGCACAAGCCTGTCTCCCTGGTGCTCTCAGTAACATCTGTGAGAAAGATTATACTTAGTGTGCCTGTTTCATGAGGGAATCAAAAATCTGAAAGTGACAGGATAGCCTACGGCAAGGTGTAAGAAAGATTGTGATGAAGGAAGAGGGAGAAAGAAATAATCCTCTTTTCTTGGGTGTTTTTTTTATAGTTGTGGGTTTTGGGCTGTTGGGTTTTTTTATTTATTTACTTTTTTTAAAAGAGGAAGTTGAACTATTGGGTAACAGATGAAAAAACTTTTACAGCTCATGTCCTCTCCTGTTCAATACAAAGATTTAGTTTACCCAGAGAGGAAGATTTCCCACAGAAGCCTCTGATTAATCTAGGAGATGTAGCTTGATCTAAACCCCAATTATTTTCTTGTTTAAAAGGTATGTCTATAGCCATTTTGCAGAAAAGGATTTATCAAAATGAAGCTAATTATTTCCTCAGCAAAATCCACTATTTCTCTACTACAGTTGCAATCTAAGATCTGTTGAGGACAAACTTCAAGGGCACCTCTAATTTTTTTTATTGATAGAAACCCCTGAAGTCATCAGATAAACAAAGACATACCTGCAAGTTGTAAAATTCACACCCACACTCAGAATTAAACAGATTCATGTTTTCCATGCTTCAAGGAAGGTTGGAGCTATGATTAAGAAAGGAAAGGTGAAATCTGGATCTCCGGGTTCAGTTCTAGCTTTGCTGCAGACTTTCTGTGTGAGACAGGGTAAGCCGTTCAGTGTGAAATCCTGAACCAAGATCTGTGCCATGACTTAACCTTTACAACCCAGCAGGTTGAAAGAGGTAACATTAAATGGCCCCTCTGCCTTCCCAGTCCAAGCTCTTCCAGAGCCCCATCTATTCTGTGACTCCTGTTTTGGGCTGTGATAAACCAGCACACACAGGAATCGACATAGCACGGGCACATTGTGCCTGTACCTCTTGATTTGCACAGGAGTCTTCTGTCAGCAGCCTTACAGCTTTATTCCACAATGCCTCTGCCTGGGAGTCCCTCTTTGGCTGACTTGCTGACTTTGAGCTATTTAGAGTCTCATTACAATGATCTGGCTTTTTTTTTTTTTTTTTTTTTTAGATGTAAAAAGACTGAGATGGAGGTGTGCTTAATCTTCCTGTGCTTGAGCTGCCTTTACAAGGAGAGAAGCGGTCCCTAAAATTTTTGGGGTACCCAGATAGTTTGTTGGTCAGGGTGTGTTAAGTAATCTTATTTGGATCTCCTGGTTTTGAACTGCATTCACTTGTAAAATATGGATATCAAGCAAACTTTTAAGGTATTGGGATCCAAAGATTTTGTTCAAGACATTAATAATGCACTGGCTTTTCTAAACACTCTGATTTGCAAAATATTTAAGTTTCTGCTTTGGTAATCCTCTGTAGACTCTAAAAGTTAACATTTATCATTTCAAATAGGAACTGATACTGTATTAATGCTAACTAACAATTCATGGTAATCTAGAAAACTCAATTTATACTCTGAATGGTTTGAATTGGTTGTGACTTGTTGAGTGGTTGAGCTGGTTGTGGCTTGCTGAGAGAAAACCATGTAGGATTTCTATTTCCATCAAGATTTTGTTCTGTGTAAGGGGGGTCTCAAAAACACATTTAAATCCTGACATCCACCTTCTTGATTATTAAGCTTGACAAAACAGAAGCCAGTGATGAAAAAGTAACTTATGGAAGTAGAGTGGCTGTTTTTTGGGGAAAAATATTGTGCAGAAATAGCGAGAAGCTTCTGTGCATGAAAAAGGTATTAATGTTTCTCTCTGTGTGCAGACAGCCAACACAAAGGTTGTTCTAAAAATGCTCAATATTGAACAGCAGTAGCATTTCAATTGCTTGGGGTTTGGTATTTATAAAATGTGATACATTCATAGTCCAAACAGAATGGGCCTCACATCTGGAACATGAGGTGTGAGGAGCTTGGTGCCAGGTAAAGCCCATGCTTTCTGTCACAGCTCTCTGAATTCGATATCTCTTGGTCCCCTCACCCCTCTCAAGCTCCTCTGCAAGTAGCTGGGATGAGAATTTGGGCTGTTGCACGTATGAACATGGCTCTTTCCTTAGCATGGCCTGTGTGTTTTCCCTGACTTGGTTTATTTTTCTAAGTCCAGAGGATGGCCTTACTTGGCTTTCTGTCATTGTCCGTTTCACTACACATTGCTGCTGTTTGATCAGCTTCTGCTGTCAGGTATGCTTAGGGAAACTTTATTTTCCCAGGGTCCCTGTCATTTCTGTTTATGAAGAAATTTCATGAGCTTGCCTCACTTAATCCACCTATTTTCCTTTCCTCTGACTTGAGCCTCCTTCTATGCCCTCAGGTAATATTTTTCAAAATTAAAGTTCACCATTCTTGCCTGCCCCAGTTAGAGAGAGTGGGGAGAACTCAGACAGATACTACTTCTCTTTCAAAACAACCTAGTCTGTGAAAACTCTCTGTAACAAAAGATGCATCTCCAGCTAAAATGACCTTCTTGCAGCATACCTGCTGAATGGGACAGATACGTGTGGTCCTGTTCTCCTCCTCTGTATGGAACAAACACCGCTATTCTTCCCCATGCCGAACATCATTTTTCTTTTTGGAGGTCTGACAGAGGTCTCCTCTCAGGAATGAGGTTGCATGGTAGGTCTGTAACCAAATGCTGCCCCTGCTGAATGCTGTGTACAGATATGGTTTTCCAGGGTGGCTTTTGGACTCTGCTTTCACTTCTTATTTATCCCTTCCCTGCTCTGCCACTGTGTCTTAGTCCTGATGTTGAGAGAGGGAGGACGGTCTCTAGCACATTCATTTTTTAGCCTCTGGTAATATTATCAGTAAGTAAACTAGTTCATAGAAAGTTTTTCTTGTATCTGTTAATCATGTGGTGAATGCAAAAGATGCAGCCTTCAGGAAGCCTCTAAATATAGAGGAAGGATTATAACTTATCTGATCTCCATAGGTGCTCACAGTCATGTCAGAAACAAAGGATGGGCTGTGGGATGCCTTAGAATTTGAATTCCTTTATAATCCTGGTACTTCAGTTTGAACTTGTTTCCACTAATTCACTCTTCTAATTTTTTTTATTTTTTTTTTGAGAATACAGTTTGGTTATTTTCACACTAATTTTATAAATACTTAAGGGTCAAGAAATTGACTGCTCTTACATGCTCACTCTGCTGGTACAGGCTTCTTTAAAAAAATGTTACTTATTTCTGACTGTTTCTTATGTATCTCAGCTGTGTGCAACAGAGCGCAATGTAGTTATCGCCAGGTCATGGTAGCATCACAGACGTACCCACTGCCACCGACGTGCTGACTGACGCTATTATTGCAGATGCGCTCACCTCACTATCAGTCTCAGTGTCCCTGGTCCATCTGGCCAGCCAGATGGTGCCAGAGCATCCCCAGCAGATCCAGCTCTGCACAGGAACAGCCTCAGGAGGAACCAAAAAAAAATACGTTCAGCTTTGAGGTATTAGTGAGCACCACAGTAGCCTGCCTGACAGGATTCAGCCCACACCGCCTCTGTCCCTGCAGCCTGCCCTCGTTCCACCAAGGGCCAGCCTGGAAAGACCTGCCTTCACCCTGTTTGGCTGAAGCTGCTTTGTGTTGTGCAGGATAATAAAGCCACTGAGGGGAGCAGGAGGGAGAGAGAAATGACTGTCTCACCCTGTGGTTGGGTTTACTGCATAGCAGTGAGGAAACCTGGTTCTGAATCCTGCACTGCTTAATGCTTTGATTCTTTATACAGTGTTTCTGTATTTCTGTCTGGCATACCCTGGACAGAAACAACTGGGAATGAATGTAGTGAGCAGCAGTAAGCCCTGCATTGCATGTGTGTACTGTTTGAGTCTGTTATCCCTAATTAATTTGTGCACAGTGTACCTGACAGCACCAAACCTGTGGCATATGTGCATTCTGAAAGGGCACAGTGTGGCTGGGAGTTCCAAAATTTTCTAGAACTGCCAGACTTAGTGTGCGTGCACTGAGGAGTACATGACCCATGTAAATGTCTGGGATTTCTTGCATTTTAGCAGACTTTTCCAAATTGGGGTGACTTACCTGATTGAGTTGCCAGCTGAAATCCCAGATAAATGGGGATCTCTAAAAAAAGCTAGATTAGATGTGCAATAGCCCTGCTTTAACAATGCTGCTGTTGGACAGGGAGAGTTCCCCTCCTTCCCGTGAGTGTCTGACCACTCACGTAAGGAGTTTCTCCTTGTCTCTGGTCCCAGTATTTGTTTGCTCTAAGGACAGTGGAGCATCCCCATATGATGAATAGTCTTGGGGTTTATGCTCCTAGTAAGGGATGTAGATCTGAGCATCTTTGGATGGAGAAAAGCGAATCCCGCTCTCCTGTACCTTGCATGGGGGAAAAGGGAGGATGGATCTGCAATCCCTCTTTTCACAGTGTCACTGCTTAATTTTTGAAAGGCCTTCCGCAGTTAAGGGGAGGATATGGCTGTGAATACTAAGAAATTCCAATCTTTTGTGGTCTGGAGTAAGTCATTAAAAATCAAAAGGGAGGTGAGATATGCCACTCACCTTGTTCTGTTGGCTACTTTAGGAGCCTCGTTTGCTCACCACCTTTTGCCACATCCAATCTAGGAGCCAAGCTTGGAGCCGTGACCCTCCTTGCACCAGGCAAATGACCAGAGCCTGCAAAGCTGAGCATGGTGGCCCTTACCCCCTTTTGTAGATTCAGCTTCCAGTCCCTGCCTCTTGCTAGCACTTAAAAAATCCAGCATTTTTGGTGCTACTAATGTTTAGAGGTCTAGTTTGACATTTCTGAAAACAAATAATGTCCATCTTTTGTAAAAAATTAGAGGTGGGGATCTGAAACACCAAAAAGAAAATTGCAATGCTAGGACATTTTGAGATCAGTAAGATGAAAATATATGGGCTCTTATGGGCTCTTTTCAGAAGTTCTGAGGAGAGGACTTGTAATCTTGAATAAATTCTTTTATATTTTATTGATGGTGTTTGCTATTCAGAACATGCATTTATCTCTTTTCCTATACACAGATTGTAAAGCATAACTAAATCTTGTCTGAGGAGGAAGTGGAAGATTAATACCTTCTTATTTAAAAAAAATGTTCTGTAAATTGGCTAATAAACAAAAAACCCTAAAGGCATTTATGTTCTTTTGTAAATAGAGTAGGTTTGAAGGAGATTGATTTCTGTCCATTCAATATAACTGATAAAACCAACCAATTGTTGACTTAGCTAGACTATTGCCTCTCTTGACTCAGTTTGTGATTTTATGCAACTGTAAATACCTAGCTAGCTCAGCCTTGCTTGGTGTAAAAAATCTTGCAATATCACTGTATATCCCAGTGTCCAAGCATGTAGCTCTAAGATTGAGGCTGGGCCAGAAGAAACCAGATTTTTTTTCTCAAATTGCAATAGCACAGGATTGTCTGCTTAGCTGAAAAATGTTGAGCTATCTACTTAAAAGATGTTAAAAGAAATTAAACCAAATGTGAAAAGGGAGTGAAAAATAGTTATTGACTATCCTAGCACAGTACTGTGGTGTGATATTGCTGGGATTTTACTTATATATAGCTTATTATTCCTGACATTTCAGTAAGATGAAAATAACCCCAAGTCAAATCATGGAACTGGCACTAAGAGCATTAACAGATAAAACAGGTGTTAAAGGTGCTGAAGAAAACTTGTGTAACATTAACTCTGTATATTCAGCTCACCTTAGCATGCTGATTCACTGTGAAAGGTAGGATGTGGGGAATGATCTATAAAGCAAATTCATAAAAAGAGTGCCCTTACTTTGCCTGGGCTGTGCTATAAAAATCTTCCTCTCCCAGATATAGTTTTCTGAAAAAAATGTATATCTCAAATATAAACACTAGAGTGAATCCTCATTCTTGTTTCCTTGCATAACTGAGATTTAAATACTGGGGGGGGGGGGGGGAAGCTGCAGAGATATTAGTCTTCCCTATTTCTTTATTTCTGGTCTGCCTTGATATAATCTGAAAAGTGTGCACGTTGCAGTCGAAGAGGTAAAACCAACTCATGTAGACATCTGTGAGCTAAATTTTAATGAGAAAAAAACTTTGTCTGCAGGGAAGGGGGGGGGGGGGGGGGGGAACTGCCTTTGCTCAAACAGAATCATTAGCAACATAGAAGATCATTTCAGTGTAACTAATGTGACTGCAGGGAAGTTACGCCAGTTTTCATTAGCCATGAATTCTCCCTCATTTTCCTGTAAATTATTATTTCTGCAGCCAATTGCAACAAATTAGGGAAGTTATATATTTGGTACTTGAAAAATTATGAATGCTCAAACTCTCTGTTTCCTTGTTAAACAAGTCTGACGCAGCCCCTCCCATGCCACCCAGGCACTGCATCAAACCACACACTGCTGCCTGGAAAGGGCATTCGTTGCCTAATAAAGCTCCTACTGAAGCAGGAATTTCCAAAGCCTAAACTTCGATTCCTGCACTAGCTTTTTCTCTCAGAGGGCTTTGAAAGACCCTTTTCTTATTTCCTTATGTGGAAAACAGTAGCCTTCCTCATTCTACTGTGCTGATGTGTGTTTCTAAGAGGTTAAATGTCTTCTCTCAAAAAAATGCTGTCCATCACTTACCTTCATCATTCAAGATCTCACCACAGGGCTGAACAATTTGTGTTTTTCTGGCTCCTCCCTGTGTGCAACATCCTCTTACTGACTTCTAAGGAAAACTTCATATGAAACTTAAAAATCACTCTGATAATATCTGTAAGTATCTTAAATAGTCCTACCTCACATTTATTCACCTTCTATTTCACAACTGTATATTCCACTGTCAGTACAGCACTAGTGTGTAGGAAGCAGTTTTTGTCCTGACCCCGATCCTGTACTGACTGAATCAATGCCTTCATGACTATTGCTTGCAATGAGCTGTATGTGACACGATACCCAGTATTTCCACACCACTGTCCCTGCAGAAGGGATGACATTGCACCTGGTGGCTTTCCAGATAGCTGTTTAAGGCCAAGAATAACCTGTATCCTGTACACTTCCTTCCACGCTGTCCTTGGGCTACTAGGGCTCCTTGACAATGCCTGTGACTCTCCTGTTAGGAGCTGTCAGGTCCAGCTTACCATTCACAGTTGTGAAGTTGTCCTGGTTTCAGCTGGGATAGAGTTAATTGTCTTCCTAGTAGCTGGTACAGTGCTATGTTTTGAGTTCAGTATAAGAAGAATGTTGATAACACTGATGTTTTCAGTTGTTGCTAAGTAATGTTTAGACTAAGTCAAGGATTTTTCAGCTTCTCATCCCCAGCCAGCGAGAAAGCTGGAGGGGCACAAGAAGTTGGGAGGGGACACAACCAGGGCACCTGACCCAAACTGGCCAAAGGGGTATTCCATACCATGGGACGCCCAATCTAGTATGGGAACTGGGAAGGGGGCTGGGAATCGTTGCTCCGGGACTAGGTGGGTGTTGGTCGGTGGGTGGTAAGCAATTGCACTGCGTATCATTTGTACATTCCAATCCTTTCATTATTGCTGTTGTCATTTTATTAGTGTTATCATTATTAGTTTCTTCTTTTCTGTTCTGTTAAACCGTTCTTAACCCGCGGGTTTTGCTGCTTCTTTTTTCCCCATCCCAATGGGTGGGGGGGAGTGAGTGAGCGGGTGCGTGGTGCTTAGTTGCTGGCTGGGGTTAAACCACAACAGATGTGAAGACCCTTACAGCCCATACCCATTTTAGGACCATAAGCATTTTGGGGGGGTAAATTGGTTATCTTCTGTTTCTCTGGTTATTCCAGTACAGGATCCAGAGGAGCAAGAGTATCAGCTAAGAGGAGATCTCCTTCCTCGTAGCCATGCAGCTTTTTCAGGCTTTCAGGGTTGTAGCATGTTCTTGTCTTGGTCACTTAATGGGTGAGCTGGTACCATCACTAACCTGTCCTGCCTTGTGCCTAGGAGCTTTATGAGCAGAAGAACAAGTTCACTGGTGGGCGTTCAGCCAGCAATCAGAGATGACCTTGTGTTAACCTGATGGTGGCTACGTAAGCAGATTCCTTCTTGCTGGGAAACAGCACACACAATTGTACTTTGGAGAACATGGAGGGTCACTTATAATCTCTGGGCTGTCCCGGCAGAGCCCGTGAACAGTCTGTGGGACCTCTGCTTCCCTTCAGACATGTCTAAGCCTCCAGAAACATTTACCATGATATTCTGAAAAGGCAAGGATAGTACTTCTTTACTTAGAAAATAAAAGCATGAGTTTAATCTGGTGTTAATGGATCTTAGTTCTAGGGGTAGGATCACCACAGGTCACAAAGCCAAGCCTTGCTTTCTGTGGAAATTTAAAGATGAGACAGGTGACTCATGAGGTGGTTTTCTTCTTTTATCTGTCTGTGTATTTGTTTGCTTATATTAATGGTGCTGCTAGCAATAAACAAGCAGGCTCTGAATTAACATCACTGAAGTGGAGAGGAGTTTTGGCTCAGGCCCACTGAAAGGAGTTTTACACAGTGTAAGAAGGATGTTCTCAGAGGGCAATGATAGAGTTTCCCATCCAGTGCTTCTTAATTTCCCTGTACAGTAATTCACAGAAAGATAATGGCAATATAGCATTTAACCTGAAGATGGGAACCTTTCCACTGTATCTGGATCATTGAGGGTATGAGCTACGTGCTTGGTTGCTTCCTCCCCATTCATTCTTCATGGGTGGATGGGAGACATAAAACTTGCCATGGTCCCACGGCACCAACCCAGAGCTAGAAAGCGGGTGGTCCCAAGCATGTGGAGATGGGGTACTTGAAGTAAGATTATAATCTGACGAGGTTGTGTAAGGAAATTCTGAAAATCTATCTATTTGTTAAATGATGTGCACTTGGTGGGTTGTTAAATTCATAACTGTGCTGATTGATAGAGACATGTACTACTTTGAATATAAGTTGTGACCTGAGAGGGCTACAACTCCAATAGCTAAAAGTCAGACCAAAGTAAGTATATGTTGTATCTCCTTTAACTAACCCAGTATATAAACCTAAAATAACTACAAGCAAATGAGTAGATTTATTTTGGATTCCCTAATATTACCAAAGCCAAAACCTGAACTGCATATATTAATATTTGGCACTAAATGTACCTTTAACATTTAACTATATAGTATAGTTAGTATAATTACATATCTGTATACATAATTGTATAGCTTAAATATTGCATTCATAATTTTCCTATCTTTAAAATATATGCCATCAACAGAAAGGTTTCATCACTTGGTGATTGCAAAATACTGAATGTCTGATGCTCTCACTTAATGGTTTAAACTATCTAATCCTGTAGCTTATCAGTTCTCATTGTTTATTAGTAAATGAAGTGCCATTTGTGTCAGAGACCTATAATGGCTTGGGTTAATGCAGTCACCTGTAAGAAGAGCTACCCCTGAAGCCTGCTGAGACATTTTAAAAGGCAGAATGCAACCATAGTAGAGCAATGTTGCATGAGCAAAAGGCATTGTGAAAACTGTGATGTCTCTTTCACTTCCTGTATTGTAGCAAATCTTAAAGAAACCTTTTGAGTGCTTTAGGAACACTATGCAACACCATATACTATTGAATATTTTCTCACTTACTGCAAACTTTAAGAACTTGTTAAATTTTAAAATGTACTATAGTCAAAGGTACCTACAATTTTTTTTAAAAAAATGTATTTCTTAAAGATTGATTTAGGTGCTTTTTTTGTCTCTTGAGGTTGAAGGAGGTTTATTGCCATTATCTGTTTACAGTATGATCTTGGAATAATCTGATCTGTATTCAAAAAAAAATATTGTGGTGTCTTTAAACATATGCAACAGAAAATAACCCCTGTTAAAGTTTATCTTTTTCTTTACATACTCATTATCTCATATTTAATAGAAGAGAAAGACAAGAGTTCTGAAGGGAGAAAAATGGACTTCGGGAAATTGCGACAGATTCACCAGCTGGCCAGAGGAGGGAGCGATGCAGCCTTTCTGGCTGGTGAGATAATGTTTCAGCCTAAATTGAAATGCAGTAGCTATTTTGGCAATCTGCTTTTGTGCCATTAAACCTTGATTAATCCAATAATAAGAACAATAGGTTATATTTTACTCTGTCTGCTTTAAATGAAGACAACCCTTATGAATTCAGTAGGGATGCATAAGTATTAAAGGTAGTAAAAGTAGGGCACAGACAAGCTCATAGCTAAAAATTGGATAGTGCACTGGGGATTCCTGACTCTCTCTGTGTTGAAGCAAAGCTTAAGAAATGAATTTGCATGCAGTAGGAGCTTTATGTATTATGGGTTGTAAATAGTACACCAAGAACATTAGTGAGATTTAAAATCAGGCACAAGTACAAAGCAGAAAAAACACAGCCTTTTCTTCAGTTGTGTCTTAGCTTCCAGGCAACATAAAGATAATGAGCTAGTTCTGTGAGTATCTATATAGCAAAGGGAGTAATCCTGGTATAACACTGAGAGAAAAGCTTTTAAAACAACTAATCTACTCCTGTTTCTTAATGGGTAAAAGGAAATGCTGGTGGATCAAAATTACCATACAATCAACTTCGTGTTTATGGCTGAATTCACTATTGCCTATTAACACTGGTGCTATTTGATCATAATTAATGATAGGAAGGACAGATTTGCATTACGCAAAAATGGAGGAAATATTATGACTGTGGAAGGAAGGAGATGGCTGGGCGGGGAGGATAAAAGAAAAGAAAAACCAGAACTGGGGATGGGTAAGAGCATCAGTCTTCCAGAGTACTTAAATGTTATCTACTATTCTAGTATTGCCTTGGCTGTCATTCTGTATATCTTTAAAGATGCAGAAAACTGAGAATATAATATATTTTTGTTACCTACATACATTAATCTCTCTGCCTATAGAAATTGGGACTATGCTAAAGCAGTTTTTCTGTTGCTAACTACTTTGGGTTCCAAGCAGTTTCTTTGGCTGCTACCTACAGGCAAAGTTGCCTGTTCAGGAACTGAAAAAGTAGCAGAGATCTTTCTTCCATATCCAGTAGGTGTATGCTTGAAGTAGGTTGGCTACAGCTAGAGTAAGATCCCTCTTTTTCTTCTGAAGATGTATGTCTAAGTGACACCAATATAAAAGTATTGCAGAATTGATAGACTTGCTGGGAAATGGCGTATACATAGCAAGGCTCAAGAGCTAACTCATTTCTGATAGATGTTTGGCAGGGACAATACTGGTTTGAGGATCCTACTCCCAAAGCAGCCCTAATGCCTCTGGATGCTCTCTTGTGTTTTAATGTTCCAGATGCCGTGGCCTCTGTATGGGCAGTTCTGCAGCTTCAGAGCCACCTCATTTTTTACATCCTTTATTCCTTTCATCCCAGCACTCCTGTCATCCCCAGAGCTCTCACTCCTTGGCATTTCACCCTGTCATCTGTTCCTAAACTGCTGAACCTGTGACTAGCAGGAGGGCAGTTAGTACAGCCTCCCCAGGAGACTGCTGCCACTTTAGCCACTTGCTAATCATATGGCCCTGGTCAAATCTTTGATGATAGCCCACACACCAGCAGAAGCAACAGTATTTTGATCTGCTGAAATGCTCTTATAAATAGTATGAAAATGAGAATGGTGCTGGCAATGGCTTGGTCCTATGAGCTACGTTCATTTTGGTAAAACTTCATTTTTATTTTATTATTTATTTTTTTTAGCAAGGCACCACTCTAAAGAAAGCATTTTGGCTTGTTCTTTCTTATGGTGACAGAGTTTCATCTTAAACAGTAAAGGGCAAGAGTGTATTTTTAAACCCATTTGCCTCCCTTGTAAGTGTGCTCAAGGGCTGTTTGAACTGATCACTTAATACAATTGTCTCTCTTTGGTCTGATGTCAGGGAAGGGAAGGGGGGAGAATAATGGTCACATCTGCAGATGATAAAACATAGAATGATATATTTCAGAAAAACTCAACCAGTTTCAGCATAGGAGGGCTAACTGTGATGCACACTAAAAAGCTTGTCCTGCTACTTCAGTATTCAATCTCATAGCTCTTTAGACTTAATTTCAAAGTGTTTATTTACATCATTGCTGAAATACTGCTTCCTTTGTAATTTAATAACTAATGCAATCGCTTAAGCTTATGCAGCCTGGTTTCTCAATAGTCCTTGGCCGTGCTGTTTTCTGCATCTATGAAGCATTGCTAGAGCAAATGGAGAAGTGGCAGCTGTTTGCACCAGTAAGGCTAATGAAATGCAGAGCAGATTTGTGTATCCTGGTGCTTCACCAATCTCCACTGCATACAATGGGACAAATTCAGCCAAGTGCAGCTTCTAGCAAGTAGCTGAGACATCCAAGGAAGTCTCTTTTCTGGTGTAAACATGGTTGCATTTATACACCAAGCATGAGCTGATTTTAAGTGGAGCACAGGTGGATGTAGAATGTTGTAGTAGCAAGTCTTGCATGCATTTAAAATGTGGTGGGTCTGTAAAAGTTGGCATTAAGAAGTAGATAGAGTCAATATAAGGATGTTGGTAGCAAGAAATGCCACCAGTGAAAGAAATGACGAAGCAGCCCTTTCCTAACCCTTCACCCAATTTAATTTATACAATCTGCTGTGGTCTCAGCTTTAAGCCTGGATTAAAGCCCCAGATTCAGTTCTGGGATAAACTGAATTCCACGGGAGTTGTGCCCATTCACACAAAGACAGAGTTTGTTCCCGTAGAATAATGACGTGCCTTTCCGCCGATAATTCTACCACTTGAATGCCAAGTTACAGTCCAGAGACACTTGCTTAATATTCCTGCTTCACTCAGTGTAAAACTGGCACCTCCAAGAGCTCCTCTGCGCTGGCCAGTTTGGTATATCATTGCAAGCTTTCAAAAAAAGGACTGCCTTCAGCATTTTGCCTGGATCATTTCCCAGACATATAGTGCTCCCTAGCAGATGGCTACATCCATCTCCGCTACAGTCAGCAGCAACTTCCTTCCTATACTCATAAGTGAAGCTTAGCAGAAGTGAAGCTTAGCAGAGTTGTAACCGTCCTGTGCGTGTATTGCTGAGACATTGACATCAGTGGGAGCCTACACAACCGTACAGCTCTGCGTGCATCAGTCAGAGGTGGTGAGGATCAGGGCTTAAAAAATAGCAGGCAATCAGTAGCACCACCATTGAGACTCAACCTGTTGGAATGATGGATGGTTTTATTTAATTTTTCAAAAAGCTTTTCTCACTCAGCCAAGTCCATTACATCCTACGTTCTTCGCTCTTTGGCCTAAATTTCATGAGTTCAGTTTGCATGTTTGTTCTAAGCAGGGCAGCTGCATCCAGTGCATTTTTGCCTAGTCATGGCCTTTCTTCTTTTCAGTTCAACCTTTTTCCCCTTCATTTGGCAAGTCATTTTGGGGAAGTGTTGAGGTTTAACACCAGCCAGCAACTAAGCACGACGCCACCCGCTCACTCACTCCCCCCCCACCCATTGGGATGGGGGAGAAAATTGGGAAAAAAGAAGCAGCAAAACCTGCGGGTTGAGATAAGAACAGTTTAATAGAACAGAAAAGAAGAAACTAATAATGATAACACTAATAAAATGACAACAGCAATAATGAAAGGATTGGAATGTACAAATGATGCGCAGTGCAATTGCTCACCACCCACCGACCAACACCCACCTAGTCCCCGAGCGGCAATTCCCTGACCCCACTTCCCAGTTCCTATGCTGGATGGGACGTCCCATGGTATGGAATACCCCTTTGGCCAGTTTGGGTCAGGTGCCCTGGCTGTGTCCTGTGCCAACTTCTTGTGCCCCTCCAGCTTTCTCACTGGCTGGGGATGAGAAGCTGAAAAATCCGTGACTTTAGTCTAAACCCTACTGAGCAGCAACTGAAAACATCAGTGTTATCAACATTCTTCGCATACTGAACTCAAAACATAGCACTGTACCAGCTACTAGGAAGACAGTTAACTCTATCCCAGCTGAAACCAGGACAGGAAGCATAGATGTAAAGGTGTGTTTGCTTGTTTATTTTATGTACAAGTGTCATGGTTTAAGCCCAGCTGGCAACTAAGCAACACACAGCTGCTTGCTCACTCCTCCCCACCTGCCATGGGATGGGGAAGAGAATCAGGGCGGGGGGGAAAAAGTAAATCTCATGGGTTGAGATAAAGACAGTTTAATAGGACAGCAAAGGAAGAGAAAATAATAATAATAGAATATACAAAACAAGTGATCCATGATGCAATTGCTCACCATCCACTGAAAGGTGCCCAGGCTGTCCCCCAGCAGTGATTGCCAGCCCCCTGCCAACTGCGCCCTGTTTATATGATGAGCATGATGTCCCAGGGTATGGAATATTCCTTTTGGCCAGTTTGGGTCAGCTGCCCTGGCTGTGTCCCCCTCCAGCTTCTTGTGCCCCTCCAGCCTTCTTGCTGGCTGGGCATGAGAAGCTGAAAAGTCCTTGACTGAGTGTAAACATTACTTAGCAACAACTAAAAAATCAGTGTGTTATCAACATTATTCTCATACTAAATCTAAAACACACCACTATACCACTATATGCCAGGACCCCTCACGGAACAGGACATTTTGTCTCTCATTTTCTGACAGTTGTTTATTATACAGTGGGGCCTCTTCAGCACGCATTACCTCCTCCTCTGGCGGTATTCCAAAATCTTTGCCTTCTGGCCACTCCGTGATCACTTCTAAAATTCCTGGGCGACTGGGGCTTCCTCTGCGAGCCCGCTGTGTGATCAGTGCGATCCACTTACTCCACGTGCCGTCAGTCGCGTGATGTGTAGAGGACACCCTCCCTTTGAACATCCAGCCCAGCACTGGCAGTCGGGGTGCTAAGAGGAGCTGTGTCTCAGTACCAACCACTTCTGAGGCAGCTCCAACTCCTTCATATGCTGCCAAGATCTCTTTTTCAGTTGGAGCATAGCGAGCCTCAGATCCTCTGTATCCCCGACTCCAAAACCCCAGGGGTCGGCCTCGGGTCTCCCCAGGTGCTTTCTGCCAGAGGCTCCAGGTAGGGCCATTCTCCCTGGCTGTGGTATACAGCACATTTTTAACATCTTGTCCTGGCCGGACTGGCCCAAGGGCTACTGCATGAACAATTTCCCATTTAATTTGTTCAAAGGCTTGTTGTTGCTCAGGGCCCCATTTAAAATTGTTCTTCTTCCAGGTCACTTGATAGAGAGGGCTTACAATCGGACTGTAATTTGGAATATGCATTCTCCAAAAACCCACAATGCCTAAGCAAGTCTGTGTTTCCTTTTTACTCTTTGGTGGAGACAAAGCTGTTATTTTGTTGATCGCAACCATTGGGGTCTGGCGTTGCCCATCTTGCCATTTTATTCCTAAAAACTCGATCTCCTGCGCAGGTCCCTTGACCTTACTTTGTTTCATGGCAAAACCAGCTTTCAGAAGGATTTGGACTATTTTTTTCCCTTTCTCAAAAAATTCTTCTGCTGTGTCACCCCGTACAATGATGTCATCAATGAACTGCAGGTGTTCTGGAGTTCCACCCTTCTCCAGTGCAGCCTGGATCAGTCCATGGCAAATGGTGGGGCTGTGTTTCCACCCCTGGGGCAGCCGATTGCGACTGTACTGGATGGCCCTCCAAGTGAAAGCAAACTGTGGCCTGCAGTCTGCTGCCAAAAGGATTGAGATAAATGCATTAGCGATATCAATTGTGGCGTACCACTTGGCTGCCTTTGACTCCAATTTGTATTGAATTTCTAGCATGTCTGGCACAGCAGCACTCAGCAGCGGTGCGACTTCATAGAGGCCACGATAGCCTACTGTTAGCCTCTACTCTCCATTAGACTTTTGCACTGGCCACATGGGACTGTTAAAGGGTGAGCGAGTCTTGCTGATCACTCCTTGGTTCTGCGGTTGACAAATCAACTTATGGATGGGAATCGGGGAGTCTCAGTGCAATATTGCTGCCAGTGCACTGTTGTGGTAGTGATTGGCACCTGGTGTTCTTCAACCCTCAGCAACCCCACAACAGAAGGGTCCTCTGAGAGACCAGGCAGGGCAGAGAGCTGTGTAATTTCCTCCATCTTCAAGGCAGCTATACCTGAAGCACACTGGTACGCTTTTGGGTGCTTGCAATACCCTCTCTTGAGGTAGTCTATGCCAAGGATGTACAGAGCTTCTGGGCCCATCACAATGGGGTGCTTTTGCCACTCACTCCCAGTCAGGCATGACAGAGCACTTACATAGTTTTTGAACATTTACTTGCTCACTGATCCTATAGAAGATAACTGCACCTGACATTTTATATTTCCCTGATAGCTGGGTTTCTGGAAAAACTTTCAAGAGCATTAACATGAAAACGACAGGAGCAACCCCTGTGGTTGTTTTCCCCTTCAGCTCTCTGCAGTAAAAGAACATCCTGCACTGCTTTGTTTTTCAGGTTGATGGCTTCCTGACACTCCTCTTTGGCCTGGCTAGCATTAATACCCTTACAGTAATCAGCGTGACTCGCTACATCAAGGGCTGCCATCCTGAGAGAGGTAAGGAATAAAGGCAAGTCCAGTTCTGCCTTCATTGAACCTATGCAAATCTGTATTTATTCCAGTGACAGGCTATATAAAATATAAATTAGATGCATTGGAAACCAGAACATAATGCAATCATTTACATTACAAATGCGTTTGCATAGAATCGTTCAGGGTTAACCCCAATAAGAGGCAAAGGATTACTTGTACACCTTGGTTACCATGGGTTAAATTCACCCTTGTGCCAAAGATACCACAGGTCCTGCTGACCCTCTGTATTCTTCAAAATGCAACTTAAATGACGACTAAGTGATGCATACCTTGTTGTCTCGATCTCACTGTAAGCAACGAATTTCATCTGCTATGAGATGATGTTTGGGAAGTTTCCAGTGACTGATAATATCTTTGGTTCGGAAGCCTGCCCTACATACAAACATTTTCATTTTTCAGGGTGTTTTGCCAGGGTGTGCACACACCAGGCATCATGGACTGCTTTAGATGGTGCTAGGAACATTCAGTCTGCACATCTTGCCTCCAGCTTTCGTAGCACTGCACAGCCTGCCATCCCCACGTGCCTCTCCGGCCTCCCCTCAGTGGACAGTTTCACACTACGGGAGATGAAAATTACACCTACCATCCCCAGAACTGACCATGATCTGACTCTTCCCAGATGGTCCCTGTCTCCCAGATCTGCAAAGCACCATCAACACAGCCTCGCACCCATGCTTTTTGTCTAGTGCCCTGTTGATCTGTAACCTGAATATCTCAGACAACCACTGTTCATTACTGTCTCCAGTGCTAGAAACCTTTTACTAACCACTCTCTTTCTGTTGTTTTTTTTTTTAATTTCACTTTTTTATTAACCTCTGGTATAAATGCCTCTGTAAAGGTCTATGAGTGTCCCACTGTACAAATCTGGTCTGAAATCCTTTACACATTTCCTGCCCTGTGAAGCCCTCATCAGCAAGTCTATATAAGCATGCCATCATCCACCCCTTTCCCTTTATGCCTCTTTACATCACCACACTCACCCCAGGCACTTCCTTTCACAGGATCAGTAGAAACATTTCCTTACCATTCATCCTGGACCTCCTGCCTGCTGAAAAGTTTGACTTCCACTGAGAGCCTTATGTAAGCTCTCTTCATTATACCCACACCTTCCATAAATTCTCCCTAGTCTTCCTTTCACCCATCCTTAGATAATGTATCATCAATTTTCATGCCTTTGTTATGACTGGCTTGCACCATCTTTCAGGCAGGAACCTATTAATGTCCACAGCTAAAGCATGTGTAAATTCACTGGATGTATCCTATGAGGTCTTCTTTAT
Source organism: Astur gentilis (assembly GCF_929443795.1). Lineage (NCBI taxonomy): Eukaryota > Metazoa > Chordata > Aves > Accipitriformes > Accipitridae > Astur > Astur gentilis. Next base: position 2,522,723 of record NC_064907.1, on the reverse strand, counting down.
AATATCTTGAGTAGTATTAGTTGTGAAAAGAACTTCTGAAGGAAGGTCTTTTTTTCACAGGAAGTTCTTCTGCAGTTTGTTGTAATGATAGACTTGTTGAAGTTAATTTTCAAAACAAATGGCTGTTAGAGCTGCTAGAATTTGTGATGTATTCTACATCTTATATTCACTACATATTATGAAATTGTATTTAAAACCCACGTTTCTCTTTTGCAGAGCTCTATCACATGTTCATCTGAGGGTGTGCACAATTTATGTTTGCCTCCTGAGGAAATCTGAGCAAGTACCCAGTGTAGCTTTACAGAAATGTTGAGGAACAGAGATTGGTGGATGCATAAATATTTCCCATGTAAACGAAGAAATAACCACAATGTACAACAACAGCAGGACAGATTAAATAATTTGTATTCAATGGCTAATTTAGTTTGAGCATCTAATGTATTTTCTCCTTTCTAACAGGGAAAACCTTGAACTGAATAAGAAAATCCTCTGAATTTCAACTTACCTTGTTTGTTTCTGTGGAAAACTTAACATACAACTAACTGTTTCCTGCTTTTTACAAAATTGCAAGACATAAGTCTAACATAAAATTTTCTAATTCTGCAGTGCTCAACAAACATATTGTCTCCTGCTTAAAAGCCATTCATTTCCACTGTTCACAAATGGTCTTGAACACAAAGCTGACAAATTTAAGCTTTTCTTATAAATATGCTTTTTTGTCTTAATTTTTTTAAATAGTTGTATTTTCCTTATTAGCTGTTGGTATAGGAGCACATTTAGATTTCAGAGATATGTTTGCCTTTCTAGATATTATTTTCTGATTAAACCATGCCATTGCAGGTCACTGCATCAGCAACAGCAGTATGACGGTGGCTCTGGTTCTCATTTGGATAGCAGCTTTCTTCTGGTCAGCAGCTCCATTACTTGGCTGGGGCAGTTATACAGGTAACAGGTATCTTTCAGTTGTACTTATTTGGCACCTCTCCGCTTAACTGAACAAAGATACTTCCCTTTCTTTCTTGCTGTTTGTGATAAACCAGACCGATTATCAGTAGAACTGAGAAAATCACTCATCGTGCATGATGTATGCACAGAGCGTTGCCTGCTTTAGTATCAGCTATAAAGAGATTTTTTGAAGATATCACAGGAAAGACTTGGACCTAGTGCATATTACCTATGAAAAAAGAGGGGCCAGAAATATTTGGCATGGTTAAGCAATGAGATAAAGGAAACTATCAAAAGACATCCTTCAAAAACTGTCAAGATTGAGAAGCTAGAAAAGAACACGTTCCAGGAAGTTAAACTTGAAACTATAATAAGACAAGCCAGAAAGATCTGGTCAAACAGTTTGTCGAAAATATGAAAACTAACATAACAGAAGAAGAAAAAGATGTCAGAAAGTTTGTCAGTCCAAGAAGCGATTAGGGTGCAAGATAATGCCATAGGAAAAACGGAGGGGGAGAAAAGGAAAAATTTTGAATAGTGAATGCTGCGGTGATTCAATGGCTAGGGGATATTCCCACCCACAAAACTTCTTCGTGGGGAAAAGTTGGAGGAATTGTCTCAAATTAAGTCTCTAAAAATTCAACACAACAAATCTCTAGGAACAAATGGTAATGATACAGGAGTCCTAACAACTGAAACCATGTGACTGAAACTGTCCAGCAGTTATCTGCCTGGATCCTGCAGGCATCTGCATCCTTTGAAAAGTCATGAAATCTGTGAAGACTTATTAAAGCAGCTATGTGAATATATCCTCTTACTTATTAAATGCATAAGCTTTGAGGTATCTCTGGACCCTTGAAGTATGGGTGTGAAAAAAAGCATCCATTTCTATGATTGGTTAAATCTTCCCAAACCAAAATGTTACCAGGATATTAGGCTCAATAGATCTTTTGTTTGAGACAAAACCAAACTGTTTAGTAGACTGTTCTAATTTTATGTCATGTTTTTGCACTCTGGATATGTCATAAACTTGGGGGATTGGGACTGGTCATTTTCTGTGTATCTTCTGGCGATCTCTTTTATTTTTACATTAATCTTAATAGCTCTTCATTTGCAGAAGGATTTCTGATGACCCTTTTTGGCCTTGTCAGGGCATCCAGGGTTTTTTTAATTTCACTTTTTTATTAACCTCTGGTATAAATGCCTCTGTAAAGGCCTATGAGTGTCCCACTGTACAAATCTGGTCTGAAATCCTTTACACATTTCCTGCCCTGTGAAGCCCTCATCAGCAAGTCTATATAAGCGTGCCATCATCTACCCCTTTCCCTTTATGCCTCTTTACATCACCACACTCACCCCAGGCGCTCCCTCTCACAGGATCAGTGAAAGCCCCCATGGAGCCTGTTCATACTGCGGATTCAATTCCTTGACAGTGGTCTTCAAGACCACTTCTAGGAGCACTGTTCCCTTCTGAGAATCACAGCAGTTTCAGGTTCCTGGGCTATCTGTCTCTAAACACGTTTCCATTGAGGGCACCCATGGACATGTGGGACCCCAGCAATGGCAAGTCCAGCAGCAGGCAGTGGGTGCTGGCAGACAGCAGCACATTACACTTGGCTGCCTTGGACCTCTCATTTCTACACAGCAGCTGCAGGGGTCCCCAGGACCCTGCTGATTTTTGGAAATGCCACTTGCCAGTGTCCTGGTGGAGAGGGGAAACACAGCTCTGAATTCTGAGTTGCAGCAAATCTGCAGGGTTTTCTTTTCATGTCATCTGGAGGCTGCTTTCAGTTTTCAGTCAAAAGTTTTCACAAACCAGAAACCTGGAATTAAGCCAGATTTTACGGTTATCTTTCTGAATCTTGAGGTCTACTGATGAAAAAGGTAAAGGAGACTAAAATCTACTTCTATCACTGAACACATCCAGACAGCAACACCTAGAGCTTTTGGTGATAAAAATACTGAGCTCTTTTTGATAAGAATCATAAAAGAGATTTTAATCTTCTGCTCCTTTAATTTATCCTGTCTAAACCTCCTATCATCTGTGAGGAATTAAGGGATTTTTTTTTTTCCCTTCAGAATTATCACTGTATGTCAGGGAGGGATCTGTTGCTAAATCATGCAGGCTTCACCTGTATTGTATCTCCAGGACCTGTTGATACTTGACTTACATAATTTTGGTTCATGCTTCATTTATTTGTAATTAAATTTGCTTCCATACCTGTTGGAAAAAACAGCTTTTTCCACTTAAAAAGAAAAATCAACAATTCACAATCTACAGAAAAACTCTAATGCTACCAAACTCAGGTTTTCTATCAGGACACCTTTGCAAACATACCAGAGGTCTACAGAAGTCAACTGTTATTCATAAAAGTATTTAAGCAGAGAATGCACCTTATTCCCACTGCCTTTCCCTTAAGTACCTAATCAGCTAGTGTCCTTTTGTAGATCCCACTAGCTGCAGATCCTGCAATCTGCCTGACTTCATTTTTAAGAGCCTGCAGCTCCTTTGTAGTTGCAGAACTGTATGCTTTCCGTTTAGCAAAAGGTCTCATACCTTTCTGAGTATTTATGTGTTTCATCTTCCCATAATCTTTATCATTAGCTCTATCAATTTGCCTTCATGGCTCTTGCAACAGTAAAAATTTCATTGACTTTCTTGTTTCTATTGAAAAACCTCTCAATATTTTTAATTCCTGCTTTGCTATATCAGTAGTGACTTTTTACATTTGGCATATTGTCTCTTTACAATTGGTTGTTATGCTGTTAAAGTGCTCATCTTAGGAAGTTACTATGTGGAAAATTATGACAAATAAGAGTAGATAACACTCAGGAATATCAAACCTACTGAATGATTACTATCTTTTTTTTTTTCTAATAACGTATCACAATTTCCTATCCTGAAACAACAGTTTGTGCATTATGGATTTACACTGGAAATCTAAACTGGACAGAATGATAATACACATTAAAAACTTGTTATGGTCTAGCTGGTCTTGAAAAATTGTTTATGTAGGAAATTACATCACGGCTCATTAAATTAGAAAGATCAATCCATTTTTTAGTGCTTAAAAGAAGAAAAATACAGCATTTGAACTGATAAATTAATCACTCAAAAGCAGATAAGTGTTCTAAAACTGCTAACCAACTTATTTTTTGCTTTCCAGATCGCATGTATGGTACATGTGAGATAGACTGGGCAAAAGCCAACTTCTCTACAATCTACAAGTCCTACATTGTCTCCATTTTTATCTGCTGTTTCTTCCTACCTGTCACAGTCATGGTCTTCTCATATGTGTCAATTATTAATACTGTCAAGCTAAGCCATGCATTAACAGGACTGGGTGATCCCACAGACAGACAGAGGAGAATAGAGCGGGATGTCACCAGGGTGAGTTTGGGTTTCATGTTGGGTGGTATTTATCTCAGTGAAATCTGTCTTTCCAAAAACCGGTTTAAACTAGAACAGAAGAGAACAAAACCAATCAGTCACATTTCATTTCTCTATAATCTCTAGTGACAGAGTCTGAACTCAGTGAAGAAAATGAGGTTTGTTTAAAACTTGTACCCTGTCAGTTGGCTAATACTGGTGCTACATCACATGTGCAAAATAATCTAAATATAGTTGGAGTGGGTTATACAGCACAAAAACAAAAGTTTGGTTTGGCATACGCTCTTTTCTTTCAGAAGTTACACTACTTCTGAGCATACACAGAAGTTACAGTGGAACTTTCAATTTACCTATGGTTGACTTAAGTCTACCCAAAACCTTCTGATTTCATATAAACATATAGGGGACTGTAGCTATTTTCATTCCACTAGATAAGGCATTGCTCAAGCATACTACCATGCCAAAATTCAATATATAGCTTCTAGGTCTGCTTGGCTCCATCAAAGCAAATCTTTTGCTTGCCTGTATTCTCCTGTGAGACATACCCTCAGGACAATCTGAATGTTCCCCTTCCAGCCAAGTGCCCAAGCTACTATTCCCAGTGTATTGCTTCCCTGAAGTAGTCTTCCAGAGTAGATTTAAGACTATTCTCCTTTTGTCTTTTAGGTTTCTATTGTCATCTGCACAGCCTTCATTATTGCATGGTCACCGTATGCTGTCATCTCTATATGGTCTGCCTATGGTCACCCTGTGCCCAACCTTACCAGCATCCTTGCCAGTTTGTTTGCAAAGTCTGCCAGCTTCTACAATCCCATTATCTACTTTGGAATGAGCTCCAAATTTCGGAGGGACATTTTCATCTTGTTCCATTGTGCCAAGGAAGTCAAAGACCCTGTGAAGCTCAAACGTTTCAAAAACCTCAAGCAAAAACAGCAAGAGCCGTCTCAGAAAGAAGAGAAGTACGCAGGAGAAATGCACCCTGCACCAAGCCCTGATTCTGGGGTGGGAAGTCCAACCAACACCCCACCTCCAGCAAACAGGGAAGTGTATTTTGGTATTCTCGATACACCGTCTAATAATCCTGATATTGAATGTGATAGACTGTAATTTTTGCAGCCACTTAACACATGCACCCATTTTGTGTTCAGGAAGACCCTCTTCAGATCAGCGCTTGAGTGATTTCCTCATTCCCAATCCATCTGTTTCTTGCTATAGCACTGATGATTATACAACTCAAGCAAATCAGATGGTGAAGTGATATTTTCCTTCTATGTAGGTACAAAGCACGTTACAATGTGGGCAGCACACCCAGCGTGAGAAACATTTGATTTTCACATCCATGCAGGAAAAGGAAGACTGACTTGTGAAGAGCAGGCATTAGCTAGCTAAAATAACTAATATGTTCCTATCCAGATTTTATTAATTAGGACATTACATTTCCAAATATGTCTTTTGCTCTTCAACAGCCCCAGCCATAGAGGATCATTTCAGCTCTGCGGTGCTGCACAGCCCATGCTGTAGGAAAAGATGGGCCCTGCTGAGATTGGTGTGGAGCAATCGGGGGCACAGAGGCACACTCACCGTGGGTCTCCCAGGCCCTGTGTGTGCATGGGTGCACGTCTGGTCTCCTGTGCCTGACTCTGTGTGTGTCTGTGCAAGTGCTAGATGTTGTAGGTCTTGGCATTTTCTAGTCACTGTAGTCTGAACAGTGGCTTCGTACTTTTCCTCGGTCTGCAGAATTATTTCCACCCTCCTTGACCTTCCCAGTGAGCAGGGCCTGGCTGCAGCATTCAGATTCAGGAAAGCTGGCCTTCAATTTTACCGATCTGTCTCCAAACTGCTTGTTTTTCTACCTGACTATTGGTGGAGCAAGAGCTGTTGCACAGGCACTGAAACCAGAAATGACACTAAGGTTTTAAGAGTACTGATGAAGTGTGGCATCAGAGCTATTTACAGAATATAATCCAACGCTTCACTGCTGCTTCTAAAGAAAGTTTTTGTACCTGCCTGTGGGTAAAAAATGACTTTTAGGTAAATGTAACTAAGTAGCAATTAAGGATAGTGATTTAATAGCTAAACTGTAGGCTTAAATCAGTAGCAAGACTATCAGATGTTATAATATCCAATGATTCCACCAAGCTTATTTTACAGAATCAAAGTGAGGAGGTATATCTTCATAATTCCTGACCTTGGAAATTAACTGCATACTCAGAGACTTCTGTAAATATATCTCTATATTAGCTGTGGAAATTATGGGTTCATTTAGTGCCGTCTGCAAGTTAAACAAGGGGGAAAAAAAAGGAAAAAACCCAAACAAACAACAACATTGGTTGCTAGCCTCCCTGCTATTTATGACTTTTTGGAATCTCACTGTCTGGGTTTGCTAAAATGTAGTTGTTTTGCAAAAGTATGCTTTTTCAGATGTGTTTCTTGGGAAAGTTACAAAGAGAGCCTGCCTTCATTTCCCCCATTACTTTATTTGTTTTGAGAAAAATCACCTGTGTTTTGAAGTTAAAAACAAATAAACATTATAAGCAACAGTGGGGAACTGTGTTTTCTTCCATGGCTACAGATCTGAACTACAAGAGTATTCATTTTTGTGGAAAATTTTGAGATATGGGTGCTATTTCATTACCATAAATAATTAAAAGCAAATAAGTAAACAGCTTGCTTCCAGATAAAAGTGCATGCTGTAGCTTCAGAAACAGATGAAATCATTTAGGGCAAAATCCTGTCACAGCTGGATGAAGTCAGGCTGGGCTAGCCAAAGCTAGCATGCAGTTTTGACAGCTTCTAAGTGTGGCACAAAATCCACCTTGGTAACCCTGCTGAGACTGGACCTTCTCACTGCTGAAAGCGCTTGGGTTTTCCTCCAAAGAAAGAGGAGTGCCATGCTTCCCCATCGGACGCAGTTCTTGGAGGTACCTGCAGCCAGACACCTGCCCATAGAGCCTCCATGGCAATAGATGCCAGGCTAGCTTTTAATCTGTATTTCTGCTAATTTATGGATAACTGGGGAAAATTCTCACCCTGCTGTGTTGTAGCAATGCTGTTAATCTGCAGGATTCATGCTCTGACATAGAAAGATGTGAAAAGGCCCAGGGGGAAGGCAGAGCAACAAGGCCATTTCCAAGAGAGCCCCCAAACTCCAGCTGAAATCTCTACTAGTTGTATGCCGTTGAGCATGTACAGTGAGGTTAGACTGGGGGAAGAGGTGCAAGTAGTAAAAATGAGCCAGAATAGGAGGAGAGTAAAAATATAAGAGGGGGAGAACCAGATAACAGGGGGCCAGGAGCCAAAGGATGCATACCTGCTGAAAGACAACTAGAAAGAGCCAACACAGAAAAAGCCTTGACGGGACCGCAGCAGACCTCCCTCCTGCAAGGCCTATGGCTACAGTACTTTGTGGATACACGGTCATACCTTGGGCCTGCATAACTGTAGAGCAAAATATCTGGGTCTGCAGGTTACACAGGGAAAAATAGGATGGATGCCTCTGCAGAAACCAACCTGTGCTCCAGATCCAGTCACAGCAGGAGGACGTCATCACTGAAGTTAATCAGGTTAAAAAGCATCCAGCCCTAAAGCACCAGTGCCCTGTAGCTGTACCCAAGACACCAGCAAGTGGCTGAATGCAGAAAAAGGGTCCAGAATCCATTACCGCTACAGTGCAGGTAAGGGAATGCGCTTCAGCATCTCAAACGTGTGAATCAACACAAATCAATTTGTAAAACACTTTGCCTGTTTCCTGCATTTCCTTCCCTTGCGTCTGGTCCCACATGTGCTTGGCCAAGGCTGGCCCCTGTGGCTGCCTCCACAGATGGGGTCCTCTGCCTGCCAAGCCCACGCTGCTGGTCAGGGAAGAGCAAAGAGCTCAGGTGCTTGAGACAGTCAGCAAGGATAGATATGCTGAAGGGGGATGATGGGGTTTTATGCTTTTTGCTTAGCAAGAATGAATTACAGCACAAACAGCATAGACAACCCTGAAGTCAAATTACTCCTCCACATAACCTTGCTGCTCCCCACAACCTTGGATTTGCTTTTACATTGGATGAGTTTTAGCAGCAGAGGTGTGAGAAGGCTGTTGTCCTGACTGATATTCTGGTGACAAGGATGCTTTCCTGGGAAACAGCAGCTTTGAACGCTCTCCGTCTGAGACAGTCTTACAAGGGTGGTCCCACTCACCTTGACGAAGCAAAGGACTACCCGTTCCCAATGCTTTCTCTTTAGAAACACTATATTTTTACATTTTTTTGTAATGCAAAAAGCTGATGGGTGTGCCAAAAGCAGGGCCAGATGTCGTATCTCCACAAGATAGGCCATATCATCCTAGTGCTGCCTCTTCACTTTTTGTGAAGGTACACAGCAGGCAGGTAGCGTGGGCTTGCTGATAGGACCTGGTTCTTCCACTACCTCTACAGGGGCCTTTTTCAATGTGTTTTGTATTGAATGGATTAGTGCCAGACTGCACAAATGAGATCTCATAACTATTGCTAGTATCCAAATGGTCTCTTGTCATGAGGTAGGGGAAAAATATTCAGATCATCCTCCCTTTGGCATAGAAATTCTGGTACGTAGGCTCCTTCTGTCTCTCTTGCTCAGCCCTAGATATTACTGTGAGATTTTGTAATTGTTGGTGGTGTTTTCATGTATGACACACTAAAACTATCTAGCATCATCTGGCAGAAGGCAGTTGGCCAAACAATTCTACCATATCCAAAGGATACTCTTAGCATTTGCTAGCTTGTTCCAGCAGTATCTGAGACAGAGGTTAGCTCTGGTTAACACTAGATGCAATAAACCTAGCAAAAACCCCCGTTGCTAGCTGTTCATTATCCATTTCTATACTCACAGCCCTGTTGACATCATTAAAGCACTCCAGAAAAAATGACGTGCCTGAGCATAGTAAAGTCACTCAGCAAAAAGCCTGAAGCCCTCAAACCACCCTTTAAAATATGCTTTTAGCTACTTTACATGTTAATTTCCAAACATTTCCCAACCATTTTGATTAGCTATTGATTAGTACATTCAGCAGGTAAGTTCTTAATGGATACACAATTCGTGTATTTACATGTGTATCAAAAATCTCATCAGCTCTTACTTGATTATTTCTTATTATCAATATTATGCATAATTGTCAACATATCAGTATTATACCAATATCACTGCAATTATTAATACTCACATGTACAACAGCCTTGCAGGTGGATTACCAACATCCCTGTCACTGACAAAACCCTTTCTCTTGGGCTACACAGTTTGAACAATCAAGTTAACCCAGGATTACTTCTGTTCAATTTCCACATTTAAAAATAGCCTCTTCTGGTTTGGGGCAGGGGGAAGTTATAGTAATCATTTGTTTATTTATGCCAAGAAAACCTTTTGGGCCCACATTTCCCCTGCTGGCATTTTTGCTAAGCTGAAAATCCTTTAAGGAGTCAGCTCATTGAAATACACAGCAACATTTCTTAACAGCTTTGACATTTCTAAATGTAACATGAATAACTTGAGTGCGTAGTTGGAGGGAGTGGGATAGCCTACTGCAGTCCAGTCACTGTTCTCAGTGCTATTACGCCTTTTTATCTAATGACTCATGTAAAAGTATTTCTTGTAGCAGAGACCAGAAAACAGGATATCCCCCTCCACACCCCTTAAGGCAGTGACTTTATTAGTGTGAACTACTCAGGCTTGCACTCTCTTGCAGGCTGTCTCTCCACCCCATAAATCCTTCATTCATTGCTGCACAGACTGACAAGATAAGAGAGAGAGATACAGAGTGTGCCCATCCAAGCATGGCCTATGGTTAGGGCACTTTCCTCAGGAGAGAGAGATGGAGACAAAATCCCTTCCCGAGGGTAGGGCTGGAAAAGAACGTTGTTCTCCTGCTACCCTGGTGAATGCTCTCACCCTGGGCAATAATGAAAAAGGTGGGTAACACTACCACATCTGTATTTTCAACTATCCTGGAGATAAGCCAGCCTGGCAAACCAGGTTATCTTGCAGTGCTGTGCCTGTCCCTCTACCTACCACTCAAATTGCTAAAGGCTTGGAGTCTGAACCTTCTCAGTACATCAACAAATGCAAAGGATTTTTGCAAGCACTTCGGGAATGCTGCAGACCAAAGGGAAGGTGCCTGCAGGGTCAAATGGGTCTGTGTCTGGTGTGTGGTCTAAGGTGCCTAATTCCTGTCTGCAGCAAAGATTCCACAGTGGCTGGCCCCCAATCCCTTCCTGCATTGACGATCTAGGAATATAGAAAGCTATAATACTGCGCAATTGGAAAAAAAACCTCCAAGGTCCTCAAGGTGAGCATATATTCCTGCTTTCTGGGAGATGATGATTAGGTGATTCCAGATGAAGCAGGCTAAAAGCTGAAAATGGGACCTTCTCCAGAAAAAGAGAGTAAAGGTACTACTGAGTATGCATATACAGAGATCCTGCAAGAAGCTTTGTGCCTGATAGACTCTTAGAAAGCTTCATATACCCAGATTCAGATTAAGAGAGGTAGCTAAGTGAATTGCATTGACTGCAGGAGAGAACAGGACCCTGTCATCTGGGCCTATGTTTCTGTCTACAGCTTTGAGTACACAAATGTGCATTTAATACATACTTCTTAAAGTTTGTTTTCTGGGTTGGATTTTTTTTTATAAGCTGTCTATATAACAATAGCTTATCATAAAAGGGAAGAAAGACTGCATCCTTCTTGAAGCAGAAGAATAAATTTAAGATCCAAAGGATGTCCAAATAGTACTACAATAAGAACACTAAGAAAATTACTAAACGAAAAGTAATAATCACATTGCTAATACAAAAATCAGGGCCACACTGAATGATAAAAATAAAAAAAGAACTACCAGCTGTCTGTGCCAATAACCGTCATCTTTAATGCTCATTGAATGAGACAAAAGCCCTCTGGGGATAACAAACACACAACATTTAATTATGTAATAGGATGTAACCTAGTAAAATGGGAGTGGAAGGACTTACAGAAATCACTGCAGTAAACGCCCTCGCTCACTGATATCTGACAGCCTCCGGTAGCCTTTGACACTGTACACCAGCCAGCCTGGCTCCTGGAAAGAACCACTGCTAAAGCAAAGCTGGGATGGTCCTAGAGGGTGTGCATGTGGCTGGAGGCACATCTGCTGGGTCCAGCACAAGGTCAGTGCAAGCTGCCCAAGCAGGAGGCACCTGTGTGCGTCACATCCACCTCAATATTTGCAAAAGGAGGTAGGAAGTCAAGAATAACGTTTGGCAGCACAAATGAAAGCACGAGCAGGTCTCTGTGATTTGACCTGGCAAAGCCTTACCATGCGCCAAAGACAAATTTCAAAAGGATTCATATCATATAACGTTCATACAGAGAAGTGGGAGAAATTTAGTGAACTTGGGGCATGCTTTGCACCACTGGTGAACTGCTGTATGAGATGAACTAAACTATCTTCTCTGAGAAAAGCCTAGCCAATCCCCGCAATAACGTGGCCTATACGTGGAGTTAAAGGGAACGGAAAATGGGCTTTAGCTCATCCTGGACTGATACCATGTTACCTGACAATCCAGCCCCCAGCTTCCCTTGCTGAAAGGCAGTCAAGTACAGCAGCGTTATCATCTGTCCTATCAGAAAAAATCATCCTAGGCAAATGACCAATTCAAGAATTTGAAAGTTTAAGTCCCAGCTCCAGAGATGAGACCCATATCTCCCCACAATTTGGAGGAGCTGTTATCAGACCATTCCCCATCCTTGGAGTCCTGGCAAGGGAAACCATTCACTTTTAGAAAGCTGATACACCTCATTCTTTGAAAGATGCTATACTTTCTTGGAAATACATGTTCTTGGAAAGATAATACACCTCAGTGGGATGGCATGGACAGGGAGTCCAAAGGAGGGAGGGTAGAGCATCATGAAAGTCACTGATCACTGTCTCACTATCAAAGCACAAGAACACCTTGGCAAGTTGAGGAAGACTCGAATCGGCCATGCAACATATAAAAGGACAAAGACAATGAGCTACCAGGACAGTAAAATTGCTATGTTCAGCTCATATTTCACTTTTTCCTGGGATGACACAATCCAACTGAGGCATGCCAAAATCTGCAAGGACCACAGGTGTAGCATGGTATATTTGTCCTAGAAATTGCTTTCGTGAGTTGACAGCCTGGGAGTGCAGGTTAGACCCGTGTCTGGGGAGCTCTTGCCTACTTGGTGAGCTACAGTACTGCTTCAACTGGCTATCTATTCTTTGGGAGATAAATATCACTACTAGAACTTTGCTAAATTCACAAGAAAGTCTTAAACATTTCAGCTTCTGAAAGAAGTCAGAGGCTTTACAAGAGGTGGAGCACATAGACTCCACCAGAAAGTATGGGAAAAGGTGACTCTCTCTTAGAGGGCTCTGAGGAAAGACCAGGCTAGCACTAGGATAACTAAACAGGTATGCCTGCAGATAAAGGTTCTGAAAACCTTGATATCACTACTTACAACTGAGAAGAGGAAGGCTCTATCAACTTCTGGGCTGCAGCAGTATTTAGCAGACTTGAATCTTCCTCAGGTTAGTTTGGACCTCCTGTTTGCTTATGCCCCACTCACTGGCTCTGTGTAATGGTTGCTGGTGCCTACCCACATCTCTGTCGATTTGCTGTGACCCTGAGGAGAAATGGCATCCCAGTTTCACATTTCCAGTCTAACAGAAATACTGTGTTTCAAGCTTTGTGTTTGCAGCTTGTTTATATACCCAATATGCACTATTGGTTGGTACATTGGCAACAAATAAGGGAGAGCGCAGCCAACAACCAGAAAGCATGGGTGAATACAACAACAAAACACTTTCTAATAAGAATTCTTACTGCGAAGCAGGCATAATTTTTCCCAATTGCTTTTCCTCATCCAACTCACAATGAAAATGGAGCATCACCATGGAATAGTGAAACATGAAGACTTCCCACAATGTTAGCTCTTATCTGTTCTGCCCATAAAGAGCCGTTTAAGCATTTACCATGCTAGCAGCAAAGAATAGGCCTAGCATGTGCATCAGGAAAACACTACTGAGAGTAATCCCCCTGAAGTCCTCCTGCAAAGACAACATGGATTTGGGGCCATTCCCTCTTTAAAACTGTATCCAACTGAAATTAAGTTAACAATGTGTCCTGGTTTCAGCTAGGATAGAGTTAATTTTCTTTCTAGTAGCTGGTATAATGTTGTGTTTTGGATTCAGTATGAGAAGAATGTTGATAACACACTGATGTTTTCAGTTGTTGCCAAGTAATGTTTATACTAAGTCAATGATTTTTCAGCTTCTCATGCCCAGCCAGTAAGAAGGCTGGAGGGGCACAAGAAGTTGGGAGGGGACACAGCCAGGGCAGCTGACTCAAACTGGCCAACAGGGTATTCCATACCATGGGACATCATGTCCAGTATATAAACTGGGGGGAGTTGGCCGGGAGGGGTGGATCACTCCTCAGGAATTACTACTCTATCCCAGCTGTAACCAGAACACCTGGGATGATACTTCTGGCCTCATAAAATTATATTCTCCAAATAAGACCCACTCAGTGAACCTGCTCAATAACCTAGACCTTTCCCTAATGCCTCCATCTGCAAAATCTGAAATTGTACTTCACCCAGCAAATTCAGTTGCTGTTCAGCAGGCACAGTCAGGTCTAGGGATGCTCAACATATGGTCTCTCAGCTGTAGATCCCAAAGGTTTTTAATGAAGATGACGTGCCTCAGCTGCCTCTAATCCTGAAGAATCTGATTGCCTTCTGAATAGCAAAATGCACCCAAAGCACTTCTGCCATGAAAAAGTCAGGTTTATCTTTTTTTTTAATGTGGGATCTTGCACAGTAAGCAAAGTAAAAACTAGCTGTAGTCTGGGCAGTTGCAGTCATTAACAGTGTTGAAATTATTTTCTCTACTTAATCACAACAGCAGGTTTACCTCATCTGTTGGTCTTGTGGATTTACAGTGTTTCACTGACCTACCTAAGCTTCAAAGAATAGAAGCATCCTGCAATCCTAACCTGCAGCTGACTATAGGAAGCCCCTATTTTGAACTGACCATTTTCATTCCATAGGATAAGTACAACATAGCAAACAAGCTTTTCCAGACTCCCCACAAGAAAATCAACTCATCCCTATTGGTCTGTAAATCCCTGTATTAGTCCAGGTTACAAACAGAGGACAAAAGACCAGACCATCAGGCAGCAAGGGGGCATGCTCCCAGATTCTGGCTGCCATTCAAGCCCTTACTTGACACCTGGATAAATCCGGCAAGGATTAAGTATGCTCAGCAGGGCTGGGAAACTAGCCTGGTCTGTGTGGCTTGTCTCCCCCTTCAGCACGCCTTTGACTTAGTCACAATTATTTCAGGCTTTGTTAACCGGGCGTGGGTCGATTTGACTTGCTCAGCAACAAGCTTAAAAAACAAATAATCCAATTAATGAAAGAAGCAGAGTGTAAAAGTGTTTGGAAAGGGTTGGGAAAGCCAGGAGGAGCAGCCGGCACGTCCCGGGTGGGACGTCTCCCTCCAAACAAGGGCACACAGAGGCCTGTTGTTAGCTCGGCAGGGACAGCAGCGTGGCTGTTCTTCAAACCCCACAGTCCTCAGGACCGTGACATTTCACTGGGACTCAGAAAACCAGGGGGGGGGGGGGGGGGGGACAAAGCCCTGTACGCCATGCAGACATTCAGGCTTGCAGTTAAATAAACTCCAGAGACAAATGCTAACATTTGCAACTGCTGCCCACTTCCAATCCTACAACGATGTCTCAGCAAGGGCTTATATAAAAATTCCCTCTAGCCCATCAACCCAGCCTTCATTAGGCAACAACAAAGAAATGTCAGAAGTGATTTAAGAGTATATCTTTAGCCCTGAAATGAGTGTTTGTGCTTAGGCTGATGGGAGAGAGGGGAGTGGGAAGAGGAATATTGAGGAGTGTTCACAATTATTCACATTGCAGCCGTGGAATATATGTGTAGGCTATTCATTCGAAATGTTGTCGTTGATAATGGCATTCAGCTGCAGGAATCCCTAAATATCATTTAGAGAGGGGAACAACTCCTCTGCCTGCCTGGAGTGATGAAAATTCAGGGCTCAGGCTCAAATTCCTTGTACCACCCCTCCAGTCCTGACCCTCGCTGTGACCTTGTGATTAAGAAGCTGCGTGACTGCAACAAACCCCACCATCGATGCTCTCCTTCAGAAAGAGTGATCACAAATATTATCCCTTGCAAACCCACGGCAAAATGCCCCCAGCCCTGAGCAATGGCTCAACTTCTGTGTTTACGGCCACAGCGATTTTGAGACATGACCGGGTTTGTAAGATCAGCTGTTGAGGCGCTGAGGAAAACCCAAGGTCTTCCCCAACAGCTACGTTTGTTCCTGCCAGACCTACGCAGCCAGAATCACTCCCGCATCGTCCCTACAGCTTCTCCCTACAGTGCTGAGGGAAGGAGAAACAGAGGGCATCAGAGGGGAAACATCCCCTTTCCCTTCTCCATCATACCCTTGTTCATGTGTTTATGTCTGTCCCTTGGAGCAGGGACAGAAAAGGTCATCCCTTTTTATCCTAGAGATATGGGACAGAAATCCTATTCCCTTGCAAGCAACAGCAAACTGATTAATTGTAACTAGCAAAGATTTCATCCACAGCGTCTCAAGATGAGGTAAATGCATTTAGCATTTGTACCAGTTTCCTCAGTTACAGGTGCTGCTAAGTTCTTGCTCAGCCACTTTCCGAACACTACTCGTTTGCATGTCATCGTGTGCAGGCACCGCTCTTGTAGAAGAGCAGACATGATGATGGAAAAAGCTGGTGTGCAGAGGGCCGTACTCAGTTTTCTTTTGAAGTCCATTTATCTGTTGTCTTTCATTTCTTGGATCTCTTAGAGGGCACCAGCCTGATTTTATGCCCCTGACTCTGTGACATTCAGGAAGTCCAGCCTTGGAAACGTGAAACAAACTAAACAGGGAATTAACTCAAAACTTCCCATAAGTAGGCAGAGTTGTTTGGCGAACTGCGTCCCTCACAGTAACACCAATTCCTTCCCAACCTCGCCCCCCACCACCACCTGTGAAAAGAAACAAACAGAGCAACAGACTAAAAGCAGACAATTACTTACTGCAAATTAACCCAATTAATTACATGCTAATCAGCACTTGTTTCAATTTTCTTACTCATTCTTGTAAATTGACTTTTTACTAGGTGATAAAAGGTATTCACTTATTGAAAGAAAAGAAGAAAAAAGAAAGCTGTAAAGCATGGATTTTGTGAAGACTAAAGAAAATCACTTTAGAGCAGCAGAACCTTTAAAATGTAGTATTTCCCCCAAAATCACTGCTTAACTGGACAAGAACAGCTGGATGGAAACAATTATAGTTAGCACTTGTGGGTTTCTTTACAGACTTTCCCATGCAACGCCAAAAAGAAGACAAAGTGAACTTCTTATGGCATCCCGTTGGGCATCTGAGATCCTTTAAGTACTGATGCAGTGTTAATACAAGCTATCCCAATCCACGGCAAAGACAGCTTGATGGCAGAAAGCCCATGAGGAGGACATGGTGAGAGGGGAGCTCAGTAAACACAATGGGGGCTGAACGCAGAACCACTGTGCAATGCATCAGGGGCTTCAACAGCCACTATTTACAACTCGTTTGGGCCGGCAGCCGCAGCTCCACCACACCAGAGCAAACAGCCAAGGCAATCAGTGAGCTGTAACGCAGGGTAGCGTGCAATATTTAACATCGCAGCTGACACAGCTTGGTTACGTACTTTATTAGCTCACTCAGGAGGGGAGCACATCATTTTAGGCGGCTGTCATGGTTTAACTCCAGCCAGCAGCTAAGCACCATGCAGCCGCTTGCTCACTCCCCCACCATCCAGTGGGATGGGGGAGAGAACTGGGAAAAAAAAAGTAAAACTCAGGGGTTGAGATAAAGACAGTTTAACATGACAGAAAGGAAAAAAAATAACAATAATAAAAATATGACAATAATAATAATAAAATAATTGGAATATACAAAAGAAGTGATGCACAATGCCATTGCTCACCACTCACCGACCGATGGCCAGTTGGTTCCTGAGCAGCGATCCACCCCCCCACCCAACTCCCCCCAGTTTATATACTGGACATGATGTCCCATGGTACGGAATACCCCTTTGGCCAGTTTGGGTCAGCTGTCCTAGTTGCATCCCCTCCCAACTTTTTGTGCCCCTCCAGCCTTCTTGCTGGCTGGGCATGAGAAGCTGAAAAATCATTGACTTAGTCTAAACACTACTTAGCAACAACTGAAAACATCAGTGTGTTATCAACATTATTCCCATCCTAAATCCAAAACATCACACTATACCAGCTACTAGGAAAAAAAATAACTCTATCCCAGCCGAAACCAGGACAGTGGCTCTGCTGGCCTGACACCTTCTTCTCTTACACTGGCGTGAATCAGGATCATCTCCTCTATCCTCCCTGCAAGTACATTATGAAAGCATGACATGCCGGACATGTTTCTCACTGATCATAAATGTCTTTCACTTTACAATACGAGGTGCACAGAAATGACCAGCAGCACTGAACAGCCTAAGATAAACTCGCCATGGAGAGTTTAAAGCAGCTTTGGGCTGCCCTGCCTTGCTGAGCTGTCAGGGGAGACACAGAAACTGAATCAGGATCTGGACGCACCAAGGTATGGCTGTAGCTGTAACTCACTGAAATTAACACAACAGATGCCTTGCTCAGCCTTCCTCTGACCTTAGTTATTCCCTGGCCTTCTGCTTGGGACTCCCTACTGGGGACACAACAGAAACCATTAGGATTTTGCAAACCAAAGCCCAAGCACTGACCTCAGCACACGGCACAGTGTTGCAGGGCTGTGGGTGCAGCAGCAGGAAATGTTTCCCTTTTGTCTGGTCCTGAGGAGCTCCTTCCCCAGCACACACACCTTTGCAGCATGTATCTGCAGAGCCTGGATGTCTCTGGGAGCTGTGAGGACCATGGACATCCCTCACGGGGCTAGGAAGCCCAGAACCTGTCTGCAGCATCTTTTTTTTTTTTGTTGCTGGATTTAAAAAGGGCAATTGCCTCCTACATCCCTACCTCTTCTGGGAGAAGCCACCAGTTTTCAAAGCTACTTGTTGAGCTATTTACAGAAGAGCTCCCCTACTACCATCAGTCCAAAGGAAGCAGGCCAGGTTAGAGGACGGGGCTCTCCCACAGCAGCTTCCTTTGCTCAGGTTCGGGAAGGCAAGGGCTGGCCAGGCCAGCTGCGGGACGGCGATTGGCAGCCGGAGAAGGCAGCAAGCAGCTGTGGGTGGTAATCACCTCTTAGATGCCTTTCGTGGAGCAAGCCCTGGGAGATAGGCTCTTGGTCTTTCTACAGATACACATCCTTCTCTGTGTTTCTTCAGTAACACAAGCACCTTTTCAAACTTGGTTCTGGAAGCCCTGTGCTTCTCAGCTCTCTTTTCTGCAAAACCTGCTTGCCTTTCTTTTCTTCTGATACTTTATAAGAACATGAATGTAATTTAATTTTCTCTCTCCCCAGATGATTTTTCACTTTTTTTTTTTTTCATTATTTGCCCTTCTTTAAAAAGAGCTTTCAGAACCGAAGGTGGAAAATGTCAATTATTAAAGTAGTTTGAAAGCATTTACTTTATTTTCCATAGTATAAAACGCTCTGAGGAGTTAGCAAGCATAAAATGTAGAGGCTTTCATCTTACAATTCTTACGGAGATTTAATGCTGGCAATTATAAGAATGCTAATTCTTATAAGGTGGTATTTTCACCTTAACTGTGCTGGTGACTAAGCAATTTATTAGAAGTAATTTACTTAATTTGGGGATCAAAATGTAGCGCTCACCTTCTAATATATGGTTGTGGCACTGGAGGCAAGGAATGAAGGATAGAGCTTATTCAGACAGATTTATTTTTCTAATAAGATTTGAAGAGGGGGTTTGTTGTTTGGTTTTTTTGTTTTTTTTTTTTTTAAATGTAACAAAAGAGCAGCATTTCTTCTCAAAGCTTGATTTCAGAGACGGATTTAAAATTGCATTGGATCTCTCTGTGGCCCTTAAAGGCATCATAGAAGAAAGATGCCTCTCCTTTTCTATTCTATTTCTACATTACTGAGTTTATAGTTAATTGAATTGCTACAGTGTGGAGTGATGTTTATGCATACTGCCTGTTTTCTGCTTTTTTAAGTGGAAATGAATCGTGAGAAATTACTGGCTTACAAAAAGTATAGATACAGGCTACTGCACTGCAGAAACTAGGGTCTACATCTTTTGTCCCTTAGGGTACACGTCATTGCTCTGTATGGCTGGAAATGTCCCAAACAAATTTACTTTTGTATAAAATGGTGGAAAGGGGCAGCAAAAAGGGTCATAGCAGTTCTTCACAGCCTGCATTCCCCAACCCTGACCCATTTGCACACATATTACAGTAAAAGCTTAGTCGCAAATATCCTGAGCAGGAAGATGGGGTGTGAGTTTCGGGCTCGCAGCCCTGCTCCACAGCCCCCTGGAGCGGCAGAGCTGGGCCAGCTCAGCAGCCCTGGGTGGACAACAGCGTTTCCAGCGTTGGGCTGGTTCACACACAGCAAAGGAATTTCCTGAACGTGTTCTAGTGACTGACAGTAGTCTGGAGCTCCAATACTTTCACGGGGAAATGAACACCTTGGTGTCAACCACTTAAAGAAACACCAGAAACCCCACCTCTCCCATCCCGCTGGAAGTGAGAGGAGCAGAGGGATGGCGAGAAGGGCAAATGGTGTTTCTGCCAGTCCACCGGGGTCTGCGTGCCCAGGGAGGCCCTTGCATCGCTTTACACCCTCCTTGTATCCACATCACAGGGCCCCCAGGTGCACCCCCCCAGCACCTTCCCCCTACCCCATCCCTCCATCAGGATCCCAATTTTCTCCTCCCGTTTCCCCATTGCCTTCCCCCACTCTGCCAGCCCCCCATGCCAGGACCCTATGATCTCTCTCCTTTCCTTCCCAACTAAATTCAACCTTGCTGAAACACGGAACGATCTGTCTCTACAAAGAATACCATCCCCCAGGAAAGGTGCTGCCAGTACCTGAATCCACACAAAGAGAGGTTTATATGGGTGCAGCACCACACAGGATTTGGGGGGACCCTATGTATTCCCACCACATGCTGAGATCCCCCATTCCTACAGAGGCACATGGACGTGCAACCCTGTTTCCCCCTCCACCAGCTGGATTCCTCCTAGAAATTTTGCCTTCCTAGAGGCAAATGGGTCTCTACAAAAACAGTGGGCAAGGAGCCTGTAGAAGGGGGCCAAGCCACTGCCACTTGACTGGGAGAGAGCGATGTAAGCCCTTACACAGTGAGCCTGTGCACAGGGGCACAAGCAGAGGGGCTTTTCATGAACTCTGGCAAATACCTGTTTTGAGAGATACATACCAGTAAAGAAAATACATTAATCCACCCATTAAACACACTGGCAGTTCTGGCCCCACTGCATGTTTGGACACTTCTGCTTGCCAGAGCAGCACTCTTATTTCTGCATGTTGCCTCCAGAAACAACCTGCATTTTGAACAGTCTTCAGTGCTGAGAGCCAAAGCTGGAGAAGACAAGGATAAGGGCACCGCAGAGGGGATGCATTCAGTTGCTGGGAGGCAGCCACGAGCTCTCTACTGTGAAGTGGCTTTTACTGGCATCACCTACTTGCTCTGACACCTGATGCCCTACAGAGCGTAAACAGAAAACACATCAGGAAAATAGTCAGGAAGAACAGACAGAAGACTGTTACTGGGTTTACATTCTCCAGGCCTGATTTGCAGTGAATAGTCGAGCTTTACTGCCAAGGTAAGGGGCACTGAGATCCAGAGTGAGACCTGGTATTCTTGGCAAACTGAATTAACAGCGGCAGTGATAGCACATGGCTCACACTGGAAGTATGCAGATAGGGGAAGCACGCTGAAAAAGCCATTTGTATGTTCTGAGCGCTGTGGTCCTCAACTGCAAATTTCAGCACTGAATCCAGAACTGCTGAAACTTTTGATTAACAAAAAGCACTCTCCTAAACAGATTACTTTACTCCTCATACAAGGAGCTTTATGCTGATGAATCAGGTTTTATATGAGGTAGTAGAGCAGTGAAATATATCCCACTTACGCTGGGAAGACTCAATCCCCACCTACACTGGATTTGAGATGAACAAAATCCATATGCTGCACTTCCTACAGACCCAGTTCTGTTCAGTCACCATACATTTTTGTTTGCAATAACTGCGAGTTCTGCCAAAAAAATGGTTCTTAAACTTATTTCCATTATGGCAACCTCTTGGTTTCTGATAGCGGACTGGCAAGAGACAAACATCACAGTCCACCTCCATAACGTTACAGCTTTTAAAGCTGGTTGCACCCCTTCAGATCCAAAGGTCTGTGGCCACAATCAGGGCAAACTCCTCCCGAGCAGCCACCCTTGGCATTTCCTGATCCCAAATGTGATGGGGGCTGTTCCAGCCCCTGCATTTACTGTTCACTTTATTTATGTTTCAACACAGCATTTGTGGCAGCCTGTTCTAAATCTAGCATTGGAAATGTGGGGCATAGGAGGTATGGATAGATTCAGCTGCATGGCAAAAATGATGAAGATTTCTTGATGCTCATGATAGTTGCCTGTAATATTTCAAGTGCAAGTGCATCCTCTGTCTGGGTTGTTGGGGGTTTTTTATTTCCTACAGAGATATATCTTGAAATAATTAAAGGAAAGCAATATCTGAGCATTGCTTCTTTCTGCTACAGTCCAAGATCTATAAGCAAACCCAGGTGATTTGTTGATCCTAACTAGTAGTGTCTGCATGCCACAGCTAATGCACTACACATTAAATCGCTCTCAGAGTATACAAACACTCTTTACAGTTAGTAGTAACTTCTGAGTTTGCTCAAATGCCTTATTAGATTCTCTTTCCAAGCCCGAGCTCACTTTTCTTTATGTCTTTTGATTATTATAGAGCCGATGAGGTAAGAAGTTTCCAAAAGTGACTGCCCAGAACTTAAAAAAAAAGCGATTCAAATCCATGATAGTTAAAATGGTCACTGCTCAACTGGAAAGGCTCAAGTTCTCCACATATCAGTCACAGAAAAGGGTCCCTTTCCCATTTCCCACTATGAACCCTCATTTTTTGAGCCTGCCCAGGCCCACACCATTCCCACACCGTACACTGCAGGAGATCCAGGGTAAGGGACCTATCAGCACTCGCTTGAACGTTGCCTCCTGGCAAACCTGAAAAGGCTGATTTTTGTCACCCCTTGTCCCTCCCTTTCCTGTGGGGCAAACAAATGAACCTGGGACTTGGGGCTTGTGGAGAGAGCCCAGCTTCTCTACAGTCTCAGGAAACATGGCCATTGCTGTCTTCGCTGAGAAATACCCAGTGGGTCAAATTTACACAGTGTAAGTTTGGTATCCATCCATTTAAGTCAAGCATGCCAACATTATGCATTCATTTGGCCCATGAGGTCTCTTCATTCATAAAAAGAAAAAACAGATGCCTGGCTACCCAATTGCTCTAATTATTTAAAGAAGTTTCTGATGCTGGCAATGGCTACAGCATACATAATTCAGTCTCCGTACCTTTCTCAAACACAAGACAAACACATCAGTGTATTTTCTATAAGCTTTCCAGGACATTGGTTATTTTATTTACCTGAGGTCAATTTAGATGTAAGTGCTTTAAGCAGCTAAAGCCAAACAATGTTAACCCCCTAGCTGCCCTGCAATCCCAATTATACTTTTAACTTTCTACTGTGTTCTCCCCATGCCTTGTTTTCTTCATGTACAAATGGTTTTCAAGCACAGATTACCTTAAGTGTAATAATGCATAAGTTAATATTTTATTTCACAGAGTTTGAGAAATGTAGAAAAACTGCAGAATTTGAACTCCACTGCCACTTGTTAGGAGTTAACACTAATATGTGCAACCGCACTGTCTTTGAACACAACCAGAACTGCCAGGCTGTGCATGACATGTTGAGGTGTTGTAACTTGAAGAAGATTCTGCTTTCTGATTCCTGTGGTAGCATTTGGTGGGAAAGGCTTGAGGGTAATTGAGAGCAGAAAACTTGTTGCTTTCTGTTTAAGCACTTGGATGGTATTAGATGTGACATAGCTACGCGTGCTCTTGCAGAAATCATTTAATTTGTCTGTGCTTTCTGTCCTTATATGCAGAGTCAGGACTTTATAGTACTGGCTTACTAAGCCTGCAGTGGTCAGCTGAGAAGATACATTCAATAGTTTCTGTGTAATGATCACAAGCCAGTTGGCTCAGCCCTGGATCACTTTGATTCCTTATAAATTTCCTAGCTGCAATCTGGAGAGCAAATGATCTCATGGTTTTAAAAGTGGGGCCAAAGGCCCGGTGTGTGGGAGACTCTGTGCTTTCCCCCTAAAATTTTCCCAGCCAAAGTTCAGATTTCTCTAAAAATTTTGCAGGCATATCTTGTTCTGTAACATAGATGAAGACGGTTTTCTTTGCCTATGCCTACACTGGTGGAGCCAGGAGTCCCTCCTGAGCGCTGGGGATATGAGCAGGATGGGTTGTGCTGCAACACACACCGGCTCCACAGGATGCGTATACCCATGATCACCCTGCACAGACCTCTTGGAAACAATTTATGGCCTTTGAAGCCACCATCCTCTGTTCTCGCTTAGATGTTGACCTGCTATGTGAACTTACTAAATAGTAAAACTTTTCACTCTTCCTCTTTCTACAAAAGTTTGACCTGTTCATGTAAATCACTACAGAAAGGCCATCTATGATCAAAAGATTATGGGCCAAGTCAGTAATAAGCTTGGACTGAATTTGGAAACCTGAGTGCAAAACTACACTTGTCTCTGATGGTGCCCTAACAGTTGTATATGGTCACATCATTGCCTGCCCTCAGATCAGGGGCCATACCAGTTGGTGAGTGTCAAACCCAGAACACACGAATTTTTTTGCCATTTCAAATAGGTGAGGTTTCCCCTATTTCATTTACCTGTGTATCACTGCGCACAGAGGAAGGGAAACATGAGGGATCCTACATTTTTGCGTTGGCTGAAACAGGGAATCTCACTAGTTATAAACAAAAGCTTTGTTAAAAAATGTTGACATCAGTTTTGTAATAAGGATTAGATTAAGTGTAGTGAACTTCCCTGTTACCCAAAACAATGTTTTTTAAACAAAAACTGTGTACCTTGAAAATTCTACATGACAGATGATCTCAAAATGAAGATCTACTTAAGGGTCTGTGACTAAGGTCCATCAAGCAAGTCTGCTGATGAACTCTCTGGTCTTGTTCATTAGCTGCTTCATTAAGACTTTCAGGAGATAGGTTAGAGGTCTGTGTTCCTTTCCTTTCAGGCTTCACAGTACAGTGGAAACAGTCCATCAGGTCTGCTGCTAAGTCTGTTTGAAAACACCAAACCTCCTTACTGAGTCTTGGCTGGATTATCATCTCCTATGTCCATGCTAACATTGCTTACACAAATCTTATCATATCTCTCTTTCTGCTGTTTTATCGTTCAGAGTGAAGGTAATATCTGAGTAGATCATAATTCAAAATGTGGTCACTAAATTCTCCTCAAAGATGAAGAACCTTCTCAAACTCTCTTTGAAACAAAAGTATTTCGACTCTCTGGTCTTGTTCATTAGCTGCTTCATTAAGACTTTCAGGAGACAGGTTAGAGGTCTGTGTTCCTTTGCTTTCAGGCTTCACAGTACAGTGGAAACAAGAGCTACACTGCGTGTCAGCGCTGCCTACTTGGAAACGAATAGAGCAGCAACTTGGCTAAAATATTTTACTGATGGGAGTTACTGAGCTGCTGCTGCTGTGGTGGAGTGAGGCTGTAATATGCATCAGCCTTACTTACTAGGTATGTAAGTGTATGTGCCTATGTATGTCATGCAGTAGTAAGGACTATATCCCCTGAAATTTATCACCTGCCCTAAGTGTGCATTCATCCATTTAGTAATATTTTCAATGAATCCTGCTAAATTCTGCTTTAACTAACAAGCAAATGAAAATACAGTGTAGTCAAACTTTAAAACTACCACCACAAACAGTACTACCAGTTAGCAGAAAACTCAAGTGGCAGCCCCCGACTAGAAGCAATGGTGGAAGACATGAACACATACAGGTATGGAACATTTTTCCAACCCCTAGGCAATCATGTTCAATACCTATTGTCTTCAGACTAGTGGCTTCCTGACTGCATGGTCACCTCTTTTGCAAACAGATCTTTCCCTGTGGCAAATCCCAGCACTAAAGTGAAGCCACACAATGTGGCTCCTGCACTTGGTGTTGCCAGCTCTTGGGTGGCTGGACGTTGCTTCTGTCAGGAAAGAGCACAGGCGGCGACACTCGGAAATGTTGTGATAAAAAGAGACAGCCAGTGCCCTCCTCAGTGTTTTGTTTTGATACCCTTCAGCTCTCCATTACGCAGGATAATGAGAAGCTGAATACCCTGGGTAATGACAAACCTAGCTAGTTTTTCTTTTTCTGCCCACTCAGTGTTTCTGCTCCATGGTTCCCAGGATGCTGACTTCCAGGATGCCGGATTAGCTCCTAGGCAGCGATGAAGAAATGTGCCACCCCACTGGCAGCATCCTTGACCCCGGGGCCCTGAGTGGAGCTGGCCAGGCTGGGAGAGCTCAGGTGGGTTCAGCATGGACAGGGCTGCACCACTGCTGGGTTTCTGGAAGCAATAGAGCTGTGTTCACACACCACTGCTTTTGAGCTAAATCCTGCCAGGCCCACACTGGCTTTTTGCCCTTGATACAGTTCACCCACAAATTAGATAATCCATCCATAGAAAATGAGAACTGGATCTATCAGCTGTTTCTTTTGTAAAACTACCACCCTGCAGCAGCAACAATGAAGCATGACCTCGGTGTAGGCACTGTCTCTGTTGCTTTGACACCTTGCTGACCACGTTCTGCATGCCAACAACTACACCCCTCAGTGAGCTGTCACGGGTCCCAGAAGCTGAATCTTCGGAGGACTTTTTGCCTGTGCCAGTCATCCCAATCACCCACTGTTTCTGACATCTCAGCTCCACCACTCAGCACTAGTCCAGCTATTTCTATGCAGTCCTGTCATGTGCTCTGCGGGCACAGCCTGAACCTTTGCCATCCGACCATGTCTTGGTTTGCCAGAAGCTTGCTCTTCAGTACTCTCACTTGCACTGGTTTGAGATCAAGATAACCCACTGACCTGAGACTTCAAAGCCATACAGGCAACTCAACATGTATGTAGATGCCCATGGATTTCTGAAAATATTTTATCTATCTGAGTGGAAAGTAAGTGGCCAAATACCAGTGAAGGTCTGTGCCCAAAAATTTTAGAGTATTTCCATCAGCATCTGCAGGTAAGGAGTTGTTATGGGGACTTCAGCCTTCCACTAGTACTGGGAAATGACACATGGACGCTTAGCTGCAAAACCGCAGTATTTGGATGTTCAGTCCCTAGCACCTATGTACCTCTAAACTTCCAGTCCTAAGGTCTCAGTCTTTTTGCCCGTGACTATCTGAAAAAATAAACCTCACAAAGCCTTATGAAAAGTGTGATGATATTCTGAAAGTGTTAACCTAAATTAATAAGACCTTTGGTGGGCCTTTTTAGTAGATCTTCTAGGTAGATCTGCTAACAGATTTGTTGTCTGGAGAGGCTTTCTGCCAGTCCACTGTATTCTGCCTCACAAGGGATTACAATGGCAAGCCTGAACTTCCTTATTAAGAGAATCAAATTCATTACGGATCATTATATCTTAGTAACACAGTTTGGACTTTTTGATAAACTTTTGATATTGTACTGTTTATTGTTAACGCTGAGTTGTTACACAGTTTCCCTAAGTGCTGGAGTAGAGATTCACAAATAACAGGTGATCACTTTCCCTTAAACCAAACACATTTACGGGATTGTTAGATCATTAGTAGTCAGGAACTACATGTGTTTCCAATGTGTCTTTTGAACTCGATCTTCTATATTTATACTAGATTTTTTTTCACCAGTAATGAACTTAGATAAAACAGTGTATGTTCACTCATATATGTTATCCATACACTTCTGAATACCTAGGTGGAATTGCAGATGATAGTTTGCATTCCAGCATCCTGGAATGTGATACCAGCCCTTTCTGTGATAATCTTGTAAATGCTGTGATCTTGATTGTCTCAATAAAATTTTCTTCTAGAAGTCACCCAAGAATTTCAGAAGATCCTTGTACAGATACTTTAAAAAATTAGTCATTTTGTATATCTCATTTGGCCAGGTCACACTTAATGGGTATTGGTTTAGAAGTCCTTGAGAGCATTTTTGATAAATTCCCACCCCCAATTTCATCAGAAAAAAGTCCATGCTAACCCTCATGTCACACTTCCACTTCTCTGTGCCCAGACTCACAGGCTTGCTCTGTCACTAATCCTCCGACTCAGGGAAACTGTTGGGGGAATACGATGCTATTCACATAAGTAAAGGCATAACAGCCTGTCTCTTCAAAAGTTATTTTTCCTTTTTAAATCTGACATGTACCTAATTAATCTGGTATTTATAATCTTTAGACCTGTGTAGTTTACTCCCAGCTACTAGTTGTAGTCCTTCTACTTCAACGATGAACTTCACAGAGGGACTGAAAAAAAGTCAGCCAAAACATCCGTCGCATAAAGCTTTGCTTCCCAAAAGAGAAAAACTTGACAAATCTGACAGGCTAGTGCAAAAGCAACATATAAATCCCTACCAAAAATATGTGGGAGGGAACATGAATTTAAAATAGGACCGCCTAATTCGGCTGCTAAATCAATGTAAGGAGCTCTGTAGGTCTGTGTGTGCGGGAGGGAGAGGGAGAGACAGACAGGGAGAGAGGAGCAGAGGGAGGGAGGGAGGGAGGGAAGAGGGAGGGAGAGCAATGTGCCTTTCACAGAGCTGGGAGCTTGATGGGAATGTTTGATTAGCTCCTCTCTGAAAGAGAAAAGGTGTCCAGGCCTCCCTCTGCTGCCTGCCTTTCCTTCTGTAGAATAATGTTGGCTGGAGTTTGGGGTACAGAAAAACTTGGAAAAAATAGCACTTTCATACTGTGTGGAGAAAAGGAATAAAAAGTTGCACACCTCAAGCAAGGTAATTCTGATGTCATTTCTCTGCTATGTTTATTTATAGGGGAGAGGGGGGAGTTGCTTTTTTGCCTGTTGATAATAGTTAAATATTTTCACTGCTAAGAAACTGTAGGGACATAATTTTTTTGTTTAGCATTCCAGCTGTGTGCATAGGATTAAAGACCTAAGAGGATGAAGACGTAGATGTAGAATGAAACTGTACTTTAAATTATATATACTTTATTAAGTATTTATAAAAACATTAAACCCCTACTGTTAAAGTGGACAGATATACTCACTGCCTGAACAGCTAAGCGCTTAATTATTTGATAAAGAATAGTGTACATTAGTCACACACCAATAGACATATATATGCTAACTGTTCAAATAGTGTATAATAGGTAATGCAACTTGTTCCCTAGGTTTAAAACAGTTTTGCTTTTAAGACTTTTTGTCTCTTTGATCAATAGGAAGGTGTGTGTTGTATCATTAATCAGTACTACCTGACACTGGGGAACACTAATTCCCAAGATACAGAATGGAAAATGGTATTATTCCAGTGATACGTATTTATATGGTGTGAACTCCCTTGCAAGATGATAGATACAGATGTATGAACAGTACAGTAGCCTAGATGCTATATATCCTTTTGTGTTGAGTGCTTGTTTTGCTAGTGAGGTTCCAAAAATGAATAGCATTGTCAAGCCTGCCACAGCCATTCAGCTCTCTGCGGAGAGATTAGAGTCTCGGTAAGTCTCTTCAAAATGTGATTTCTCTCAGACTAGTATGAACATGAACCAAATGCCCCAAGCAAACTTTGAACCCCAGTAAATATTTTATTCCTAGAGTTTATGGGAACTACACCACATTCAGAGGAATAAAAGAATTACAGACTACAGAGGCAGATCCTCCTTGGAGCACATTCTTTTTCCTCTAATCTCTCCAAAATTTAAACAAAACTCCAAAACCAAGCGAGCACACACAGATAAAAAGTAGTTTAGATGGCTTTAAAAATACATTTGACTGAGAACAGCAATGGAGTCATATATGTTTATAGTTTGTATTTTACCATATACATCCTAAAGTTAAAAACACCTTGTATTTGACTACATTCAAAGAATATCTCTGGGTTTTTTGTATCTGTAGTACCATGTTCTTCAGACTTTATTCAGTTCATCACTTGAATGACAGCCATGGCTGTAAGACTGGTCTCTTTCAGAGATGCAAGGAGAACTCAAGCAAAAATAACTGCATTACACACACACATTACTTTTGGAATATTAAATTAGTGTCTTATTTTGAACAGACTTATTTTGCTTGCATATTTGTCTAATCCTTTGAGTTGCTGGGGTTGTTCTCATTGGGATTACAGAAAAGACTTCCTGTCTTTCTGTTATGCAAGACATAAGAAATATTTTTTTTTAAAAAAGAAGCCTCGACTGTCCTACCAATAAATCTGAATATTGCTTTGTGTTTCCACCTGTAGTAGGAATGTTATGTTCTTAACTTGCTCACTACTTTATGTAAGACACTTCTTTTCCTAGTAGTATTCTTACACATGACTTGCCATTGGCTGGTTGAATCAAGTAGTTTTACTAGCTAAACCAGGTTTCCTCACACTTGGGATGCAAGAAAGGTACCCTGTATGGATTCTCTTTTGTCTAATAAGAATGAGATCCTACCAAAGTCTTTCCTTTAGTGGAGACATCATCAAGGTGTTCCCTCTTCGCCCAGCTACTTACTTACTTTCAAAGAAGTAGTAGGAAGTTAATTTTTACACTTCCTGTTGTCACACTTGATTAATTGGAATATTTCTAAAAGGAGATTGCCTGAGCTACAGTGTGAACACAGAAACTGGAAAAACAGACTAATTATTTCACGTGAAACAACAGAATTATTTATTATTTCTGGCCATTGTTTTTTAGAAAGCACTGCTAAAAATAAACCTGAAGTTTACATAACAGTGGCATCAAAGACTTGACTGTACCTGGTCTGCCTGGAGAATTTTTAACTTTTTCCTTTTCACCTCTGAGCCACAAATAAAGCTCTAGACAGCAAATACTGCCCAGTAGCTTTACATGCTAACCCAAGGCTCGGGACATGCATGTTTAAGTCTCCGTTTTACCAAAAGTTTCCTAAATGATGATAGGTAAGTCATTTGGGGCACCTGGCTGAAATGAGCAATCAAAGTGATAGCTCAGTTTACTATCTGCAGTTACGACTGTGCTCCTCCTCCAGTGTAACACGCTGGCTAAACACATAGACAAAACGCGCTGCGGCACTCCTAGGCACGAACTCCCTGAACACAGAGGGACTGGCGTGGGCAGGTGCTGGAGCAGTGAGGTGCGTGTTGGCCCACTGCAATGGGGTGGGGAAGCACCATCTTTCCCGGATGGGTGGTGAAAAGCAATAGTCTAGGATTTCCTGACAGCCCTGGGGGACGTGCTGGCCCCCTGAAGCTTGGAGTCCACCAGGACTCCCCCAGGGTGCTGCAGCAGCAGCTGAGGTTTAAACCTCCCATTCAGGGCTCAGAAAGCGGCCCCTAAACAGGTAGTATGTCCTTCCTTCTGAATGCCCATCCATCATACAGGTATCATTGGTCTGCGTTGGAAAGCAGAAACACAAAACAAAAATAAATTAAAACCTAGAGTTTTGGGGTTTTTTTTAAGGAGAGAAAAATAGCAGTCATAGTACGTGTTGTATCGAAAGCCAGGGAGGATGGAGCTACAGCAGTGACAGCTCTGCCCTCCTCACCTTTCTCTTGTGGAGTAGTTTTCAAGGCCGGAGTCAGAGCGAAATAGGTGCTTAGCACCTACTTAGAGCACTTCCATTCCTCTTTTGAACTTGCCGGGGCACAAGGAGCCCCCTTGTCCCAGCGCTGGCCTGGGGTGCCTGCGCTAGAACCCAGCTGGGCCCTGGGACAATGCGGCCCCTGTTCTGCGCCAGGCTGTCGCACAGAGGCTATAATTATCTCTCTTCTAATGACCAGCCAGGCAAGATAACAGTTTTTATGCTATGTTTAGAAAACAATGTCTTACTACAAATTGATGGTTCATTCGCCTGTAAAAGAGCCTCTCTAACAGCCCTGGAGCAGCTGCCACTCTTTCGCATCCCAGTTCCTTTCTTCGCTGCACATTTCACACTTGGAAAACTTGGGTGAATGCTGCGCAGGCAGCGCAGCCTCCCCCTGCCACAGAAGAGGCTCGGAGAGCCGCAGAAGTGCCCAGAAAGTCTGTAGCCGCTTAGATTGTATCTCTATTAGTAAATTAAACTCTGACTGTCTGGCTCACAGCAGCCTGCCTCGCCCTTGTGAACTCTCTCAGCCCCCGACCCGAGGGGGCTGCAGGCACTGCTGTCAGCACTACGGAGGGGAGCAGCGAGCCTGCCTTTTACTGACTCCTGATAATGCCCTGCGGAAGGCAAACTGCTACAAAAAGTGGGATGTGAAGGGACTTGCTGCAGATAAAACAGGAGCATGTATTACTGATGAGCTTTTCTGTCAGTGCTGTGGCCCACAGACAAGTCGGGGATCTACCGAAATTATGTAGGCTCCTAAGGCATCTATGGGGTAGCTATGCTGGCCAGCTGAGATTGCAGCCTGTGTGGATATATCTGACCCTCGCACACACCGGGAGGTATCAGAAGTGGGCAGTCCTGACAGCATGGCACTCACGGGTTAGCTACCTGAGCATTTGCTCTGGGCTCTGCAAACATTTTGCGCCAAACTCCGGGCTGGGGCAGCTGCACATTTAGTGGTGTCTGAGGGCTGCTCCCACATCCTCTGCTGGTGCCCTGCCAGCAGAGGAGCAGCGCCCGCTCCCTCTTTCTGCAGCCGGCTCACCCTCACCTCTCTTGCCACCTTCTCTGAGCTGTTATCTCTGCTCTCCTCTGCAGCAGAACGTGGCTGGGTCGCCTTGAGCTGCCTTTTCTACTCAGGCTCATTTTTCAACAAATGAGCCCTGGAAAAAAACCAGAAAATGTTGATCAGAAGGAAAATTTCCCAATGACTTGGAGCCAGCAATATTGCTCATGAAAATGTATTTTAATTAAAAAAAAACCCCACCATCTGCAGCTTTTGCTTTCCCTTTTGAAGCAGAACACCTAAATCTATAGCTCATATCCCAAACTGGAAACACATTTGCATTCAGAAGACTACTTATAACCACCTCTGCTTTGTTCAAATCACCTAGGTTTAAGCAGTTATTAACCTGACAAATCTTACTGTCATGACTGAACTGGCTTTCTAGCACCCATTAAGTCCATCCTACCTTCGCTTTATCTCCAGAGCTTCAGAGTGCATTAAGAGGTCAGTGGCACATTAAGAACATGATCTGTGTCAGTTACCCATAATGTGTCTCATTCTACAGGACATCCCATAGACACAGATATAAAAAATACTTTCAAGATCAACTTGCGTTTCCAAACTGTTTTTCAGCCTGTCACCTTATAAAATAGCTTTGTAAATGTAACACATGTAACACAGCAGCCAAGAGACTCTCAGCTGGCGGCTGGTTTCATATGAAAAAAAGCGCATAATTGCCAAGTGACAGTTTTACATGCGCCAAAATTTCTGGGAAAATTCTGAATGATTTTGTGTAGCTTCATGCAGTCCTTTAATGTCCCCACCAGGATGAGTTGGGGATTTCCAACACCTCCAGGTTTGTACATAGAACAGTGGAAATTTTTACCTCTCTAAAATTACTTATTTACAGGGAAGTTTGGATGTGGCCACCTCTGTGCCTCTCGATCTCCCTGCCAGGTTCTTTTAGGGATTCAGAAGGCTTCATTCTTTTTATTTTCCCCAACTATGTAGTTTACCCTTGAGTCCGTAGAACAAGGGTAAGACATAGAGGAAAGCTGGCAGGAGTACTGTGTATCCTGGCCCTGGTCACCTTCAGTGAGTCAAGAGTTACGAAAGGGTAATGGCTCCATGACTTCAGAGGCTATTTTCACAGCTGCCAACCAGCCGAGAAAGATGGGACCCCATCCTGCTCACCTTGGTGGAACCCCATCTTTCTCAGCTCTCTTGCAATGCATCTGCAGCACTCCAGCATTTTGTTCTCCTGGGCTTGGTAGAAGAAGTTTTTGGACATGAAGCATATGAAGAAAGAGAGGCTGTTTGGAAATGAGGCTAAGTGGGAAGGAGGGGAGCATCCAGATGAGGGAGCGGAAAGATTAGAGAAGTTTAGAGTAGTTGTAATGGAACAATTTGGTACAAATGGGATTGCCTGCAAGGCATCACACAAGTCAGACAAGTCTTCTTTCACCCTGCTTTGTGGACAGCCTTTCCACCAAACTGCATCTCAAAATAAGTGGTGATTTGGGATGTAAAGTGTCAGGCTTCCATGGTCTACATCTTCTATTCTCAATGGTGAAATCTGTGTGTAGAAAGAAATACACAAGTTAAGCAATAATTAGATTTGAAGTAGAAGCTCGTATGGTAATCTCCTAAAGCCAAAATTCAGAACAAACTTCCTGAGCATGGAAGTGGGTTATGCAATATTGAGGTCTGCAGGCTCAGTTTTGTTTTAAAAACAAAAGACCATAAATTACAAGTTCCTGCTCCCAGTCCATGTGATAAGCTCAGTTTTCCTTTCTGATCATGGGATCTCAGAAGCAGAATCCTGTGATTCATCTCTATGTTGAAACAGCATGTTTTAAAAGCTTCTAATATGCAAAATTAGTAAATCAGTGTCAGCCTGGTCCTGAGACACATTTCTCAACACATTCTGGCTGCTCATACACTGTCACAGTATACGGGACCAGGCTCTGGGAGCCACTCTCTCTGCCACCATGTTTTCTAGCTTTTCAAGTCCCCTCCAGGGCACTCAGATATTGAGGGATGTAGTTTTGGAAGCATAGCCATCCTTCATGTTGTCTGCATGACCCATATGCTAGAGAGCCCACTCCTGCCAGTTGTCAAGAGCTGCCAACACACATGACATAAGGCTGCACAGCTTGGCCCACATTATATCAGGTCTCTCACCAGCACCTCCACCAACAGCATGTCTTCAGAGACCCAGCACTACCCATAATAACCTCATTTATAATGTTGGAACCCATGCCAACGCATAGCTCACTTTCATCCCAAAAGCAGCATGGAGTCCTGAGATGTCTTCTGTAGTCATTAAAAAATGGGAACAGCATTCACAGGTCCACAGTTTTCAAATGGCTCCCCACAACAGCCACATCTGGTGAGACACCTCAGCTTGAATGTGTCAGTTGGGTTACGGGTGGTCTGCAGACTAGCACCAGGCGGGAAGGGTACTACTGAAACAGCCTGTAGCAAAGCCAAAGCAGCAATGACCACTAGCTGGGGAGGTCAGCCTGCTGCAGTAACGAGGCATAATGTTCCATCCTCGCTGCAGCCTTTCACCATGAGACATTGAGGAGCAGGACTTGCCTCTGACCCAGGAGGAGGAGACGGGACAGGCTTCCAAATCCAAAGATCTCTCTGCAGACGACAGCAGAGAAGCATCCAGCTTATCCACAGAAATATTGATTGGTAGACTCTGCCTAAAGAATAGGCTAGACTAGACTAAAGACTAGCCTTCGATGTTCTCTGTGAGGAGTATGAGAAAGCGCAGGTCTAGTGAGGAGCCTTAGGAGCCCCTCATGGCTCAGACCAGCAGGACAGGAATGCCACCTCCAGTAGGAGATCCAGATGTGCCTTTTGCACCTGGCTACCACAACAGCTCATGCATATCCTCTGAGCATCCAGGTGGCACCTCTATATCCCATGCCCAAGGAAGGGGGGAGCCTGGGCTCCACCTGCAGGGCGTGGGTAGGGTGGCCACGCACCATGTCCTGGGTTGTGGGGTCGGGCATCCTGCCCCTCGGCAGCCGACCCTGCAAGGAGGCAAAGGATTTGGAGGCCCCAGCAAAGCAGCACTAGAAGATGACTGAGGGCCATAAGGTGTTTTGGGTTTGTTTTCTGATTTGCCTTTTGTAGCAACCACCTTTGTAGCACAGGTTGGTCTTTTCTAGACTAAAAGTATCAGAGAGGTATCAGAGAGCTGGAGGGAAAGCTTCCCAAGCAGGAAAATGCAGTTAGTCAGGAAGAAATAATTTTTTTTGAAAAGTACAAAATATATAACGGGAAAATGTTAAGCAGTGCAAGGAGCATGAGACTATCATTTTTACAGAGAGCTATAATGCAAATTGAAACTACTTTCTTAACTTTGTCTCACTGGTTTCCACCACAGAAGCAGATTTGAGCCTAGCTTTTCAAAATGCTTTCTACAGCTTCCTCGGTGCTTCCTGATTTGCTGAAGATATTTTGTATAAGATGCTTCCTTGATCAAGTTGTCATTACTAGACATTGATGAATTTCACCACTTACTGCCTTATTTCAAACCAGTGCCACATGCCAGGGTAGTTCCAGATACTTTTTTTAAATTACATATATTTTCTGAATCCTTATCCAACCAGTCCATGGCTTTGGCATGAGGCATCAGTAGTCATACTGACTGCAGGAGATACTGAATTGATAAAAGTTTTCTGTGAGATAATGTATAAATTTACTAGCATGCTCAAGGATCAGTTTTGCTTTTGACCTAGACATATAACTCACTTTTGTAGTAAAGGGATACATGTAGCTTTAATAAGCAAAGCCTAAACATCCTAAAGTTTTGCTAAATTTCTGCTTCTAAGTTCCTACCAAAAAAAAAACCAAAAACAACAGGTGTCAAGTTTTGTTTGAACATGCTACAGAAATTCCAAAAACCATCCCCAGGGTGATGTGCAGTTTCTTCAGTGCCTTTAACACAAATTCTTCACTTTTAGACCAAATATGTACCTTCGGGGGAATTCTGACACACTACAATAATTCTTAGTTTGCAGGCAGTGCAAATAGCATGGTTAGTCAGTGCTCTTTTCATTGTGCGTCCAACCTGAGAAACCAAGTATTACACTTTAAAAAGTCACTTTGACTTGTTAAAAGCATGTGTTGGAAATAGAAAATGTGCATTTTCTAAAAAGTGAAAGAAATGTGGCCACAAATCTCATGCCACAAAGCTAGCACAGCCCTCAGGCACTGCTGAATTGCAGGTACTTCCCTTTGCCCTTAGTTTCTTGGGGAAATGGCAGTGCCAGGGATTGATGGTACCTGGCTGGGATCTGACTGATGTTAAGCAGAAGCAGTTAAATTATAAAAAGGAAATAAGTTCTCTGCAACAGTGAGCAAGCTCCAGTGCACAGAGAGAGCATGGGCTTGAGCCCGGGAGCAAGTGGGGCAGATACATGAGCAGACAAGAGCCGTAGTGGGGAGGAGGATGGAGGGAGGGAGTTGTCTGGACAGAGATTCACAGGTTTGAGCTAACAGTGATTCCCAGTGAGCCATAAAAGCTGCACATCAAAATGAGAAAAGTTAATGCATAATACATTAACAGAAACTGGAAAAGTACAGTGTAGACCCTCATAGAAATCATCATCTGGATAGTCCAAATTATATTTTCTCTGTGAGTGGGTGATATATTCTAAATGTACCTCTTCCTTCACTGGAAGGGGCATGTCAGACCAGGATAATTGATGGTTATCTTGCTGAGACAGATGAAAAAGTATAATCATTGCAGTTTTATTTAGGCTCTGAGAAAGGTCCAGCAAGTTAAATCATACTGTAGTTTTAAATAAATTACCTTCTTCTGAAAGAGCTCTGTGGAAAGTACAAAAATCATTCGTCACTGTTACTTCAACCTTATATTGGTTTAATTTCAGGGCATTGCATGAACACAAAATGAGTAGTGCAGGGCTGCTTGGGTGTTTTTATTTGGCTCTAAATTGCTGGGTATAGCATCTTTTCATGATACCTACCTGAATGGAGCTATTTTGGACTAAATTCTTCTTGCAAATCTGCATATAAACATTTCTTAAAGCAGCTCTGAAAAAAAGGACTCCTGTGCCCAAGGTGCAACTTGGGTAGAATTTAGACCTCTGAATCCACCCATAGCTCACGTCAATGACTTGAGAGTGAATTGACAGGTACCACGTGAGAGGTACTGGCTACCAGCAGTCCCCCTAGCCCTCTCCTGAGTCAGGGACATCATGGAACAGAGTAGGCACCATTTAAAACATAGTGTGGCAGCCACAACAATCAAAGCTTTTGTAATAAGAAGCAAGTGGTGAGAGCCCTTAATCAGGGATAACTGTATCAGGGCTGTCCGTGGCCTCAGAGAGCTTGAACCCGTGTTTCCTTCATCACCAGAGAGGTTCCCCCATCATAAGACTCCAGGGCACAAAAGATTGGGATATCCCCCATTCTCCGTGATGAAGCAGGACACCTGTACAACCAGGAATGCCGAACGTGGGGTCAGAAAGAGAGCAAATGAGAAGGGGCCTGACTTGCTGTTTGCCTGGGAGCATAGCAGAGCCAGTCTCTGGCTTTGCTCCTGGAAGAAGCATACATTTCAGAGTAGCCCACTACTGCATAGAAAGCAGAGTGAGTCCAGGGAGAGGGAAGGTCCTAGGACCCTACGTCCTTTTCCCCATCTGAATGCCCAAACCACAGGGCTGCAGCAATGCTCCGGGGACATCTGCACATCTCTTAGCATCCCAAACACACAGTGGTCTCATTTCAGTAGAGAGGGGAGAAAGTGCCCAGGCATCCTCAGCACCCTTGGGGATGGCACCCTCACTCTCAAAAAAATCTCTTCAATCACTTTGTAGAGGGCCTGCAAGAGGTGAGGCCTTTGCTCTCTCCAGAATCATTTTGAACTCTTGGGGCTTCCCCAAGCAGAGGCTATAACCTCTGACCACCTCTGAGCTAACACTGCTGTGCACAGGTAGCCAGGGTCTTTCAGGCCACACGGGGAAACTTTCCATGTTTTGTTTGTTAGGGGCAATAGGCCTACACCCGTTTCAGGCAGTTCACAGACCACCCAGCAGGCTAAACAGCCCAACCTGCCTGTAGTTACCTCACACTGACACCAGCAAGCCAAGCCAGCCAGCTGAACTTTGAGAAACAGGGCCAACAGCTACCCCTGTATAGCAATATGGTGTAAACCAGCATGTTCTAGAAGATGACGATCAGCTCTTGTTTATCCAAACCAGTTTACTCACGCCTACTCCAAGCCCACTTGATTTTCCCATAAAGGGCACATATTTAACTCAACCCACAGTGCTTGGAGATCATGTTGTTAACTCCACGCTATTTGCTCAGATAGCTTTCAAACAAAGTCCACTTCTGTTTTTTTTATGGTGCCAGTGCTTCTGCGATATTACAACCCCTTGAGAAGGGGAACAATAACACACACTATTGTGATACAAAGAGAGTACACAAATTCTGCAGCACAGGAGATTACAGGAAATAAACAGATTACTCCTGCAGAGACAAAGCACATGGCACCAGCAAAGAATTTCAGTTTGCACGTGGAATGGACAGCAGTGCCTGACACCAAAAATCAAGGACTTAAAACCTACACTTCCATCAGAAAATGTTATAGTTTGCCATACAGTGACAATTTATACAGATTTAAACCATCTGTTTGTTTGTAGCATGTAGCAGCTCTCTCAGACCTCTATAAAAGTCAAGCTGCTAATAAAAGGTCAGTATAAAAATCTTACTTTATATGCAGAAAGAATAGTTTGCTAACTCTGGCTCTTCCCTAACATTCAAGCTTTTTCAAGTATTTGTGGTAGGGAAAAAGTAATCAACATTCTTTGAAATAGAAATTTGATTTTAAAAAGTAAAATAGGATCTGCACTTGGAAACACTAAAGGAGGTGCTTCTTACTACATTTATACTTGACTTAGCTGGGATTTAAGCACATGTTAATGTAATGCATATACTTAACTACTTACCTGACATAAGGTTAACTTCTGTTATGGCAGTCTGAAGGATACAGATGGGAAAAGGTACTCTGGTAAACAAAGATCCAGCATACAGTTTAGGAGATTTAATACTGAATGGTCACTAGTCACCAGGATGGACTGGGACCGCAAATGCTGCATTAATAGAAATCTGATAAGGAGAAATCTCAGCAAAACTCATACTCCAGACTAACACAAAGTAGAAACTTTTGGGTTTGTTTCAATGGGATCTATTCATTTGGTAAAGGAACAAAGGAGCAATAACTTTGTTTTTAATAGCAAAGTATCATTCTTGATCTACACATAAAACATCCCCAAACCTCCCAGTGGTTCTACACAGACTAAAAAGCCTGTCGTATGCATTGATTGGAGCCCTGCTTTCCCTTTGCTTCCCAGAGGAACAAAAAACCCCACACTGTTTTATTCCAGGCTGTTGCTCCTTTTACCAGTTTGAAGTAGTGGATGCCATGCTAGTGCACAGTATAGGAGATCTCATAGGGCTTAAATCAGGTGACTCCGTAGGCCCCTAATACAATGAATGCACACAGACTTCCCACAATGGAAAGCCTGGAGGCTCTAAGCCGGACACTTAATGGTTGGCAGTGTAAATCCTCCTGCACTTTCCCTCATGTGACAGCCCAAGGTCTGAAGGCCAGGACCCCCCTTGAGACTGTTGCCCCCAGAGCTGTGTCACAGGATGTCTATGTATTTTTTCCTGGCATGCCAGTACCTAATGTAGAAATTAATATAGTGCCAGAAATAATTTCTTTACTATTATAATTTATTTCCAACAGGATACTAGTATAAACTGCACCACCAAAAGTACAGAGTCCACCACAAGATGCTTTTATGTGTAGCTATGACAAGAAATCTGTTAAGTAAATCTAACAGCCTTGTCTAAATGCTTCTGTTAACTTTCTTATTGATAAAATATCTGTTACTGCAGGCTAAGGGGTCTGCTGAACTCATTTGCCCCGAGACGCTTTACAGATGAACACCTTTTAGATTTCTTGGCCTCTTTCTGCAGGAAATTTATAATATATTAGGGAAAAAAGCCCACTTTCTGTTGCCTTGAAAAGCAATGCCACCAGCAGAGTAGGTGGAAATTGCAATTGCAGCCAAGCCTGGGGTAGTGCCACCCAAGAGGACTGGGATGGCTTCTGGGGCAGCTGGCCTTGGGGACAGCAGGGCCTTCAGAAAGCATTGAGAAGTCTTGCACAGCACCGGTGGTAGAGGTGATTATACATTTTGTAAGACAGGAAAAGTTAAGTAGTATTGGACTCTCTCCACAAAGTGCACAGCAGCCCACCCATGAAGCTAGCTTTTACATGGATCCTTTACCATCTCAGACCTTTTCTGCTCTAATTAAAATAGAGATGAAAATACCTCAGCACAGAGCCAAATACTGTCAGGACAAATTCTCACAGCTCTCTTTGACTTTAAATATGCCACTGCTGAATATATTTGCTGCAGATTTTGGGAATGCTCTTATTAACATGCCTTTTCAGAAACCTAAGTCAGTGCCACCATAGTCTTTAATGGTGCAGTGGTTCTGCAAATGACTTGCAACTCTTATTCTGCCTCTTTCTTTTTCTGGGATTGTCCTGAAGTGAGAACTCATTGCAGGAGGGCAATTTTTTGATACCTCTGACACGGTGATGGGTTGAGACATATAACTGAAAAGCATCTGAGCTAAGTTCCTCTGAACTCTCTTCTACAGCTTGTTACTATTTCCTTTAGCAGCTTCATGGTGGAAATGCACTGCAGTAAATGCTTAAAATTTATTTTTCTTCCAGGAGATGGGCAAGGTTGTTTTCACAGAAACTAACACTGACACCAGAATATTACCACATAACTGCTCTTGCTGCTATGGCTTGTACAGTCTGGGGTCAACCCAACTGCACTGTCTATCATTTTGCAGAAAGACACAGTCACCGTGTTGAGCCACTTTCCACACCCCCAGGATTCAGTTTGGTGTCTTCTGAGCAACCTCCGTTGCTTTCAGCTTTAGCAGCCTAGCAGGAGGACTGTTTTAGGAAGGACATAGTACTATTAGAAATTGATACTGTTAGTATGTTCTGGCATTTGAAGTTCTCTGACTGTAGCACAGAAGCAAAAATCAGAGGTGCAGCTGGCCCATGTAAAAAGGGTTATAAATTATATAGGCCTAGAACTGGCTGAACTCAGTTTAGTCTAGCATACTATTTTAGGCATCATCACTCAAGAAGCATGTGGTTTGCTTCAAAAAGAAGAGCAATTAAAATAAAAAATGTGGAAACATTGTATATGAAGACAGATTGCCGATTTTTTTTCTCTGTCTCCTGTATCTGCCTTGTCAGTCTAAATTTCTTTCTGTGGCCACCAAGCCCTGTTTCTGAGTACACGAATTGCTATGTGAAATCTGCCACTGCCATTTTTCCAGGAGGCTGATATCTTGCTTTTCCTGATCATTTGCAGCTTTAACATTCCATGTATTTTCTTCCTTGATAGCAAGCTAATTTTTATTTTAGTATGAATCTTTCCATTTGCAAGCATGTAATCAGTTTCTTTGAAGACCAAGTTTATTTTGATCCTTGAGTTTTTCCTGTGCAACACACAAATATTTTCTCCCTCTCAGACTTTTTACTATGATATTTGTCGAGCATCTTGTAGTATATTAATGACTGAGATTAATTATGAGCGCTCAACCCACAATTCCCTCAACAATCACCAAGTAACTGCAAAAGCAGCACAGAAGGTGATGCTCAGGAGGAGCTGAGACGGGTTATCTCTGATAAATTTGTGTTCTTGCAGCCTGGCCAAGAGCTTCAGGGATGGCAGGTGTAAGGAACTATATATGCAGACCTAGAAAAAACATCGTCCAGCTGTTCTGACAAGAGTGCTCTTAATCTCAGGTGCTTGCGCATGCACACACACATCCTCAGAAAAGGAAAGAAACCAGTAATTTGGCTCACAAATGATGGCACAACTGCAAGATACCTTACGTAACATCCTTCAGGAGTGAACGGACTTATGTTCCCCATATCTTTATGAGATTACATGGTGTGGTTTGATGTGCAGACAACGCAATTCTGTGATTGTGTCTTAGAAGAGTAGTGAATGAACTTGAATAGCTGTCAGAGCATGCCTGTACCCATCGTGCCCTCTCCTGCCACTGGCTTCAGAAATAAGTATGTGGAGTGAAATCTTGGTTTCCTGAGGCAAAAGGCAAATCTTGGACAGAAGTAAAAATTTAGTCCATGGGAATACCACAGCCCAAACACCATCTCCTCTGTGGACATCAGCTGCTCTACAAAGCATGAGAAGAGGATGCAGCATGTGAGGACTGTAAAAGGTTGAAGAAGAGTGCACAGTCCCTCTTCCCCCACCCCTCCAGTGTCATCTGCGATACCTCCAAATGCAGCCTGACGTACTCTTCTTTTCTTTTTCAGTGCTCCTTAGTGACACATCCAGATTTTGCTTTACTCGCCATGAAGGCCACAGTCATTGCAACCTTCTTTGGTAAGTACAGCTGATGTGCTGCAGTTAGTAGTTTGTGGGTTTGTACTCTCCTGTCCTGGCTGACCAGTGGCTGCTGGTTTCTTCTCTTCCCTTTTGGACTCCATGGCTGATGAAGCTCTCAATGGCAGGCGGAGTAAACCTTGGCACAGCTTTTCAGAAACAGGCTACCCAAACCTGCAGAGATCTCTAAGTACCTGACCAGCTGCATGCAGTCCATATCAGAGGGCACAACAGGGCCTGAAAAATGTCTGTAATGTAAAGATTCCCTCCAAAGAAAAAGCAGCTGTTTCTTACATGGGAGCATTCCTTCCCAATTTTTCTCTGTGTTCTTGCTCTCTCTATGAACAAGAAGGTGCCAAAGACAAAGGCTATAAATGTGTCTTATTTTCTTTCCCCTGCCAGTCAGACAGGATCTTGCTTTTTGGAAACACATAGAGACTCCAGAATTTGCAATTCATCTTACATGAACACTCCAGTTGATCAAGCATGATTTCTTAATGTACTTTACTTACAT
This sequence comes from Astur gentilis, assembly GCF_929443795.1. Taxonomy (NCBI): domain Eukaryota; kingdom Metazoa; phylum Chordata; class Aves; order Accipitriformes; family Accipitridae; genus Astur; species Astur gentilis. Next base: position 2,479,478 of record NC_064907.1, on the reverse strand, counting down.
GTCTCCCTTTGATGGAGATCCAGCCACCACGTAGCCTAATGGTGCTGACTTTAATTGTGATATTCCCAGGCAATATTCCCTTTAGCAGGGATCCTCAAGTCTGGCAGGATAGCCATTCAAATTCAAATAGCTCAAATTAATAGTTATCTATGTAGTTCTTCTATCTTTACTAAGAGATTAAATTACTTTCTCCAGATTAAATTATGCCCTAACATTGCATGTCATGTAGTTGGGACTTTACACTTTATTTTCCACTGGTTTGCTATTTTTTTTTCTAACTACAGTTCTGTTTTGGTTACACAACTGTACCAGTGACAAAAGGCCCCATACTGCATCTCTACACTGTTACTTCAGACACTGTGAGACTGATTTTTCTTTTGAAAAAGTTCTAGGAGTGATTAAGTCTGCATATTCACTGCAGGCACTCTAGGGGGAGAAGAACATAAAAAAAAGAACTAAGACTGCTGTTGCATATTCTAGTATGATTAACTTAACAAACGATGAAAGGATCAGCCAACACATCATAGATACTTTCAATTCCCTCTGAAAGCTCAGAAAAGGGAAAGGTGAATAGGAAAGTCAAGATATTTGTAATTAAATTATTAATTACCCATAATACAGTGCTTACAAAATAAGCACAGAGAATGAAGAGGTTTTGTATGTCATGCACTTAGCAAGTAAACTTAACAAGGTAAGTTACATTCATATATTGTGACGTATGTTTTAACATAACAGTGTATGTCTCTTTTACTACTACACTTTTCAAATCTTAATTCTACTTACTGAAGAAATCAGTGCCCTTGCTGGGACAGGATACTGGGACATGCCACACTAGAACTGAGAATATTCCCATTTTATGTTTTCAACCTGTTGATTCAAATTTGTGAAATCTCCGGCACAGGAGCTAGTGGTGACTGATGTTGACAGTCCCCCTTTTTCCTGATACTATGTTTTATTTGTTTTAGGCGTGTCTCTTCTATGTACATGTGCAGCTAAGGAAATGACAAAGAAGATGAAAAAGGCTAAGCTATGTAAGTGGTCCCAGTAGTATTCTTGGCTGCTTTACAGCAGGCACATCTGATGCATTAAAAAAGTGCAAAGTGAGGTATATTCTGGTAACTCTTCACAATTTTCTGCAGAGCCAGTGGGAACATATGCTAACTAACATTCTTTTATTGAAATCAAATTACTAAGTAACGTGTGCTACTGAACATGTGTAAAGGGGAAATTGTGTACTTCACTACTACAATGTATCTTCATAGGTCATTAGGTACCACACAAGGATCTAAGCAAGCACTAAGGTTTTCAAAGAGAGAGACATAATTGTGTGCAATGGACTTGCTGTAACACCAAGCATATGTAGCTGATTAGCATGAGACAAGTGGTCCATGTCCTATGCACTAGGATGTATAAATTTCAGTTATACTGCTGTAAGAGCATTTCTGTCCACAGATTATTTTGCTGATTTAGCTGACAAACAAGCCTGCTGTGACATTGTGAAGTCACACTTCAACCCCTTGTTCAAAGTAAATTGCACCCAGCAAATAGTTTTAAAAATTAAGGACAAGAAAATGGGCTGTGGCTGCAGCCTGGTGTTACAGAATGCATGGAGCTCCATGAGCACCGCAGGAGTCTTGGGAAGCATCCTGCCTCATGTGTGCACAGCCCTTCCTGGTCCTGAGTCACAGCCACCTCTTCCCCTATCCCCTCCTTCCCACGTTGACCACAGCCTGGGTGACTACATTTCTTTCTCTCTCCCGCAAAGTGTTATAAGGGATATTTCCTTCAGAGAAGCAAACATTGAAGGCCAGAAATATCCTCAGGCTTCTTTATTCCATCCTTAGTTACAGCCACATCCCTCAGTGTAGAGGTTATAACGTGTTATATTGTAGATGCAGAACACATAGACATGTCTTGTATCCCAAAATCATTGATATGAAGGCATAAGAGGAGGGCATCCCTGTCACTCACTCATTATTTCATGACAAGGTCACTCAGCTATGAAAACATTCAATCTGACTTTACCAAGATTTTGCACTCACAGATGTACCCCAGATCGATTGTGATGTCAAGGCGGGGAAGATAATCAATCCAGAATTCATTGCAAAATGCCCTCCTGGATGTCAAGATGTAAAATACCGCGTTTATGGCACAGACATCTATGCTTCCTTTTCCAGTGTGTGCAGTGCTGCAATTCACAGGTAAGTGAGTTTATATGAGCAAGGCACTCAGACAAAACCGTCATTTAAGTGTAGGGAACTCTCGGCTTTTCAAACCCTTTAAAGTTCCCACTGCCTTGTAAGTTTGATTGCAGGCTGCTGTTCTAGTAGAAAACCTGCAAGAAAGATCATGTGTGATGCAATGGATCCAATCTTATAAAGTGCGGTCAATCTTGTATTCTGATTGAAATCAGTCATGTTTTAACATGTTCCTCAACCTTTGGAGAAGTGTCCTGAGATTTGCAGATCTTTCATGCATGCATAGCAAATTACTGTTGTACTATTATTATTCAAGTGGAAGGTAGGAATGGAGCTGCTGATGCTAATAAAGCTTCAGAAAAAAATAGGCATATCACCAGTGATGAATACATATAACTTTCATACTTCTGGGATTGGTTTTGGTTCTCCAGATTTGAATTTAACTGTCCTTGACATCAAAGGCTGAGTAATGTGCTTTCCTGCCACAGAAAAGGACACTAGACAAGAAAATGTATATGACAAATTTTATAGCACAAATTTTGCCGAGTTTTATTAGCCATGTGAAAAAGTGCATAAAATAAAAATGGAGAATAACTTCACAACCAGCCCTGTAATTGTAGGCAGGATGCAGAGGCAGGATGCATTCAGCTGAAAATGCAGTAAGAACTTATAAAACCTGATTGATAGCGTGGCTTCATTTGGAGTTATTAGAGCTATTGCAGTTCTGTGAAATAGCTGGGATCTTGAGTAAAGTTGAATAGTTAAGGCTTTGGGACATTATACCCTACCTCTGCACTGCGCAGTGCACAGGCCGGCGTGCCTGTGGGCGTAGGGCTGCCACCTCCCGGCTGCAGCTCTTTCTGCTCAGCCCCATGCTGGGGAGATGACTGCCAGGTAACTGGCCTTCAAACGACAAATTCTTCCTTCAGATGCTAGTGCACAGTGGAAATTGTTTGTCCCTGGACACAGAGCTTGTCTCAAAGGGCAGTTACAAAATACTGATAGCGACTGCAATTTCCCCTGTGGTTCGAATGAGGGCTGCCTGTATTTTTGCAGTGAGGGTTTCAGTTTTCCTTGTTTGCCAGCTGGGTTTGGCTTTGTTAGCTTACATATTGCATTTCCACAGACAGTGAATTTCCTTTTCTTACAGTTAGTTTACCAGCAGCTTCTTGCAGTCATCAGAGAAAGCTACAGCTCTAACATCTTCTTCACCATTGTTTGCTGCCCACTACTTATTTTCCTGCAGTGTCATTACTGTCATTACTGCCCTACCACCCTCTAGAGTCACAGTTGCTTCCTGCGACTGCTTTCCTAATGATGTCACAGCAGGTTGCATACACTGAAGGTTTTCTGTTTGTCTGGAGACACATGTTACATCATATGTCAAACACCATTTAATGTGCACTGCACATGGAGCCTGCCAGGTTTTCTACAGCTTCCAGCAACATTGTGTTCAGTTTACTCAAGGCTGAGGTCAGAACCAAGCTTAGCTTTTTGCAGATAACACATACTGGAACTCAAAGAAAACAATTTCTTTACAAAAGAAAAAGTCAAGTGAGTGGGACGTTTGCCTCAAATTTGTATTTCTGGCACACGGGTGGCCCGAAAACTCCTCGTGTACCTCTCCCTGCATCTTCAGTTACTCAATCAAGCTTGCAGGAATTTTAACGAAGGCAGTAGCTTGTTCTGGTATGCAACTAGGTCAGTCTTAAACACAGGACCAGTAGATCAGTGGGAAGAGCAAAGAGATCCTGCCGGCACTTTGTAACAAACTGCTCTTTCTCAATGTGGAAGAAGCACAAGTATTTCATAGCAGCAGACACAGCAGTAGCATCACAGCTCCAACGTAGCCCCTGGTTTAAAAGCAAAAGTGAATGCTTCATACCTCTTGCATTGTTGAACAGTTTCTAAGTTTTGGGCGGGAATTTCCACCTTCAGACACCATGTTTCCCCTTGCAGTGGTATAATTGACAACACAGGTGGGAAGATCCTCGTCCAGAAAGTCGCTGGCCACTCCGGTTACCGCGGGAGCTTCTCCAACGGGGTCCGGTCCCTGTCACTGCCACGCTGGAGGGAGTCCTTCCTCGTGTCAGGTACCGTGGTGAGCGCTGGAGCTGCCTGCCCTCCCCAGCTGCTCCCCACTGCCCGACCAGCCGGGCAGCAACAGGCAGAGGGGGAGCAACCTTCTCATTTTAAAGACCTGTTCAGTCACCGCAGGCCCATCCCACCTAGCTTTAGCACGAATAATGCACCACTTGAGACAGTTTTTATTCTGGGCTTCCTGTATCGCCCGCAGAGACGTACAGTCCACCAGCGGTGTGCTCCGTTTAGCCCAGTGTGGGTCTGAGCCCACTGCCAGAGGTGACAGGCAGTCTGGACTGACTCTCTGAGGGCACATTAAGTCCTCCTATGATGTATGAAATGCGAGCCTCAGTGCTGACAGGGAGGTCTTCCTATTGCACTTGCCCTCCACCCTGGTAAGTAGTGCTGCTAAGGGAACTTGAAGCATCCTCAGCCCACACCTGAGTTCGCATCTTCTGAAGTAACTTCTGACTTCTGTCAACCCATCTCGAGCCACATATAGCCATAGTGCGTTTATGCAAACCCTATATCAAGCAATTCTATTGGTGCATCCCAAGTATGTGATGAATTCTCCCCACATCTGTTAACCAAACTGTTTTGATATCTCCCCAGTGCAGGGAAATCCATCTTAATTTACTGCTCATTCCTTTTTTCTTCGCATAGTATGTAGAGCAGCTCACTTGCATTCACTGACAAAATTCACAGATTTTATTTTTTTTTGTAAATTAGATCCCCTTTACACCTGCTTTAGATTATTTAAGCCCACTTGCACTCATTCTACCTATGTGAAAGGAGGGTCTAATTTACATTGCTTTACATACAATTTCTAAATCTAACTTCTTGCTGCATCCATACAGTGGGTCAGCTCTTGCTGATCTGCACTTTTGGAGGTTTAAGATAGGTATGACCAATTGATATTGGTTAACTACATCATTCCTGGAAAAAATCAACAGCCGAAGGATCGGAACAGCCACTGCAATAAAGAAATGTTCTTTTCATGTGAAAGTTTGTGCGCACCAAAGGAGGTCTCACAAACTGACCAAAACGAACTGTCATCTGGAGGTTTGCATTAATACATGTGGTGCACTTTTTGCAGCATTCTGCCATGGGTATGCTACATTACGAGAAGAATTTATTTTGGATGAGTAGGAATTTCCTGGAATCGCTGAATTGCTACTTGTACTTGTTGCTGTTTTTTCCCCAGCAAACAGCACATTGTAATTCTAGTACATAAATGGGAAATAAGATGGTTTTTTTACCTCAGCAGCTGCCCAGTTGTTATCCCATAAAAATGTAGGAATTTTTGATTTACAGTAACAAATCTTTATTCTTAATTAATGAGACACTATAAAAGAAGATACAAGAGAAAGTTACAAGTTACATGTAAGAGGAGATGATGAGAAATCTGGGTATGTGTAGGCATGATAAGATTTGTCCCTCATGCACTTAATTTTATGTGTGCTGAGTGCTCTCACTGATGTCAGTGGAACTACTCAGTTCATAAACTAGCTCAAGAATAAATCAAACATAATAGATCCTATAACATATATTATATCATATTAAATATATTAAAAGGAAGAAAACTCTCCACTATACCTACTGAAAATGTGGGAATTTTAGAGAGAAGGTCAGAAGACTAAAACCCCAGGAAGGCTGTGCTATTCATCTCAGCAGCCTGAGGCTGAGTGCAGACAGATCTCACTCTGACAAAGAGATGAGTTGGGTTGGTTGTTTTTTTTTTACAATTATGAGTCATAAAAAGACAGAGCTGCATAAAGCATTCCCCAATAAAAATACAAAAAGTCACCTAAGGGATTAATTTCAGAACAGATTTAGAGCTTAAACTGAGTCCCCTATTCTCCAGCTGAATTCCCTTTCAGCAGACCAGAACTGTATGTGATACTGTACCCTGGAAATGTGCCAACAGTTTATTCCCAGTTAGGATAGTGTCACCAAGAGTTTGTGATGTTTAAACTGTGAATGAGCATCCGCACAAAAGAGCACAGAAGAGGAATCCTCGGGGGACGCAGGCGATGAAGTGGCGTGATTTAGGGGCAGTGGGGAAAGAGGTCTGTCCTCTGGGATTAAAGCAGCCAGCACACCAGGAGGTATGCAAATGCACTGGTATTCACTTTCAAGCACTGAAATCCCTTGGCACTCACTTGAATGACTCCATTCAGTTTAGTGGGAGTTTTGCAGCTAATGGGTTAAGAAAATAGAGTCCTAAACCTCTGGGTTTGCTAGGGTGAGGAGCCACCACCCCATAGCTTGTCCTTCAATGGCCAGAAGTTGAGGTTTTCTGCCCACATGTAACCCCATTTTTAAGTACGTTAAGCAAACTCCAACCTAGATGTAACTTCTTCTGGACAGTGAAAAGACATGTTACCATTGCTCCAGAAAGCAGGGCCACATGCAGGTCTGGCCTCAGACCTACCTCTTGGTCACACACGGGATGCAAGTTGCTGTTGATCAAAAACCCCAGACTCCAGGAGCAGCCAGCCTCCCCATGCTAGCCACTTTATCTGCGGAGCAGCGGGCTTCAGGTTTGCATTAGAAATCAGATTAGCACAGAAATATTCTAAATTAAGATCAGAGTATTACACTATTACTGCATCCAGGTACCAACCACTCATACCTGACAACTTTGCCTCTGTTAGGGATAAAGAAATGCATCTAGAAATCATCTGCAATACTACAAGCTTTCCATCTTTCTGCTAAATTGGCAGAAGCGCTCCCTAGTCCTACTTGGCTCCTGATCCCAGTTTTAGCTTAGGGGGAAGTAGATATGAAGTCCTGCTGCCCTTCACTTAGGCCAGCTTCTGTGAGAGACCCCGAGGGCAAGAAGCAAGCTCTTTCCAGCTTGTCCTTGCATGCTAACTTGCCAGCTCTGGTCTTTGGCAGATCTGTGTTGACTTTAGTGGAGCTGCTCTCAGTTTATACGACTGTAAATGAGAAATGGAATAGCTCCTTACATCATTCATTGCCTCATTAGTAACTCAAACTAACTTCTTCATCTAGGTCTTTTTAATGACATCTGAAATTTCAGAGAGGAGTAAAAAAAGGAGACATAGACATGAAAAGGGACAAAGGACAGTGTCTCTCCAGCTCCATGGCCATCCCTGCACATAGAGGACCAGTTCCTCTTGCATATTCCCTTCTTTGTGGGCCATCATGGGGGAAACAGCCTTCAGTTCCCAGGAGTGGCTCAGTCTGTAGCAGCTAATTCTGTTCAGTGCTGTTGGTCTCTGGATTAGTCACCCAGGATGACAACTGACATGCTCACAGTGCCATATAGACCTTCTTAAAGAATCCACTGAGGGAATAAAGGAAAGCAAACCTAGCAGCACCACCAAGACTCAGGTTTTGCAGGAGGTGGAGGTAGGTCTCACCTACCTGAGGGAGGTGGTCCAGGTGCATGACACAGGACAGCATCTTGTAGAAACAATCGCCAGGGTCTGGAAGTCCTACATCCACTAACTCCTACAGGCCAGAGCAGTCTTTCCTATACTGGGCTTCTCTGCAACACTTTCCATTCAGTGATACATGGGAATATAAAAACTGCCCCAAGAGCTGGAATTGCATGGCCACATGTACCAATAGAGATGGCATCTGCTGCTGCACTAAAAAGATTTGTGGTTTAAAGCTTAACTGGGAAATGTACCTCATTGTTTTAAGACAGGACCCTCATTTTAGACCTAAATATAGGTACCATATGTTCCCACACACAAGCATAGCCTTCTCTCAGTGTTATTACTGAAAAAGACTGTTGCCGGAAATGGCATCTTGCAAAAGTGAGGTCAGAGAAGAATGCTGTGTGCATGACAAAATGAATCCCACATCAAACATGCTTTCTAAGTCAACTGCATAGTCGGGCACTGGAAAAGGCTGCCTAGGGAAGCTGTGGCTTTAAGTACAGGTTATACAGATGTCCTTCAGGAACAGTCCCCTTATGCTTAACACCATCTGAGAGCAAAGGAATGAACTAACTGACCTCTTCAAATCCTTCCCAGGACTGTGTTTTCATGCTTTCCAACTTTTTTTTTTTTATGATGCTGGATTTAGGCATTGGTATTTTTAGTGGTACAGTTTTGAGATTTCTGCCATCAGATGAAAGAAAACTTAAGAAAATGAGTTGGGCAGTAAAGAAGTGGGGCCTGATTCTCAACACATATGTTAGATGAGAATTTTATTGCAAGAAAATTTAGAATATTTTGTGATGTTTTCTGGTGGGGTTTTGTTGATTTTTTTTTTTTTTTTTTTTTTTTTTTTTTTTTTGGTAGAGGGCAAGCCAAGAAAAGGTGTGACATATCCATCAACTCTTGAATATTCTTCTTCAAAAAGCACAGCTGTTAAATCAGGCAAGTAATTGTGATTGACTTTCCCTTACATCTATTCACAACTATCTGTTGTAGCTTCTTAACTGTGTAATACAAAGATATAATTATTCAGAGCCAGAAGTTCATGCATCCCTTAGTATCTCATCCAAATCCCTCATGGTATTTTTTTCTGTTAAGCATATGGAAATGATCCCAGACAATTTCTATTTTTTGGTTGTACCATGTTTCACAGACTTCTTTTTCTAAGTAGTTTTCCCCTTGCTTTAAATCTGTTAGTGAGCATGATATCGTACTGATTGATTATATGAAAGTATTTGAGGTTATAGATATTGACATTCTCCTATTGTTATTCATGTTATCTTTTGGGATATTCAGTGTTGAAAGTATAATAATAAACAGTAATATAATACTAATGACACAGATGGCAATGCACAGCAGCTTTATCAAAGGATGATACAATAAGGAACTACTCTGTAAGACTCAACTCAGTTTACATAATTTAGTTGTGTTCAGAGATCTTTGATCAAGTCTCACACCAGGTAGTAGTTGATATTCAAGTCTGTCACTGAAATGACACTCGTTTATGCCGCCTGTAACAACTGTGTAATGTTCAGACTCTTTCTTGGGGGTGTGAACTAAAACAAAATTAATGGCTCATACTACTACACACTTCCTTAACATGTCTCTTTTGCTGACTGCTGAGCCTAAGCCTTCCTGAGCTTATCCACTGTGAGCTGTGGTATAACAAAGTGTGCTGCATCTTCTTCATGAACTCAAATGCCTGTCAGTGGGTGCATCCATCCAAGGCCACACAGAAGTTACTTGGAGTCCTGCTGTTCTCCTGTACATTGTTGTTTAGTGCTTAGAAGCAAAGTGCAGAGCTCTTTCCTCATCTTTAGGCTTTTATTTGCACAAAGGCAAATTTAAATCTGAAAGCTGTAGGTGTTCAGACTGAAAATGCATCACTCGGAGCCATGCCTTTAGTTTCTCATACCTTTGCCTTTACAATCAAATAGGTACAGATTTGTATATATCTTGAGCAGGTACGCAGAAATTACTGACCAAATATTATGCACTGCTAGAAAGGAGGCAATACCTTAGAAATCTTGGCTTTTTCTAAGAAATGTTTACTAAAACTACACCTCATCATTCCCAAATGTACCCACACTTGAATTATCAGCCTAAACATCTCACACCAGACCAGGGACAGTCGCAATGAGGGTAGAGCTCAGCAGGCAGCAAGCAATGATTTCTTCCACCAGTGCCAAAACCCACATTATGTGAAAATCAGTGTAGAAATGGGGACCATCATCAGGTCATATCTCAGTCACGCAAACAAAATACCAGGAGCTTGTTCCTGCAGCAAACCAAAGACACAAGTGTCTTCCTTCACTTTGTTCTTGAATCAAACAGTATGAATGAAAATGTTAGGATCCTAGCAACAAAGGCTGTTGCATTCATGCAGAGAAAACCTGGGATGATCAAAGGAGCAAGTAAGAACTGTTACATGAAACCCACTACTTTAGGATGCCACTGCTTTGTTTTACCCAGCCCTGTCCCACAGGTAGCAAAGAGATCTGATAGTCACAATCCACCTTCCCTGAGCCCGGCTTGGCCGCGTCAGCCCTCCTCAGCCCTGCCACCTCAGCCCAGCCATCTCACCTGTAGTCTGTTAGAAACAGCTTGTTCTTAAGACAGAAAGCTCTGTAATATGGTGCTGGGGTCATCTTGTGATAGAGGATTCCCTACTTCTCTTTTTAATTTAAAAAAACTACCTTTTTCTTCTCATTTAAAGAGAAAAATTATAAAGACCACATTGTTCACTTGGAAACTTAAACCCACAATCTGTTGGAGGTAAAGGCAGTCCTTTGAGGATTACCCTCACTTGCTGCCAGATTAGTGAAAAATCCTGCTTCACACCTGATCAGCTGTTGGAGATGCAGTTTTGGTCCTCATCCCAGGGATGCTGGAGATTCATAGTGCCTGACATTTCTTTAAATGCTGCTGGTGGTTACAGTGCATCCCAAATGCTGGGCAGAGCAAGAAAAAACTTCCCAAAACTGTAGCTATTCACAGCTGGTAAAACCAATCAAAAGATGTTTTAAAAAATAATACAAATTTTTAGGAAACCATCAGCCCTGGAGTAATTTCTCAAATAGGTCAATGCTGCCAAAATCAACTAGAAAAGAGAAAAAAATAGAAGATCAAAATCCTCAGTCAGACATAAAAGCACAGGCAGATTCTTTTGCAGGGTAGCAGTAAATGAACTGCAATAAATGTTCCAAGTACTTTGATGACTTTGGGTCTTAGAAGAAAAAAAGGACCAAAAAAATCTCCCTTTTCCTTCTAAGTCAGTCCGTGGCATTGAGGATTTGGCCCCATGATGATCTGACAAAGTCAGGCAAGAAAGAACTACATCTGAACGTGAATTAGTGACTGAAATATTGTATGTTAGCTGGTATTCCCCAAACACCCTACACACCCCATGACCCTGATTCTCAGGACACACTGTTACTCAGAGGAAAATCAACAACATGATGCATTAATCTTATGAGTATTGGTTTATTAGTGGTAAAAGTCCATATATATTGCTCAATTCAGAAATTCTATTGACATTGGCGGGAGCTTTTGGGCAGTAAAAATGCCTAAATTTGGCACCAAAAATATGGGGTGAATACTCTCTAGAGCCACCCAGCCATCACTTTTTCTTGCTTGGTGAGAAATCTCTGGTTAGACTGACTGACTACCTAATGCCAGGTGATGGAATGCCTTCCTTTGGAGACTGATAATCTCTAAATAGGAGAGTGAAATTATTTTCTTCCTAAGCTGTCTTTCCTAATGTGTTCAATTTTGCTTCAGAGCCTAAAAAGCTAGAGCAAGACCTAAAAGCTACAAAGAGTGCAGATACCGCTAACGCATCAGAAAAAGCATCGGAACAAGGTATGGGTTGGGGATCTCAGTGCCCTTTTACAGTATCCATCCTGGTCTAAACTGCCTAAACAGCTTTACCTCCCTGTCCAACCTCCTCTCTACCGCCTCTTTCCCACCAAACCCACCCCATTACATGAGCACCTGCAATGGTGCTTGAAGAGCATGTGCCGATTCAGAGAAGAGAGGGCACACTCTCAGTTTAATTTCTGCCTGTGCTTTGGGTGAGTTCAGACGTCATGAACTTCAAAACCCTGCATTAAGGCCCTCAGCAATCTCCTGTGCAGAGCATGTGCCCTGCAAACCCTTTGAAGATACTGTGAGGGAGATGGGCACTCTGCCTGCAGGAGCACTGGGAACAGCTAGCCCTCAAGAGCCCTCCTCTTGTGTTAAAGGCTCCACCAGAAACCCAGCCAACATGTACCAAGGCAACATCTTTTCTCTGTTCTTACTACGCTGCTTTCTTTGGTTTTCTGCTAATACTGTTAGCTCCCAGCCTCCTTGCTGCCTGGGGTATAAAGCTGGTCAATGCGCCTGCTCCTTGCTCCAGCAGCACCGTATTGCAGAAGACTCACTGTGCCCTCTGTCTTCTTTCTTCTAGTGCAGCAGCATGGAGCAGGGCACCATTCAGCCCAGAGAGCCATTCACACTGATTTTTTCAGCTGAGTTGCTTTGCTTTTCTTCTGAGCTCTCTTTCAGCATTATCCCATTAAAACTGTCTGAGATCTGAGTTTTTCACTGGCTAGCATTAGGTGGTAATTAATCCGCCAGACAGTTTCATGACAATGCTTTCCAAAAGGAGAACATCCAGCAATAAAAAACAAGCTTGTGCTGTGCAGCAATGAATAGACTGCACACCATTCCCTTTCAGTATACACAGTGTGTCAAGCCATCCCCAGGGCTATGGGCAGGAGGAAAGGAACAAGACTGGTGAATATGGAATATATTTTAGGGCAGTTTTTTGTAGGTAGATGCAGAAGATAACAATGAAGGATCTTTTTTGAGACAATGACTTGAAAGAACTCTAAGCAAGTTAAGAATTTCATATAAGGATATTTAGGATGCAAATTTTGCAACTAGAATTGTCTCTGTTCTCACAACAGATGATGCATTTTAAAAGCAGTAGCAACTGTGACATGAGTCAAAGTTAGATGAAATCATCAGCACCTCCCAGGTGCTGCTCTCCTCCGCTCCCCTCAGCCAAAGCCCTAACGCTCCCTGTTCTGGCTCTGACCCGCTCCCCAAATCACCGTTACCTAGAATTTGTCTTTCTGCCAAAAGCATTTCAGTGCTGTGATGGGCAATGAATATTTTATTCTGGTCTGTGACTCAGCATGGCCATCTTTTATTGCCAGATGTCAGTTGATTTCCATTTATATGGACTTTCTAGCTGTTTAATTACACTGAGAAAAAATGATGGCAAAACAGAAACTGCAACTGACTGGTTGAACCATTTCATAGGTCTGAGACGTCTGTGAGGTTGCTAGGTGTTCCTGGCCAAAGCAGAAAAGTATAGGGGAAACACTAAGGCTGCAAGAGGCTGTTGTCAGCACCCTCCAGACAGCAGTGTAATACTGTGTCACGCAGGCACCTGCGTGACACACCCCCACAGCAATGAAGGCACTAATGGCTCCACAGATGAGGACGCTTGTACCATCCTGAGGAGAACATCAGTGTCTGGTTGCCTTAAACAATGAGCGCTATTAATGGTGCTTCCATGCATGTCACACATCCAGCTGCAGTGATCCTGTCACTGTTCCTACAGGGGATGCAGTCCGCAAAGAGTATCAGACATCTCCAGTGCTGACACCAGCTACACAAATGGCCACCACAACCCCAACACCAACGACCACAACAACAGATCCTTCCACTGCAACGCCAAAGCCAACCACAACACCTGTGACAATCAGAACCACAACAGTTGCAGCTGCAGCCAAGACTAGACCTGGACTGCATAGGGTCAGAGATAGAGGTCAGTAGCACAGATGTTTGCATTGCTTTCCTCCTGACCTACAGCTTTCCTAAAACTTAAGGAAGAAGACATACAGCTGAATATACCATGATTTAGTGGACCATTAATTCAGTAATTCAGTGTAGAAATATTAGGAGTGGATAAAAAAATTAATTCCAGCAGATGAATTGGAGTTAGAGTTATGCCTTTGAGATAGATACAAAATTAGTGTATCTCACCTAAACACAAACATGTAGATTCTCTGAGATGAGAGTTCATCTGCAGTAAAATTATGGCTAGTCTTTATCTTTACATATAATATACTGACATATAAACTAATTCATGTGGGAGTAAGCTCTCCATCCCCAAATGCTGTCATGATTTTCAGGAATAGGAGTCAACAAATAGTTCTTTGATTCACATGTCTGGACTGAGAGTTCAACAAATAGGTCAAGACTGATTTAGAATTAATTTTGTGATAACTTTCAATAAATGAAAGTTGTAGTATGTTTTTTGTAACAGCTTTTGGATTTTAAAGATTAAAACACTGTGAAGGACATCTCATATGACTTTTGCACACCTGGTTTCCTTTAATCTTTCCTTCTCCATTTATTCTTACTCATTAACATTGGGGTTTTTGGTTCAGTAGCTGAAAATTAAAATCTCTTATTTTTAGGTTCTAGCAGTGTCCACCCAGCATACTCATCTGTGGTAGCTGCAGCATCAAGTAAGTATGGTGAAGTAAGTATGCCACAAGGCATGCAGCAGAGTGTATTTTAAGGCAGCAATGATTCAATAACCTTTCAAGCCTCAGCAAACTCAATGACTGAATCCACATCTGGATTTAAAATGGAAAACAGATGCTTGGCCTGAATGTCAGAGATGCTGATCACCCACAGCTCTGGGGAAGCCTTCCTAGTGAATATCTGTGCATTTCAGCCTTGACAAATGCTGGGTTTTGCAACACTTGAGACAAAGCTTGTGCTGTTCCTGTTGCTTCCTTCTGTCTTACTCTCTCAAAGGGAGACTTGATTTAGTTGTAAGATACATGATGCAGAGGGCTGCATAGCCATCTAAACTTAGGGCTGAGAGCTCTGAAATGCTGAGTTATGTTAAACCAATGCTCTTTCAAAAACCTCAGGCTGTGGTTCTGAGCCTGGCATAAATGTGATGTTATTCCTGGCATGCCACTCGTGTTATTGACAACAGAGTGGTGGCTGCTCAGAGCTCTGCATCTCAATCCAGAAGCCTGCTCCCATTCGAGCCCACAGCCTGCAATGCAAGTATTTAGAGGTGTTTTCCCATACAATGTGTAATTGCTCAGCTGTGCGGTCAAGTAAAAGAGAATACTTTCAACTGTTTTCAAGTTTCTGAGCATGAGGATACGATTGCTTTTGGGTGAAAAGGGAGCTGGGCCATCATTAGATTTTATGCTCTGTTGCTATTTCTGACTGCCTTGCGCTTGGCTTTGCTCTCATACACATAACTGCAGCCCTCCCTGCTGCCAAGTAATTCAGAGCCAAGCACATGGCAGGGCAGGTATCTTTCAGGCAATTCAGGTCTTGAGGGAAAGCATTGTTAAGTCAAATATAGCTGCGAGCCCAGAATAGGGGCAGGGGCTGGAGGGGTTAATCTTCCTGAGTCAAATGTGCAGGTATGTGTATGGCAGGATTTACAGAAGTGCCAACACAATTCAAAGGAGTTTAAATTCAGTGGGAATCTGCATGATTCAGTACCTAATGTGCCTGTAAACCTGGTCCTGCTTGTCGCTTTCTTTTCTATATCCTATTCCTGCAGGCTGAGCACAGAAGAGGCCACTACTGTCTTTACTAGCAATTAGGAAACCCTGTTTGAGGTTCCCTAGTCAGACATGTTGAGGGTAAAGTTCTGGCAACACTGAAATCAGTGGGAAGGTTGTATTTGTCTTTAATAACACCAAACCTTTAGTCAAAAAATGAAAAAAAAAACAAAAATAAAAAAGCACTCACTTTTTCAAGTCTTTCAACGGTCACTTCATTGCAATTTGGATCCATCTTTCTTCACAATTTTCTTTACTGAAGTTCTAAACATGAATTAACTCCCAAAAGATTAAAGTGATCAGAATTAGGGATAGGTTATTGTGAGCTGGAGGAGTGGTGGAGACCTACTTCTGATTTCACAGACTTCATTTCTAGGACCACGTCCAGCATGTCTGTACTCAGTATTTGGCTTCCTGGATTCTCTAGATCTTTTCTTGATTCTAAAAGAGAAGAACTGGCTAAAAAAAAAATACAGAAAGTATAGATAGACTTTGAAGCGATGACCATACACAAAGCAGTTTATGAGTTTTCTCTGTCTGAAGAGCCTTTAGGACTTACTCCTATTATTCACGCCAGAGTTTCTGATGACGTCATTGGCCTTAACCAGAGATTAGCTTGACTGGACAGAATCAAATGTTCTCCTGTCCATCTTGGCTCACAGGGACTCACAGACCTACCTCTCACAGGGCACTGGTAGTCTGCCTGCAAAAGACACCTCAAAAGTAAATAGCCTTGAAATAGAGCACAGTCAGAATGAGCATGGCTGTGGCTGCTGTTAGCTCCGGCATTTCCATTTCCAGCCACTGGTACTGGCAAAAGTTCACAGAAGCAGAAAAGCAGGACTTGCAGATTAGAGCATTAAAGCAGAGGTAATACTCCTCTGTCCTAGCTCTTGCTGTTCTTTCCCCTTTATCTTCTGTTTGTCAAAGAAACAGGAAAAGTATCTGAGACTCTGCTCCATCATAGGACCCCTGCTTTAAAGACTTGATGTGGCAAAACTGCTAAAGGAAAAACCACTGATGTGACTAACATGACATTTGGCAGCTACTTCCCATCTGCCCTACTAGCAAGTGCAGCACTTCACCAGCGCAGTATGTGGTAAAGGATGACCCTGAAGGGGAAGCAGCAATGGCAGCAGGCTCTGAAAGTGGATGCAAACTCTCTGCGGCTCTGGGCACAATTTTAAGTTCAGCCACGCTCTGGTACAATGACAGCTTCTGCCTCTTTCCAACAGCAGTTAACTAAGCACACTCCCAAGGGCCACAAACTCACTTGCCCTCTCCCATCCCAGCTCTTCAAGCAATCCTTTCTTGCACAGCTGCTTGGACCCTAGGTGAGGATTGGGAACAAATCCAGTGCTTTTGCGAACACTGCAATCATAAACCACGTCACGATCCTTGGTGCCATACTGAGGCACGGAGCTGCAACCAAGCATCAGGCAGCGAGTGCCTGGGCATCCTCAGGCAAGGTGCTGCCCTACTCTCTGTGCCCAGCTCGGTTCAATGGTTGCACCTCTTTTCAGACAGGGACTCTAACACGGGCGCTGCCTACCACTGGACACTACAGTGCTTTCATCCCCAGCTGCGACTTACTATAGTAGTAAAGAGAAAAAAGAAAAAAAGAATGAGGAAACAACAGTAGTGCAATTGCTAGAGAAAGCATTAAAAGCTCTTCTCCAGCAGCACCAGACCACCAGGGTTCATACCTTCAGGATGCACTGGGTAAGGGCTCCATCCTGGCACTAGGGAGAACAGCTGGCATTTATTTTTGGATGCTGCCTTTCCCACCAAGTTAACCCTGACTACTTAGCCCATCAAAGGTGCTGACCAAGTTGCAGAAGGCCAGGCATGTTTTGTGCACAGAGTAGCTGCTGGCCTTCTCAAATCAGTTGCCATCATTTGCAAGGTCCACTCCAAATTGCATTCCTCTCTGCTGTCCGCATCCTTTACTGCCTCCACGCCTCCCTGCTCACTACAGGACTCGCTCCCAACCAAGGTTTCTCTACTCTACTGATCTCATTTCTGACCCAGTTCTTGGGATTCTCCTGGTGACTGTCCATCCCCAGTCTGTTACAGACTTCTCCTAGTCCTGCCTCAGCCTCCAGCTTGCGCAGAAGTCTGCTTTAATGAACACACATTGATGTGCCACAGGCTCACTGGCATCTCAGATTTGAAGGAAGAACGAGCCTTGCACACCATGGAAGTGCGATTCCTACCTTTCCCCACTACCACCACTGTGTTTGCCCCTGCCAGCAAAAGCATGGCAGAAAACAGCTTACTGCAGGGATCTGATAAGACGCCTGTGGGAGGTACAGCGAGAGGCAACAGCCCCAATGCCCAGCACAGTCAAAAGGAGTATAAAGAAAAATCCACATTGCTAATGGGGGTGTGAAGGGTAGGGTTAGTTAATTTAAAAAGTGGCATAAAATACTTCTGATAATAATCTCTCCTTACCCTCTTGTACTGTGTTTCTACTGACCTTTTAAACAGTGTTATGTACACATTCGGACTCTTCTGTGGCAACCCCAAAACAAGGCGAGCTCTCAGGCTCAGAGTTAATTTTCTTCCACCTCTTTGCCACGTACCGATCTCCTGTGTGGAAAGCATGCCCTGCACAACCCCATACAACACTGCTGCACAGAGACTTTTCCCTCCACAGCCTGAAAACTCAGCCTGTGCTAACCATGGTCCATCTGGAGGCAGACCGAGAAGCTTACCGAGTTTAAAAGCCTTGACAGTTTTGGCAGATGAGCCTGTTATTTCCTTAAACAGGATCTCTTTGGTGTCTGGAGTTTACAAGTTCTCTCAGGACAGCTCCTAGAAATCCCATCAAAGGGCTTCCAGTGGCCTGTGAAAGTTTGAGTTTGGGTCAAACACAAGCTATTTGCTATCACCTAATTGTGCAATATCAAGTTCCCAAGGAGCAGCAATTCCTGTTTTCTGAGACAGCCATTCAAAATTATCTCATTTATGTTACTGTATTGATAAAAATATCTCATGAGCCCCTGTCCAGTGTTCATAGGAGTCAGCTAGAACATTCCCACTGATTTCACCAGGCTTTGGAATTAATCTTTCTAGGAAAACTCATGAATAAAGGCTTGTTAAAGGATAAGTTTGTTAACAAGCTTCTTAAGAATAATTAATGAAATTAAAAGCATGATTAAAGACATGGTTTTCATCTGCAAATGCTTTGAGCCATTAGTATTTTTGAACAGTGGAAGTTTAATAACCCAATCACCTTAAAAAAAGCCTTTTGTGTACACAGTGGTGAAGACATTTCAGACACATGAATTCTCCCGCATTATTTCTGTCATTGTCTCATTATTTACAGTCTGCCTGCTTGCTTATATCCACTCACTCTCTGCAGAACGGGTAGTATCTGGTCTGGGGGGTTATTTTGAGTTTGGGGCTTTCTTTAACCTTTCTAACACGACCAGCATAATTGGATGGTACTGAAATAGAAATAAACATAGATAACTGGTGTGAATGAGAGAATGAAAGCTATAAGAGAAAGCAAATCACAGCAGCGACTACAAATCTTTTAAATGCAGACCAGAGACCTGTAAAAGTAAATATTCTTAACTGAAGGGAATGTTAACTAGGCTAATCTATATGACAGACAGAGCAAGGCAATGCTTTTTTAAGCAGGCTCAAAATATATAGCTAACATCTGAGAAAGTATATTAATGAAAACTCTCTATATATGAACCATTAACACGGATAGCTATAAAATAATACTCAGTGAAAAAGCCAGGTAGCAACAGTCCTGAACAAAACATGGTATAAATCACACTTTTCTATTTTGATGTCTACTTAGGACAGGTTCAGGCTGCACAAGGAAGAGGACAGAATACAGGTATGTCTTAAATTAGTAATAACTAGTAGATTTGTATTGTGAGAATACTAGAAAACCTTGTGTTTAGGTTCCATGTACTAACTAATATAATATTTTCAAAGCATTCAGGGGCACTTCCACCTCTGCAAGTAACAGGAATATTTTACGACCCAATACAGGTAAAGGCATTGCAATCCCTTCTCTAAGTCCTCCCCATAGCTAGTTCCACCACTCACATCTACCGAGTCATGCAGTAATGCACTGCTTTTCTTTCCTAACCACGTTCATAGGAGGATGCAGTGAGAGCAGATATCACACAGGTTATTGCGTGACAAAAGTGCAACATTTAGGAAAAATAATGAAACAAATAATTAAACTTCAAATTAAAAGAGTATTCTAAAACCATTTATAAAGGTCTTTTATAACATTTGCTGTTGCAAAATGAGAGGGGAACTTTGTGTCTCTGTAAGTTTGGGGGATGAAGGCCTGACCCTGAGAGGAGACACATGTTTTCAGTTTCCAGGCCCTAAGCATGATGAGCATCTCAGGACCCACTACCAGTTGTTCCAGTGCACCAGTGAATAGCTGTACTGTGCAGCACCTACTAACATT
The DNA here is from genome assembly GCF_929443795.1 of Astur gentilis. Classification (NCBI taxonomy): domain Eukaryota; kingdom Metazoa; phylum Chordata; class Aves; order Accipitriformes; family Accipitridae; genus Astur; species Astur gentilis. The sequence goes on along the minus strand of NC_064907.1, from coordinate 2,459,737 downwards.
TAAACTATTCTGCTTTTGCAACCTCTTTCAGCTTTTAAATTCTTTTTTTCTTTTCTTTTTTTTTTTTTTTTTAATTCATAGTTTCCACCTTCCTTTTCCATTTGGTTTGAAAACATGTGCAGAAAGACAGTTCAGGGCCACTGCATCCCTTGCGATCGTGCTTCTCTCTGCTCACCCACTGGTGTCTAACCTCTCACTTCTTTGTCGGATCACACAGGTATTCAGCGCCAAGAGCCTGTTGCCACCTTCCAGAGGGCTGCCAGCTCTCCAGCCCACCTGGGTGAGCAAGATTGCTAGCAGCAGATTTTCTGCTCTCTTTTATAGTTTTAGCAACCCCACATTAGCCCTCAGGCAGTACTACGGATCGTTTTCATGTGTCCTGGAGGAGGACCAGGGCAAGCCTCACGCACTGAATACCAACTAGCAGCTTCCTCAATGGGAAAGGCAAAGGACAGCTCTGTCCCCGGCGAGCTGTTGTTTCAGGCCGTGGGAAACAACATCTACTGCAGTGTTTGCAATTTTCCTTATTTGTTAGTCAAAATAAGAAACAAAAAAATAGCTCTGTGCAGCCTATCAGGTCTGCGATCAAGCTAAATCTAATCTTCTGTTCCCAGGAACCTCCAGGCTGATTGCAGCATAGAGGTTGACTGAGGGTAGAAACATCATCTGTACTTTCCTTCCTCCCTGGCTGTGCAATTTACCATCCTTCACCAGCAAGCAGCCCCATCAGCAGGCACTCTGCAAGGCCAACAACAACTTCCCAGGGCTCCAGAGCGCTCGGTGCACGCACAAACACTAACTCTCCCTTGACGGGACAGCAAAGTTTCTCAGAGATGGATTTTGTCTGGGAACGGCCAGAGCATGGTGAGGGATGGGAGCCGGGGTGGCAGGAAGGCAGGCAGGGCTGCTTCTCACCAACAAGGGCTGCAGACCCACAGAGCCCCAACAAGAAGAGCAGAGCTGGTCTGGTGGTGGTACCCAGGGCCAGCCAACAGCCCAGGCTGCCACGCAAGTCCCCAGCGATGAGACAGGTCTGACCAACTAAGGCAGGACCCAGACCAGGATCAGGATAGAAAGGTACAAGACTAGACACAGGTACAAGGAGCAGAGGAGAGGGTGCGCGCTTATGTACTGTCCCCGAGCAGCGCGGGTGGAAGCCCCCACGGATGCCTCCCACAGCCCTTTCTCACTCACACACCGCCCTTGCTCACAGCTCCGCTATTGCACCCAAGCCTGGGCCAAGGCGATAGAGCTGCGCTGCGACAGAGCTGACCTCTAGCATAGGCAACCAAACCCCTTGGGGAGGGAGAGGCTGTGGCACATGAGGGTGCTCCCAGGGCCCCGTGGGCTTTGGTGAGAGCTGGGAGGCACAGGAGTACTGCAACAAGAGAGAGCAAAGTGGTCGTTGACACTGAGGTTAGAGGACATTATTATTCAGTAGAACTTTCTGGATAATAACGGCCAAGTAAGTTTACCCAGCAATCTCCTCATCAAAATGACAATTTGTAGTTGACCTAGGTGCAGCATATTCAAAATGGGTACACTTCTAAGATTTACTCTGTTCCCTCACTTTTCTACCTCTCTTCCTTGCTTCAGTCTCCTCTTCTTTCTGGTTTCCATCCGTGTTTGTCTTTCTCATATTTTTGGCCGTATCGATGTCACAGCCATTTCCTTTTTTCTAATCTCACATTTTTTGTGCTCTCCGACTCCCTTTGTCCTTCTCAAAGTCTAGTGCCCACCTTCAGAGGGGAGACAATGTTTTCCTGGACTGAACAGCAGAGCAAATATGTTGCCTGTAAACATGCTGGTCATGGCAATGCACTCATTATGTGACACCACGCATAGGGTGGGGATAGCCTAGGGTGGCAGACCTGACTTCCTGGGAGGGCTGAAATGGGAAAAGCCCTAACATCTGGACCAAAGGATGTGCTGGCTAATCCTCATGCTAGTCGAATCTTGGCCAGAGAAGCAGGGGAACATAGTGCTGAGTCTTGTTTAAATCAGAGTTTGACCCCACCTAATTGCTTAAGGCACCTTAAGGTCCCCCCAAGGTGATTACAAAGCACAAATTTCCCATCATAAATGATTCTGTTTTCTTCATCACAGAACAAGATGGAAAAATACCACACACACATACCTGCCATATTCCCAATGAGTCCTGATCTTTTTTTCAGCCCAGGTTTTGGCAGCTTGGATGTGTTGCTTCCAAACAGCCAATTTTTCTAACAATCAAAGGGAAATTCCTGAACAAGTTCTTGCTTTCTTGGAAAGGAGAGTTGTTTTTCTTAATCCTACCAAGCATGTGCACGCTGCTCTGCAAACAACAGTGATCAGTTCTGTGGGTTTGGCCAGGCTGTCGAGGAAGTTCCTCTCATCGGAGGGTGTGCTGGTAAAACACCCTCCCCAACACACCGGTGGCCTGCACAGCATCTCACTGCACATGCTCCAGAAGGTCCCAACTCTTCCAAGCTCTTGACAATGCACACTAATTCTCTTGAAATCCCATACTCGATTAGCCCAGAATTTTTTTTTTGAGACAATTATACTGAAGAGTTGTGGTGGTGGTGTCTTTTTTTTTTTTATTTTAAAGACCAGTCTTGGAGTATTTTAAAAATCAACCCTTGATTTTTATGGGCATCATCAAGTGGAACAAAAAAAGCCCTAGCTACTTACAAGAATAATAATTTCCTTTTCAGATATGCATTTCATTGAGAGCTTTCTTCATTACGTGTCTACAACTACATGCAAGAAATAAAGCTCTTACCTGGATTTATGGGTCACTCAGAAAGCTGTGTATTCTGCATATTTGCAGCCAGCTACCCAAAATCCTTGGCACTTATCTAGTGCTTTTCTTCATTAAGAAGGAAAACACAGGGGCTTTCTCACCATGGAAAGTTTTAAAAGGGTGTGAGCCATAAGAAGACTGCTTGAAGAAACAATAGACAGCTCCCACCCGTAGGGATTTGGACAGACTAGAGCACCTGTGGTCATTTGAGTTGAAGTAGTTCTTGAGAAGAGTGAATCTAGAAAAACTTCAGCATTGCTCCTACTGACAAAAAGCAGTCTTTTCCTTTTTCAGCATCTGTCTTTTTTGAGCTTAACCAGTCAGAGAAGGTAGGGGAGTTTGTGCTCTGAGGTTAGTCCCTGGCAATGAGCTGGCAGCAGAAGCAAACCTGTGATACATGGGACGGGCACATTCCATTGCTCTGCATCCTTCAGCTCACATCCCTGCTTATGAAGAAGAGAAAAGATGGGCAGATCTTTGCGCAGCTCCTCGGCTGGTTCCACGTGCCGTGCACTTCCTACCGCTTTAAGCATGTTTTCCACTGCAACTCACACAGCAGCATATTTGTACAGAAGACTGAAGGAGTGCAGGGTCATCTTCATGATTTGCTCTTTGGCTGTTGTTTTCAGCTGGTCTGGCTGAAAAGTAGCTTCATATGAATCTTTTCACAGTTACTGGACGCTTCTCCACCCTGGGAGGGTGAAGCACACCTTTTGAGCTTGTCTACTCACAAGCTGGTTTCACTGAAATCTGTTGTTCTTCTCAGTAACAGCATTCAGGAGACACCTTGGCCACTCTGGTAACAAATGAGCACCACCACATAGGGTCCTCCTGCTGTGCAACCGGCACCCCTAGCTCCAGTCGCTGCTGTTTCCTTATGACTCTGCTGAGGAATGTACAAAATTCTTGTAAATTACCCTGCCCAGGTGGATGCTAAACTAGGAATATTCCTCCTGTCTTTCCTCCTGTTGCCTTCCCCATTACCCCGGCCTACCCTTCTTTCACCCTACTTCTCATCCTAAGCAAAATCACAGCAAGACTTCTGTGTGTATCATGACTGACTTCTCAGCCCTTCGCTTTCCTCAGTTTTCAGATTCTTCATAGGGTGTCTAAGCAGTGCTCAGCATAAGGAGGGAAAGCGGTCTGGAAAAATCACCTTAGCAATGAAACTTGATGGGGTTCCTCCTACCCTAAGGGAGATGATACATCTTAATCAGCCATCTGCCTCATGCAATGAGTCTCCCTCCCAAAGAGAAGCTGATAGCTCCTCGCTGGGATGGCAACCTAAGGACAAGGTCAGCACTCTCACTAGGCTGGAGGATACTGGCAAGCCCATGACTTTTTCCAGGCTTACATTGTGGTTCACCCACTGGCTCTAGTCAAGAGCACACCAGCTGCCAGTCTGAGTAGGGAATCTCAGGCACAGGAGGCAGTATGGATTCAATGGGCCTGAGATATATGTCTTTGTAAACCACCCTGAACAAACCTGGAGATGGACTGTGAGGGGTCAAGGATCTCACCAGTGCTCCTTAGTACTGTTCTTGTCCTGGTCAACTGCAAGGGCTTTCATATGGCTGTAACCCAGAGTAAAACATCACTTTTGGGGAAAGCTCTTCAGCTGGCTCCAAAAACAAAGACACTTTGGGGTTTATTTATGAAAGCAGAAGTTTTGATGAAGTTTTCCATGCCTGATAGGCTGCAAGCAAAATTTAGACAACTTCTTTGTGTTTGGATGGGCTGAGGGGACAGAGAAATCTGTAGATGAGAGGTACTTGCAGATTTTTGGTGGAAAACAACCTAAGCCCAGCAAAAATATACTGAAGTCAGTATACTTGCCTCAGTATCAATGCATTTAGAGGAACAAGACTAAAAAACATCTAAAGAGGTGTATTTAAAATCATAAAAAAGATTAGTGTTCTGGAGGCAGTGATACGAGGCTCCCAAACATGGCTTGAAATGCATGCATAAAGGTTTCCAGGTTTACTGATTTCCTTAGCTCCTAGCTGTTTATGATAATTCACTGTATGAACTGACCATTCTAAATTGAGTCAGAACTTTGTAATCTCTAGTAATTCCATTATTTTCAGTAATATTTTTTCTTCTCTTTCATGTGTGAAAGCAATGGAAACAGACTCATGGAAACCTGGATTGAGTCTTTTTGACACAGGTAAATATTTAAAGCATCCAGTAACTAGTCTGGGAATAGTTGGTTTCCATCACACATGAGAAAAGCTAAATCTATTCATCAGGCCCATGACACTGCTGATAAAAGTCTCATTTTAAGGAATAATTACAGTATTTAAAAGTATAAGCGAGGTATGTCATTTACATCTTAGTACTTAAAATTATTCTGTGCTTGCATCAGTCTTGAGTTCCTGCCTAAAGCAAGAGCAGAACAGATGAGCTCTGGAAAGAGTTGGCAGCTACACTGCAGGAAAGGGGTTCTAGCTACTGAAATCCATTTGTAAATAAGAAGGTATTTTGGGAATGCCACAGTTGGGAACACAGTCTAGAGCTGCAATCAGTGAAGAAGACAGATTATTCTGATATCAGTGTACTTAGGAAAGACATTCAGATAAGAAAAGGTGGGTTTAAGCCGAGTGTAGAGAATAATGAGCATCATTGAATTTTCTGACATTTTAGCCTTAAAAACTTACAATATGGAGATGACAACATTTTTATAAATACTGGTGAGTGAGGGGAAAAAAAATCCCCTACATTACATTTGTAGCAGGCTCAAGTAGCAATGAGACTAAGACTTGCACAACCCTTAATCAGAAGCAGTCACCAGCTGCAGATTCTATGTGTTCAATATTTAAGGGATCCCCTTCCTCAGGAATACTGAAAGCAGACTTACACAAACTACAGGCCAATTCGTGACAGCATACTCTCTCTCTTACGAGGGGCTGGACCATCCAATACAGGTTGCCTTTTCCATCACCAGTTTTGTTGCTCAAGAGGACTGACTGTGCTGGTGGCCCTTGTAAAGACTATTCCCTTGAACACTCAGCTTACCTCACAGCTGAGGCATGACTAATCCTTGCACTGGCTGTGACGAGCCGCATAGCCCATACGCATTAGCTTGCAAATCCAGTGTCAGCAGCGGTGGCTGTTGAGTCAAAATTTGCAGCGTCCCAAACATGAACAGATCTCCCTTCTCCAGCAGCGGCCATCTGAGCCGGAGGGAGGAAGTGTTTCTATCCTCTGAAGCTTAAGCCATCAGTGTGCTTACTGAGAGAAAGCTACAGCACTAGGGCCAGGGGTGCAGAGGGGTATTTTGAGGCAGAAAATGACAGATTGCATCAAATGCAATGAGAGCTTGGGCACGGGGGAAGGGATGTTGTATCAATAGTTTCTCAGCAGCTGAAGTGCCTGCGTAGACTCGTGTGATAAAGTCTGATGAATTCAGACTGTCACTTCAAAGGATTGGTTTCTGGCGTAGATGTAGTCACTGCTGTCTTACATAAATGAATGGGAAGTTTAATCAGCATGGACAGCTGTGACAATCAGTGAAGGGAACTTTAATTAGCATGGAGTAGACTGCCCATGCAGAGAGTTGAAATTCCCATGGCAATAAGAACATTAAATTGGAGTGGCAGAACAGGGTCACCCATAGAGACTGACCACCTCCCCAATTATTTGGGGAAGATTATTTGGTGGGTGACCTTATTGTTACACTAAGCACAAATCAGCCAGCTGACCCACAACCTTCAAGAACTGGTAATTGCACTGGCAAGTAAAAATGAAAAGTGCTGCATCACCTACACTTCAGTTTTCCATACCAACAAAGCTAATGTCAGCTGTATGCCTGGGTAAGGAATACAGGTTTTATTGGATGCAGATAAATGCATGAGGCAGATAACTATGAATTAGCTTCCCCGTAAAATTTAGTTGCTAACATGAGTGGCACATGTTAATATCTAATTTCACAACAGTGTTAAATCCACCTACTTTCTGTTCTGCAAATAAGGCAAGTGGGGAGAACTGCACATATGGGATACCAAGCTGGCACATGTGAGGTATGTGGTATGCAGGCTGCAGGATGAAGCATTGCTTTGGTCTATTACTGAAGAACTGTTATGTGCCCATCTAATTAAAGACTGTACTGGAATCCACACAGTCAGAAGGGCAAGCTGCCGACTATATCAGGTTTTAAAGAAAAAAACAAAATCATTCTCATCCATGTGGATGACAAAGAGAGCCTATGTACCGGTCCAGGCCATTGCTTCCTTTGTCTCTCTCATGTTGCCTGTAGCTTCTGCATCAGATAAACCCACCATAAGTCAGTGCTGCCAGCAAAAAAAGCCATCTTCCCTCCCAGCCACCCTCTACCCAGGCACCTGTGTGGCCAGAGGGTGAGCTGCATCAGGGAGCTGGTCCAGCCTATCATTAACTTTTTTCTTTCTCCCCAGTTTAACTCCGGCTCTTTCCGCCCTCTCCCTGTGTCCCACCGACACCAGGCAGGCACAGGAGCTGGTGGTGGGGCAGGAGCGGGCAGGAGGGCGCCTGGCAAGAGGAGGGCTCTGCTTTTGGGCAGTGGGGCTGGTTTGCACCACCTGAAAGCATCTGTGGGAATGTGCCTGCAGACATTTACACACAGGCAAAACAAGGGCAAAGAGGGGGCATTGCTAAATCATACTGGCGACTTTCCTCTCCTGGGTTTGGGAGGCCATGGCTGCTGGTGGAGCAGCAGGGTTGGCAGATGCGAGTGCACAGCCCAGGCTCAGCCTGCACGAAACACTTGGCCCTGTGGCCACTTCCTCCAAAGTGCTCTCCTGTGGCTCCCGCTCCTTTGCTTTACTTTGCCTGGCTGCTGAACTGCCCTCCTGTGCATTTATCCAAGGAGCAGCCACCGACACACACCAGCCCAAGCTCAAAATTCACTCTCCTTCTCTAACCCTCTCCTGTTTACCCTCCCTGCACCGCTGCTGCTTGCATCTCATGCTGCTGGCGTCTCCCCAGGTCACACTCGTGCTTCGCTGTGCCGTGCCTGCAGCTAGTGGGTTTTCTCCCATCAAGTATTTTCAGTTAAAATACTCCTCAGTCACCCACACCCCGCTGCTCCTCACATGGCAGAGGGTTTAATCTCTCATGAGCAGCACCTGCACCTGTACAGGATTTGCTTCATGCCCTTCCTCAGCCCAAAGGCAGATTTGGTTGCTGGCAGCGAGACTTTCAGGCCCGAGACAGGTCAGAAATGTTTGCTGCAGCAGATGTCACTGGACAGAGCTGTTCTGCGTCCCGCTCCGTTCCAGAAACGTCACTTTTCCTCAGTCAGGAGCCAGTGCCCGCCCTCATGCAGGGCTGCCCCAGCACCACCACCCTGCCTCCCCCTGCCAATGTCTCTCCCACCCCAAGGGCCTCCTGTGGGCAAGCGCACACCACCAGGAGCCCTCTCCCCTGTTCCTTGCCTGCGAGCTCATCCCAGGTGTGCAGAGGAGGGGCAAGACAAGAGGCACAAGCCAGCAACGTGCTGCACAACAGCTCCAGCCAGGAAGGATGAAGCCAGCTGGAAGTCTGGCTCGCCACCCCACCTTCGAAGGGGGCCAGCCTGCTCTGGCAGGAGAGGACCGGCTCCACTGACTGTGGGGGTGAGGCATTTCTGGCACAAAAGTCAGCATTGGGATGGGTGGAGAGCCCCTGTGCCCTTTCCAGAAAGCATCTGCTCCAAAGCTCGGGTAGGAGCACGGGGAAGCTGCAGACACGGTGTGCGCAGTGACAAAAAGCAACACCAGACCCGGGGCTGTCCTAACCCAGCCGGTCATAGCCCATAGCCAGGGAAATTCTCAAACAAAACACACAAAGAAATCACTAGCTCTTGCCATAAACAAGGCAGGGTTAATCTTTGTGTCCTTCACCTGTTTCATTCCTATGTGACCACATGGGCTCCTGTACAAGGCCAAGCCCAGTGCTCCAGCTAGCTTAGTGTCCTAGCTCTAGCGACAGGCAACAGCAGATGGCTGGGGACGAGCAAAGCGGAGGGAAATCACACAGTCCTGCCGTTAGCAGGTCTGTTTACTCCCTGCAGTAGAAACTTTCTACACTGGCAGCTGAATTTAAAAACAAGACACCAATGCAACCTTTCTGTCCCGTGAAGATGCTGCAGTGTGCTATAGCCTCCTGGCAGGGGTTCAGGCATCAGGTTGGCTTTACATTAGGCACTGCATACTCAGACTTAATACAAACTCGGCCTCTGACCCAAAACTACGCACCGCTTTCAGCATGCATGCGGAAGGACTCAAAGTAGTTGTATTTGCCCCTTATGAGGGGTGGATCATTAAGACATAACTGGAATGGAAGTGGGAGTGGTGATGCAGGGAGATGGAGCTGATATTTCCACCCATTTTCTTGGCTGTTTTCTGCGTTATTATGACTTGGTCAGTAATATGTTCAGCAACCAGTTTACGCAGTGCATATGCTCAGAGCTGTTGCACCTCCAGTCGTATTTAGGTGGTGACCTTCGCTGATGCCCCTTTGCCACCTGCTCTCTTTACATACGCTCTCATGCTTGGCTCGCTTGTAGCTGGTGGCTGCGGAGACACAAACTCTGTAGCACCTAGTAATTTCTCATCTTTTTCTATATTAAGCTCACATTTTCCAAAGTTACCTTTTTACTGTCTCTCTGAAGTCTGTAGTCTTTCTTCAACTTACTTGGTGATGGAGATTTAAGCCATTCTGCTGTTCTTTTGACCAACTGCTTCCTTGGTGAGCATTTGGTTTGGGGCTTGTCTGATAATTACTGTCTCTTCTGAGGATTATCCCAGCTAAATCCCCTTAATCTTGTCATGCTGTAGTGAAGAGAAACAGCTCTTTGCCCTTACTTGGGAGGGAGATGCTGTACTGTAGGAGATTCACCAGACATTCAAGTCATGAGCGAAGTTCAGCATTTTCAAACCTTCTGATGCCAGCCTGATGATGCTCTGTGAGTCAGCGCATCTCACAAGGATATAAACTCATATTCCCAAGGCTGCTACCATCCAAATATCTCAGCTGGGGCCTCAGCTAAAATCCACTAGCAACGCGTGAGACTGTTTCCCATGACTTGACTGTAGCTCTTTGCCACTATCTACCCTGTTTCTTTTGTACTTTCCAAAATAACCCCGTCCTCCAGGAGCACCTGAGGGGCTGTGGCTTGCATTGTTTCCCCAGCTGTAACATGGTGGGGTGAGTATCCATCCGTACCTTCCTCTCCAGACAGAAAAACAACATGCTAAATCTATCGCTTGTCTGCTTCCGACATTGTGCAGCTCATTGTAAAGCACAGGTGAAGCACGGCGAGCCAGCGGGGTGGCAGCGCCTGTTCTCTCAGGGGCAAAGCACTGGGAGGTCACCACCCCACACCATAGCCACCAGCCTCTGCACCTGAGGAACCCTCCACTTACACATGGTGCTCTCAAGCCCTTGCAGTGAGGGGACTGACTCACAAAGGGGAGTCAAAGTTGGTGCTTGGAGAGATTTTGGTGGCACTTCTAGAAATGCCTCCAGTCCCGTTTTATCCCAGAAGTGACGTAGGTGGAAAAAGGTAAGCTCCAAGGATGTGCTCCCCATCCTCTTTTCCCTCCCACGTCAATCCTCAGGCCAGGGGCACTCTGCAGCCACCCCCTTGCCTGCTTCCTTCCAGAGCGAGGGCAGCCACTGAGCCCACACCAATGGAGCCTTTCCTTCCTCTCTCTAGGCTTCAGTTCAAAGGAAGAATTGAATCCAAAGCCGCTGGAGTCCACCTCCCAGGGAAACCCAAGTATGTACTTCAGAATTAATTTCATAATTAAGCGTTACCAGTTTATTAATTACACATTGCTAGAATGCATTCAAATTAAAAAGCAAAAGGTAAGTTTTCAAGAAAGCCTAAAAAACTCACAGAATGCATTTTTCCCTTGCAGAGCAACAGGGAGCATTCTCCGCTGACCCCTCTCAAATACATAATTGGTTTTCGCTTCTACAGGGAAGGAAATAACAGCCAAGATTTAGCTTACCTGGGCAGGGAGATGGTGGCTGCTCACTGCTACCTTTTGCCGAGCAGTATCAGCTCCATGTTCTTGGGGCGCAGAGCTTCATTCGGGGACTTTGATGGTGGAGGACCAGCAAACCAGTGTGTTGCAGCCAGGGTTAGACGAGTGAGCCCTGCTGACCAGAGCAGGCTCCCGTGGCTATGCTGAGTGTGGGCACCCTTCCCCCAGCAGTGGGTGGGAGGGAAGGAAACCACCTGAGACGGGGACCCAGTGCCTGCCACAGCAAGGAGAGAGGGCATGCAGAGGGAGCATCAAGGATCCCTCAGTCCATGGATGGAGATGTAGGGTCCCCTGCTCTGAAAAGGAAATCTTCTACAGCCCTTTATAATTAAAGGAAGATTTGTCCATTAACTCATCCTTAGATGGGGCCCAGAGTAGAGGGAGAAAGAGAACGCAAGCTGTGAGTGGAGAGATAGGGTCATCTGCCCCCTCCTCATGGGAAACCGCCCTTGGAGAGGGCGCTTCACCCTCCCACCAGCGCCTGGGTCCTCTCTTGCCCATCCTCCAGCAGCTGAATGCTGTCTCTCGCAGAACTGGCATTTCAAGGACTCTTTACATTAACTACTGAACCAAATGTCTGTATATTCCCAGGCACGCCTCCTTATACTTAAAAGTATTTTTTTTCCCTACCAAAGGTGTCAAATACACCTAAAACTGATACAGAAATAACGGAAAGAAGAAGGAAAGGGGAAGGATCTGCCCTACAGACCCAATTGCACTGCAGGGAAAGCAGAGCTCAGTGTAGCAGACACAGGCAAGCACAGCCGCGTTTCCAGCAGTTGAACTGAGATAAGGCACACCAGAATCAAAACTCTCATCCCACTGATAACTTCTAGGACCATAAAAGCTGTAAGTCAGACCTTGCCTCCCTGCAAATCAGAAAGTGCTCAGCTCCCTACAGACTACCTTTTAGCCTGTGCTTTTGCAGAGTCCCACTAATATCCCAGCACCAAAGTACTTCTGTTGTCTGAATCCTCCCCCGAAATTAAGTCTGTATATAAGCGTATGTACATCTTTGCATGTCCAGACCCTACGGGCTAACAAACTCCCCAAACTACCCTCACATGGTGTAGCTCCCTTTGAAGGACAGGAAATTCAGGAAAACTTGGCCGTTAATTGAGGTATTATTTGTTGTGAGTTCCCGGCCTTGCCTCACGATCTGCTGTGAATGAACACGGTTCTCAGTCACGCTTCTATAATTCAGCATTATTAAAATTAGAAAAACAGACAGCTACAGGAGAAAAAATTGAAGGTAATGAGACGGGAGGCAGTTGCATAAGGCAGTAAGAACAATTGGCGCTTTGTAGCCTTCGGGCTACCTAATGATTAAAACACACTATTTTGGACAGTCTGATTGGTAGGAGGCATCATCGGAGGGAAACCAAGAGATGGGGATGACCCGGACGCCAGAGGGGGAAAAATGTTAATTAGCACTCTAGTTAAGCCAAATTTTGATCCCGCTCCTGGTTGCAGTCCAACTGATGAATGTTTTGCCACCAACTTGCAGAGATGTAAAAGCAGGCTGGCAGTGATTAAGACAGCATTTGCAGAAGCACCAAAATGAGGTTCATCTGTGTAATCAGAGGGAAGAGTTTGTTTGGGTGCAGGTGTAGCTTTTTGAGAATATTGCTTTCAGCCCAGAGAGGCAACACACAAACAGCACACTGCTGCTGCTGCACACACAGGTACAAGCCTACAGCTACGTGGGAAAAGAGCCCCCTGCTCACTCTGAACACACCAAGCAAAATCATCATCCCCAGTGTAAGCTCCAGCCCAGAATGAAGCTGCTGAATGGTTCTCATTCAGAAGCACAGAGCTGCCAGGATTGCTGTCAGCAGCTCCTTGAAGAGACCTCACAATGTCCTTAGCCCCAAGGCATATCCTGGGCATCACACATTTAGGGAACTGAGTGGGTCTTCTCTCCCTTCTGAGCAGCATTAACACAATATGTGAAGAACTGTTTCTGTTACATCTATTACATCAGTTAAGCCCACAAAAGCGTAACCAAGGAAATCCCTGTAGTCTGTGCTCTGCAGGTGGCCAGACCACAAAATCCAAGGGTCACATCTGGCTTTACAAACTCCCACCACCTCTGGGCTGTGAATAAAGCAGGCCAAGCCCAAGCCATGGCTCTGAGGGCACAGGACACGAGCCAGCTTGCTCCCGGTGTGGCTGACCTCTCCTCCCTAGCCCCCAAATGCAGTGCTCCCAGACTGACCCCTGGAGACAGCTTCTTGCTCTTTTGTTACCCAGCCGGGCTTGGATGTTGTGTGGGAGAAAATCATGCCAAGGACCATGTTTACCAATGAGCAGGACAATGAGCCCCCAGCTGTGACTTCTCCTTGTCAAAGGCTTTTTGGTAGAGCTTGCCCAGCAGGAAAAGTCACTGAATGCAGACTTTTCAGGCCTTTGCTTCTCACAAGAAGCACAGCTATAAGAAAGGACTAAAAATATTTTCCATGTTTCTGTGTCTCTCCTCAGATTGCAAGGTTGATTTGTCCTTCTTGATGGATGGGAGCTGGAGCATCGGTAAACGCCGCTTTCAGCTCCAGAAGCACTTCCTTGGTAATGTGGCTCAAGCCCTTGGCATCGGCAGCACTGGTCCTCTGATGGGAATCGTTCAGTACGGGTAAGAGCTTCTTGTGCAGCTACTCCCATTGCTGCGGGGCACAACTGCACACTCTGGCAGCTGTAGTTCCGCGGCTGATGCATGCTAAAGCTCTCCCTCCAGCTCATAATCAGGAACTGGGTAGCACGGATGGGTCCTAAAGCTTTTGTATTCTTGCATGCGAAGCAAGAAACTGACAGCTGCTCTCACCTCTTCTTTCAGCGATGACCCTTCCACAGAATTTAACTTAAAAACTTATGCCAACTCCAAGGACCTGAGAAACGCCATTGAGAAAATCCCACAGAAAGGTGGACTTTCCAATGTCGGTAGGTGATGGGGCTGCCTGCACGTTCTCAGCTCAGGGAGGGCTCCAGAGCCTGGGCTGTAGTGAGCCCACACCTCTTCACCGGGTACAGAGGCTGTGACTGAACGGTGCTCAGTGCTCGGGCAGGGCTAGCGAGGGGGTACCACTCTTCCCACTGTGACCTGCCTGCGTTGGTCCAGTATGCTGCAAGTCCATTGCAAGTGGACAGCATTTACCTTTCTCCTCGTCGCAGGTCCCACTGATGTGTTGGGGATCCTTGCTAACCCCCCTTTTCATCCCCAGCCCCTCTGGGGCGCAGGGAGTGGGCAGATGGCATTCAGTGCAGGAGGGCTCAGGAGGCACTGGCACCACCAGCAGCAACCTACCCTCCTGCTCGAACAGCCACACAAAGCACTCTCCCCTGCTCTCGGCAGGGCTCCAACACTTGAATCGTCCCTCTGCCTACCATTTCATGGGATATTATCAGGCAGAGTGCTTCCAGACCTGTAACTCATCCTCATTGCCTCTTTTATTCCAGGGAAGGCACTTTCCTTTGTTAACAAAAACTTCTTTTTGGATGCAAACGGAAACCGAGGTGGAGCACCCAATGTAGTTGTAGTGATTGTGGATGGTTGGCCAACTGACCGAGTGGAGGAGGCCTCCAGGCTGGCCAGAGAATCAGGGATCAACATTTTCTTTGTCACTATTGAAGCAGCTGCTGAAAGTGAGAAGCAGAACATCATCGAACCAAACTTTGTAGACAAGGTACTTACTGGGCTGGGCTCTGGCCAGGAGCTTGGCTCTGACTGCATTTTCCAAGCTGTTTCAATTCAGGGCACTTCCCTTTCCTTCTTACCACTTATGGTTATTTCTTGTCCTGCTTATACTGTCTTGAGGTCTCCTGTACAAAGAGCCAGGCAGCAATGCTGGTCAGAAAGGGGATGAAGTCTCTAACGTTCTGGTTTGAGACACATCATGGAGCAAATGACTTTTTACTAACTAACACTGGCACAAACGTGCAGTCATACAGACACAAGAGGTTTTCAAAAAATACAGTAGTGTGACAAAGCACAATTGCAGCCTAAGTTTTCCATGAGCCTCCTGCTGTGCGTCTCCCATGTGGCAAAGGCTGAGGAGCCCTGTCAGCATAACGTCAGTGCTGCATTTACAAACAGGTCCCATGCATGCAAATGTTGGGACACTCCCAACACAGGCACATCCCAGTTGTTCAGCTATACTGGATAACTCAAACATTTTGTTTCCACTGTTGATCTGATGCGGGTTATTTTTCTGTTATTTGCTTCTGCTGCTATGGACTTCATGGTAGCTCTTGGAGAGGGATTAAATCCCTGCCATGTGCAGCAAAAAAAGAGAACACAAACCTTGAACGATTTGTATTTGGCACTAACGGTAGCTGCCTGTTCAACAGTGCTTCAGGGCAAGCTGACACCCAGTTACAGCAGGAGGTATCTAGCAAACGCCAGACCAGGCTCGGCTCAGGAAGCAGGGTTAAGTTACCTGGTATTTTCAGAAAACAGATTCCCATCTGAGCCGTGTCACTCTGCCATGAAATAACCTCCCATGAGTTTCAGAGCTGCTCCCGAGAGCTGCACTGTCTCTGGTCAGCGTTAAATTGGATTGTAGTCTCATTTGCATTTAATGTTTTTAAAAGGGCAAAGCTACAGTGAGTCTCCGCAAACCTGCCAGGGACACGGCAGAAGTGGGAGTAGAGTGGGCTCAGAACAGGAAGGTAGAGAGGGAACACTGACTTGATACTGCTGCATCATAATACTAAAATAGCTGCAAGACAGTAAGAGCAAAGAGCAAGAGAGCAGGACATGGTGAGGAGCCCAGTCTGGTGGGAACTGCAACTCCCTTGCAGCTGTTAGGTTTTATGCAAGTCAAGACCAGGCACCAAGAAAACAGCGCCTCGGTCTTTTAAAGCACTCGCACACACACACAAAGTTGATAGATAAAGCCTGGCTTAACAAAACATGCTTACCCAGAGACCTGAGGCATTAGCATTTAAAAGGTGCTAAAGCCAAGGACAATCTGATCCAGCCTGTCCCCACCACTCCCCCCCCACCCCACGCTTTACTTCTCCCACTCCCTCCTCTGTTCCACCCTTATTTCCTACCCACACTCACCTGACTCCTGCAGATCTGCTCCCTACAAGTATCCAGTTATAAAAATTAATGATATTTTTTTTTTGCTATTTGGGCAAAGCCAGCACAATGGGGAATCTTTACGGGCTTTTTGCATTTTCACCAAAATTGCCTGGGTTTTTTTTCTGCTTAGAAGGGTATAAGCCAAGGATAACACAACTTCAGTCTCAGGTTTCTGTTCAAGGCAGTAGGGTTTGTCAAGCAGGCAAAACCTTCCTTGTTGCCCTAAACGACTGGAGCTGAAATTGCCACCTGGCAAACACACAGGCTCCCATAATGCCCACTGGAGCCACACTAACAGGAGCTCTGTGATTTGGAAGCTTTTTCTGCAAACAACATAACTCTTCTAAAAAAGCCTGACAGGTGGCAAACTTGCTTATTACATTTCTTTCACTACTGTAATACCAGCTCCATCCCACAGCTTTTAAAAAAACGGCAGGGAAAACTGTCTCATTACACAAGTATCCGTGATGTTCCATTGACATCATTTCCCAGGGAAGCAGATGGTGACTGGAAGAGAGGCCACTTCAGACTCCAGCATTGCTCTTTCCAGGAGCCTATCGTTACAATTCAGCTACATACCCCAGCTGAAACAGGTGGACTGAATTTCCATTGCATTCATCCTTGTGTTACCTTGCAGGCAGTGTGCAGGACAAACGGTTTCTATTCCATCAACGTGCCCAGCTGGTTCGGCCTACACAAGGTGGTCCAGCCCTTGGTGAAGCGGGTCTGCGACACCGATCGGCTGGTTTGCAGCAAGACCTGCCTCAATTCAGCCGACATCGGTTTCGTAATCGATGGCTCCAGCAGCGTTGGCACCAGCAACTTCCGCACAGTCCTCCAGTTTGTAGCCAACATCAGCAAGGAGTTTGAGATCTCCGACACTGACACCCGCATCGGAGCCGTTCAGTACACCTATGAGCAAAGGCTCGAGTTCAGCTTTGACAAGTACAGCACAAAGCAGGACGTGCTGAGTGCTATTAAAAGGATCAGTTACTGGAGTGGCGGGACCAGCACAGGAGCAGCCATCAGCTATGCATCAGAACAGCTGTTCAGCAAATCCAAACCCAACAAAAGAAAGATCATGATTCTCATTACAGATGGCAGGTCTTATGATGATGTCAGAGTGCCGGCCATGGCAGCTCACCGAAACGGTAAGCTCTTCTATGGCTACCTGCTCTCCCTACATGCCTCAGCATTTATCCAGGTCAGAGAAATGCAGTTTGCTATGATTTGAAGGCACTAGATGAAACTTTATGAAGGAAGAGTAGCACCTCACCCTGGGGTCTCACTGAGCTCTAACAAGAACAGCATCTGTTTAATATCTGAATAAGGAACTTAAAAAAAAAAAATCACATAAATCTAGCAAAATGCAGCTATGTCTAGGAGATATCAGGTGATTTCTACAGTCTTAGTAACACATGAAGCCTCCTTTGGCTTTCCAGTCAGGATAGTCATACATCTTCCAACACAACTGTAAGGCATTTGCATTGGAACAAGAATGTGTTGTTCAGACCCAGGGCAGAAGCTTTACTATTGTTTGAACCTTTTTGCTGTTGGCAAAAGGTACTTCCAAAACACAAACTACACCTTTCCTCCTATTGAAAATACCATTTTTATACAGACAGAGAGCACTGCAAATCACTGCCCACATTTTTGTAGCCTGGCAACTACGTTTGCAGTATTGGTCTTATATTTAATGCAATGACAACTTTGATGCTCATTCTAAACTCTGGGTTTCTTTCCAGGAGTTATAGCTTACTCCGTGGGAGTTGCTTGGGCAGCCCAAGATGAACTGGAAGCCATCGCAACAGACCCCGATAAGGAGCATTCCTTCTTTGTGGATGAATTTGACAACCTCTACCGCTTTGTTAATCAGCTCATCCAAAATATTTGCACAGAATTTAATTCCCAGCCATGGAATTGATGGACTTGAGCAAGGCAGGACCCTTGGGCACCATGCTGAAGGCACGCCAAGTGCCACAGGAGTAATGCCAGCCCTCAGTTCAAGAAATACTGGAGGTGTTTTTCTCTGGCACTTTCCAGTCAGCAAGGCTGATTGCAGCTCTGTCCCTATGCATGATAAAAGCTCTATGTAGATGGGGGTTTTTTGTTTTTTTTTTTCCTTGCAGGCTTCAGAAACTCTGATTTAGATGGGTAGCAAAACAGGCAGTAAACATGGAGGAAATAACTGGAGCTGTTTGAAAAGCTGCTTCCAGTATAGCGCCCTGGCTTGTCTGATTCCCACCCTTGGGCACACACAAGCTCCTTAAAATGTACCACCTGCTTCCTGAAGTGGCCAGGTCCCTTCAGGGAGCAGCCATGCTGTTCAGCTGCTGTGGCAGAAGCACCTCCATGTGGCATTGCCCACCAGACGACACCCAGGTCAGGGCTGAAGTACCAGACACTTTTTTTGGGGGGAGACACAACTCAAATTTGAGTACCTTTTTAAAAGCAAGCACTCTCTCCATAAAGCTGTCTTGCCAGCAAGTTAAGCTTCAGCTACTGTAAACTCAAGCATTGAGATTTATCCAAACCCAGAGACTGGAAAGCAAGTCCCAAGCTGTGGGACCCTACAACTGTTTGTCAAGTCCAATAAAGCCCCAAATCCACAAAGCAGCCAACACGCATGAACTGGAATCTTGTCTCCTACAGCACGGCATTAACGTTTGATTTTGAGAAGTGTCTTGTCCCCTTAGCTCTCTTGCTCTGCTCTTGTGAGGCTCAAGGCCTGCAGGACCACGGGAGAGCTGCCAAGAGGAAGAGACTCTGAGAAAAGCTGTGGGTTTAAGTTGCTCCAATCAGAAAAGCATTTGAGACCCATTTGTTAAACCACAGCTCAGAATAGCTTACAGCAGTCTCTAGTGTGAGGAGAGCTATTCAAGAGCCATTAACAGGATTTAAGAGGGAATTATCTGAAGTTCTGTATTACACAACAGCAAAAGCAGCATTTCCAGCATTCACAGATACACTCTCCCAAATTTGGGATTGATTTCTGGTTTATGGATTGATTTCACAATGAACCAACTACAGCCCCGGATTATTCAAAACACACAGTTGTTTCTTAAGTGAAGGACTAGCCATATCACTAGTCAGTAGGGGAGTAGTGACACATTAATTGGAAATATTACTGAAGTAGCTAAAAAATTACCAATTAAGTAAGCATAATGCAAACTAACGAGAACAGCAGATTCTGCATGATCTACCTGGTGTGGTAACATAAGCCAGGCTGGGGTCCTCTCAAGAGGCTGTCGAAACCAATCCTGGATGAAATAGTTTTACACAGAGAAGGTTCAGATTTTCCTCTCAGAACAAACATGCAGTTCCAGCTTTAACATCATCAATACAATAATCAATCAATATAATAATGCTACCCAGACAGAAGATGCAGGGCACTGACAGCTTCCAAAAAAAAGCAAAACAAAGACAAATTATATTTGTATGCAGAGTTTTTAACACTAATCTGTGCTGCTGCACTTCCACAGCAACAGCTTCTTGGCTTGAAAAAAGTAAAGATTAAGAAAAGAGAGTTAGGTAGAAGCAGAGCAACCCCCGATACCCCCATCTCCTGACCCACCTCCCTCACTACCATTCTGCTGAAAGCATTGTTCTCCGTCAACAAGGGACATTACATGGGCTGGACAAAACTCAAAACCATAAACTGAATTTACTGGGGACTTCAGACACCAGATTTACTGTCTGAAGACCTGTTTGCTTGGGGTTTAATTTGGGGCTAGCTGAGAAAAAGGCCTACGTCTTAACTTTTAGCTACTCTTAATATTGTGGTTTAATTTTTAATGCAATGGCTTACCACCACATATTGTTTTCCCTACTGGCCGTATTCTTGCAGCACAGAAGACTGGTACTCTGCAGAGACTCCCCAATGTTTCGCTTGTGCTCTACTGAAAGCACAGCACAGACATTAGGAAAGCACAGACAGCCAGACATTAGGAACAGTTAAACCCACATGTGTCTTTAGGATATGCATTTTAATTTCTTCCAAAAGCTTAAACTTCAAGCAATGACAGTGACCTTTCAAATGCTCTTTCAGAGGGAAGTTGCACAGATATCTTCTGTGTCAAGCATTTAGAAAGGGCACTTCATGATCTGTTGTTGCTTAAATGGTTTTATCTTAAGGCTAAAGAACAATGATGGCACTCGGTTGCCAATGTGCATTTTTATTAACTTCTCAGGATGATATTGAAATTGTTGGATCTCAAAGTGTGAAAGAGGTTTAATGTTTAATCTGACTCTCCACTAAACTTAGATGTCCTGCTCATAAACACTGTAAACTTAAGCGTAAGCCTCAAAACTTGTAAGAATACACCCTTCCATTAGCAGAAGCGAGGGGATCAGCACAGAACACACTCCTCTTAGCCTTTTCCTTTCATAGCAATCGAAATACTTTCCATCTACTAAAGTCTCTAAATACTGTTTTATTAAAAACCAAGATAACTTACGTATAAATCTTCATAAATATTTGTGGGGGTACATTTGTTTGAAGAAAGCAGCAGAACTCCTTCTGTAATATATACAAGGTATTTTGAGCTTATCAATACAAGTTGCTGTATCTTTTGCAATAAAATTGTCCCAAAGGCATATGCAGTACATGTCACCTCATATACGGTTAAAAAATAAACACCAAATATGGTTCATACCATTTTAGTTTCTGAAACACACCTGGGGTTCTTGCTAGGTTATGGAAGACCTAGCAAGGTTGGCAAAGCCCCAGGTGTTTCAATGTTGTCCTTTTAACATGCTCAGCTGAAAAAAACCTGAGAGTGAGCTAGCAGAGGAAGGACCACCAAATGAGCTATCAGAGGAAACAGTCATTCAAGCAGTCTAATGGCTGAAAGGCATCAAAATCATATGTACTTTCCCAAGTCTGCAAGATCACATCTTAGTCAGAAACAGACTTCTTTTGAAGCTGAAAAAAAATTAACACAGTCTCTACACACTTTCTAGATGCAGGGCTGAATCAGAAAAGGATCTAGACATCCAGACGCGTGATGCTGGGCCACTTAGTTTCAGATGCCTGACCAGTGCAGTGGAACCTGCCCTCTGGCTGAGGCATCCCAAAAAAGGTCACCAAAGGGTTGGAATTGGAGGCAGGCTGCCAGCCAGGGCTGGGATCTCTCTGAACTAGACACTGGATACATAGCCAGAAAGGGGTTGTCTGATCACCCTCTTCCTAGGAAATAAGCATCTTTGCACTCAGGAGTTGGGCTAGTGGCTCACCACTGCTCAGCAATCACAGTGCAGAACTCTCACCTGGAAGTAAATACCAACATGCATGCTCTGGAAGCCTTGGGGGAGCTCAATGACAGCACCTCCTGCCTCTAACTCCAGCATTAGCTACTCACATTCTGGGTGCAATTCAAAGTTAAACCATCTCTTCAGAGAGAGGTAACTCAAAGTCCTGCTTCCCAGCGGTATCTTACCTTGCTGGTCCAGAAGTGGGACACTTGGCACCTCTGCTGTCACTGTGCCACCCTGCACAGAAGGCATCACCTGCTGTGAGCACCCTCCGGCTCCTCAGCTGCTGCTGGTTCAGCTAGAGGAGGGTTTCCACATGGCAGCTGCTGAATTTTGCTTTTCTGACAGATAGGCTTCCCCTTCCTTCTCACATTCCGCCCCCCACAGCTCTCCAGTATCCATTCCGCCCCCCACAGCTCTCCAGTACATGAGGGGAACCATTCCAGTGACCAGAAAAAGCCCTGGGGTTAAGCATCCCGACAGGTCCTCAGTGGATTTAACACCCTACCTGTAAACTCCACAGAAAATTATCCGCATTATCTACTTGGCAAGTCAAATCAAGCCGTAAATATCAGAAATATTACCTAGACACCAAATACCAAGTCAGTCTTCTGTGGCATACATACCTTAAATTACTTCATGGTTGAACAAAGTCACTCACTCTCTATCATTCTTCTAGTTATTTTTCGCTGCCCATCAGCAACGTTACAGAAACAAGTTGATCCCTTTTCCATTCCCATCTCAGTTTTATAAGTCTTAAGACAGTACCAGGCCATCTACATTTGCTAAATCACCTACATACTGAAAACATTGCAGGTGTACATCTATATAGCTGAGTGCCTCAAATTCCTCAAAGTAGTCTTTCTTTTCCTTGTTAAAAACTTAAACTGAGGGGTATCACAGGTTTTAGCACTGCATCAGCTACATCACTCACAATCAGCTGTCAGTCATACTGGATGGCAAGAGACACAAGTGTTATTTTTTTTAACACCAGCTTAACCCCTTCTCCGATTTCTAATACTCTGTTAATGCGGTTGAAGAACTCCAACACTCATACATAGAAATTACTTCTTTTTAAGCACAAAGAGAAATGGTAGTTAAAGTTTCACAATAGGGCCAAAAAGAATATACTCACTTTTCTCACACCCAAATCATTATGGGGACATGTCTTGTTCATAGGCAGGGTCACTCCTACATTGTTTGTGAAATCTTCTTCCTCCCTACCTCAGGAATCTTCTACTGACCCTCTCTGGAGGCAGAATACTGGCGTGAATGCAATTGTAATGACATTTCATAAAGCAATTCCTCCTTTCCTACGAGGAGGGAAGATGAGGAGGACTAAATCAGAAGGGTTATTTTACTTACCAAGGAGATGAGAACTTCGCTTATCCCACCTACAAGCTTAGAAAAAACAGGATGGACTTGCTAACAAGTTGTTCTGCTCAGTTCTGTGTAGATTCCCATACCACCCCCTCAACAGTGCCGTTCTGAGCATCTTCCTGTAGCAAAGCGACTGCCATCTGTGATGTGTGGTTTGCTCTCCCTCATCCTCTCCCCAAGGACAGAACCATGCACTTATTTTTATGCTAAATATATGTTCTCCCCAAGAAGCGCACCACGTTTCGCTGCGATCGATGCACCGCTGACAGACCAGCTCCTGCGCAACAGCACTGTACTCACTCTGCATGCCTGTTCACCCCGCGAAGATACTGGGGACCGTGTGCCTAAGCGCATGGAAAGATGTATGGTGCCAACAGTGCCAAGATGGCAGAGCAGTACAAAACCGAGACATATGGAGAACAGAAAAACAGACACTACTGTGAATGGTAAGACGTTGCACAGTTCAAAAAGGAAGTTCGCATGAAGTTACCCCATGCCCCTCCATACGCGTGTCTAGTTGTTCTAGTCTGAATGCACTTCCCCCTCCTAGCACACACTCCAAGAGTACAAACATCTTGTGATAGAACACAGAATTATGAACACAATACAAAAATGTTGAAAAATAGTATTTATTAGCACCCAATTTACATAATTATATGGTACAAATGACACTTACTTGCTGCTGTAACATTAAAGCTGCTCTTAAAAACCATTGCTTATTTCTGGAAGTCCACGTGATTTTGCTCAGCACAGAATGCGGGTACAGTATACAGCTACCCCACTTCACTACTGTCATACCAATACAAATATCTGCATGGTTACCTCAATGTGGTCTCGTTTTAAACGGCACACTAACATAAGAAGATCTATATAACTTCAATGACAAAATATTTACTTCACTTATTCAGGCAAATGAATGTAGCTTTAACTAGAACCTATCCAAGAAGTTTCACAAAATACGAATTGCAGTGAAAAAGAGAAAATTCAGGGCTGCAGTTGAGCACCTCAAAAAATATACTGGTGTATTTCAAAATAATCTCCCTCTGAATTTTCTATCTTTGCCATTTTAGATATTTAGGATTTTAAAGTATTGAATTTTACTAAGAAGTTTAATAGTGTGTGTTTGAAGAAGCATTTGCATTTAAAGCAAAAATTTATACTTCTTATAATAAATGCTTATGAAATCTTTGGAGAACAAATCACTTTTTCACTTTTCTTATGTCCCATGATTAAGAAGCCTTTCTGAAATTATGAAATACATTAAATTTATGGATGCTTACTCCCAAGAAAACTATTTCCTTCACAAGTTCGAAAACAGAATTTCTCACTTAAAATAACATTCACTTTTGTAAGACAGTAGCATTTAAACAAGGTAATTTGGTGGTACTCAAATTCTGACACAGCCTTGTACTGAGCCATACACAAAAACTAACAAGCAGACTATTTCTCAACGAGTAGGTATTTCTCATTTGGATCCACCACTCTGCAAGACACTTGAAGCCCAACATTGTTTCAAAGTAGTCATTCAAAACTGGTGTGCAAAATCATAACCTCCGCATAATTCTGAAGGGGAGTCTTAATTTCCTTTAGCTGTTTATGTATCGGTCACAGTAGCCTTTTCGTATCAACTATCTGTCATGGAAATGACCCCAAACAGAAGAGGAGCAACTGTAATTACTAGCATTTAAGTGGTTATCACCTGTGGTATCTTCTCCAAAAGAGAACTGTCGGGTAACTCTAAAGTTCAATAGTTATTCTTGTAGAGAGGAAAAAAAAAAGTAAATTAATATAAGCAACAAAGAAAATCCAAACTATGGTCCATAAGGCAAGGAAATTTGTCTTTTTTAACCTGACGGTTTCTTTTAAAAGAAACCAATTGAAGATATTTATATGAAATACAATGCAGGTAGCTGATAGGCTGACAAATACCAACAGAAAATCTTAGAGCAACAACAGTCTTCTCATCATGGGTTTTCTTCTACAAGTTTTTTCAGATGCATGATTCAAGGAAAACATAGCACAAGACCACTTTTCAGTCTGCTTGGGCTATAAAGGTACAAGAAATGATTAGCTAACATGCTCAGTTTGAATTTCCAGAAAAAGTGCTAACACATACGAGACAATTTTCAAAACCTATGTATGTTTGTAAATGTCTGATTGCAAGGAAACAATTCTAGGAGCCACACATCTGAAAACAAGCTACATCCAAAAAGCACTGTATCTTGATGACAGGAAGAATAAAAAAATAAATTCTTAATGGAAAAATATTAGCTTGAAGTCCATCGTTTATCCCTTATACAATGTTTTTGGCTGCTTTTTGTAAGTAATCCAAAAATAATGAAAATATTTGGCTTGGCAACAAGTTATCCCCTCCCTTTCAGAATAGTACAAATCCAGCTGCATAAATCTTTTCTCAGTGTCCCAGTCTAATACTCTGGTGTGAGGACCAAGGGTTTCTTGAAACAGCAAGGAAGTAATTTTGGGAGCCTGCAATTCAAACTGAGGGAATGCAAGCAGACCAGGCTTGAGGACTGTGTCAACGCAAGGCTTTGAGCAGCTTAAAAGCACACGTGCAGGCATGGTTTAAACGTGGGTGTGATCTCCCAGGATCACAGTGTGGCTTGGCAGCAGGAGCAGGGCGAAACTAGTTTAACACACAATACTACAAACCAGACTTAATCAGGAAGAAACTTGGGCTAAAAAACATATATTATTAAATGCCTTTTTAGCTCAGCCATAGTTTGGATTTTGTCACCTAGCAACAAATCTCTCCTGACAATGAACCAGTGCAGACCCACAAATTGTACTATTCAACTGGATTTACACCTTCTGTAGTGGAATTCAGCTTCTCAAAAACATGTTAAATGATACAGCACTTCCTAAGTTTTCACAACAGACTACAGAGCAGCAAAATTAAGTCAGCAGGTGGGGTAAAGAGATAAATCAGTACAATTAAATGAACTGTGAATAAGGAGGTACAAATCAGCCTTTTGGTGGTGGGAGGAGTAGGGCTGAAGCTGAAACCCCACCAGCCTTCAAAGAACACTTTAAGAGAAAATCAATAGTCCTTTATGAAATTTACCCTGCAATGACACTCCACTGCAGGTTAGATTTTAAGATTCTCAGAAAATACAGCCTAAAGGAGGATTGCAGTGGGAAGATAAAAAACAAATATCAAAAGGATAGATAACCTGCACAACAGGTATGTTCATTAGCACAGGCAGAGACATAATTTTAAAGGTCTTATTTCCCACCATCCTCCCTCCTGGGATTAGTCCCACCAGCTGAACAAGAGCACTTGCCTGAGCAAGGACTATTTACACAAAGGTCATCCTAGTCCCCCCCCAGCTGCCCAGGTGTTTGTTCATTTGCTCTATTGTATGTAATACTATCTTCTACAATATGGGTTATTTCTTGTAAAACACCCCCTGTATAGCTGGATGGATTAACACTATGGTTTTCATCGGTTTCTCTGCTGCTCAGTAGAAACATTGTGGTCCTTTCGACTAGCAGTTTACAGGCCATTCATTGCAGTAATGGTGTTTGTCTCTAAGCTTAAAGACACTGAGGATCAGTCAAGACTGTTCACCTATTGTAACCCTCTTCAACTAAATACATTATCGACTTAGATAAAATATTCTCAATGCCTTCATGTCCTTATGGAAAAAGAGAGCTTCCTGAAACATCTGAGTGGTTTTTTTCAGAGAAATCTTTGCTTCCTTTCTGTTACTTGATACTAACACCTATGCTGAGCATCCCTACGATGCTCACCAACAGCAGATGCCCAAGAAAACTCAATTACCATGTCAAAGATTGCAACATTGGTTTGTGTAAGTGGTTTACTACCATATTCTCATTTCTTCATTCTTAACAGTGTAGTCTGAAATAATTTCCACTAAACAGCCACAAATTTCATAATTATTTTAAATGCCATATTATAAGCAGCATCATGTTTTCACAGTTATTTCCATGAATCTTATCAGCTCACCCATAAGAAAACTGAAAGACATACATACTAACCGAGTCACAAATTACCTGGAACCACTGGTCCTGTACACATCTCCTTTGTATGAGAAAGTACTGAAGGAGTATTTTTTACAGAATGGGCTATTTAATGTGAAGTGAGTCATACAGTTGACACTGTATGTAATATATATTAAATATGTAGATTATGACCAAAAAAAAAAAAAAAGAATAAGAAACAAGCCTAAAATTTTACTCCGCTTCCCAAATTTTGTGAGTTTGGTTCAATACTAACGGACATCATGACACAATGTCTTAGTCCTGCAATGTTGTTTTTAAATAAATGTTTATACAGAAACAAAAGAGTAGTCTCACTACAGTGTCCAAGGAACTTATCTTTGCATAACTGAGTCCCCAACATGAAGACAATGTTAACAGAAGAGTAAGTTCTGTTCTTAGAATTTAAGTAATAAGCTATAACAAATCTCTTGCCATCTCCTCATCTAAAGTGACATAGTTTTGAAATTTGAACAATCTCCACCTTTTACTTTGACACAAGAGTGCATAATTTGGAATATGGATATATACTAGATTTTATCCTTCGTACAACCTGCAACCAACTGACAAATTAATAAACCTGAAGAATCATTATGGGAAAGCCTTGATAACCTTGTTACTCTAACCTTTTAATATTTTCTCCTTTGTGATACCATCGGGCTAAACTCTGCACTGCTCCCCAGCCAATTTCTCCCATGATGACACCAGTCACATGGAGGGCACATCCGTTCTGGCCATTTAACCCACTACCTCTCTCCTACAGGGTACAGCAAAGGGTCTCCCTGCTTCCCTCGCTGTTCAGCACACAATCAAAATGACCGCTGCCTACAGATCTTCAAAGTAAAAATACAAATAATCTCATTTCCAATACTCCCATGCTGCAGAAATTACTTAATAGATTGCAAACCTGATGCTTCAGCAAAGAGGACTCCAGGAAGAACACTGCTATACTCTCTTGTACAGGCACAGGGACAACCACAATGTCTGCATTTTCTTCCTTAACTCAACCCACATTACTAGGTTTTACTAGGTTTACTAGATATTTCACATAGGTGTCAATTAGGCTCCCTAGGACAGTCTGCAAAGACACTGCCAAACCACAGCCTGCAAACGCTTCCAAATACAGATCTTTAAAGGCATTAAAACAAACCCCAAACCTGCTTATCTGATGGCTATGCCTGCTTTTTAATTTTTTGTTTCCTTTGCGATGGACTAACACTTCTGCCAATCAAACACTGCTCAAATGACACATCAGTTTATGGAAATTGCTGCTCCCCAAAATTACATTGTTAAAACATGAGGAAGGAGGTGGGGAAAGGGAACATCTGTGATCAAACAGGTGTACTGAAAAAAGGTGGTGTAACTAAGTCCTTTATCTCATACATTTATTCAGAAGGAGAAGTTTCTGGTTACTTTAAATTCACATCTGCAAAATGGTGTTGTATGACCTAATCACAAAGCTGTAGGGTGAACATCACACACTTGCTCAAACACATTACATATGGGACTGCTTTAACATAACATTATTTGAAAACATATGGCCTAACATATAACCTACAGTACATGGCATATAGTTCTACAGGCTTCTTGCTAAAGAACATATTTTATCAAAATAAAGATGAATGAGATCCCAAAATATTCTTTGGGTGATTTTCTTACAAGTAGTAAAATCTTTTACATGGTATGTCTAAAGTTTTCTCTTTGAGGCACAAAAAAAATATGCAGACACTAGGATTTTGTAAGAGTGAAGAAAATGTTTTCCACAATATAATTATATCTAGAGCTTCTTCCAGCTCCAAATCATTTTGTGCAAGCATTTTGGTAACTGAATCAAATATGTGAAAGCAAACAGCACAGTGAAGTAAATTAGAAATAAAAATGAGAGTATTTAAACCTAGTGAATGAATTTTCAACATATGGAAGGATTGAAAATTCTCCCATTAAATTAGTTAGTAAAACCAAAATCAGTAGCACAGGCTAATATACAAAAAAAGATTATACGAGTCAACCATTAAAAAATGTACCATGTAAATTAGATATCGGAAAAATAGTAAAATCAGTAGCACAGGCTAACATACACAAAAAATTATGAGTTAACCATTAAAAAATGTACCATGTAAATTAGATATTGGAAGAATAGTAACAGTAAAATGCCATATACTGATGTTGCACAAAAATGCTTTTTTGCAAGAATAAGCCTCAGGTCCAGTTTTGTTTACATCTTCAACAGATATATGTATCACATTCATGAAGTTACCAATTACATTGAACCAGGAAGAACTGCACATAAAAGGGAAAAAAATAAAAATAATTTAGTGCCCTCAGAGCTCAGAAGTTCCAAGCTTATAAAACCCAGGATAATCATGAAACAGGAATTAAGTATCTAGCTGCAAAAGAATCATAACAACATACTGAAAGTGAAGAAGAAACTTAAGAAGCAACAATGCTCAAAGTTATTTAAAACAGTTTTCAGAAATAAATATGATTCGGGTTTGTGAGACATTAGCCAGAAGACCAAAAGTTTGGTCTTCCTACACAAAAGCATCATGTTGGAGGAAAAAAAAAAATCCAAACAAACAAAACCCACACTTAACAGATGACCTTCAGACTAAGTCCAACAAATCATCCATGTGGAATGGTGTTGTAGGCACCAAGCTATGGAAAACTGAGCTAGAAAACTGAAAACGAGAAAAAGTTGTGTAAAAAAAGCAGACTACAAAATAGCTTGAAGAAAGTGGAAAGGAATGGAAATATACAGTTAGAACCAGTGCGTGCCTGCAGGTTCCAAATTACAAAGGTGATGAGGAATATGTAAAATGGCACAAAACATGGCTTAGAATACTGGCATGAAGTGACAAAAAAGAACTACTAAACATCACGTAAATCCTCCTGTCAGTGAGATGTAAGTGTTGAAATAATCTTCGAAAGCAAGCCTAATTGTTTAGAACATACATAAAACCTCACTGGCCAAGACAATATTAAAATGCACAAGTTTACAACCCTGCTTTAGCAAGCAGATGGACTAGAAAACCTAAATAATTTTTTCATCCCTAACTCCTATGATGATGTTCAGAAGATCTGACAGGCTCATGCACAATACCCTGCAGTCCTACAAGTATGTGAGCAAGTACAGTAAAAAGACATTGACATCGATTATGAAGACCAGCACAAAAATATATATACTCCACAACCTCTTTGTAAGGCTACATTTGTTTTGTTTTGATTTTTTAAAGGCACCTCATCCTCTAGCTATTGCCAGCTTTAAAAAAAAAAAATTAAAAAAAAAAAATCACTTTTCCATTTGAGCAAGAGCTCAATAGTGAGAAGGAAATATCTTTCAATTCACATTTCAACAGCCACTTCTTACATTCGAATTGTAATCAGAATGACAGTCTTTAAAAACAAGCATGCCGGCCTATTAGTTTTATGTACAGCAATTTAAACAACTGTAACTACATATTGTATTGTGTAAGCAAAAGCACAACATTCATTTCATACTCACACCATTACGCTTTGTATACACAAACTCAAGAGAACTCTTAATACTAAAACATTAAAATGCACCCATGGAGTCTTCCCTTACCAGACACATTTAATACATGTTTACAATATATATACACATATATAATATACATAACTTTTAGAATTTTTCAAATAAATCTTTGTAATTTCCTCTTCAAAAAGAAATAAAATAATGACACTGAAAGAAATATGAGTCAAGTACACAGAACTCTCACAAAGTTGAATGCTCAGTTTTGCAGCCAAGTTTCCCCCTTTCCATCATAACCAAAACACTTTATAAAAACTAAATAATCTGAATTACTATTGTAGTCATCTGTTTCATGGTAAAAGTTCTAATCTTATCTATGGAAATATATTGCATATCAATATGATGAAGTGACATATCTGAATATTCTGAGCAATAAAAGGTATTCCAGGATATTTTAGCAGTAAATATAATGTGTTGCAGGCTCAAACAGCACAGGTCAACCTTTTATTCTAAATAATACAGTTGATTTAAACTCTGAGATCAGCTTCAAATGTGGTCCCATCCCCAAATGCCACTCTAAAAACAACACAGTCAAACCCTATATTGGTATCTTTCAATGATTCCTTTTTAAAAAGTGTCAGTTTAAAGGTAAAGATTTATTTATCAGTTTCCAGTCTTAACCTCAGGCTGGTATGTAGAAGAGTTGTGTTGGGTTCTTTCCTACTCTCATCAGCACCAGAAATCATCTCCAACAGAAATTCTGCTTTCTATTCCCATTAGAGGAAAACACCAACTTCAAGCTTATCAGCAGTAATAACTCTGATGATGACACACAACAGAAAAGAATCCACTCACCTCCCTCTTTAAGAAGGGATAAAAAGACTAAAAGATCAGATTAAAAGTTATTTGTTATTTATATCAACAGAGAAACTCTGATTTCATAAACAAAGCACGTCTGTTGAGTAATTAATTACAAGAAGCAGTCACTCTTCAGGTAACCTGATCAATGGCACGATATGCCCAGTGAAGTGGACAAGTTAAAAAGTTCCACAAATGGTGAAGCTGGAAAATACCTCTAGAAGTAGCAGAATCTCTCAAACTGATGGAACTTTGTATAGTTCCCACCTATTGCACTAGTAGGACTCATACACAGCATCACGTATAAGTTTAGTCTTCAACAGAAATATTTCACTGCTATCCTTAATGCCCAGAATGATACCCTTTTTAGCAGGAAAGCAAGAGGAGATAAATGTTTGATAGTAAAATTGTAGGACAGCTTCTTTGGAAAGGTTTGTGATAATTTCTTGTGCCAGATCTCCAAGAATAAACAGCATTATAAATCTGAATAAGTTAAATCTGCTACTACAGTATATACAGACTGCTTCAGTCTGTTGTTAATTGGGACTAGACTAAAGGCTCAGCTTCTAGCCACGCGCTAATACAGTCTTTAAAAAATTATATAATTTTTTTTGCAAACTAAATATTTAGTGTATAACACAGAAGATGTAACAAAAACTTTACTGCATTTTAATTTATGTTAGTAATTTGCTTTCTTTTAATTGCATTTATCTTAGGCTAGCAGCCAGGTGGCCGAGATTAACTATCCACTACTACTCTCTGAACAAGATTTAGTTTATTAATACCAAAGGAATGACAAAGTACCTCTCACATGACACAGTAATGAGCATGTGAACTGACACTTTTTCCAGGTGATTTAATTTTAAGTACACTAAGATTCCTCAATAAAAAGCATCCTAGGAAGTTTCCCTCCTTTCCTACTCCCTGATGCAATTAGACCCCTTCTTTCCAGTACTCTGTTTTATTAATAGAGAATACATAGACCTAATTTCACCCAAGGCCTGCCTGGACGAAAATTCACACCCTCTGAAATAAAAGCATTTCTTTTGTTTTTTAACTATTTGAAACTGAGAGTTTCCAAGCTCTCAGCACCAGCTGAGCTCACAGAAACCAGAACAAACGTCAATTTAGAAAACACCACCCTGCAAAACTAAACACTTACAAACATTCTCTGAATTACAGGGCAGGATAAGAAGACTTATGCCCTCCTCTCCTCTTTTGTGCAGCTGGTTAAATATATACAAAGCTAGAGTTGAAAGGGAAGCACTCTGTCATACAAATACTTTAGCCAGGGCATCTGCTCCTGCACTGGCAATATAGCATTTGGAGGGGTGGAATGCCACATCATGAATGGACTCATCAAATTTCTTGCGATGAGCAGTAAATTCTTGGATGCAGGTCTTGCTTTCAAGATTCCACAAGCGAATTGAACAGTCATGACCTAAATAAAGAGAAAACAGTTGTCTTTATAATTCTCATGTCTGCCACCATTATGAGAAAAAGAAAATGAAATTTGAATGTACTTACTGCCAGACATCAAATACAAGCCATTGGGATCAACAGCTAAACTTGTAACTGCATCTAAGTGAGCTACCATGGAGTGGATCAATTTTCCTTTGAAAGAAAAAATTTATTTACATTATTTTCTGCAATTTACTTTGTTATCTGTATTCACTGCTTAAACCCTACTGCAGTTCATATTATAAATACAAGATCTTGTCCCCGTGATTGAATCATTAAAATTTTGCAAGAAGTAATTCTTTTAATGTTTATAGTCTCAGGAGAGCCACAGTACCACTATCACCAACTTTGTTAGACCTTTGTTTTATGTCTGCAAAACCACCGAGAAGCTGCAATCACTGTGCATTTTAAGTATCTGCCCATTAAGTGAATTAAGCAAGTTCAGGAGTAAGATCTTGACTGGGAAGGAGGGCAGGGGCTGAGTATACTAATAAGCAATAAATATAAACTACATAAGAATATGGGATAATTTTAGTCATCTCAGAATTAATGTTCTATTACAGCTTATTATAATTACAATAATGATTTAATGTTAAAAAGAAGAAATCACGGGTCAAATGTGGGGTTTTTTGTTGCAGAAAATAATAAACCAGGGGAAAAAAAATGCATGGCCGTTTCCTCTCCTATTTATTACAGAACTACATCATCAAACAAATCAGCTATTTTCAGCTTTTTCTTCAGCTTCCATTAGGTCCTTTCACTTCTTGTTATTTAATATACATCTGGAGAGTAGAAACCTTAAAATAACAAAAGTATTGAAAGACGTCAATTTAACTTTTAAGTCAGTGTGACCTGGAAGCAGAGAAGTCACAAACTGAAGATTATCAAGATCCACAGTCAGAATACCAGATTAATACTACCATTCCTATCAAAAAGTCCTTTAAAACCTAAAAGGTTTATAATTACACATCTCAGTGCAATTCTCAAAAAGTATAAGCTGTCCAGCTCTTTCTGCAGAAGTCAGAGATCTAGAGAAATACAGTGGATCAAATTGAGAACGATGCCTAGAAGGGAACTTCTACCTCCAAGCCATCAGGCAGAGGTCTTGGTAGCACTAAAGGAGTGCCAGAGCTTCCTGCCCTCAGATCAAAATAACACAGACAACATCACAGAAGAAACATGAACATAAGCACATGAAGATTTTGAAAAAGCTTCTTTTTATGTGAAATATTGATAACTCCCATACATAAGGAATTTTAAAAGAATGGATAGAAGATGATGCAGGTTCCTTTTAAGTGGGCTGGCAATCTTTGGGCTCTACTGGTGATGAGAGATTTCTGTTTCAGAGGATATCCAATTCTTGACACCCCTCAGCATTTATGTGAATAATATTAATCATAATAAAATTCCATTTATGTTTTATGTTATACAACGGCTATGACTAGGACCTGCTGAAAAGATGCATACCTGTATTGTTGTCGTAGAATTTGATGTGTCTGTCTTCATGAGCAGTGATACTAATTGGAAGAGTTGGATGGCTGATGACTCTGTTTATCTGACAGGAGGAACTGACTGCTAAGAAAAAACCCACACATATCAATACATGTAAATTGCTAAGTTCTTTGAAATACTGCTACTAAGAAATAAATATGCAATCAATCTTATTTGCAAAGTAATTTTTTCCTTTATATAATGGAAATTCTCAGCCAGCATCTTATGTGGTTTAATCTAAAATACTTTCCAAATTACACACACACAGAGGCATATATAAACCATATGTATGAGTGTAAATACGAACAAATAAGGTTCAACTTTTGGCCATGATTTTAGATGGGTGCATCAGCCAAGAACGTGAAGCCAAAAAGTGAGTGAAAATACCTTTTCTCACTTCCCCACCTCCACACTCCTCTTCTTGTAAAGCCAAACTTTTTTCATAACATACAGACAGTACGGGAAAATTAACGCCACAGGCAGCATGTTTCCAAGCAAACAAGATCCCATGCCCTCACCCTCACAGAGCAAAACCCACCTACTACTATTTGATATACATGGATTAAAATTCTTATTGAAGAAAAGGATGTTAGACTATTCACAGGAGAGCCACCTTCCTAGCCTTCAAGAATCTTGACATATCATATATATACACATACACGCCACTCCCCGCCCGCCCCTCCCGCCCCCCCCAATAAAGTATAGGACTTTTTTGACTAGAAATCTAGGCATTGCTCTGATGCACAGCCTATTGCAAGTGTGGGCTTAAGAGGCATAATTACCACAAAAACACAAATAGCCACTTCACAGAACAGCAAAATACACTTATCTTCTTTCATGTGGGAGTTGACTGTATTTAGTTAAACTGCCGCCAAAGAACACTCACATCATCTAATCAAAATTCTTACTAAAATAAACAAAATAGAGTACTAGTATAGGACCACTTGCTACTAAGGTGGTAAAGACATCAATTTACATCTTTCTATAAAAATCTGAACTGTCAAGTAGTGTCAGCATCCACAGGACACTTCAAAATTATGGAAGTGCAAATTAAGGAAAAAACACATTCATATTAATAAACCCCCCTAAAATTACTAAAAGCACATGAGACTGCATCACAGCCAGCTATCCTCACAGTTTTAAAATGGCAAGTAGAGTGAAGCTTATACTGAACAGCAGAGTCCCTAAGTGGTGGTGGTAGGTTATTTCAGGTGATTCTTGCCTACTTCTTGTAGAAATAATATTTTTTTTTTTAAATACATGTAAGCTTTATAGTACTGTTACATAACTAAATATACTAAACAGGGACTGCTGGTTGCCATACACAGTCTCGTTTTCTTAAAGGAATATTACTGAATTACAGAAAGGAGGAGGTGATGAAAAAAATAGAAGAAAAAAAAAAGAGAGAAGAAAGGTAACTTCCACAGAGTAGATATAACTGATTAAAGACTGTTTTTTCAGACAGGAATAAAAAAGGAAAGACTGTTTTTTCAGACAGGGTTAAAAAAGGAAATCCTGCACAGTAAGGAATAATATAAAGAAGGGAAATGGTACTTTCCATTCCCTCTTATAAAATGACAGAGTAATTTAACTATTTTAAAACAGACAAGCAAAGCCAACAGGAAGGGCTTACTCCCTTTTAAAAATATAATTAAATGGTAGAATTCAGTTACAAAACTTTCAGGGGAAAAATTATCAAATTTTTTAAAAAGACTGAAGTTTATATTATTAACAGGCTACCATTTTAGCCTGAATATGGAACTTCATGCTTCAGCTCATTCCTGTCTCTTTTCTAATGCCAGGGTAAAATAATTTACTGATAGCAGGCTCCTTACATTTTCCTCTAAAACTTCTGATATTGGACACTGCCATGATCCAAGGCATTATATTGGACCTTATGAATACTCTTCCACTGGAGCTTTGCTTTTCTTCTACAGTGAAAACTTCAACTAAAGCCCAACTGCAAATGAACCAAGAGTATACATAAAACTTAGAAAAGGGAAGAAAATAAAATAGGAAAAAAGAATCCACAAACACAAACTCCCAAATTTTAATAAATTCAACTTTAGATTTTCCTGATATTACCTCTATCTTGCAATTTTGACTATGGAGAGAATGGAAATCTTGAAGCTGCAAAGATCATGAGGCTGTATAGAAGAAACCTGTGCTTTTCCTTGTGCTACTGTTCCTTGAAGAGGAACTCAGATAGTGTGGGCTTGTTTCTTCTACCTTCATTCAAAAGTACATGTACTCTTCTGCTACTGAAATACCCACAAGGTCTGCTGTAGTAGTAATAATTTACTCTTACATCTCAAAAACACAGCTTGTAACATAATTCATGTTATAATTTATCATGACACTGCCTAATTGGAAACACTGAAAAGACTATCACCAGTATTGATCTTAAACAAGCCTTTTTTTTTTTTTTTTTTTTTTTTTCTTTTCCAAATACATACTAGTATCCACACTGGACTCCAGGGTAAGAATTCGTTGCCGTGTCTCCATGTTAAAAATGCTAGTGTGTCCACTGTTAAATGATGCTACCATGAGGCTTGGGTCACTGCTCACAAGATCAACTGACGAAGGGATTCCCATTTCTAGAAAACAATGTAGAGAACATTTCCATAAGATTTAGTTGGTGTAACAAAAACCAAAAAACAAACGAAAAACCCAACCAGTAAGGACTTCAATATCATAAGGGCCATGATTATGAAAGGAAATGTTACATTTTAAAATCTACATTATACCGATCTAAATAGATTGCCCTGTATGATCACTATTTTAATCCTATTTTTGTTACACATATCAACATTCTTTACTAAGATGCTGCATCTGAAACTGCAGCTGGACAGAAATCTACTTTGAAATTAAGAAAGCAAAACACCCTGACCCCTTCTTTTTCTTCCTTTAAATCTCAAACAAACCTCCATTGCATCAAGTAAAAGGACATAAAATTGAAGTGGTAAAACCATCTACATGAGAGATGATTAATGTTATTATTAACCTGGGCAAATTCAGAGCTTAAAAAACTCCAGAGCTTTCCAGGTGCAGGTTTTATATGCTGACACTATCAGCATGGAGCACGGAAAGTTGCATAAATACTTTGTAAACTCATATTACAAGGCTTCGTCCATCCTGCCTATTATGGTATACATCTGAACTTCTTACACTGTAGCTACCTGAGCACTATAGGACAGAAGGCCAAATCAGCAGAGCTTGGGTATAGAAAATATCCCTTAAAATTTTTCTCTTAAAATGTCCTGTTCACCACCTGCTAAGTGAAAGAACACCAGCGGTTGCAACAGATGCCAGGAGGAAATGTGAAACACTGACTGTTAATCAACCTAATCCATGGATCCAGATAACGCAGGAATATCATCGCCTCTTTCTAAACCTAAGATTCATGGGAAAAACATCTTTTTTGGACATATGACCTCAAGAATGCTGGTCAGCAATGGTGGTACTTATCTAGAGGTACTCCAAAAAAGCCAAAAAGGATTGGTGTAAGAAGAAAGCATGTATTGTTTCTGAAGTGACCTTTTCTACCAGTGCCACACCTGCTTATTTGCAGCTTCCTGGTAAGCCTACAATCGTTAATCTAAAGAACTTAAATGATGACTGCTAGATATTTTAGAGAGTTTGTTCAAGGTTCTCAATAAGCCATAGGAAAACTCAGTTTCAAAGGAGGATCTTTGAATTTCACAACTGGGTTTCATTCCGGTTTGGAATATAAAAAACCCCAAGATTAACTCCTGTGAGGGAAGAATACTCCCCCTCCCCCCTTAATTTAACAATTAAAACCCAAACAAACAAAAATCAAAACAAAACAAACAAACAAAAAACCCAAACAAAAAGAAAACACTACCAGGAAGTTTTCAAAGTAGACAGGTAAGCAAGCTGGCAGCAAACCAGTTATGTTTTTCACAGAACCCTGCAGACCTTGGGAAACATAGTTCTGCAAGAACTAAAACACATGAAACATTTCTGTTTTGCTCAGTCTATATTAACTAACATGTAACGGCAGATCCGACCAGCTTTACACCGTAATTCAGTAAGTCTGTTCAGTTATGTCGAAGTTTATTTGGCCTCAAAGTTGTTCTGAAGAGCCAAGGAACTGTCTTGGTTCGTGGGTTGCCTTTAGGACCATCAGCTCTAAGAGAGTTTGGCAATGTCAACAGGCTCATTCTAGAGCACTTAGACAGCAACTTCAAGCAATTAGGCTCTAAACAGTAGGATTTTGATTTGTGCGTGACATTTCAGTAACTGGAGTTAGTTTTTGTGTAGCAGTGTTATTGCTATTTAGTTAATGCACAAACTCAGAAATTCAACTAGAATATGTATGTTAGAGGCACAAGGAACATAATCTGGAAGGTACAATGACACGGGCCTGAGACAAAGCACTGACTACTCCAAACCTCTGTTGGGGGAAGAAAGGGTTTCTTTATTCTGGACAAACCAAAAGCAAGGGCCTAATGGAAACTCAGTTTGAATCTGAACTACAGAGTTGACACATTATACTCCATGGTTCTAGTAACATCAGCAGATCATCTGCAGCAGTTGGCTTTTAGATGCAAGTGACTGTCCCCCTGTGTGTAGGTATCTATTCAGCTGGCGTCAAAGGAGAAGGGATCCAAAATTTACTCTTCCCAAAAACATTCATAACAATATAAAATCCAGCAAATCAAACAAGATAGATTTCTATTCAGTAGCCAAAATTATGGCAATCTGAATAGTGATGCTCATGCACTTTAAGGTAGGGCAATTTTCTGTACCTTGATTATCATTAAATATATTGAGAGCTGGAGCAATTTCTGTAGCTTTCCATAGACGTATAGTACCGTCTGCTGAACAGGATAGCAAACGCTGGTGTGCTCCACTGTAAACCAGACCCCACACTGCATCTGTATGGCCTACAAAAGCACCTCTTAGAACAGAAGGATCTGCAAACAAAACACAAGAAAACACATTTCAAAACAAAATTTGAATTAAGTCAATAGTTGCATCTTGGTCTGTGTTTATGGACCAACCTTAAAAAGCCAGTCCATAAAACAACCAAGATCAATCAGGTCATAGCAATACAGAAGTCTCAATTATTCTTGTATGAAGATGCTTGAATTTCATCAGCACATGTGGCATTCAGTTATGCAGTTTACAACTAATGGAACAAAACAATTTCTCAGCAGAAGGGGCAGTATCAAAGTTTGAAAAACACACTTTGATTTTAAAATTCACTCTCAAAAAAACCATTAATGGAACATCAGTCCCTTTTCCCAAAAGCCAGCTTTGAGGCCAACCGCATCTGAAGCTATGAGAAGTGAAAAATGTTTTAGAACACAGACACAAGGCTGATGTCTGTTCAGATCTGGTAAATCTTACCAAACTGGGCCTTTTTAGCTGTTTGCAGGCAACATTAACAACTTTGGTCTCAGACTATACGACCTCTTTTTATCTCAGCTGCACAGAGATTTGTTGAAGAAAAGAACATTAAAATACATATTTGTTGTACTTGCCAAGTATCAGGTTTAATCCTGTACTTTTTCAACCTAGGTGTTTCTCAAAATTGTGATGAGATCAAGGCCTTTTTAAAGAAACTGACAAATTCTATCTTCTCATGAACCAGGATCAGTACTACTAAAAGTAATTGAAGCCATTCAATTTTCTCTTTTAAATTCTCAAAGAAGCATTACCTACAAATTTTACTATTTTAGCCACATAACATTAATGTCACTAAATATATCATTTCACTGGTGAGTGTGACAGTGACGTACCGTAAGAGTCATAGGGATCGATGTTTGGGTTGGTTGTATTCCAGCCATGGATGAGGCCATCTGCTCCCCCACTGTAACACTGTTCACCATTACTGCTCATCACTACACAGAGCACTGGTCCACTGGAAGAAGTCCCCCCACAAAGAAATGTTGACTATTAACATTTTCATTATGTAAAAAAAAAAAAAAAAAAAACAAAAAACAAAAAAAACACAACAAAAAAACACCAACAAAAAAAAAAAACCAACAAAAAAAATCAACAATCTTCACATTTCCCCGTTG
Organism: Astur gentilis; assembly: GCF_929443795.1. Classification (NCBI taxonomy): domain Eukaryota; kingdom Metazoa; phylum Chordata; class Aves; order Accipitriformes; family Accipitridae; genus Astur; species Astur gentilis. The sequence goes on along the minus strand of NC_064907.1, from coordinate 2,419,860 downwards.
GATACAATTCACTTGCTGCACGACTGCAATAAAAATTCTGCATAGTCAGACCATATGCTACAACACTTCCCACAAAAAAACCTCCACAGTATTTGGTACTGTAACTACAATCAGGACAATTTAATCATTATGCACATGAAAAGTAAAAAGTGTCATGCTTTTAAACTATAGGCTTTGTTATTTTGCATAAACAGCTTTTTTCCCTTTTTTAAAGATCTAAGGCTCTTTCATGAAATCAGTTCAGTAGATTTAAATTCACTGCAAGCAGCTTCATTTTACAGATGCACATATCTGACAGAGGCAAAAGCTGCAATGATGAACAGAACACCTAATCGAACATGAACTATATAATTTGTAGGTTTTTCTTTTTAAAACTGTGGTGTACCTAGCTCCAGACATAAATAATTATGCAGAAAGGAGATGAACATATGCAGATACTTTAAATAGCATGGGAACTAAAAGCATCACAAGCAATCACTTTCTGACAAGGTGGAAATTACTTTTTAAAAAGATTCTGCGTCTGTTTAAAAATCACCTATTTCTCAAAATATGACAGTGTTTCTGAGGAAATACTCACTTATGTGCTCTGAAGGTATATATTGGCTCTACATCAAGAGAAGCACTCCTAAATGAAGTACAAGAAAATGTTAGCATGTATATGATCTTACAAAATGCTTTACCATAATGTGCCAGAATTGCTAAATTCTTAAAATCACTGCTACGTCTTTTGAAGTGTTTCCCCACAACTTCCTCTCCCAACATGATTTTTCATATGTCTAGGAATTCTTTGCATTCTTTCCAAATATGATAGGATTTGTTGGTTTGGTTTTTTTGTTTAAAGACCTTCAAGGTAGAGAGGCCACAAACTCTCACACACCAGTCAAACCAGTAGGTAGATACTTCAATTGTAGGGAAGGAGTGGAGGGCCATCAGCATCACATGGAATATATAATTAAGTGTTCCAAATCCCTACCCAGAGCAAAGGAGCTTATGACACCTTGGTTTTATATCAATGCTGTAGCACAGTTACAAGCCACTTCAACAACTGCTGCTCTGGACTTTACCAATCCAGTGCTCATTACAGACTGCAAGACCACCACATGCTTTGCCCAGTCCTCCTAAAAGGTATGATGTACTCCCTTACTATGTTAGCCCCACTATGAATTTGCTCTAATTTCTGCAAATCCCCAACAACATGCAAAAGACAGTGTACAAAGGAACCTAGCAACATCTCAAAGTTTAAAGCTATACACATCTATATGCATATATGTGTACACGTATATATAAAAATGCATTTTTATACAATTATATACACATGAAAGCACACTAACAGGCCACACTCAAATATTTTCACTAGTAAATTAATTTGCCATGTTATCTACACAGAAAATACAAAAAAGTGAATGGTTTTCATTTTCACAAACAAAACACATTCACAAACACACATGGATTTCTTCTGGCACTCTTTAGAAATCTCCATTCTTCTCTAAGAGCTTGTTTTCCTACTCTTGAGTTCAAGGAAAAATTTCCATTAACAACAAAGGCCATGCAGTGAAGTGGCATCTACAATTTTTTTTTTTTCCCCATGAATGAAAATGTTTTTTGAAACAAAACAATCTTACTTTTTTGCTGGGGCTGTTTTTTGTAAATTCCACATTTTTAATGTATGGTCTTCTGAAGCTGTTATTAAGACTGGTTCAACTGGATGAAAAGCAAGACCTCTTATTCCATCAAAGTGACTTCTTAATGTGAATTTGGGGTTCCAAGTCTTTCTCAATGCATCCTTATTGTTTGCTATCTAATAAAAAAAAAAAAAAAAAAGGCGCCAAACTTGTAAGTATTCTGGAAGGCACAAGGAAAGGAAGAAATCAGAAATTTAGTTTGGCATTTTCAGAAGATGTCAAATTACCTCACCCACTTCTCATAGCAAGCTGCTCTTGAGCAAAAGTCCCTTTAACACTGATCAGACAATTCAAAATGAGAACAAAGGCAGATGTATTCCACAAAGGCAACCAGTAATGTTGCATCCACAGTAATATATTGTGTGCAAATCTGAAATACTCCATGTGTCTGTCAAGTTATACAATGTAAAAACTGAAAAGTACCTTTTTGACTGATACTGCTGTGAACTTAGTTTGGTATTTGAAATTTGATCTATACCTACTGGCTCACTCATTAACATGGCCTGACTCAACCAAGCTGTGGTCCCTGAATATCCGAAGTACCACTGACAGGGCATCTCTGAAGTAAAGATCTAAGAGAAATAGAGAAGTGTCTAGCAGCACAGAAAGGAACACAACCTAACTCACCTAAGGCAACACAAGCTCTGTAATAATGCAAGACAAGTAAAGCTTGCCAGAAAAAAACCCAAACCCACAAGGAACCCCCCAAAACTGGTGAGCAATAAGCTATCATATTTACAGACATAATTATGTGGCAATAAATGCATTTTAACAGATACAAACAGAAAGCCCTTAAAAAAAATAACAGTTACTTCAACATTGCTCTCTGAACAAATGTTGACATAAAATGCTAAACAGACTTTTATCACTCTGTCAGTCAACACTGCCATATTTAAATTTACCTTCCCATAATGACTGCTGATGGTGGTTATGGAAAACCAGGAAAACAAACAATTGTGACTCAAATATTGATTATTTCATTATGTTGAAAGCTACAGATAATTCCGAATGATTTAGTATCATTAACTGCAAAGAAGAGACAACTATTCTGAGCTACTTCAAGAACCTACATTTCATTCTGGAATGTGGGGTGAGGGAGGGGGGGAAGGTTTAACAACACAAGTGCTTTTTCTTAAGCTCTGTTACTTCTGGATTTAGTAATAAAAATATGCTCCAATTAACAGGTTCTACAGATTTTACACAATAAGAAAGGAGTTGTAACAAACAGCACGTTTAGTTTCATCATACTTCTTAGTAATTATGTACTGTCTTGCTCAGGAAGACAAGTCAGGTTTTTTGCCAGTGTACTGAGCTGAGTTGGCTCAACGAGGGAACAGACACATGCTTGAGCTGGTGCAAGGAGGGGCAGGACTGCAAAGTTAGCAGCTCTGGCAGATTTTCTGGAGATTGGCCAAGAAAGTCTCAGCAAAAAGGGTACAAGATGTACAGAGTATCCACAAATATCTGGAGAGGAACTTGGTTGCCTCAGCACAGGCATCTAATGCCGATTAAGTGATGGAGGGAACCCTGCCTGTCCTCCAGCTGCCATAACAGCAGCACAGGTCCTGTGTCACATCTATGAAAGCCACAAAGACACCTCAGACAGCCTAACAGTGCATGCCAATTCTGGCAGGATAATATTCTCCATTTGCTCTTCATTCATTCAGAGATGTTCTTCCAAAGGAGTCCAAGATGATCAGCTTATAAATTGGGAAGTAGATGGAGGGCAGCCCCAGGCAGCAGCGGATGTGGGAACAGATCCCAGCCATGACACACCACCTGCCTGTCTGCACCACCATCACTCCTCTTCACCCACCAGTCTCTCACAAGCTGTGAGAGAACAGCTCTCACAGCAGCCAGCCTAACAGTGAGGTAAGTGAGACCTGAAAAGCAGTTTGGGGCAGGGGGCAGGAAGGAGGTTCAGACCCCAAATTAGCACCTGATCTGGATTTGCCACTAATAGTAATAGTTGTGTCTATACAGACAACTTGAAAACTCCAGAAACAGCAATTGCATTCAAGTAGGATTATGGACACTTCTCTTGTTCAAAGTTGCAGGAAATCAAGCAAGGGCCTACTGCAAAGTCCAAAACCTTCAAGTCAGTACATAGTATTAAATGTAATGATTCTGTAGTTCAGATACTCCTACATACAGTACTCAGTCTATTATATTTTTATGAAGCTTCTTAATCTACGCAGAATACTAGGGAAAAAACAGAACCAATCGAAGTGAATGTTTGTTAAGACAACAATGTGTAAAGGAAGAAAAACTTAGTAGTATTGGCTACCAATCTGGGAAATTTCATCTCGTTAGATATTCTAAAGAACTTACCCACAAAAGGACCTTGAATTACCATTAATAACCACTTACATCATAAGTCAATGAATCTGCCTCATTGGCTACTGTAAGGCCTGCCAGTTCTCCAAGACCCAGCTCATTTTCAAGGGCTTCATCTGTTCCCATAATGAAAGATTTCCCTGAAGAAGGAGGGAATGTTAAAGCTTCCACTGCAAGAAAATAAAACAAAAATATCCTGAAACATAGTTTTATACAACATCGATTAACAAAAGCATAGTTTCCACTTCCAAAATACTAAACGTCTCCCAGGTAGCCGAGGGGAAAAAAATATAAAGATACACATAAAAAATAGCCATTCTAAAGATAATCACTGTACTTACCAATAAACAGTATCCTCTGAACATAATACTTACACTTGAGGTGTGCATGTCTCAAGACAGTAAGTGTAATTAGCCACAGGAGGGAGGAGTACACTACCATTCACCCATATATAATGCAAAAGTAACACAGAAAAGCTCAGGCCCTTCCCCAACTCAGCTATAAAATATGCAAATAGGCTCTGGAGAAGTAGCAAAAATGTAGATAAGAATAGCTGGTGGGAGCAGCTGGACTGTTCCTTCCTAAAACCATATCCACACATCCAAAAGCATGTCTACAATGAAGCAGTTTACATGCACTCCAATCTAGCAATATGACTGGAAGCTGACAATTCATCACTACTTTTAAAATCAGTTTAACTACTAAACAGGTTAGTCAGCACTGAATTCCAGGTTTTTATAGCAGTATCCAAACTTAACTAGTTCACAGCTGCTATAGCACACCTATAGGAGCTCCAGTCACTGTAACATAAACACATCCATAGGCAGATTCACTAGAAATGGGAGGATCAAAGGCTAAGAGGAGTACAGTTCACAGGCTTATACCACATAAGACTGTGTACCGAGTGGTGCAACTTGAAAGAAGCTGTGTCTTTACCAACTTCCCTGTACAATAGCTCTCCAAGTCTACACATCACAAAAGGGGGACTGAATAGATGAAAATGTGTTATCTTCTGGACACAAGAGACTTCATTCAATTTTATACACCTTTTGTCTCAAATTACAAGGGTTTTTTCAGTAAATTACAATTTTTTCCCCTTTTAGCTCCATTGTAAATACAAGCCTTGGCAAATACTGTTGCTACCAGGGAGAGTGGAAAGGAAAAACCATCTCATTCTCGGCATCTTATTTAGTCTAACAGCACCAACACTAAGTTAAAACCAAGCAAACTATGGTTTACAATGAATAGCCTGATCTGTTCAGGCTGCTTCCCTCTTGTCCCAAAGGCATCAGGTTCAGATGCTATTCAATTCCTCTCCAGTCCGCCCAGTGTAAAGCAAGCTAATCTTCCTGTGTTCTTTCCGTTCCACACTCATACCTCTATTGAGTGTCCTGTTTGCTTTCTATTACTTTTTACAACCAAATAAAAGCCTTTCAAACTCTGCCATTTGATTAGGTCTCTTAGTTATTACCTTTTAATCACAAACATCTCTTCCTTTCTTCACCCTGGAGCCTAAACTACCATTCTCTTTTTCTCTCTTTTGAACTTAGGGTGTAATATTCCACTCAACAAGCAATACATATAGGACATCAAATTTGAAAAGTTACTAGAATAAAAAAAACACCTGTATGCCAAAAATATCATAGAGTCTCAGATTTATTTTTCTAATACTGAACTCTGATAATAATCAGCTGTCCTCTTCTGTTTTTGTGAGAGTCCATCTGAGTCTCTGAATTAAAAAACACATTCTGGAAAGGACATGAAAGTAGAGCTCTGCTAATATGGCTCAGTACATGTGAGAAAAGTTGGAAAGGAAACATTCAACAAAAAATTCCTCCACTTCTCAAAGTGTTGCTAAGTTACCCCCTTCTTTCATAAAGAAAATCACTGAGTGTTTAAGAAATAGAACTACTGAGATCTCTGGTAACTATGCCACACGCCGGGGCTTTTTATGCATCTTAATTATAACTTGGCCGACCTACTTTTCATGCTCACTGAAAGACTGCTAAGTGAAACCCATGTTTTGCTCATTTTTCAAAAGACATATTTACCATTTAAATAAAGAACATGATACGATCTTCCACAAATTAATGTAGCCTCATATATTTATTTTATTGTGCTGCATATTATAGCAATTCAAATGTTGAATCAAACAGATGACTTGGCAACTTTCAGACATAACACTACAGTAACCACATGCCTCATTGCAAAGATGCGTGGCTTTCCATACTTGGACTAGCTGCTATGAGAATTTTTTTTAATTTTTGGAACACATTATGGAAATTAACATACTGGCAAGCTGTAAATTGTTCTGTATGATTGACTACACAATCACCACATGCATTTAAAAGCTATACCTAGTCCCTTTTGTTTACCTGCAGAGCTTGTATCTTTGCACTTAAAAAAAGAACACGTACATATGTGTGTGTATATATGTATACATATACATACATTTAAAATTATGTTCATGGGGAGAAAACAGATGCCCTTATGTCCTGAGAGTTTATGTTCCACACTTGACTGCCAGGCCTGAGCACAAACAAAAGCAAGTGACTTAAGATCCTCATATCCACCAAGTGCCAAATGTTCAACGGTATTCAGCCAAGACTTTACCTAGGTAGGGGTCTTGGCCTTACTAATAGTGACCAGAGGGGAGGAATGGAAATGCCATTTATCACACTTAGACAGAACTCATAATGCTGAATCAGTATTTGTAAAGTGCTCAGACAGTCTTAGAGAATGATCTTTAGACAGAAGTAACTATAAACATCTACCCTTTACAAAGGTGTATGCACATTTTTAATACTTACCTTCATCCGTCCTGTTTATCTCATGTTCAATGAGCCTTGAGCTACTGGGCCTAGAAGAAGGTGCAACGGATGGCTGTAATGAAGGGAGATCATCAACATCTCTCAAGTTTGCAAGCATATCTTGCAGCTTTGACCTGTTGGGCCCTAACCAGAAAAAAAACAAAAAATTAAATGGTTTATGCATAGTTCATGACAGCACGACTTACAGCAGATATGCTATGACAGCACATGCAACAATGGATCCTACCCTACATTATAACGTTACCACAGAAAAACTAATGAGCACCTATTTTCATCAGTAACTAATCATCGAGCATGAAATGAATTTCTTGAAAAGAAAGTGATAAAAGCAACTGAGAATTGTGAACGCACAATTTTCCCCACATTTATCAACTCATACTGCTACTTGCATGGGATGCTGAAGAATGCCTCCAACTGAGTCACACTGATTATTAGAATATTTACTTTTCCAAAACAATAGCTGACATTTGTGAATATTTTAAACTTTGTGCATCAGGTACTTTGTGCAGCATATTCTTATGACAACATGATTATTTTAAATTTATTTGTGCAGTAGTGTAGTATTGTGAACTATATAATCCAAAATGTTACATTAAAAAATAGAAATGCAACTGGATTCACTGGCCTAATTCCTGAAGCTATGTATGGTGAAGACCCATGCCCTTCTTGACACTTACCTGTGCTTTGCTCCATCATTTTCCCACATCCCTGTTTTGATTGTTTTATATAGGATTGAGGCTGAAACATATCTTCGGTAGTTTTTCCTGTTGTAAGTTTAATTAAGAATGGGAAAATGTCTTACCCATAGTCCATTATGTTTTTTCCTAGACCAGTAAATAATACAGCTATTTTTAAGCAGCTTTAACACAGAAGTGTACTCTAATATATGTATTCTCTCATAAAACCATTCTATGATTCTATTACTACTTCACAGGAGTGTTTACTACAGCCTTGCAAAATCATAGTTTACTAATGCAGTTGCAAACTCTACTTTGTCCACCCTAACCATAATGACTGATAATAAACTAAATTGTATTTAACTTGTCTGTCACAAAAATATTACTTGATTCAGGAAAATAGTAGGTAGGATTTTGCAAGATTGTTTTACTGTAACATCTGATTTATAAAAACAATATTTTACTTAATAGCAGTTCAGCGTCTAAGCACCATTTATGATGAGATTAAAGTCACAGAAACAAACTTTGTACAATTTAATGTCAAGATATTTAGTCCCTTCTTTTTCCCTGGACTTCTTTCCTCACACTCTTCTTCACTATGTGCAATATCATGAATAGCTGAAAATACGCTGTGATTCTTCCTGATTTTTCTGCATTGATGCCCTTCCAACGATGGTTTGTCCATGGAAAGATGCTTAATTTCTGTACTGCAGTAAACCATTTGGTATCCCAAGATCAAACCAATCAAATCAATCCAAAAGGTACTGTAAATGTACTGAGCAGTAGTTATCTTCATGAAGGAGCACTGGATGTCCAAGTGCTGCCTTAGATGAGGAATTTTTCTCATAAATATATAAAACATGTTCCAATAATATCTATGTCTATATTAACAATTAAATATTAAGTTTTATTATAAAAAATAAAAAGCACTCAACAGCTGTTCGAGAATATAATTTCAACAGTTTGATTAATAATTTCTGCTAAGTTAACCCTACAACTATTTACCCTGAACTACACAGCACATCTGTATATTTTAAAAATAACAGACAACTTACAAAAATCAATTTCACTGAAGTCATATATTGGTATGCCCTCTCCATCTTAACTATAAAGAAATTTAGAGTCAATTTTGTGAATCATGAATACTTTAGTTGGCCAGCTCAGCTTCTTGTCCGACTTGCAATTTATTTCCAGTAACATAAATGATTCCAAAGATGACAAAAATATCATTTGAGAAATTTCAAGTATGGTAACGATTTACTTTTTTTTCATCAAAAAGAAAAAAAGTGGTTTAGTTTGTGTATTTGATAGCATAATTTCAGCAACATAACCAACTGCTGAGCAGCAGCTTATCACAGTATCAATACAAAAAGTAAAACAAGTCAGCCTCAATGATGCGAGGATCTGATGCCTTTTGCATCGTTACGCGTGTCTCTTCGGAAGTGAGAATTTTCTTGGTACTCATAAGCATCTTCCCATAAAGAGAGAAACATCCCTCAAATTTCTTACTGGGCTACATGCAGTATTATTAGTTTATATCATTCACATATGAATTCTCAATATGGCTATATGTTTGAAATATAGCTGTGAATACAGTGTTTCATTTTAAACACTTCATCTGAGTTCAAAAAGTTTTAAAGCTTACTTATCAAAAAACATTGATTTTACAAAATAGATTTGTATTTCAAGAAATATAACAAAAAATACAATACAGGGCTAGAAACCGTATTTCAGATACTGATCACAGTCTTTTTGTTTGGATAACAATAGCCAACATTTTAAAAAGCTAGTCCCACAGGTGTGAAAGTCAATAAATAAATCCTGTGATTTACAAATAAACTGGTCAGGGTTGCTTCCTATTTCGAGCCCTGCATAACAAATTATGATGACAGCATGACTTTCATGTTGTGAATGTTAAGTATAAACAGGGGTAGAAATTAACCTGTTTTCTCCCTCTGTCATCTAATAGGATACTCAAGACAGTTTCTGGTTTGGGTTTGGGGTTTTTTTTTGGGTGGTTTTTTTTTTTTTCATACCAGACTTTAGCTCTTCCTCCGAAACTGGCATGTTTCCAGCTAAGAAAGGGTTCTGAAGTCTTCTATATTAAAGTGTGAACTATTAAACCAATGCCTTTTACAATTTAAGTTTCTGAATAACAAAAGTACAATCCATGCCCAAAGCAAGAATTTTTAATTAATCCAACACCTGGTTGGAAGAAGTTATATCTAATCCACCTATTTATCAGGTAACTTGATTGACTGTCATTAATTTCAACCCCTGAGAACTGGTGAACAGGAAAGCAGTCAGGAGCAGCAAAGTAAAAGAGTAAGTAATTTTAGGAAAACATTGAAAGAGAGATAGAATTAAGGGTGTGAAAGATGTGAGATTTATGATTTTAAGGTGCAATGTTTTCCACTTACTCTTCACCCCCTTTTTCCCCTTGCGCTCCTTTTTGTATTGTTCCTTGAGTTTGGTTATTACTCCCTGGTCGACATTCCAGGCTTCAGGCATGAGACACTGGTCTTCCTTTTCTAAACAAAGTAAAACAAATGAAACATCCTTTTTCAATAACGTCACCAAGTGATCTCCACTGAAGGAGGTAACAGCTGCTGTCAACGGCATTTGTCTTTTATTTTAAACAGACAGAATTAGCACCAAGCTTGTGAAAGCTGTAAAACTGCTACTCACATTCCACTTCTACTGCTCAGAATTTTCTTAACAAAAAATTGAGATGAAATTTCACATGCCTAATTTCTATAACCAAGCACATAGCTGTTCAGAAACGTAAGCAACATTTACTTTAAAATAAATCAGGACATATTTTCCAGCTTTTTTTTCCTCTAGGGAAAGAATTATTACATTTAGAAGCAGCAGCTATGTTACTGGTCAACATAACTTTACAACTCAGACGTTGCGTTGCATTTCAAATTCTCATTTCATTGCCTTTGTGCTATGTTGTCATTTACACAAAGCAGCAACACATTTAAATCATTTTGGAACACAGTATACATGTCACTAAGGTTTGAATAAAATCTTAAAGCACTAAAGCCATGAAATTTCACAGAAACTGGAAGGCCTGAGTTACTAGTCTTTGAGAAAATACACAAAACACAAAACATTTCAACATGCCTAATGAAAAAAAGAATCCCCACTTTAAAAAAAAAACAAACAACAAAAAAACCCCAACCCATCTCTCTCAAATTGCTTCCCCTGTGACATGATACAGGGAAGTATTCTTCCAATAGTAGTATGGTACTCGGAAATTTTGAACAAAACGTGTTATGTGAGTTCAAAACTCTTAAGTAATTTTTTCCATATATGGAAAGAGTGTACTGAGGCAGCTTAAAACAAAAAATTTGCAAGGAGGGAGGTAATACAGCTTTTCCTCATATATATTTACTTTCATGACCATTACTGCTACAGAATTTTTTGACATGCATTATCTTTTTGCTTTTTTTCCCCATTAAAATCTCAACCTTATTATTCAAAAATTAATTCCTTTCAGACCATGTTTGCTTTGTACATCAATAAACTATTCTAGACCTTTTAAAATGTGAACAATAATAAACTAATCCTCAGACTAATATGCAGAAAGAGTATTCAATGTCTATAGAGGAAGCAGAACACTATCAGTCACAATCTGAAGGAGTCACTAAGGTTGGACAGAAGATACAAAACCAGACATGGGTTATTATGGGGACTGACTTGTTAGAAATAAACTATGCTGAAAAACACCTAGGGATCCTCTATCAACATCAAATCAAACAGGAGTCAGCAACATACTCTTGCAGCAAGGGAGATCAATCCTATCCTGGGCTATATTAACAAGAACACAGAGAGCAGGGTGAGGGAAGTGATTACTCCCCTCTGCTTGGCACTTGTCAGACCACACCTTGAGTACTGCATCCAGTATAATATTTCTTATACTGGGAAACCTTGTAAATGTAATGCTAAGTACCTACTATTGACATAGTATAGCAAGTCCAGGGAGCCACTAAGATGGTTAAGGCAGCTGGAGCAGGTGATCTACAAGGAGGGGCTGAGACTTCGGCAATGGCAGAAGAGGATCTTAGTACTGCCTACAACTACCTAACGGGCAGGTGTAGAGAAGACAGAGACAGACTCTGCTTAGGCTTGCATCACAGAAGGGCAAAATTCTTCTTACTGTGAGGACAGTCAAATACCAGAACACTGCCCCTGAGAGTTTATGGGAACTTCTTTTTTGGAAGACACTCAAATCTTGACCAGAAGGCCAGAGTAACCTGCTGCAAATGGATCTGAGCAGGAGGTTGGACTAGATGATCTCTCACCCCTTTCAGTCATGATCCTATACTCAGGAGTGACAGATTAAATCAAGACCCGAAGTCTTGAGACATTAGGCTTTTTGTAGCTGCTATGAAAATAGAGATGTATTAATAAGCTGGAGAGAGGCTCTAAAAAAATGGTCTGTGGGCTTAGTCATGCCCTCTTAATACACATGCCCAATTAACTACCACGAATGATCACAAACTGCGTGAAGAACTGAGAAGAGGTATGACAAAATCATGCTTGAGAGAAACAAGTACGTATTGTTTCTGGGACCAGGTTATAAGTTTTAATCATGCTTTTCCTCCCTGGCTAGACAAGATTTTTTGCTCTCCTCCAACAAAAAGTTTAAATGAATTTATATTAGACTGTATTGTTGCCAGGAAAATACTTAATACATTAATCTTCTACAGACTGTCCCAGGATGCTTCCTGAATGTCCCACAGGTTCTGTTCAACTTCACATTTTTTCTGCTACCGTGCAAGTGCTTTATATAGTTTAAAAATTACCCGAACTCTTCTGAGGACCTGTCAAGCCAAATAGGTTCAACAGATTACTGTAACTGATCAGTAGTGGTTGGGATCCAAAATGAAGCAAGGACTTCCTTTGTTTGCTTCTATCCTCACTACACAACATCACTCTTCCATGCTACACTTAACAGTTTCACTTAAATCAAATTAAAGTGATTCATAACAGCAGTTCCTTGAAGAAGCTTATTCTTATATACAGTTACAATAAAAGACACAGGTTGTGAAACAAGTAACTGAAAAACATGAATGTCTATACTCAAAAAACCCCTTAGTATTTCTAGAAATGAAACTTACTATTTTCCATGACAATTTATTTTCAGTGTTAGACTTTTGCTCATTTGTACTCAGCTGTCATCAATGAAAGTAAAAATAAACCAGAAGTGTGAATTTGAGAACAAAAAAGCTCCTGTTGGCATACTAACTTTTCAGTGACACAAGCAATAGCTACACTTATCAAGCATAAATGGATAAAATTTAATATTAAAGAGAAGTATCAGAACAACCTAATAAAAATATTTTTTGTAAAGAGTAACATTCCTATATTTGTTTGGTGAACAGAACACTGACTGCTCTATCTAATGATATTGAGGCACATCCTCTTAAGCAGAGAGACTACACCACACTGTACAATAATTTGGAGTCCAGCCAGGAGCTGGACATGGCTTCAGTGAAATACAGCATCTTGGAGCTGTTAGCTAATGTGAGATCCACAGCTCCCATGGCTTATTTGTCTGTCGAGGTTTCAGATCCATTATAAAGCTCAATTACTTCCCAATCGTCTCCCATAGTCCCCTCTGTGTCCACTTATGCTTAAGACTTTCCAGAGCAGCTTAAGGAAGAAACAACTCCCCATCAAGATATTTAACCAGTTCTCTTCCTTCTTCCCTTCCCTATGCAGTGGGTTGATGTGGAATAATTATGTCAAGGTAAAGTGGATGCTGGCATTCTGGGTTGCAGGACACAAACCTCAAAGGACAGAGAACAGTTTGTGAAATGTCTCTCTAATGACTAGGGGGTGTAAAGATCTATTCTTCTGATAAATTATAAAAGAAAATTTGAGCACTGAATAACTGAATAACTGAGAACTGAATAACTCATATTGCCCAGATGGCTAACACACAATAAGAGTACAATTAATTCAGTCTTTATGACTCACATTACTCTCTGTATCAAAGTGGGAGAAACCAAAGACGACGAATAACTTTCATGTCATAACTGTAAAATACAACTTCATTAGCATGGGTCACTGGGAAAACACATTGAAATTCCACTCATAAAATTCAAATTCTGTCTACCTTATTATTAAAGGAAAAAGATAATGACCAAAACCATAAACCTTGAAGAATCCTTGAAACAGTATACAGAAAAATGAGAATATTACGTCAAGAGGACTTCAGTCTGCCAATTATTTACTGTAGGAATACTCAAAAGGTGCTGTGATCATGACAGAGATCTCAATCAATCACTCACAACATATTCTTAGCACATTTTGTTTCCCTCCTGGTACAATCCATTAAACTTCCTTACCCCAGTCTGTTCCATCTCCTGAACTTCTTGATTCCCCATCACCTTCATCAGAGGTAACCAAAAAGTCAAACTCTTTCAAAGCTTCTTCTGTATCTCTGTCTTCACTGCTGTCAGATAGTACTCTTTTCCTTACAATCTGAAACGTCAGGAAGGAGACAAAAAAGATGAATCAAGTTACACGCACATCTTTATACCGAGCAGTACCGTCTCGTCTTCTATGCAAAATCCTAACAGGAAGTTAAAGAAGCAGAAAAGTATACATTAATAAGCAAATCTGGAATAAGCATACAGACTTTGTTCAAGTTTCTAAGTCAAAATGAAATTTGTCTGTAGATCTTTCTTCCCACAAACACCAATAATCGATCACTGGATAGTAAGTCTACACTGACCTAGACCACTATTTTTTTTTATACCAGAGAAGTACAAACTTTCTGTTAATACAGATTTCAAAAAAAAAAAAAAAAAAAAAAAAAAAAGCAACACACAAAACCCACAAACAAAATCCCAGAATGCTGTAGAAGGGACTTCAGCAAAACCAAACTCACTCTGCTTCTCTGAAAATAGCATTTTAAACTCACATCCCTGAAATCACTCTACATGTGGACCAAAAGACAAGTCTAGGGAAAAAAAACAACAAACCAACTGACAAGAGATAATTTGCTTAAGTTTAGCAAAAAGCATTCCATCCTGAATACTTTTTCAGATATTACTGTTATTTAAACATGGTACTTCCATGTTTAAACTGCATTTCCCTTTCAAATTCAAAAGCAAATTTGGTAAAAAAAAATTTATCAAATTTTGGTAAAAGAACAAATACATGTTTTTATGAAGGACCTCATTGTATGCTTTCTGCATACAGAAATGCAGTAAATTTACTTTTCCTTCAATAATTGAAATGGACTAAAAGCTTTACAGTTGTTTGACTAACAGGTGAGCTGATGCCATGATACATGAAATCTGTAGCATAAATTTTACTTCTACAGAAAAAGAAAAATTACATTCATCACACCATTTTGACGTGGCACCTTGTGAAGGGTCAAGTCTGAGAAGACTTCAATATCCAATAGTTGAACATCTGCCAACATCCCATCATTCATGAGGATGAATGACTGTTTTCTCTAAATACAATGAACCAATTTCAAAACCTGAAGCAATTCTAAATTTCAAGCTTCATTCCTTCAGCAGGCTTATTGAACATACTGTATTACAGATGATTTTACAGAAGAGTCTCAGACATTAGGTCACAGCCCATGGATGAGAGGAACAAGCTTACAAAGCTCTTTAAAACTGATGGGTTTTTAAGTGTTGATTCTTAAAACTGATCATAGAAATAATCACATCCATCATAACTCTTATCTACTTCAACTGTTAGGAAACGCAACTCATTAATTAAATATTAACTTTGAAAAGAAGAGGATAAAATTGAGTACTGATTGTATGTATCTATCTTATGTGATCATATGACCAAATCATATAGCAAAGTACAGATCATGAGGGAGTTTCAGGTATTTGACTGAATAAACAAACAAAAAAGTTTATTAACCACATGTCAGAGAGTTTTTCCAGTTATACTTGTTCTTCCTTCCACAAGCTATTTAAAGAGAAATATGGTATTTCAGTTCTGTACCCTACAAGGATAAATTTCTACAAGTAATTTTAAATACCAATACATTTATATAAATACTCAAGAAACAATGCATTTTTGATGTGCAGCATTACGAACAATACCTCCAAACTATCTGAAAATTGTAAAAAAAGGACATCTGCTACCTTAAAAAATTTGTCCAATAGATATCAAAAACACTGGGCAGGATGGAATAGTAGAAAGACAATTTAAAAAATTTTAATCTGTCGCTGCAAACTTAAAGCAATAAAGATGATGAAGCTTAACTTGTATGCACAAACTCAGAAATGCAAATATAATTCCTCTTATGCACACATGCTCGGACAGACCATCATAAAGATGCATTAATGATTTGCACGTGTACATACACAGTGATATACTTTGCATATAGGCATCTCATTAACCTCATTTTTTCTGTTCTTCGTAACTTTTTCAATTATTTTTTTCCACTCACTGTTGCAGTATCAATGATTGTTTTCTCTCTTCCTTCAATATCTTCTTCATCTTCTTCATCACTAAAGTCTGCAGCTGCATTTTCAAGAAACTTGAAGGTCTCTAGCAGAGAGGCAGAGTCAGTCAATTCAGGTTTCCTAAACAACAACAACAACCACCGCTATCATGAGCCGAAAGAAATCATAACAAAATCACTTTTGCAATTTACCAGTCTGTTCTGTATTATGATGTCCAACAACACGAGACTAAAGTAAGCCTACAGATAAAAACAGACTATTACAGGTAAAGGGCTTGTGGATTAAAAACCTAAACATTATCCATAAATTATTAGAAGCAACTGTTTCTCATGCAGCTGCTTACCAGGACAGACACTTCCAATTTTTTATTTGAAAAGCATGTTAAAGCAATGTTCACCTGGTATGTGCCCAAAAGCAACATCAATACTGATATACCATCACTGAATGCCTCAGCAACAAGGACATGAGTTACAGCTACTAAGTTGGCCTCCCACATGTACATCAGGGTACAGGAAAACTTTGCTGCTGCTGCTATCTAATGTTCCTCACCTTTCTGGGAAACATCAAACTCTAGATCCATCATTCATTAATTTCTAAGACACAGTAAATTTGCCACTATAAAACAATAAAATGGGAAAATGTCATTGATGACTAAATAATGTTTATGTGGACGTTAACATTAAACAAGGAAAGAGATGAAGAATGGGTAAAATTACAACTGCACTAGCACAAATTCAGGCAGTGCCTCAGAACAGGAAGCATAAGGGTTGTCATATTAACAACTGAAGAGCAAGAATCCAAGAAGCAGGACTGTAACCATTATTAAAACTCTGAAGAAAGTAAAATTAAAGAAATACTAAAATTAACAACAGGTACCGTGTTTTCTATGCAGAAGACGAGCTTCTCCATCAATCCCTCAAAGATAAAGTGATTAAAAAAAAAGTATCAGTTTGAATTGTAATGATTACTTCCAGTAAAACCTTTTGCATTCTTGATATGACTTTACAGTAGTAAAGACAAGCTTTATTGTTTCCTTACCTTTAATCAGTAGTCTTTTTTATAGTTCATCACTAAATGCACGACATCTTGCTTTTCACAACCACTGAAACAGAAATCTCCCTTTCTGAATTGTAGCTCTAAATTGCCTTGAACAGTCACCCTTACTACTAGCAAGTGCCTTGCTAATGCTACATTTTGCTTCTGCTATGACCCATTTCAAAATGTTCAACTAACAAGCCTATATAGTAAGACCTATTAAACTCCTCACAGTGTAAACACCTGATTATCTGCCCATCACCCACTCATTCCAGTGTTTCTTCATAACACTTTTCAAAGGTTTATTACAGGAAAACATCCAATGGCAAAAGCTCTGATGTGTAATAAGGCGTGACAAGCAGCACGCTTCCTTCTTTACACAGTCTCTGTTCAAGCAGTTCTACGCTTACATGACAAAAATTAGCAGGAGTGGCTTATTCATAGCCCCAGTATGTCTGCATCTCATTAAGACTATTTGCGATTCTATCTTTTTTTCATTTACTCATCTTTACAGCCCAAAAATACCAATAAAGATTTCACTTGCCATTAGAAATTCCACATACACAGCACCATTAATATACCATGATGTATAGTATGTTTTCATGGTCACTGGTTTTACTGAGAACATTCCTTCCACTTTCCCATAGCTTATCTTAAGATAAGAACAAATCTCAAACATGTTTCCAATTTGCCTTGCTTCCTGCAGTATTTTGACCCTCCTGTTTCTATGACACACCTGAAAGCCCTCAGTAATATTTTTTCCTTTTCTTAAGTAATCACTGCTTTGGCAGACTATGACACCTCATGAATCTGTAGTAATAATGTACATTTTCACAGAAATCCTACAGTACTCTTATTTTGCTGTTTCCAACATACAAATCTTGATAAGACAAAACTCGTAATGTGCTTCACTTGACTAACTTCTTGTTTTTCAGAAAATTTTGTGTTTCCTTGGTCAACTTTTAGTGGACTAAATCATCTGACCACAGTTGTATTTCTGGTTTTTCCTCTCTACTTTGCAATGTAAAAACATCATGGCTGCTGATCTATATTAATAACTATCACACACGCTACAGTAAACAACATATGAACCAATACCAAACAGAGAATATAAAATTTTAATCAACAGAACTTGCTATTAAGCGACAGATATTGTTCTACAGGTACAAATATTTGCAGTAATTCATATCTAGATTTGGTTCTGTCCTCATTTGATCTTAAATCGGGCTTTCTCACACTGAAGTTCAAAGTGACCACTGAAAGAGAAGGTTTTATCTTTTTTTAAGTAACTGGTCTGAATTCAACTATCATATTAATCGTTACATACTTTATTGGGCAGGTCATATACATAATTGTGTATCTCTATTTACACAGTAGGGTAAAAGGCATCTCATGCATTGCAAAACACAGTAGTTTATCATATTTCAGAATTCCTGCACAGTACAAGAAAGTACAAAGTCAGCATAGTACTACAAGAGATTATTTGTGCTAAGGCACAACTTCCAAGAAAGAATTCCTAAGAACTAAAAAAAGAAAACAGAAGTGACGGAATATTTAAACTATTTAAAGGTTCTACAGGGAAAAGAAGCTTCAAGCTGACAGACAGGTTGATTGGCTACATTGTACCCCAATACACTTTAGCAGTCAAATCAAAAGTGACTCAATAATTGAGCTATTTTTCATTTAGCTATTTTTGATCCTTTAGCAGCACATAAACATAATGCATTTTAGATATTACTGTCAGCATGAACACTTAGGAATACTGTAAAATATACTTAAGAAAATGTCTAGCCTTAGCTAATTTATGTTATGAACTTTGATGGCAATTTGAAGCTTGCTTGTTTCATTATTTTCCATCTGTTTAGTTTGCTTTTTTTACGGGGTCTTTCACAAAGCAACATAAAAAAGCAGAAGTAGCAAAAATATATTCAGAGATAGGGTAGTATAATAAATGACTTTAAATTCCATTTTAGAAAAAGAAACACAACATTTCCAGTGCTTTTGTAGTCTAGAATACTTAAAAAAAAATCAATGGGTGAAAACAACAGAATAGAGCTCCAAAGGCAGGGACTGATACATGCACTGTAGTATTACAGGCATGAGTGAGGCAAGACTATGGCAAGGTTCAGGACCTGTTGCAAATAAAAAGAACAAAAAGCCCCAAAAGGTCTCAAAAAGGACAATTCCTCTTTACTGGACTGTCCTGTATCAAAACATATGTAAGGGAGAACATAATTTTCAAAGTGCAGGAACTTAGGTGTTGCTTTTTCCTTCTTCCCCAGCCATACCATCTAAAGAAATACTGCTAGGGAAGAACAAACCAGAAACCCCAGACAGCAAGAGCAGCTACAGAAGCTGCCAAGGCAGCGAGCACAGAGCAACCAGATTTTGGCAGGACTTCCTCAACCCTGTGCTCCTCAGCTGCTTGTTCTGAATCTCTTTCCCACTGCTCCTTCCTCAATTGTACTCTGCAACAGCACCCTTGCATGGTTTTCTCCCAGCACCTAGCCTTGCCTTCTTTCCTTCAGGGTTTCATCCCAGTTGACTTACCACTTCCTAACCAAACCTAAAAAAAAAAATAAAATAAAATAAAATCATTTAACCAATTTAACATCTTCTATCAGACACTCTGTGCATTGCATCCTCCTCTCCAGTGGCCTTATCCAGTTAGACAGTAAAGTCTTTGGGGCAGAAAGACTACCTGCTACTTGTGTCTGCACATGATTAAGTACAATAGGACTCATTGCTTGTCACAAGGATAACAAGTACATTAAGTAGTGCCAAAAAGGGAAGTATAGCTACACTAATGCTGCTGGGTTTTCCATCTTACTACTAACAGATGGGCAGCGTGCAGATTTTGTGAATATTACTATTGACACAGGGAACTTCTGATCCCTAAAGACACTTTTTCCTGTTTAAAACACAAATTTCTTGTTACAAATGGGCTCATAACTGAAGTACTTACCTCCCTTAAAGCAACATAAAACTGAAATCACATGAATATTTTTCTCCTCAGGAGAAGCTGCCAGAATTTTCTGCAGCTGTGACTGCCCTGAAAATCTCCTCCCAACTTGAATTTTACAGGCTGTTCAAATATTCAGATTTGTCTTAACCCCTTGGCACCTTTAAGACTAAATAATAATCTCTTCCCATGAAATCTAAGAAATAAAATTTATGGATATTCCACATGTTCTATTTAAAGCAAGCATGACTCTCACTGGGTATCAGCGGGCCATACAGCCAACTCTTCATTTTCTGCCCTACAGTGACATTGCTCAAGACAAGTTTTTTGTCAAGACAAAAATCCAGTTGGCCCTGACATTGAACTATTAGCAGCTTTACAAAATGTATAGCATTCAATTGGCTTTCAACATTTAATATTCAGGATCTTAACATAATTCCTGTTTCTTACTGAGTGAAAAGTAGAAGCCATAACCTATAGGAAAGGTGAAGGTGCTAAGTGGAAACTAAAACAGCACATTAATGATACCTTTCCTGCTCCCAACATGATCCAGAACGTTTCATATTGCAAAGTCAAGTTTAACTTAGACTAAAGCCACATTACAGACATATATTTTCTTTGTAACCAACGCATTCAATATTTCTATCATTACCTTCTCCTTTGTTGACAATAACTCTTGCAAGTCTGTGGTCATGTCCAGGGAGGCTCTCAAACTTCTCCATGAATTGCCCAACCACAAGGCCATTAACTGTCTTGGTCCTACTCACTCTCCCAAAGGAAAAACTAGAGGGTTTTTTTGTTTGCTTGTTTTATCCAAGACATACACAAGTTATCTTAAATAAAACCAGATTTTATTGATAAATTCAGAAGCAGGAAGAAATAACACAGTAAAGTTAAATAAACACAAGTTCAGCTTAGGCTGAGAAATGTTTCTGGGGCCTGTACAGGAAAAAGTCTGTTATGACCCAGCGTTCAAAGAGCTATTCTAGCATACTCTTTCTTAAGTCATTTTCCTTGGCTTATTTTCCTCCCACTATCAAAACCTGCTAGTGCAAGGTCATAAGTTTTATTAATTCCTCATAGAATTTAGTTATTTTATGTTTTAACACAGTCTTTTCAGTGTGGCTAGTTGAGTTCTTTCAAACTAGATGCAGTAAATAAATGCATGCAAATTCAAATATATTCTTTCTATGAGGACTATCTTTAAGAAGTTTGTTAAATCTTCAATAATGTGCAAAATCTTTCATAACGCAGCACAGAAAATATCAAACTAATTTATAAAACTATGGAACACTTACAACCATCAAAATTTACACACAAGAAACACAGGGCAGGCTAGACAGTCTGTCACAACCTTTGAAACCTCTTATGAATTCACACCACACAATGCAAGAACCAGTGCAATACATACTACAACTGGTAAGCAACACTTACAAAATGGTTTGGATGTAAATTGGAATTGCAAAGGAATGCCATTTAAAAAGGAAAGGCCACTCCTCTTGCCAAATCTAGTCAGATAACCATAATGTGTCAAATAAACAAGCTTTTTAAAGAATAAAAATAAAAAATAAATTTAGCCTTTGAAGAACTGAGTAACTTTCATAAGTTATTTCTCCATTCACCTCCCCTCTCTTTGCTCCTCTCCCCCACTGCACAACTTCTCTGTCTTTCTCCCCATTCCTTCTGTACTATGAGTCTTATGTGACATTTCCAAGAAGCATCCCTCAAACCCTTAAGCCATAGATCTATGCCAATGAAATCGAGTGGTCCATTGGTACTACTTTCTTCACACAAAACCCCAATTTATCTTTTTTTCCCTCCCTTGCTTTAATGCATCTGTTGAAAGTGTCCAGGTCTGGCCTAAATCAGGTATCTTTGAAATGCCTGTTAGGTCACTCCACACAAACAGGAAAAAGGTGGAAAAAACCCACCAGTAAAGGGAATAAAGCAAATAGATTTTGGATATTATTTTTTTTTTTTTGTAATTCAATATTTTAGTCTCGCATACTATATTGGAAATCTTTTTCATGGCAGATGTTGAAATGAAACAGGTTGTTAAATTCAGAGATAATTTTTCCAAATAAACCATTTTATAAGCTAGTCAACACACAACATTCATCAGCCAGTATGCAGCATTTTCATTACATGGGTCAGTGTTAATACGATTTAGAAATGCAAAAGAGTTATTCAAGGCTTTCTGGTATAGAAAGATGTTCATTTGCTGAAGTGCCAGTTGGAATGATTTGTTGTACATCAGAAAGATAAAGTCTTCAAAAAGTTTAATTTTAATCTTTGAGAAGGTCTTTGGATTTGCTCTGAAATGTTAATGTTTGATGCCTTTTTGCTCATGTAAAGTATAGGCAGTGGAAGCCATATGCGGTTCAATAGAAAAAAAAAAGAGGTCAGTAGATCAGTTTCAGAGAGATTGATACATCATTCAGGATCATTTTTCTTTAACAAGCTTCTTTGAGCTATTTAAATAGAGTTCTAACGATCAAACCTTTAGCAAGAACGCAGATATTTTATCTATATTGTTTTTATATATACACACATCCATATATATGTGTATATACATTCATATGCTTGGTATACCCTCATTCCTTTCGAGGTCTATTCCTTTATTCTATTTGCTTCCCTTCATATCAAATGGTAGTCAAGTACACACCTTCAAGAAGGTAAACTAATTTGACTGTTTAGGTTTCAGTCAGTAAGATAAAGCTATTAAAAAATGAGGTAATAAGTGAACCTAAGATACCGGAATACTCTCACTTTTTCAAGGCTACAAGTGACATTTGCAGACAGCTTTCATCTCTGTTTCAGTTTGTTGGGGGAAAACACCCATTTCTCTCACTGCAGGTGTTAAGAATTTCAACTATTATTATAAAGTTATTATTTTAGTATCTACTTTTGAGTCCAGTCATGCCAAGTGGTACTTATCTTTTGTAATGCAAGTGAGCTGATTGAAGAAACTGAAAACAGATTCCCTTTTAAATTCCATGAAATAAGTGGAAACAGGACTATAACTATCTCAGGTTATCATATTAACATTTCATTTATTGAATCAAAATCTTGCAGGATGTATTCAAAATCCACATGATGTCTTGAGTGCTAAAGTTTTCAAGACGATCTGTACATTAGCAAATAAATAGGCAATGTAAGAATACAAGTTTGGCCACAGATGTAGCAGCTAGTAACACAAAGACTGAGGCTATTTCATCTAATAGTAAGAAGAGAAACTGGTTTGGCTTTAAAAGACTTTCAGACAACAGTAATTTGTTCATCACTGTACCAAAAGAAGAAAAAACCAAAGAGGTGGGGGTAGTTCTCTGATGTAACTGCAACCCTCTAAAGCATACAAAATTAAGCTGAGAGGTATGAGGGACCAGATGGCAATTTTCTAAAGTAACTGGAGCCTAGCAGAGTTCAAGTTACATATTATCTGCTGCAAATAAATATTACTGTCTTAAATACTTGCACTACAGTAACTACTGTACACTTCTCCATACCAAAGTAAATAGCATCAACCTCACAATAATCACCCCAAACATTCTCACCTGCCTTTCTCATAAAAAAGCTTGACTTGTCACTATCACAGCACTGAGTGTCCAAACCCCAGCTGTTGGAAGGAAGTAGGTATAACTGATGTAACAGACAAGTTCTGGTATAACAGACAAGTTCTGGTATAACAGACAAGTTCTGGTATAACAGACAACTCATAAAAAAATTGTAAAAGATGTAGTGAGCTGAGCAGTGGAGGCATACCCTCCCTACCCACCACAAAGTATACACTTCACACATCCCTGGGATGAGAGGAAAAATGCCAGGGCGTACCCTTACAACAATCTAAGGCATTTCCAAATGAAAAAAGGTTAAGTGTGGGTGTCTGCTGTTGTCAGAAGTACAGTCAGAAGTAGATCAGAGGTATTGCTGAAGGAGGCTAAGTGGCAGCAATTAGCACTATGCACAGATCAGTGGGCTTACACAAAAACCGTGCTAAAATCAGACTGTTGAGAAGTACATCAGGTCTTCCATTGTTTTACTGGAATTTCTCTCAGTACCAGTTTGGTTTGTTCTCCACCACTTTCATTTCACTGAGAAAGTATTGGTTGATTACCAATAAATGATAGTCAAAACATAAAGGAAGTTTTCTTTCCTGTTTCTGTTACCCCCTCTCTCCTCCCAAAGAGGTTAACCATATGGCAGCATAAAAGCATCAAATACCTTTTTTTTTTTTTTTTTTTTTACTTTCTTTGGGATTTATCAGGAGTGTTCAGTTGTACAGAAGGCAGTTTTAGCCAATCTGTTCTTTCTGCAATTTACATTGCTATATGGAGAAATCTTTAAGGAAATTTAAAGCTAATGTGCCTTCCATTTTCCTGTTCCTGAAACGCATCAGTGTATCCATTTTCCTTCTGTTTTTCACTGTGCCATTTTCCCCTCCATTGTATGTTATCTTCATCACATTCACTCATATTCTTTCCAAACTCCTATTGATTTGTCTTCATTGCTTCTCACCCACAAGCTTTCTTTTTGTTCAATCCCCACACTCCACTTCTCACATTCTTCCTTCCATGTAAACATTTTTCTAAAAATCAGATTTAAAATCCACAGTCTCAGCTGGGTCCAAGATATTATGCAGTTCTTCCAAGATCAAACAAATCAAATGCTCTACGAGCTGCATTTTCTCACTTTAACAGAGGTATTCCTTGTTAGACTGGATTCATTTCGACACATTACATTTTGTCCAGCACTGTGCTCTTCAAATGTAACTAAAACATCTTCAGGTTGATGACTAGCCTCAGACTTGCTAGCAGGTATTTGACATCGAAGTTCATGAAAAGTTTTGAACCACAAAATTTGCCAGACTGCATTGGCTTGAGCAGCTCACAGGCTTCTGTGGTGATTAGCAAAGCTTTCTCCTACAGAAAGTTTCACTGTACCCATACAAAGCCACAGAGCATCTTCCATCTGTGTGTTAGCTTGCAACTGTCCCAATGTCTGGCGGTTCTGGCAAACACATACATATGTCCTTAAACTTTCTGAGATTGCACTGTTTTGGTGGTTTCTTGTTCTTTCAGTCTCTCACTGTAACTTTTCTCCTCTACCACTACCAAACTGCAGGCACTTGTTCATCGCGCTCCTTCTGACCGTACAAGTTTGCTGTGGCCCCAATCCTCTTCTCACTTCACATGCATGCTAGGAATAACAAGAGGCTGCTAAAAGAATTGCCAATCTTTTTGCCCTCCCAGTAAGCAGCCTAGCACTGGTGAGGTTGCTTCAAAGACTGCCCCTACCTCGACTGTGAGCCAGAATTTAGCTGAGACACCTAAATTTTTCCCAGTTCTGCCAACCAGGTAGAAAACAACCACTGAATTATTTTCAAACACTCAGTAAGAATTCCAATTGGGATCAGCAGCAAGATCCATGTGCCTTAAATCTTAGTCACCTATTCAATGCTTATACTCTTCAAAAAGCAGCTGTTGTATACATGTTTAAATAATGCCAACAATATAGATGAGGCAACAGGTAAGTCTGAGCTACTCAAGAACAACATTTCATCTCTTTTCTGATTCCCCACCTGCCATAAAGCTGCACTTTGAAATCTCAGAAGCAAGCAATGATGCAGTTGGGAGGAGGTGAACAGTGCCACACGCCACAGAAACAGTGACGTGTAACATTTTACAGTATCTAGTAGCACAAGATAAAATAGCTGTTAAGTAACAGGCAGTCTCAGCAGACATCCAAAAACTCAGAATCACCCATGAAGACTTATGTGATTATGTTGAACAAGATCCCTGGAAAATTTTTCCACTGTAAAACCCTGGAGTCACTTCTCACACATCATGTAGCAAAACGCTCCCCTAAGCTTTCTAATACAGCCTGCCATTTTATGTATCTCAAGTGAGATGAGAACAGTTTCTCAAGGCGTGCAGCCCGATCAGCCTTGCAGCTGACAAGACTGCAGAGCCACAACGGAAAGGAACTAATTTTTCTCCATCAGTGAATATCCTCAGCCACAGGGTAGATTACAAAGTGTTAAACATAATATCACACCTAACCAGAGAGCAAGTAGATTGGAAAGAAATTAAAATGTATCCAAAACAGCTGTATCAAAACCACTGTCCAACCATTCCATCCATCAAATAACTACCTTATAAATATATCCATCTGTTTCAAAACCAAAGTAAACACATTTAAATAAATTTTGAAGTGTAAGAAGAGGAGCTTTATTTACCCACTTCCCCTGAGAAGAAGCGACCCCTTCACCAGAAATAGAACTAAAATTGTTATTGTAATCTATCAAGCATTCCTTGTTCTTCCAAAACAAAGCTGCTGTACATAAATGACATGGCTAGTCAACTACGTAGCAGCACAATATATTTTAGTAGCTTGCAGGTTTTCTTATATGCTTAGATTTTTCCACCTCACAGCATTAAATTTAATTACATAACAATGAACTTCTACCCTTATGTAACTTGTTGGCCTGAAGTTGCTGCAGCTATCTGCTGGGTACAAGGAAATTTTACAAATGGTTTTTAAAAGACAGAATGTGTCACTTAACAGTATTAGACCTTAGGAAAAAAAAAAAAAAGTCTTGAGTTTTGCCACATCAGTATAGAAAAGGAAAAAAGAGGGAGAATCTTTGAGGAAAGCTGTGCTTGTTGATGCAGCACAAACTACTGGGAACAGCTACCTCGTGTACTGTTCAGACAAACAATTCTGCATCATTTTCATTATTTTTCAAGTTTTTCAACTACAATATCTTAAACAAGAACAAACATTGTTTTCCTGAAGACTCTACAATTAAGTTTCAGATTTAACTCACTTTTTTCTTTTTTAAACTCTACATGAAAAAGAGAAGAAAATGGAAAAAAGCCTCTTATGTTTTCAACATCATTTAAAAGTAAGCACAAGGTTTTACTCTCCTTGACCGACTTTTCATAGTATTAGAAATATTGAAAGACAGAAATGAGGACCTTACATTTAAGTCACATTTACATATGTATATGTAAATGTACATTAGTGGAAAATCAAAAACTTATACAGGAATCAGAATGTAGCAAGTGACTTTGTTTTTCAGATCCAGTCAAAATAATCCTGTATCTCACATAGATTATCATATCATAGTCAGCACAAACCAGAAGAGCAAATCCAGTAATCGATACAGTGAAGTTTCCAGCAACACAATAAACCATTAATTTGAAACAACACTGACCTCTAACCACTTAGCAACCGTTATCTCAGAGATGCTTGATTTGACTTTGTGCTGCTATCCAACTGAAAAAAAACTTACTGTGCTTTTAAGCTGTGAATCTTAAGAGTTACTTCCATACTGACTGCTTAATGTAATAAAATTAGTTAGAATTGCTCCGATCTCCAACTAGGAAAAAAATCCTGAAATACTGTCAGTAAACAAAAATCTGTTCTACACCATTACATGCATTTATGCAGAAAGATAACAATGCCGTCTTGATGCTTACCCAATCATTGTGTTTTCTTTAATCTGGCCCTCTGTGCCATTTACCATTGGCTCTTGATTTCTGTTTTCCTTCTCTGAAGCATCACTTGAGAGGCCCAATAAAGCTCGTACTCGTTTTGACTTCACATCCAATATCGTGTCCGTGTAGCCTACTTCTTGTAGATACCTGTAGGAACAGAACTCATGCTAATCTTCCATGCACATCTCGCTTATTCAAAAGAGTAAATGAAAACGTCTCCCTAAATTCATCATCTTCAATCCCTTAGCTTAGCAACGTATGGTGCTGTGCTAATGAAACATGCTTATAAATGATCCTGTACCAGCTGCAGAGGGATCGCCTCTTGCAGTACCAGCCTCTACAGTCACTGAAAAAAAAAAATAAATAAATTAAAAAAAATCAAAGAGCCTAGCAGTCAGAGGTTATACAATACGTTATTCATTCATTTACTAAAATGGATGGAAAAGCACTTTCAGTTAAAATATTTACAACTGGCTTATAAAAATCACCACAGTTGCATGTACAACATGGCCATTTTATTCTTCAACACATGGAAACTATACGTGAAGCCTTACAAGAAGTATCAGATATGTTCCTTATGCAAGCATTATTAGAAGCATAGAAAACAGCAGGAATAAAAACAAATTCTGTAGCTGTAGTTACTAGTAAGAGTTGTTATTTATAACGCACTAGGTTTGATAAAATCTTTGTTTTGCTTCTTCCTTATGGATCTGCAAAATATTAATTTGTCTTGCATATAAGGGCTGGGCAGCAAGAATCCTGGACTAGCTCATATGAAAACCTCAGGGTCTTAAGTTGACTCTTTCATCAATATGCCATATTGCCTTTAGGGGAAACAGGGAGGAAATAATCATTTTTTTTTAAAAAAAGTAAAAACTGGTCTCTGTCCTTTCCTCTAGAATATGGAGTTAATAGTACTGTCTTCTCAGGAACACTGGACTGATTAAATGGCCAATATTCTAGAGGACTCTAAAGAGGGGAAATTCTATTTCACAGTAACAGCTGTTACAAATCAAGGACATGCACTTTTCCTGCATGAACATTCTCCTCCCAATTATTTAACAATATCCTCCACATAACCACATTAGAAGATAAATTCTTGGCTCTATAAAAATCACCCAAATCACCTATGCAAAACAGAGTCCGTCAGTAATACACACTCTGTATTCGGCACTGTGTCACTTATTTATGAATTGCACTGAGAAGAAGTGACTTGTCTTCAAAATCACTGATCTAAGTCAAGACCACTTTATTTACATTTATTCAACATATGTGCAAAGATTTGAGCCTGCAAAAGAAAAGCATGTACAAGCCATCCAACAGACAAATTTAACTTTTGTATAATTCCTGCAAAAATCCGGAAAAGCTCCAGACTCTCCTTACTGTCTCCCTCCCCTCTCATTCAATCCTCTGTAACACACCAAAAAAAATTAGAAAGCAAAAGTTTTGCTAGCTGATTAGAAGACCTTAGAATCTAACTATCGGCATAGGGGATGAGGCAAATGCATGAAAAAACAGATAGAGATGCTCTGATGAGAGGTATTTAGAAGACCTCTTCAATTTAAAACAAGGTTTATAACCAAGGCAAAAAAACCTCCACAAAAATGTGACCAAATATCTTGGAAATTAATTAATTCATTATGACCACAATTCAAACACTAATTTAAGTTAACAGACATTTGCTTCATTGAGACGAACTGAGAATTAGAAAACTTCTAGTCTAACTTTCTGGATATTAGTCTTTTCTGCACCTTGAGCAGGTGAAAACAAAACTTATCCCTCTCCAACACCAGTTATTTTTATTTTTCATAGCTTTTAACACAATGACTTTTATGTGTTGGGTTTTAATTGCAAAAAGAATTGCAGAGTGTCACAACCCACTGGTCTCCCAAGCAGACTGTTTTATTACACTCAGTGAAAGAAAAGGAGATTAGGTGTTCGCGATTTGACAAGGCTTCTCATCTGAAGTTCTGAAATATTAAATTTTTCAAAAACCTAGGGAAAGCAGGGCAGAAGCTGAATGGATGTCATCACACGCGCTAACTTTTCTTGAAGGAAAAACTAACAGAAAAAAAATCAAATACCACCATCATCACATTTCATTACCAGATTCTTTCCCTTGCATTCATTATTTGAGTCCTTTTTTCAACACTTACTGTCTTAGCAGCTGCCGTCCTTGTTTCCATATTAGCTGACTGTTCTGTTGTGGCTGAATCTCTGTCTCATTCCCTTCATCTGGAAAAGATTATTTAATTATGAACATTCCTTTTCCTTGTCCTACTTTTTAAAAAGATGCCCATCCGCTTGAAAAGACAAATGTGATTTGTCTTAAAATGATTAGGAAAGGTTTAATAACAACATAAAAGATTCAAATTATCAAATAATCAATCAAGATAGAAAAAAATGCACATAGCACATAATTGTGGTACTATGTGCACATAAAGATTGTCAGGTACATCCTACTGTATAAAAGCAAGTTCCACTAGTCATCAGTGCCTTCCCTTCTGTCTCACATACAAAAAAGCTCCATCTTACTCCTTTTTCTTTAAGGGCAAATAATCACATACACAATCTGGAGTTCCATTTTTGCATTAACCTTCCAATATGATTGCTGCTCATAATTTAAGTTTGAGTACAATCATCTTTAACTGCTAACAATATCAAATGCAACTGCATCATGTAATCTATTTACCACTTACTGTCCAACCAATTTCCTTAACACTTGACCGTTCAACATAAAATCAACAGATGTACTCACATCAACTTTAAATTCATCCATATTTGTATTAATTTTGTGGAAGAAAAAAAAATAACAACAGGGTTTGTTTATTTTTTAACCTGAAGAGCTCTTGAAAAATTTTCACCATGTTTTCCACAACCATAACTTTGTATCTAAACAGTACTATTCCAGGAAAATCCACAAAAAAAATATGTGGCTGTTCTGGTGAGAAAGCTATCTCAGTGCTGGCAACCAACAGCTACACATTTATTCCATACCTAGCTTCATACTACATGATGGTGGGGGTTTTTTCCCCTCCTCCACGAGATACATAAGCATATGCTTCCCAAGATAAAAGATCATGGTTTATTATCTATGAAAGCCTCTACAAAACTTGAAACCCTTGTGGGTCCAAACACTGCAGGATGAACAATCTTCTTGTGTAAACAAAAATTAAGAACCAGAAAAAACCAGTGGTATAATCCTATGAGTAATTTGATATGTGATGTGAGAAAGCTATTGTCCTAACTGGGAAGTCATTTACTTTTAAACTGAATTAACACCACACACAAAAAACCCCACCACCCACCCAAAGAAGCTATCACAGACTAATCAGAATTCACATGCAAGGAGAGCCATATGAATTTTATCCATCTCAAATTCACAAATCCATTTAATAGCAACCATAGGAAATAATCAACTGCACAATGATTTTCTGATGACAACTGAACACAGCTGGACCCAATGCACAACTACCAAAGCACAGTCCATAAGAATTAAAATATGACTGAAATAAATCTGCCTGAAAATTCCTTTCAAAAGCAAAACCCCTTCTTCCAAAGGCACTATTATTAAGTATATCTACAGGCAAGAATTCTCTTTTGCTTACTCTCCTCAAAACTGATGACTCCTAGTGGTAACAGCAGTTTAGAGATGAGAATGAAGGGACTTGCATTATGAGCAAATAATACCAGAAGATATCACAAGCAGTTAAAAAAAAAAGGGGGGGGGGGGGGGGGGCGGGAAACGACATCCTTTTATCAGGAGATTGAACTCTTTCTTCGAAACTGTATTACTGACTCCCCAAGAGATCATAAAGAAAACAAACAACAAGGACCCATTTGGAAGAACTATATGAAACACTTCCCTGTTTTTTCCTGACTGGCCAGGAAAAACAAGGGCAGGGGAGGGGCAGGGAGCAAGCACAGGAGGGAGACACAGGCATACAAGTATCTATCAAAGACAACTCCAAAGAAGCATGATAACAATGCTTCTAAGCAGTCCACATTTGATACAGAACAAAAGTGTACATTTCTGACAGCTACATATATAGAATGCAACGGGATAAATCAGGATAACGGAGTTTTAACAAAGGTAATTCCACTAATGTTCACTTTGCAGAAGTAATGCACTGGCTACAGCTCTGCTGGGCAAGCCAGGCCTTGCACATTCCTTAGCTGGAAACTGGAGCAACATGCTATAGCTGCATCCTGAGAAATTACAAAACCCAAGGATGTCTAAGGTCCTCACTCTCAAACTCTCACTTATGTCTAATATGCACTTTCATTATTTTTCTCTTGGAACACCATTGAGGTAACTGAACCAAAAATTATGTACTATACATTTCATGTCCTTTGCCATTAACTCTTTATTCAGAAGAATTATTCAAAGATAAAAGGATTCTGTAGCTATAAATCTAGTATCTCCCTGTTCTAAAATATCCATACACATTACTAAGGAAGAGAAAATTATTCTCCCCAGAAGCAGTTTGTTAGTTTGGGGCTTTTTAGATCTAAGCTCGTTTGATTTACTAATAGACTCTTTCAGAGCACTAGTATATATTTTAATTTTACAAGAGTCAAACACAATCTTTATTAATCACCTCTATTCCCACTGCTTCCATTAAGTGGCTTATTTTATCAATAGTATCATTTCAGCACTTGCACGAACCACAGTTAAGCTTTTATGCCGGTAATGAACTCATTCTTAATAAATTCTTACCAGAATCATAGTTTGGTGGCTTCATATCTCCCTGATTCAACTCTGTGCCATATTTTAATTTGTGATATTTAGCCCTGAAAGAAAAAAAAAAAAGAAAGAAAGAAAAGAAACTATTAGCACATTTAAAGGGTATCTTTAAACAGATAAATGTCACCTGTCTTCACTTGAAAAGCCACTCCTTCCTTCTAGGCTAGGAACAAAACAAAACAAATAATTTCAGCAGGACTACAGATATGTAATTTTGCTTAACTATTTTTTCCAAGGTTGACATGTAATTGCAAAGTGAATACTGATGAAACACAGGGATCAGTAGACTGAAGATTTTACAAAATGTCCTTGCTACAGAGAAGGTTTCTTCCCTGTAGACATGGGCTTCTCTCTGCTTCCCTCCCCATCTCCCCCCCCCTCCCCTTCTTTTTTAGCCATCACTATGAAACATTTTTATTATCCATGTCAGTTCAGTGCCATCTACTTTGTATTTCATATTGTCGCCTCAATTAAGCAAACTTTAGTTTTATTCTTTGAAATGCTGTGCTTTCCAACAGCAGCAGGCCCTTGGTTAGAACTATTCTAAGTGAGATTTAGTACTGACAGCAGCCTGTCTACACCAGTTTCTCTTAAAGCTGCTAGATCTGACACTTGACCAAGTTTGAAAATGGAGACTTCTCTTCCAAAAATAATTAGCCTACAGAAGGCCTACTGTAATAAACCCCACAAAGCACGCTATACAATGACAATAAGAGTAGGTAGAAGAGGAAAACACTTTTTAATTTTAAAAGTTTCATCCTACAGACTCAACGTCTATAGATTTTAAACACACTAAATAATGCCACAGTAGTACAGCATAACAAATGCACGTATAAGTTATTAAAGATTCATTAGAGTAATCTTATAAAACAGTAGCAGAGAAAGTAAAACAAAGAGAGCCTTAGCCAGTTTCACAGTCTTTCCCCCCTTCTCGCACTCACTGTAACTTTTGTGTCTATGATTGGTTTCTGCCAAACATGAAAATTTAGACAACTCAAAAACCCCCCGATTCCCTATAAAGTTTTGTAGACACTCATAACTGGGTAGAAAAGCAGCACTCATACTAGTTCCTACCCTGAACAAAAGGCATGGAAGAATTCAGGCAACACTAGTGTATTGGGTTTGCATGGCAAGGTTTTGGTAGCAAGGGGGCTACAGGGGTGGCTTCTGTGAGAAGCTGCTGGAAGCTTCCACTATGTCCGACAGAGCCAATGTCAGCCAGCTCTGAGACGGACCTGCCGCTGGCAAAGGCTGAGCCCATCAGGCAACAGTGGTAGCACCTCTGGGATAAGTTTTAAGAATGGGGGAAAAAAAATAACAAACTACGCAATTGCAGCGGGAGACAGGAGTGAGAACATGTCAGAGAAACAGCCCTGAAGACCCCAAGGTCAGTGAAGGAGGGGAAGGAGATGCTCCAGGCGCCGGAGCAGAGATTCCCCTGCAGCCCGTGGGGAAGACCATGGTGAGGCAGGCTGTCCCCCTGCAGCCCATGGAGGTCCACGGTGGAGCAGATGGATGCCCAAAGGAGGCTGTGACCCCGTGGGAAGCCCATGCTGGAGCAGGCTCCTGGCAGGACCTGCGGACCCATGGAGAGAGCAGCCCATGCTGGAGCAGGTTTGCTGGCAGGACTTGTGACCCCACAGGGGACCCACGCTGGAGCAGCGTGTTCCTGAAGGACTGCACCCTGTGGAAGGGACCCACGCTGGAGCAGTTAGCAAAGAACTGCAGCCTGTGGGAAGGACTCACATTGGAGAAGTTCATGGAGGACTGTCTCCCGTGGGAGGGACCCCACGCTAGAGCAGGGGAGGAGTGTGAGAAGTCCTGCCCCTGAAGAGGAAGGAGCGGAAGAGACAACATGTGATGAACTGACCGTAACCCCCATTCCCCATCCCCCTGAGCTGCTGTGGGGGAGGAGGTAGAGAAAATCAGAAGTAAAGTTAAGCCTGAGAAGAAAGGAAGGGTGGGGGGAAGGTGTTTTAAGATTTGGTTTTATTTCTCATTACCCTACTCTGATTTGATTGGTAATAAATTAAAATAATTTCCCCAAGTCGAGTCTGTTTTGCCTGTGACAGTAACTGGTGAATGATCTCTCCCTGTCTTTATCTCAACCCACCAGCCTTTCATTATATATTCCCTCCCTTGTCTAGCTGAGGAGGGCAGTGATAGAGTGGCTTTGGTGGGCACCTGGTGTCCAGCCAGGGTCAACCTACCACAGCTGGGCATGCAGCCTGATGGTAGTGGGACAACCGACGAGCACACGCACATATGTGGCTCCAATGCAAATGTACGGAGCTAGCTGTAGGGCAGCAGGATACAGGCTACAAAAGACAAAAAGAAAAAAAAACCCTCACATACACCAACATGAAAATCAGCTTCATTAGTTCCACTACTCACAGGGGAACACTGCCACTCAAAATTTGTTGTTAAAAAATTAATGGGTGTGACACTTCATAATTGTACGAGGCAGGTCTCACTCAGCTCAAATGACCGTATCAAGAATGACTGTAGATAATTTTTTCAAGTTACCTGCGCCTCTTGATTGCTTCTCAGACATCTTCATTACATTACTGTTTTCTTTTGCCTTTTCCTATTTCATCAAGAAAACATACTACTTCTAACCAAATGATGCTGAGGGAAGCAATGCTTGCTAGTTCTTATGCTTCAGTATCGACAGTATTGGTTTCCTACTAATCCAGCTGCATTTTAATTATAATAAACATTTAATTCTGCATGAGAAGGGTAAGTGCAGAGTAAAGAAATGCCTCTTAGGCATAGCAACAAAGACAGATGAAGGAACTTCCTTCCTTCCTCCTCAAGAGCTAGAGCACTATGACTAACTCAGCTGAGAAGCAACCAGCAACAAAAGGAGAAAGGATGCACTTGAAATGTATTAACAACAATAAACATTTTGGTAGGTACAGAAAAGAATAACCAAGAAGAGAACAAAATTAAAGCTGAATGCTCAATCAAAATATTCATTTTTCCTTTTCCAACTATCTGTTTCCTACATCTCACCAGCAGAGAGATGTTACCCTGGTAAAACAACTGCATTTCATTATTGTTAAATACTGATGCTATGTATACTTTTTCCCCCACATCACTAATAAAAAGTAACTACTAACCAAGAACTAAGAAATCCTCTACTCTGTCAGTCATCTACCTCACCAACTTTTAACACTACACTTTGTCAAAAACTTCAAGTTTTCATGCAGTCATCAATTCAAGCGTTCTTAACGTTTAATCCATTTTTATTTGAAGTGAGCAAATATTCATAATTTACTTTAGTCTGGATTAGTGACCTATACTGCACTCTACTCAACTCCTGCAAACATTTCAGAAAGCAGTTAGTTTTGTGGCATGAGGCATTTGCTTTTAGCTCATGCGTCTTATATAAGGTTCCATTATCCTCTATGCATTCACTGATTTTCTTATTAAAGTTTTGTTAATAATTTTCACCCTATGAACCACAGTAAAATGTTTGCTAGGTTAACTGAAAGGATCATTCCTTGCACCTTTCCTATTCCTCAAATCTCTCACCTACTCTCCAAAATCCATTTTTCAATAACTCAGTCTGCATTTTTTTTAAACTTCTTTGTATATTTATTCCAATCTGTTAAATCTGTGTATGCTCATTTTTTAAATTTCTTTTCCTCTTAAATCAAAAATAATAGCCTTCTATCTTCTTACTGAAGTTTCCCCCCCTCATTAAAGTTATTATAAAATCAGTTCAGCAAAGTGAGGTTATTCATTCTATCCACATTCTAAACTATTAGTCTGGTTCCTCCTCATAATGCAACAGTTTTTAAAGCCTTTGTTATTCTTCTTTAGTTCAAGACGATAACCTAGATTACATGGTCTTGTACACCACTGGCCCTTAAATTTATTTTAAGGCCAAACTGGACTAAGTTTTCATCTTTCAGAAGATTTAACTTTGTATATCACAGGCAGAGACCAGTGAAAATACAAATATGGTAGAAGAATCATGTCCTAACAAAGACAGGCAACTGAAGAGCTGACAATCCCAAACAGCAATCCTTATTTTTAATATTGCTGGTGAAGTTAAAAACAAAAAGCCATAGACCTTTGCCTGCACAAAATGACAAAAACCCCAATGCCAAAGTCAAACTGAAATTAAATAGAATTAATTAGTATAAATTCAGGTATCTGAGCAAGACACGAGTTAGATGTGAAACAGAAACATGAATATCAAGTCAGAGTACTTGACCTGGTGAACTCACCTTCGGCTATGGTCAGCTTCTAAAGTTCAGAGGAATATTTAAAAAAAAATAATAAAAAAAAATCAAGACCTAACAGTCCATCAGGGAAATATCTTCTACTCTTCTTCAGGCAGCAAGTATGAGATTTATTATTAGAAACTTTCTTATGGTACAGCTGAAAATGTCACAGGTATGAAAGACAAACAATCACCTTCTTTCCAGAGCACACTAAGGAAAGGGCTGAACACAACGACTCAGACTCCAAGACTAGAAGGGAGAGTCTTGACCATTCAGTTACACACATTGCAACCAAAGGCTATGAAACTTCTCACAAAAGAAACTAATTCCTTTCTATACAAATTCTGAATATAGCTTATTCCATTAGCATTTTTATATTTAATCTATTTCTACAATAACAGAACATCTCCTGCCCACCTGTAATGCTTAATTTTTCCGCTTTTTCAGAAATCACATAGTCCACTTGTTAACAGCTTTAGACTGGCCCTCTGCAGTTCACACAATTCCAGTTCACACAACACAGCAGCGAGATACTATTATCACAAAAAAGAGCAAATGTATTTTTTCTGTAAGTAAGTATAAAGAAAAAAGTTTCTCCAACCTTTGTATCCTGTGGTGAAAAACAAGGACAGTGGTTTTGGGGCAGGGGAAGAAGGAGGGAAACAAATGACAAAGATGAGCCTTTATTATCTGAAACTTGTTCAACTTGGATGATTTACCTTCGATTTCTGAAAATTACATCTGAATTATTAACAGTATGCAGAGACTGAAAAATTACTTGAAAATAACTAGCTGAAGGATACAACTTTATAGAACGTGTTTTCCATCTGAAAACTAGCCTCCAAGTTGTTTGGAAGAAAGCCATTTTGAGGCTGTGAAACTATGTTAACAGGTAGATGCCCTTACTCAGGTAAGTATGAGTATTACCACCACTCTGGCTTTTGCACTTCACCACAAAATTCTCCTTTTTTCATTAGCAGTATTTTCTTTAAACTATGTGTCTTCTATGCAAACAGAGCTTGGAGACATTCAACATAGCTGCCACAACACTTCAAGACCTGCTCAGGAAAACGCTAAAAACTTTCATCCTTCTAAATTTCCTAAGACTCAGACCAGTGAAACTTTTCTGAATACTTCACACAGAAACAAGTTTGATCCTGATCAAAAAAGGCCACTATTTCTTGGAAATATCTGCTGCCAGACCTGAAGCATCTGATCCAGCTGTGCTGAG
Organism: Astur gentilis; assembly: GCF_929443795.1. Taxonomy (NCBI): domain Eukaryota; kingdom Metazoa; phylum Chordata; class Aves; order Accipitriformes; family Accipitridae; genus Astur; species Astur gentilis. The sequence continues at coordinate 2,382,168 of NC_064907.1, read as the reverse complement.
AGAGCCTGCCAAAACATCCGTAGAAGATCTGGGAGCCGCCGCCAAACCAAGAGACGTAAACAAGAACGACTGCCAGGAACAGCACGGCGAGATATTCTACCCAGGGAGAAGGCGCCAGCCTTACGCTGATCAGACACACCAGTGCAGAAAACAACATAAAATTAAATCAAGTGTTTCTAGAGACATGGCTCAGGAGTCCAGTTCTTTGGTTGAAATACATTAAGACAGGAAATGAGCTAGACTAGATGAAATAGCACATGTACTTGAAAGAAACAGTACTACATTTCAGCTAGCTCCCAAAAATCCAGAGGAAACAATGCAATTTACTGGTGGTGGAGCAAGTATTGATAAAGTAATAAAAAGTAACCCTCAACTGTGAACAGCCTCACACTGCAATCTACTGGATGTTGGCAAAACTACATCAAAATTGCTGTTGAACAAATGATAGTGCTTAACTATTAACCACTTCCTTCAAAGCTCTTTGCTATTTAGTGTATTAAAGACTCTTTAGCAGAAATAAGTGGGCTTCCTATACATCCAAAAAAAGGTTAATCTTACAATTACTAACATAAAGACCAAACATTAAACTCAATGTCAGAAAAAGATGATAATCTGTAAGTAAAACTCATTTTCTACCTTACCCACAGTGAAACTACCTAAGTGTCATGAAATAGAGAACAATGACAATGCTTCCAAAGTTGTTTATAGTAAACGTTGAAAATATTTGGTTAACAAAAGAAATGCTGAACACCCACTATACAGAACAGCAGCTCATAAGCGCATATAACTGAAAAAACCAATGTCACTCACTTCTTCCTCATGGTTTCCTGAGGGCACTCTGGACTACTCTGGGCCACAATTTCATATTCTGTCCCATTACCCGTAACATATTTCATCTAGCTAAGAAAGATTTGTTATGCTGCAAGGCCAGGGCAGAAATGAAGGAACACAGCAATGCTTCCCTGCCCCCTCCCACCCACACCAACCTTCCCCTAACTGGACCAGAAATGTTTTCCTGCTACCTTGTAGGATCTCACTTTCCAGCTCTGAGATCCCAGGGGAAAAAGCCAGCATCCCAACTGACTACTGCCTGACCTGGGTGATGGCTGATTTAGGAAAATGCTGGGAAAGACAGCAATGCTTCCAAGCTCAGTATGTTGCCATTCTCTTAAGTATCAAGTAAGAACACTTGCTGGGAGACATTTCCAGCAGAAATACAAGACTGTTTCTTCAGGAACTGGCAAATAATACTGCTGTTTAAAACCGCAAACTCTTACAAATATCTGTCTCCAGCACACACCATTCACAAGCATCACATCTACTTTAAAAACCATTGCACACCCATACTGATACTGTCAAACTGGATCAGATCAGCTGACTGTAGCCTACTGACCTGAGTAACTGAGGTCAATACCATATACTGCAGAAAAAAATACAACAAAAGATAAAAGATATCTATGTAAAAACTGCTAATAAGAAACCACCAGGTGTTTTTTCCTAATCCTGACAGTGACTGATGCATTAAGATTTAAATGTCTTAATTTAGGTGGATTTTACTGAATGCAACTGGGAGGCATTTTCACTATCCCTATGGAAGCTTAAAAAAAAAAAATCAATCTTAAAAAGCTTCTCTGATAGCATATGGAAATGTATTTACACAGTCTGATAATTTTAGATAAATAGCTAATTTACCTGGGTTATGAACATGAAGTATTAGAGATATTGCTAAGTAATCAGGAATAGCTCCCTCAGTTTTGAAATACAAAAAATCTTACTGAATTTATATACCTTAGAGCATATTTTTAACTGCACAAGAACATACTCTATTGCCTCTGTCTTTTTAAAGTGACCCAAATCTTCATAGTCAGGCCCCAAATGTAAGCCCTTCCACAGCTATAAACTGCAATCTCCATTATGGATACATTTGATATTTTTGTGTGCTATTTGATATACGATCAGTACCATAACAAGGCCTGGGCAAAAAGGGTATCCACCTTAAGCATTCCTCTAAGACCTCCCCAAAGAGGAAGCAAGTATGCCAGAGCCCTGCAGCTACTGCTGGCCAGGAAACCAGCTGCAGCTCCATGCTAGCGGATGAATTGATTGCTACCAGAGATGCTGCAAGGCACATCTCGAGTGCTAAAGCAGCCCATATAAGATGAGCAAATCTAAATGCAATACAGTGATGTACAATAATTAGTGTCCTTTTTAAATTACCTAGCAGCAACATCCTATTCCTCATTTGCATATGTGTATATTTCTAATCTTATTTCTACTAATACAAACTATTTGAAAGAGGAGTATTTTCTTAAAGATAAGTAGGGATTATCTAATAGGAAAATGGTATGTAAGCAATGATTGCTTTGCAGTAGTACCATAAATACACTGTTGGTCAAGAATTTTAAATGACATTTTACTAATAAAAAAAAATTTAAAACTAAACTTAGCCTAAAATAAATCAGTTGAACACAAAGACTTCTGGAAACATGATAAAAAACCAATTTGTTTGCCTCAAAGATCAGAAAAACAGGAAAGTATATATAAGAATAAAATGGTAAAGTAGACTGGGGACTTCTACTGAAATCCATGTGAACAAAGAAACAGACATTTGATTAACTCGTAAACACAAACATTTTTTCACTTCTCACACAATTAGACTCCAGAAGATATTCCTGTAGAGCCTATCATACTGAAAAGACTAAAAACTTAGCAAGATTAAAAAACAGCAATTACTAGACTGAAGACAGTTACTCAAGATTTCAGTTGTCAGATATTATTAAACAAAGCTCATACTTTTAACAAAAAGAGAATACACTGTAATTCTGGGGTATAATCTATACAGCTAGGTGGAATTTTACCAAGAAAAAAGTATTCATCATTGATCAACCATGGGTTTTATTTGCATCGGTTTGGAGCCATACTATGTTAGCTATTGTTTTTACTGTAATGCGGACATTTACACTACTAGGTTTATTAGTATAATAATATTGTCAATTTGAGAACTGAATATATATAGAAGAAATATTTCTTGTTTTTGTCAAATACAAAGGCAAAAGAAAGTATCTCTTCAGAATTTCTTCATCATATACTTAACACTAAAGCAGCGTACCTTTCCTGTTTAAGTGCATATTCCAGCATTTTGATTCTTCGCACTAGATCCTTCTTCAGATTTTCTTGTCCTTTTCTTTCACCTTGAAGAAAGGCGATCTGGGCCTGCAAAAGGAAGTGTTCAATTTAGAATCTGCTTCCTCAAAACCATTCAGCATAGATCTTAAGTGTGTGTGTCTCCCCCAAGTTATTTTAAAATTTGTACAGTTCAAAATAGATTGGCTTAATGTGTTTCATAAACATTAAACACTTAGACAAAACACTGCATAGATAAACCTTCTAAACCGCATGCTCATTAGAGATCAAAATAGAAAAAGAAATAAAGCAATTTTAGTTTGTTTGACAGGGTTTATTTCCTCTCTTCGCTAAATATTCAATAAAAGATTAGATAAAATAAGCATACAAAAAGCTTTCAGCAGATAAAAGAATTTACCAACAATAAGGAGATGATAAAGTATTTCTGCTCAGTAACTGAAGTAGTACATAATTAGTGTACTGTTCTATAGATACATGTTAGATACATTATACTAGTCAAAGAACTGAAGTACAGCAGGTTCAGCTAAAAGAAAAATAAAACCCTGTTTGTAATACCGTGCCAAATGTTAATTATAATGCTTACTAAAATAGGTTAAAGAAAGCTCTCCAGAAATACTGCAATTAAGAGAGAGAAAAAATGGAAAACAGGGAAAGGTATTTTGGTGAGGGAGACCAGGAGACAAATGGTATAGAAGTAAATAGAAGTCAAGCAGAACACAGACACCTAACCTTTATCAACTTCCAGCACAGATTAAGTATTTAGTTGCCTGTGAAAAATCTCCTTTAAATAGAAAATGATGATATATACAAGATATTAATTCCTAATCATAAAGGCAGAACTACCTGCTTTTGTACCTCGTGCTCAAATCAAGTCCATTATAAGAAGCAGGTTCTTGTGCTCTCAACTCATGAATACACTTTTAGACAAAAATACCTACAAGGAGTCACCACTTCATACCCCAGCCTCACCTTCACTGCAAGCCACCTGCCATTTTCAGGATCAGAAGCTTTCTGCCACCTTTGCAGCTAAGTCTCCAAGTATCTCATCTGCCTCTTGAGAAGCACAAACAGGATAAAAAGCAGCTGGTCTACACCATCAACTGTTGAACATGAAGAGCAGTAAGCCTTTCATTTATATAAATGCCCACTGTAGTTCGATAAGCAGTGTTTTCTGTAGGTACTGCAGTCTGTACCAATCTCTAGTGAAAGTGAGGAAGAAACAAGCAGGGGTATCCTCTCCTCACCTGCCACAGCCTTGCACACAATCACCAGATATCTTAGTTAATGGAAACAGACACCCCTAAAGAATAACTTGGCTGACTTCAAATTTTTAAAGAAAGTGAGAAAAATAGTGTCTGTAAATGCCATTTTCTCTCCACCAAGTATAAAGGGAATGCACACAACTACCTCAGTTGAATTTTGGAGATCAGGCAAGATGAATTTTACTCCAAAAGGCCATTTGCTGCTGGCCAGCTACAGCAGCTGACCTAAAATATGACACCAGCTGACATAATTTCATTGCTCAAGTACAGTTAGTAAACAGCTTGACAGACACCTGAATAATCCTTAACCACCAGTCACCAACTAGAGCAGCCAGTTTATGGCAAGTGAAAAACACTGGCTACTCTCCAATGAAATCAGTCTTCACATTCACTAGGGTAAATGTATTTGCCAAAAAAACCTCAGCTGAATCAAAGGACAGGTCTCTGTCAGTCTGGCATCGAGCTTCTCTCACTCTAAACTGGGATGAACAAAAAACTACAATTGAATTCTAACATTTGTTTTATGCTCAGGTTTAGGGAAAGGCAGAGAAGAAAAAAATGGTGCCTTTAGAGTCAGCATTTCTTACCCTGAAAAATGTAACAGTGCAGGAAGCATATAAACTCAACAAGGTCACCATCTCTCTCAGTAACAAGAACAACACCTCAAGCACATACAACTTAGTGCAAACTAAGTAACTGTACAGACATCCAGATTATAATGCATGTACTAGTGCACTGTGATAGTGATTTCTCTCTCCCTGCCTCCACATAGGCCCAGCAGAAATAAAAAAGTGTCCTTCAAGCCAAAAAGTGAGAGAACATCAAAGTACACTATCAAAAAACAGTACAACATGATGTAAATTGCATTTGGCTGTATGAAAAAGATCATCCAATGCCATCAGAACACAAGCCGAAGTGATCTATGATGTGACCTGCTGTCTGCAAGTAATTTCTAGCTAAGAATGAACTGACTGAACAGTCTGGAATGAAGCATTTTTACCTGGCAGGTTGGCAAAGGACAGACAGTAATGGCCTGGCTCATGCACTGCTCTACTACAAAGGTCAAACCAGCATTACCATGCTAACAATTGAGGTTAAAGTCATCTTCCACTGGTAGCAGCCTAAACAATGAAAAAAAAAAAGTAACTTCTCAGTAGTTTTGATAACTTACTTTTGTGAGAGACATAAATGGATTTGGTTAAGAAATATCATACAACACCTCCTTCATGTGAAAATGAGCAGAGTCACGCTTCTGATACAGGGCAGGCCTGGCTCTATAACTTGCCTGACTAACCATTTGAGAACCAAAATTCAAAACTGTTACCAGAAGCTTCTTAAGCACATAAAATAATGTAAATAATGTTCCTAACTCTACCTCTGGAGCTGAAGCATCTACATCTTATGATTCAACATGAAGCAAAAGGATTATGCTCTCCCTCCTCGGGGCCACTGGCAGTCCATATTGCACAGGAAGAAAGAGCACTGGAAGAAATATTAACTGACTCTTTGAAGATCTTTTATTGTCAGTGGTATGCCAATGCTCTTACTGATATCTTATAACTTTTCTTTTTCCTGGACTTCCAAGAAATTCATGTGTTTCTTACTCGAAACGCGTGCAGCAACAACAGAGTGGAACTTACAGCCCAAGAGCCATCTCTCCAGCCCTACACAAGCTTATTGCCAGGATCTTTCAAGGTTACTATATACTTTACAGATTGGCAGTTTTCCTGGCAAATCAAGAAACCCACAAGTGCACCACAGGGCTTGAGAATAATTTTGCTTTCTCCTTGGAGGCTGTGCAGTTTCTGGCATAGTTTGTTCATGCTTTTCTTCTAAGTAGCATCCTTATGTCTGATACTTTTTATTTTTGAGAAATTTTGGCTCTGAAAATGAGAATGCTTACATTTGGTCTTTTTCATAACATACAAAAAGTAAGGAGAATATTTCCCCTCTTTCCCACAGGATGTTAGCAACTCACCCCTCATTTATATAAGTACTGGATAATTACAATTAAGTCAGCCTCAGCAGACAACAAAACATCTGTTATATTTGTAAGCTCAAATTTTATTGAAGAAATTCTTAATGATAATATTCAGGTTTATTTGTAATGCACATAAGGACAGCATTAAAATAACTGAAATTTTATACCAACAATATTACTGTAACAGTCCCTATGTCCTAAGCAGATTTCATTCTTTACAATGTTTGGCAATTAACTGAAAACATGCAGAGGAACCTAAATGTTCATACCATAAATGAAACAATTTGTAGTATAAATGAAAACTGAATAAATGAGTACACTGAGTTTAAATATTTAAAATGACAAATGATGACATCTAGCAGTATTTTCTCAGTCTCTAGATAAAAACAGTGGTAACTCTAGGATCACCGTTTCCAATCAAAATATTTAGCCAACACCTAACGTCTGTGCAAACATTTAAAGTGTAAGAGGTCTGGGTTTAAATACAATGAAAAGTATAACTGAACTGTACAACTACAGTTTTCTTGTAATTCGGACGTAAACAGAATTTTATCAATAGATTGAGACTCCACAGGCCATTTTCCATTGTTGCAGCTTTAGTGCAAATCAAACCTGAAGCTTGCGCTACCTGAGGGAGTAGGAGATCAAGGGAGGATCACTTCCAATTTGAATGATCTGCAACACTGTCCTACACTCATGCTTTGACCACTCCCAGGAAGGTTTGCCAAAAATTTCAAGAATTCACAAATATGCCCAACAAACAGGTTCTGCGACAACTGACCTTCTAGCTAATAAGGTTAAAATGCATCAAGTTGTAAGCTAGTCATTGCAAACCTCTAAACCGCCTACGGGGATCAAGCAAAAACTCAGATTGTTCCTTGCCTTATGGGTGGGGCGCATCGTCTCCATAAAGCACCCGGCCCCGCTGGATCCGCAGCAAGGAATCAAGGCAGAGTCCACCTCAAGTATATTCTAGGCTAAATGCTACAAGTTACTGTATTACAGCTAAACTGTAAAATTAAAATCAAGAGAGTCAGGAGAAAACAAAAACAAACAAAAAACCCAACCCTATTGGATGTTGGGAATATTGGCACAAGAGATGCCTGGAACAGTCTATTTCAGCTACAACCGTACAGTCCAGTATTATTTTTTTTTCCTACTTTATCTCATTAAAGTTTTTAGTATTGCCAACTGCAACAAAACTTAGAAATTTTATGACTATCCAGTCTAAATTAATAGCACTGTAACTGTCTTAACTATTCAACTTCTTTACCGAGAGATTTTAAAAATAACATTCATTCTTATATTTAAAAAAGTTCTCATGGGCAACAACATGGTTGTTTTAGGAAATTTCCCAATAGACTCTAAGGTCACATTACTGCAAAGTGGACAAAAGGATGAGGCAATGTTTTAGGTAGCACTGTGTTAGAAACAACTTTTTTTAAATGTTGTTGACTACCTCATACAAGCTTAGCAGCCATAACAATATAATCAAATAATGAAATTGCATCTTAATAAATCTGGATTTCACCAATGTTTGAAAAAGTAAACTGAAATTTACACTTCCTGGAATCAGCAACCACGACAACAAGGATGTTAAAAAGTACACCGTATCAGCACACCTTTTTAGGCTGACACCTTGACATTACAAAACAGCAAGAGATTAAAAAAATATTTACCTTTAACAGAAAATGTTTAAAAAGAAACAATGCTATGGCTCCTAAACAAACAATGCATGTTTAGTATCAACTTCTATCAGCTCCTGAATTTTACAGCTATTTCAAGTTAAAAGGTGAATTTTTTTTTTAGTTCTTAAGACTCAAGAACTATAAAAAGCCTTTCCATTATTTTCTTTAAAATATTTACCTTAATATTTTAAAGTAAACCTCACTGCAAATTTATGGGCACTTGAAGGTCAACAGGCATCATGTGACAAAGTAAGAGCTACTAAGACACACAATTCAGTATATACTGCTTCCGTAATTCAACAACAAGGTCTTCACAGGTTGAGAGAGAGAACAAGGGAGGGGAAGAAACTGCAAGAAAAGTATTGCAAAAAATATGTAGATAGCTAAAATAACTAAATGCATATACAGATGAATCAGCCTGGAACAGTTGTGCTAACCAGTCTACCGAGACCTGCCAGAACGATGCCACAGGCTGGGGGGTGCTCAGTATTTTAGATTATAGTTGGCTCACTGAAGGGCTACATATTTAAGTACATTTGTAAATAAGCATAGGTATGCCCAGGGGGTAGGAGGAGAGGACATAAAACACAGGTACAGGGGAGGGGGAAGGGAAATATCAGTGGTCTAGTAAAACTGGCAAGCAATTTCAGGCACTATCCTTAACATTGCAACACACATCTAGTAGCGCTCCATGCCAAGAGAGGCTAGGAAGCTTTTGTAACCGCCTGTAGCCATTTAAGATAATACAAAACTGAAGCGGGGCCACAGGCTGAAACGAGTGGCAGGCACTGAGGCTTATTTAGCTCCACCCCGCACAGAAGCGCCTTATCCCGTTTATCATCTGCACACTCACACTGGACGATAACGCCTCATGGGACTGAAGCCCAGCACAATCTGCTACTGGCAAATTATTTTTGCTGGACTTCTCAGAGATGCCCTCAAATTGGCATCAGAGCCAAGCCCTGAAAAAATTAAACCATCCAAGAGATCAAAGATTTAGCTTACAGTAAAAAAAGGCAGTTGAAAAAGCCATTTACTTACATTCTTCATTTCTTTGAAAAGATTGTTTGAAAAACAATTTCTTATCAGTGAATTCAAAACTCCTAATAGATCATCCAGAATCAAAAAATTATTTAGTAATTTATTCCTGGCAATACCTTGATTACTAATTTAAGCATGTCAACCAACAGGAACACTTTTCCTTCTGCAGTTTGAAGTGTTTTACCAGGCAGATCTCTGTTCAGATAGCCATATCCACTCTTCAGTGCTGCCTTTCACTGTTCTAACTGCAAACATCAAAATACTTGCCGAGTTAGCCAAGCAATGTATATTCAGCTTATTTAATCATTCTTCATAACCAAAAATTTTCTCTAACCCACCAGTCATTTTTGTAGTACACTGAGGTAAGTGGTGACTGTTAACTATTTTTCTTCTTTCTTTTGAGTCCCAGGAGCATGCTCCATGTAGACTGATTTAAGAACAAATAGAGAGCAAGTTTTAAACGTGACGTAATTCTATAGGCAACACCGCAATGACATGTCACAAAATAATCATGTATTATGAGTGAAAGTCCAAATTGAAAATGCTCAAATTAATTGCTTTCCACTTGCTGTACAAGAAAGGCAGAAATACAGCAACAGCAGTCAGCAGCAGAACTGATAAACAGACTCAGGGCCCACATTTAAACTCAGACAATGGAAGTTCACAGGCCGAGTGAATCAGTTGGGGTATAGCAAGACAAGAGAGAAGAAATCTGGAGATTTTTAGATTTGGCTTTGGTAACAAAAAGAGGAGTGAACCAGACTTGACCACACGAGTATTTGCAAAGGCAACTGGCACATTCTCGTTTCTTGCTCCTACAGCCAGGAGCAGCTACTCCTTGTATTCAAGGATGCACCACCACCCTGAACTGACCAGAGCATCAAGTGAAGCAGATACAAAAATAACTGATTTCATTCTCACCTCCTGTTTACAAGCTTGGATATGAACATCATGCATGCCATTTTTGTTCTGATGCTTTTGCAATCCTGCCCTATGTGACTGCCCTAAACGGAACATATTCCTGGCTAAGTGCAGAAAAAATGCAGTCTTTCCACACTGTGATCTTTAATTTAACTTCTTTGTCACTGGGTTATTTTCAAAATATTCAATATTAGTTAGCATATAGCAAACTCTTTTCAAACAGGAAAAGAACATCTTCTAGATGAATCCATCTACAGGCCCATACAGAACATTATGATAAAGTGAACCTTTGTTTTCACATTTCAGAGTATTTTTATTTCTAGTGTATTGTTTGCAAAGCTTGGATTCTGAGCACTCTGAAGTGATTCAGAAGAACAGTTTCAAGTATCTAAGCATTTCTCAGCATTTAAAAACAAAGCATAACAATCCTTCATCTACTTCTAAGTCAGTTCTTGCCACTTTTTGGCTAAGGAACTTCAAAAGGAGAACTTGACAAGGCCTGGCAGCCTTGTGAAGCCAAATATGTGAGTAGATTGCTGACCAATATCTATTTTCTCAGAAAACTGTCTACAGATATCAGTTTTAGTCAAGGCTTGGCATTTGTACAGCCTTACTTCTTTTAGCATTAAATGAAAATGAACCAAAAGTCTCTGGAGATAAATGTGATCCTCCTTAGGGAATTTTATGCAGCCTGTTCTAGAATTAGTAAATAAAGTTTCAGTGTCTACAGAAATGTCAATAAAGGCCTTGAGTAGGATGCAGAAATACCAATTTAAATTATAAACATGTATTAGTAAAGAGACATAGGGTGTTTCACCATATGCTAACCTGACAAGGAAAACCAAAGTTTTCCACCTAGAATATAACAACTTATTCAATTTTTTGCTTAATTCAATAATCCTATAGCAAATCATGAAAACCAGAAAATCCTCTACTTTTTTAAAGTATAACTTTGTCAAAAGTGTCTGTAAGCTTTAAAGACCACTTGGAGACAATGTAACATTGCAAAACTCCCTGTCCATGCCACATCAATATTTAAAGCAGCACTTTCGTAAAAGAGTTAGGCCCATTTAGGAAACACATTTTCATTACACTTAAACTAAATTACAGGTTTAACAGATTTGAGAAGAATGGGAAAATCTGATGCTGGGAAATGCTCAGATCATTTATGCAATTAAAAAAAAAAATAAACAACTATAAAAATCAGGTGCAGACCTGCAATGAACCAGTCTCATCAGTTTGTATTTATATTCTACTTCTCTACAAAAGCTACCAATTTCTATAATGCAACTCTTTTGTCACTGAACATTTACTCCCACCAGTCCTCCTGGCTTAAATAAAACAAAACATGACAGCTTATCAATGAGTATATTGGGATTAGCTGGCAAACATTCATACAAGCAAACAGGAAAGAAGAGTACAGAAGCTTCTCTTTGCTTCACATGAATTTGGCAACTACAAAGTTTGCTTAAAAAAACTTAGCAAAAGAAATGATATCTGGTAGTCACTGAGACCCATTTAGCACCATCTTCCCCTACTAACCATGCCTCACTATTGTGACCATGGGTCATTTTCTTCCACCCTTCTTTTCATTTATCTGACGTATTTAAAACAATAAAGTTGAGAATGTTGTCCTTCTGGTGTGGAGAGGAATTTAACATTAATCACTGTTTTCTTAGTAACATCTGCCTTATAAGAAAAAATACTTTATCGAAGACTTCTACAGCACTTCTGCCAATTCATCTTTCACAGAGAATCTCAGAGATTCGACCCACACCATCATATTTGAAAATCTTATACAAAACTTCTTCAAACTGTGTTTTATCTTCTATTTTATTGGCCAACCCAAATTCTTAGGAGTTTTCTATTAAAGAAACTCCTGATTTCATCAACTCACTGCTCAATCCTTTTTCTCTGAACAATATTTTCAGATTACCCAGCTATCAGAATAATTTTTAACTAGAAACTTAATCCAATAAGAGGACTGTTATCTAAAAGCCAACAAACTGTAAATATCAACTATTTCTGAATCAAGTAATGAATGTCCTAAACCACACTATAAATAGCCACAGCCATCTGCCTGATTTGCCCCTTCTCCTCATTACTTTAACTTGTCTGTCTCCAAGGACAATCTTACCATGTAGCATGCCTGGTTTTACTGCCTGCCTCCTGCCTGAGAAAAGCAGCAGCAAGGGGGAAGATTACCATCCATGACCCCCCTCCAGAGAGCTAACATTACTAAATCTGACTTCCATAACTGACTTCAAGTGCTTATCTATTATTTCCATCATATTGCTTCTATTACAGTTGTCTGCTATCATTTAACCATATTTTACCTTATTTCACCACATTTTATCTCATTTCATTAACTCTTTCCCTATCATTTAGGGGTTGGTTTTTTTCTTTTCTTTTGGCACTGTCTTACAAGGAATATTTTTAACAAAGCTGTGGAAAGACAAGCACATTGTATCCACCCATTCTCCGTAATTTCCTTGCAAACCTTTTCAAAGGAAAGTTTACCCAGGAAAAATAATTTTAAGGTAACTCTGTCAGGTCCCACTACTCCAAGGCAGTCTACTACTCTCAAGAAACAGTTAGCAGTTAGAAGAAATGAAAACCTTAGTAGGAAAGAGGACAAGAACTATAAAATTCCTTAGCAGGAAACGGGGTGTCTATACACACAGTTACATACAGCATAGCAGCTTGTCACAATTTAGAACATTTGTGAAATGCAGAGAAATGCCAAAGTCTGCAAATCAGCATTTTTGCCAGAAAAATGTTTGTCAGAAGCACAACTTTCCACAGCAACATATGCATTGCTTGCAAAGACAAAAATTCCAGTCAAAACAAAAGCCACACACACACACAAGTGCCTTCCAAGCTCATCCAGCCCCAAAGCAGCAGAACTCAACAGCTTTGTCGCTTGCTGGGACAAGGATGCGCATCAGCAGTGCACAGCTCTGCCGGGGTCCCAGCCGTGGGGGTAGAGTCCCCATTGCTCTCTCCCAGGGGTGGCAGATGGTTAATTAAAAGGAAATAGCATCCATAACAGAGAATCACCCCCAACCAGTCAGAAGACATATGGTTAAGGCAAGACACCAATATGGGAGGCAGTTCAAACCCTGCTTGCCTCAAGCAAAGATACAAATTTCAGTGCCCTGCATATGCATTTGATGAAACTCTTGGCTATTTTAGGATGGGCTTGTCCAATACATAACAACTCTGAAATGCCTCAGAAACACAGTCCAGAAAAATGCAGAATGAAAAAAAAACCCCTTAAGTTTAAAACTTTTGCAGAACAGGAAACCCTTTCTTGTCAACTCTCCCAAGCAGCTGCTAGAAGAACCTAAGAAAAGGAAAATTACTCATTTCTGAAAAGATATGAAAATAAATGATAATGCTATAAGACACAGTTTGTGAATACTAAAATGAGGATTAATAATGTTAGTATTTATTCTAATGAATTACTTCACAGGGCATCATGAAAATTTATTCCTAGCATAATTTTTCAATCTACAGGATGTCAAAGGACCATAAACAGAAAGTGAGCATTAAAAGTGAAATATGTAATTAGCAGATAAGCATCTACAGGAACTCTGTGTGAATCTGTTTTCATTCTTATTTGAAATACACAGCTTAGTAATGATACTTGCTTAGATATAAATATTGAAGTCCTCTTTCACCCTGAATAAGGAAGATTATATAATAGAGACAACAATAATTTCAAAAGGTTCAATAATTAGGAAATCAGAGTAAACATGAATATTTGCTAGGGAAAGCAAAATATAGGCATTTGATAGAAAGAAAAACCTTGGAAAGGCAGTACTAGACCAGTAACTAAGAACAGAGAGTAACCTGCCTGGCCTGCCAACTCACATATGTTATAAACTTAGGTGTGTGTCACCCAAACAAGCATCACATAACACAACAGAAAGGTAGGCTACCTGAATGTCACATTTAGTTCTACACAATTAATTACAAGGAAAAGAAAAAGAGAAAACAAAAAGAAGCCCAGAGGAGAGCAAAAGACAGACAGGAAATCACAGTGGGTCTGACTTGCAAGGTGTTTTCTGGAGAGAGGATATAGCTTAACTAACCAACAACTACAGAGCAAAAGTCAAGCACGGTAATACTGTGGCATAAAGTATCTCAAGTATTTAAACATCATGACAGGTAAGCAACTGGATATAAAAAAGTCTATCTATGAGAAACAAGATGAACTGCAGAAAAAAATTACGGGATACTAAGAAGACCATCCAAAATAGATCCTCTGCCACACAGCCTCCCAAGAGAGCTATTATCTAACACTGAAATTTACATAGGACAGATGACTAGTGAAGTACAATCAGGAGAACTGCATCTTTATCTCAAGAGAGACAAACTGCCCAACCTCAAACTTCCGTTATTCTGTTAAACATTTCCAAATATATAGGCCAACAAAAGGCTTCAGAAGGAGCACAGAAACAGCTTTTAATTAACACTGCTCATCATTCAGCTGTACACGTACAATTTCTAAAAGCCATCACAATTTCTAAAAGTCATCCTGTAGTTGCTGAACCCCTAACACAAACCTCTCACACGGATTGAAGAACATTCAACTGCAAATGGTCACAGCAGATGTAACGTCTGATGACTATAGAGACAGCCAAGAATTTTGCACCTTTCTGAACATGACTCCACAGCAGATAAATGCTGTTACAGCTCGTGGCAATGCCAGCCACAGCTAATTATAACTTTATTGAGATGTTTTGGAAAGAGCCAAAGGTGTTCAAGCAAACAACTTGTAATGGATTACATTCCCAGTTCTGCCACTGACAATGCATGACTTTGGCAAATAGTTTAAATACTCTACTTTCCTCCTGTCTCATCTGTAACACTTACCAAGCTTCTGAGGGATACTTGGGGGAGGAGAGAGGAAGAAGAATAGCATGCTAGCTTCTATTGAAGGGCACTATAAACATGCAAAGTGTTATTACTATTAACGCCCTGGCAGAATCTCTTAGGTCCTGTAAAACACTTTTTTTATCCAAAGCAATTTTTCAGATCTGTATCAGCTATGAAAAAACGTCACAATATTTATGAGACACCACTGGATATATGACACATGATGTTGTTCTTATACATAGCTAAGCTAGTTACTTTCCACATAGTATTTACTGGATGTAGCAGATAGAAATATGATTCAGTTGCGAACCAATTTTTCATTGAATCACTGATGTTAAAATAAAAATTACTCTCTTGTCCCCATGACCAACTCATTTAAATTCCTACAAGGGAACCCTTGGAGAAGAATGTCACATCTGCAACTCTTCTCAGAGCAGTTGTTTGATGTTACCATAGAAAGTACAATTAAAAAGAAGACTTCCCTACTAATTAACAAAAAAACACCCAAACCAAGAACCAAGAAACAGAGAAGTGCTTCACATTGCTAAACAGGCTGAAGACTGTTGACAAAGATGGTACTTTGAAGGAAAGACACAGAAAGAAAAGAGATGGATAGGAAACAAGAAACAAAGAAAGGAGACCTAAAAAGGAAGCAGAGTAGATACTGTTCAGTCTCGAACGTGGCCAAATGAGAACCAAACAGTGGGCTGCTGGTAATGTGGGCAATGTGAGGTTTGCAACAGAGATCTTCTTGTAAGCAAAGCCAAAGAGGAACAACCACGAAGGCTGCATTATCGACTGTTATTAATGTAACATGCCCATCACTGAATTATCTGACAGTAATGGCTCTAAGCCAGCAGTTCCCAAGTCCTTTAACCACAAGACCCCTAACAGTCCTTTAACGCATTAATGAGCATATCAACCCCACCGCTTTTCAACTGAAAACACTAGGTAACGTGTCCCATAATACCGAAGGAGTTGCAGACGGTCCCGCAGGCCTGCCCAGGGGGCCGAGGGCCCAGAGGGGCTGCAAGCCAGCACCGAGGGCCGGGGGCAGCCGCCGGCCGCGGAGGGGCAGCGGCACAAACGGGTTGCGCAGCTCGCCGGAGGCGAATTTTAAATTTAACAGCGGGTTATGAAACCGGTGACAAGTTTAGGCAGCCGGCCGCGGAGAGGCACCCGGAAAACTCCGGAGACGCGCTGAGAGCCGCGCGGCGGGCAGGGGCCGCTCCCCTCAGGGCCGGCCGCCATGTCACGCCCCTCCGCCCGGCGGCGGCGGGGGGCGGCCGCCCTCTGAGGGGAGGGAAATGGCCCGCGGCGGAGCCGGGCGGCCGCTCCCTCACGGGGGAAGACTGGGCAGCGGCTCGGGCGGTCGCTCCCCTCCGGCTGCCGGAACGCTAGGGGGGGGGGGGGGGGGGGGAAGTCGCGGGTTATTACCTGCAGCTCCGCCCGCTCCGCCTCCCACTCGGCGCGCTCCGCCTCGAAGCGGCCCCACTCGTGCTGCAGGAAATGCAGGATGCCCGGCACGCTGTATTGAGCCCGGGACGCCGACACCGGCGCGGCGGCTCCGGAGGCTGAGACCCCCCCGCCGCCGCCTCCTCCTCCTCCTGCTGCCGCCGCGGCCGCCGCTGCTGCCGCCGCCTCGCCCGACTCCAGCCCCGGCCCGCCCGCCGGCGGCGGCAGAAGCAGGGCGTTATTGTTGTTGTTGTTACTGAAGAAAACGCCGGGCCCCGCTTGCTCGTCCATGGCCGGGCCGGGACTGCCGCGCTACCCGCCGCCGCCGCCGCCCCCTCCTCCCCGAGCCGCCGCCCGCACCCAGCCGCGTCCCGGCAGCAGCAACAACCTGGGCGCGTCCCGCCCGCCGTCACCGCCTGACAGCCGCCCCCGCCGGCCGCTACGGCGGCCCGGCAGGGACAATTCCAGAGAGCGATTCGCCTCGGCCCCTCTCGCGGCCTTCTGGGAAATGTAGTTCCGCCGAGTGGCGGGGCGCCCGGCGAAGGGAGAGGCGGGAAGATGTCCCCGATTGCCTTTTTCTCCCCCGCGCTGCCGTTACGTCGAGGAATGACGTTACAGCGACTGAGCCTCATCCCCGTGACGTGCCATGCTGGGGTAGAGACTGGCAGTCCGTGGCAG
The DNA here is from genome assembly GCF_929443795.1 of Astur gentilis. NCBI lineage: Eukaryota > Metazoa > Chordata > Aves > Accipitriformes > Accipitridae > Astur > Astur gentilis. Next base: position 2,365,114 of record NC_064907.1, on the reverse strand, counting down.
GCGGCAGCTGGCAACGTACCCGCGGGCCCGGTCGGCTGGGCGGGGGTGAGGGAGACCGCGAGGGGCCGCCCCGCCAAGCCATTTAAATGGCTTTGTCACACTCGCAGCCCACCCTGGGGCCATAAAAAGGGCAGGTGTCTCGCAGCAGCTCCACAAAGTTCAGTCGAGCCCTGCCTTTTCACCCCCGTTTTTTTCTGTTTCGGCCCTGTTCTGAGCAGTGCTCAGTGTCGAAGCACCAAAAACTGTAAATCCAGCCCAGGGCCACAGCGGTTTCTTGAAAATCTTTAGAAATGCTGTGAAGGGGAACGAAACAACATTGTTCAGGAATTACCATGCTGCCTTTTCTGCCAGGAGAGGGAAAACAAGATACTTTGACACTGACAGCAAAGCCCTGGGCTGAGGGCACAAGCTGTCAGCAGCACTGCTCTCCCCTACCTCTCCCAAAGACACAGAAAGACAAAGTTAGGCTTGCTTTCCATGCTACTTACATACTAACACCAGAGCCTTGCTGAAGACAGACAAGCGCTCCACTACAGCAGGCTTCACAGTACAGCTACGTGCTAGCAGTGCGTGGAAGACGGCGCGTGGCCACTGAGGCTGCTGCAGTAGGGTTGGCGCAGGTGCCGACAACGGCCACCCCTCACCTTGCCCTGGGCACACCAGGAGCACCCCACTGCTTGCTCAAGCAGCGCTTCCTGTTTCCTTCTGGCTGTTCTGAAACCGTAGTCGCCTGCTTTGTAACCCTGCCCTCAGAGATTAGAGCTGTGGCTGGTAGACAGCCTCTTTGTGCTTTTAAAGAAGGAAAGACAACTAAGGAAGCTTACAGAGAGCGTCAGAGAGCAGAGGGGAACAGGAGGGAAAGCACAGAAGAGGGAACGTGCTCTGGGGGACCTCAAGCAAGGACCGGGGTAGAACAACAAGGCTCACCCAGAAAGGAAGGAAACGGCAGAGAGAGGAAAGACATGAAGGGGAAATGGAGCAAACAAGCTTCATGAAAAAGCACATTAAAAAGGCCACTGACAAAGATGAAAAGGAGGGTGACAAAGAACAATAAGCATTACGGGCGTTTCAAGTTATTTCATTATTTTTAATCAAATGAAATTTGATGCCAAAATATTACGTAAAACCACACGGTTATACCTTTAGTATCAGGAACAAGCGGAGAAGCAAACAAGGACTAAACTAGGGAAGGATGTATACAAATGGAAGTTGTGCATGTTGTATACAGTCACGCAGTATAGAAAGAAAAACCTCTCCCTTCTCTATCCCTCCACATCTATCCAGTGCCATTTTCCCTTCCGCTAACTTTTTTCTATTCTTCTACTGACTTCTTAGTTACGCTTTATTGCTACACTTCCCTCCCCCTCCCTTTTTCTGAGTTTTCAGACATCATGTAAACTAGAGTCTAACCAAAACATAAAAGTGCTGAGATAAAAGTTAAGGTAAATAAAACCTAATTACAGACAAAAAGTTTCTAACAAACATTTAAGTCATTAATTACTAGACTATGGGGGGTGGTGGTGTGGTCTAAAACCAGTTATAAAGTTGTCTTCTTAGTTTTACTTGCAAAATGTTGTGTTCAATTTTGTACTGAAAGAGTTTCCTTAATACTCTCTCTCAAATGCTAAAAGAGGTTCAGAACTTCCCCAAAGCAATATAGCTTTGTAATGCTGGAAACACTTATTAGAAAGTGATATATTTTAATCAATTTAATTCCCACTACACATACAAAGATGAAAAAACTAGTGAAATTGCTTTCCTCCTCATGTAGGGCATATTGTTTTTCTTTTGCATGCATCTTTACTCCTGTAGGACAATGGAACAAGACTTGGAAGTTATCATCTTTATGAAAAAAATATTTGAAAGATTAGAATATGTACCACTTGTGTCCTCCCTTTAGTACTAAAATATTGACTATGAAATAAAAGCTTTTGTGATTTTATGTTAAATATTTTGCACACACCAAATACAATAGGGCACAAGAGCACTGTCTTGTCCTCCATTATGCATAGGTACTTAAAGGGTTATATAAGGTCTTGTGGGAAAAGAGAGACTAGAGGCAAGTGACTATGCAAAAATAATGATCTGCAAGTATTTCAACCAACTACTACTCATATTCAATTCTATCTACTATCCCTTTGTTATATTTGGGTTGAAGTAGAAGCTTCTGAAATATGCAGTTTTTACAGAGTATCCAGAAAAACATCAGAGATGAAACTCAACAGGCCTAGTCAGGGCTTCTAGTTATGTGGCTTCTCTCTATAAAGCAAAATGTATAGAAAGATGCCTATAGAAGCCCATAAATTCAACAGCAGTGTCAAAAAATTCATGTCAGTCAGTCTTGCATACACAAGAAAATACACAGTTCTGCACATCTGCCAATGGGAGGAGTGAGGTCTGGCAGCAGACACTGGGAGTCACTGGCTCTGCGCTGGAAGGTTAGCACAGCTCTTGAGCTCTAAGCTCCAAAATCTGCAGATCACACTCACTCAGATGTGAGAGGAACTATGTGCTTTTCAAGAAAGAAAAGCCTGGTAGGGAAAGGAAAAACTGGAGGATCCTGGCTCTCACTTGTGTTCTGCTCCCTTAGTCAGTACAGGTGGAAAGCACTCAAGTCATTCGGGTCTCCAAACTTTATCAAGGACTACAGATAAGATATACCTACTGAGACTAAAATCTTGCAGGAAGTTTAAATACCTAAGAGTCTGGACAAAATGCAGAGCACTGAATCATCATATTCAGCCAGCGCCTGGCAGAATAGGAAGACTCCTAACACACAGTGCCTTACAAAGGCCAAAACACCTACACAAATACAGACAGCAGGCAGCTCTCTTTTTAAACTCAATTTCCAATGCATTCTTTAAAATTTATCTTAGAAGAGATAGGGGATTATATTCTTTGCATCCTTTATTAATTTTCAAGCATGGAAACGGATCTGAAAGAAATATACACCACATAAATAAGGACAACTTATTAAGACAGCATGCTTGATCGTTCACCTTGAGAAAGGCTAAAAATTTTGAATTGTTTTTTTCATGCAAGCTGAAATGATCTACAACGTCTGACAATCCCCTTCCCTACTTTGTTTTTAAAAGGAAAAAGTGCATACTTCTACACATGAAATTCCCCATGTACATGGTAAGTACTTGGTAACACTTTCCCTTCTTCCCTCCATCCCCACTGTGTTGGTTGTGTTGACACAATGGTACGATAACAATCACCAGATTTCAAAAAGCAGTCAAAGGTTTGGGGTAGCTTTTAAAAATAAATAAAACTATTTAGTCAGATAGAGAATAGGGTTTTTTGGGTGGATAATTTATAACACAAATTCATAAATATGATCACATTCAATTTCCTAAAAATCTATACAAGTAACACCACTTCCCTTGTAATGCATGGATTTCAAGTAATTACACAAAGCTCTATTAGACAGCCTTTCACATACAAATTACACAAAATTACAGACATATATGCAGTAACACAATGGGGGTAATGTAATGCTTCTGACTACTTAATGGTCCAAAAATAATAAAAGTAATTCAAAAAAAGCTAGTTTTCAGTTTAATTGTTGGGGTGGAATGTACTGTGGGTGGTGGTTGCCTAGCAGCTGCTTTTGCTTTGCTGGCCTGACTTGCTCGGACTGCAGTTTCTAGACGCGTTTTTAATTCAGGAGCAGCTCCCATTACTGTCTTGAAAGCATGTGGGTAAAGTGGACCAATGTGCATTAGATTCTGAAGTGCAAATTCATGAAGATCCTTAGATGCTGTAGATGCAGAAGCAAAGGCATTTTCATTCAGTAAATAGGAAATCAGGGTGGGAACGAGAAGGGCAAGCAACTGTACTCCTAAAAGTAAAAGGAAAAAAAAGTAATTTAATAACCGTATCAGAGAAGAAAACAAAAGAAAATTAATTTTATCAGTTACTAGACTGATAGAAGTAATTTTGTTTTCAGTATTGACAATAAACACTGTAATTAAAAAATGAACAAATAAAAACCCAACTGATACGTAGATGGTTTCCTGTCCTTTAGTCACTCACATCTTTCTTACTGGGATTGTGTTTCAGACTTGTACCGTTGTTCATCACAGTTATTTTGTTCATGACACTTCTTTAAAGATGCCTTTGCACCACCTGATTGCAGATGATTGATAAAAGATCATAAGACGTAGAGTGCCTATCATATTAAAGGATTCCAAGAGCACTTTTCAGGCAGACAGAAATATTATTCAATTGAATCTGAATATCAGCCTCTGCAGTGAGCATAACAGAACCACTATTACTATGGAAGTGTTCACAATAAAGTTAGGGACAGTTATCTGCTATCCTACGCCATTCTGGAAGATTCCAATCCAAAAACTAGCACTGCAGCTACACTTGAGCTAGCACAGCCTAATGAGACCACAGCCCCAAATGGTGCAGGGATCAAAACAGTTTATCCTTAGAACAAAAAGGCAGCTGAACTTAAGCAATAGGCCTACTTTTTTTATCTAGCAAGGATACAAGTATGCCTTTGAAACGTGTAACATGTTAGTTGTAAAATTTAAGCTCAAAGAAACATTAATGGTAACTCAGGTATCAAAAATTTTGTAGGTTATCAGAGTATTAATGACTTTCCCCTAAAGGTTTTGACTAAATTCATGCTCATGGGGTGACTGTCTCCAGCCAGCATTAGCAAAAATCAGATGGTTTGTTTCCTCATTCGCTTCAGTTACTCTCTCATTTTACATGTGTTTCAAACAACTGTGCCAGAGGTAGAATGGGGCTCAAGAAAACATACATTTAGTGTTTGGTCATTAATGAAGAGAAATACCAACAGGGAGTATGTTGGGAGGAAAAAAAAAACCAAACCCACACTAAAACAACAGTAATATTTTTACAAGGAACTTCATCAGCATTTAAAGCCAAATGCCTGCTGAGCAAGTCTTTAGAAAACATGTTGTTCAGTTAGAGAATAATTGAATTTAAAGATTAGCTATAAATACTGTATTCTATCTACTGAAGCAAACAGAAGGCTCCATCTACAATCAAGATATTCTGACCAGTACAATTCAATTTCCTGGGCTTTTTAGATAAACTTTGTTGAGCTGGTAGAAGCAACCTGATAAAAGTGATGAGTCTGCCAAAATAAATAAAAGTTAACAATGGGGAAAAGGGAAAAAGTAAATATAAACGGTGTTAACTACTCATTTCCAAACAGAATAAAACTTCTCTCATTACTGCAGTTCATGTTTAGAATTTTTTTTCCTGCAATCACCACAAATGCAAAGGCTACAGCACATCATAGTGTATGTGCTATGCAAGTCCATGTATCTAAGAGTTCTAGTACTGGAATTACAAAAGCATGTTGCACAGACATGGTCTATTCGTGACTATGTCATCAAGTTTCTAACTGCAAGATTTCTACTGTTCAATATTCTATTTTAGCATTACATGTTTCTCTAGAAAAGCTAAATACTTACTATTCTGCTCCTCACCAAGGGCAACCAACGTTTCAAGGACTTTAATTCCTTCCTGGACTGCTAACAGCTCCAGGTTGTTGTTTGGGCGGCTCCTTTCCACAGCTTTCAACTTCTCAACCATGATAGGGGCCAATGAATGAATATATGGAGTTGACAGGGCACGATTGGTGTGTTGGAACACAGAAAGCAGAAGCTGGTAACACTTGGCTTGAACCTAATCAAATCAAGATAAATACATTGTCCTGAAAGTTATTTGTTAACTCAGGGAATTCTAATAAACTCTGTTATCTATGTATGTGAGAGACATGATGCCAAAAAAAAAAAAAAAAAAAAAAAGAAAAGATGACTAAAGGGGAAGGAAACATACTGAATAAGAGGAAAGCAGCAACACAGCCCATCTGCTAAAACAATATCAGCCCAGTTTTCAATAAAAGGAAGGCCAGTTAGAAAGAATGTGCAGGTACTAAGTAGCAGTAACAATATGAACTCAGTGAAAATAAAGGAATAGTTAATGTCATACAAGTCGGTCACACAGGTCCACAGACAACTACATCTTTAAGTCTCAGAACCACCAGCACTAATAGTACATGTATCTGCAAAATCATGAAATGCTATTCCAGTCTCAGAAGAGTAAAACAGCCCATAAAAATTACTCAGATCAAAGTGATCTTATTGCTCTAACATGAGCCAAGACTATAGCCAAAAGTGGCAGGCCTGTCCATCCTTCCTTCTCATTCTCCATCATGTGCCGGCAGTAGCATAGGAGCATACATGTAGCCATACAGTGAGCTGGATCACAGAACCCTCTCCTTGTCTTCTGCTATTTTCTTTTTCCCTCCTCCCTCTTTTCTCTGGAAAGCAGGGATTATTTAAGTCAACATGTGGGAAAATGACTCACTGATGATCTTGTTCAAATGAACTTATGAATGCATTTTATTTGGGTATACAAAGATCTTCCTTCAAAATCCCACACAAATAACCCAGAACTTTTGAAAAGGTAAAGCCCCACAACAAATATGAGGATAAAACATTGCACATGGTTTCAAACTGCACTCAAGTCTGAACAGGATGAGTTACTAAGCACATGCTGAACAGAAACATTCTAGAGGAAGTATTATTGAACACAACGACATGTGAGGAGATCCGGGGATGACTGGAAACAGATATATAAATAAAAATATTTAATAAAAATTATAGATAATAAAAACTAATTGTAAGAAAATACAAGTTATGCTGCTCAGGTCACTATTCATTCACTAGTATACGGCTGCAAGTTTTTATACAATTAGATTTTTAAGGCCTGAGGTAATAATACTTCTTCTAATACCATCTGTATGCTTTCTAACAGAGCTCCACAGAAGAACATTTTCTCCTAATGCCTTACTCAGCATCATCTTTGACCTGTTTCAACAAATCATTCCTCTTTCTCTCCATACCACTCCAAATAATTCCCTTCCCTTCCCTTTCTGTCTACATTCTTTAAACTTTACTCCTTATTAGCTGTTAAGACTATCTGCCTTCAAAATAAGGAGTACAAGTCTCTTTTCTTACATGCACGCATAATTCAAACAAGAGTTTTACAACTGCATCTGACAGAAGCTTGGATGAAGTTCTGCTTTTAATCCATCTATATAATATAACACTTTTGACTATTCCACATTCACAGGAGTCTACAAAAACTCCAGTGAGGTAAAAATCAGGGCTTCTTCACTCTCATGTAAAACTTACCCATTAATCACTGGAGACAAGGGTGTCTTAACTAAGTTCCCTTGTTGGGGCAAAATGAAATTGAGCTCACCAGCCTTCTGGTTATTACTATACACGACATCTAACAATTCAGACTTTTGCAGGTGGTAATTGTTTCAAAAATACTCCTGTCTTTCTTATAAGGCAGCAGTATTTCTTTAGAAGAGTTTTTTCCATAATCAGTTCAATGCTTTTAGTACAACCAGTATAATGCTTTTACTACAAACAGGTGTCTAGTTACTGACCCCAACAATGAGTGTTTTGTATTTAAAAAACTAGAACAAACACACAAATATTACAGAGTATATGTTCTGCACATCAACAAGGACAGTGGACACAATCTGGCTGCTGTGAAAGCATTCTCTTACGAATTACAAAAATAGTGGTAAGTTCAGCTCACTGACAGCTTTCCAGCAGGGTGGTGGGCAAAGATGTACTTCTCTCACTGTTATGTGTTTATATGGAGCTGAGAGAGAGCATGACATAAAAGTTTCTGCTTAATATGACTGCCATTTCCATTCACACACTAAAATTTTAAGTAGCTGTTCACCCAAAGTCAGACTTCAGAACCAACTGAATTTTATGTTCACACTGGAAAACACCAGCCCTGCTGCAGAGCAGAATTATCAGTCTAAACAGGATTTTAAATGCCTCACTGTGACTCTAAACACATCAGCATTTTTTGTGTGTTTTTCTTCTCAGGAATCTCTGCAATGCTTGCTTGTGGAAACTCTATAGATTTTTCTTTTTAGCTTCCACATGCAGATTTGTATACCCACTCAAACAAACTGATATGTATGTGGCTGGAACAGTTAAGCTTAACTATATGGTGCATTTAGTCTGTTTGAACAAAGTCAGTCTACTTTTTAGTTTCCCTCTTTAGTGAGAAAATAATTTAGAAGATAAATCTAAAGATAAAGACAAACCAAAAGGGCAAAAGTGAAATCAGGAAACAGATGACTCAATCTACAGATATTCCAATGGTGACCACAAAATTACATTTTTGCTCTCAAACTAAGTTTTGTAGAAACATATAAAATAAGCACAGGTTTTGCACAAACAAATATAAAATTCATCAGAAATGTGGGCTGTAATTTTATCTACAGAAAAAGTGGTTTAGTTTGTATTATAAAAGATCAGCATTAATGTAGAAATGTCACCACTCTATAGTAACCAACCTTTTCATTTACTACAATTTCACATATGAAAGATTCTTTTCCTTTTAAAAAGCTACAAGTCAAGAACCTGACACAAGGCTGTGAATGCACATTATCTAGAAGCACTTAGTTTGGGTTGTTTTGCTCACTAAAGAGTTTCTATAATGCACTGTTGAAAATTCTAGTTATTTTGACAAGCGGTATCTGTCTCCGAAGTAAACACATCACACAAAGCATTCAGGAAGTATGGTAAATGTATCACAATTAGTTTGTTTTTCTCAGCTATATATCATTCACATTCCTATAACATAATCTTACCCAAGGATCACAGGAATTTAGTGCACTTTTAAATCTGTTCATACATCCATTTTGTAAAGACTGCACTCCAATTATTTCAGTGCTGGCTGACCAAAGGAAGAGAGCAATAGCTGTAAGTATGCTTACTTCATCAAGAATAGGCTTAGAGGCTTCTGAAAAACAAAAACAAACACGCTGTTAGCTTACTCCAAAAAGGGTTTAGAATTTATTTAGTAAAAGGCAGTGAACACAGACAAACTCAGGGAAGAAATAAACGTACTTGAAATTATTTGCAACTGCATACAAATATGCATCTACTTATTACAGAATCACTTTATCATTATTGACTGTGACTGACAAAAAGCTGAGCAACTCTATTCTAATACTTGTTTTAATAAAGTAAGTCAAACTTTCTGAAGCTTAAATATCAAGGAAAAAACATCACCCGCACTTTCTCTGACCAAGTCATATTGTTTGTTTTCAATATGTAAACAAAAGAGGAAAAATATTTTTTTAGATCCTTTCCCCATTAAAAATATACCTCACTTTTTTTTTTGTCCCCTTCAGCTGATACAGCAGAGTAAGAAACTGATATCCAGCATGGCAACAACTTTTACTTAATATGAGGTTTCACATAACAGACTAGCTGATCTGACAGCTACCTGTCACCAATAAGAACAGTCCTACTTTAACCTTTCCTGCTTTTCAAATAGTCTGTATTTGCCATGGTCATGCTCTTTTTCCTTGAACAAGCTCTGTCTTCATGGATCTCATTCATGAATTTACAACAGGAAAAGAAGAATTATATTTATATATAGTTATTATAATACATATACTGTTCTTCTGGTTTTGTTGTCCAGATTGGTTCTGCTCTCCCTTGAGAGGCACAAAACCCCAGCAGATACATAGGCAGCAAAAACAGCGTAACTGCCCTTTACAGGTGTCAGCTAGTTCACTCTATTGGCTTAGCCATGGTGTGAAACCTCACTTCAAAAAAATTACTCCAAGCATTTTAAGTGACAAATTTAAGAAAAAAATATATTCATATTTGTTTAAATTTTATGGAATTATAAGACTTGAAATTGCTTGCAGTAGACCTTGCTTAGAATCTTGTGTGTATGATGTGTCCCACTCCACAGAAGACTGGAAAACATACACTCTTGCAAAGAACCAGGAAAGATTTCTGAAGACTGCAAAAAAGCCCAAAGCCAGTAATGTTTCTGGAGAGAGGGACTGGGAAATCTTTACAGTAACAAAAGGCTGAAAGACAAGAGCTGATGTGACAAATCAAATTAGAAGTTTGACTTGGTTAACTCAAATCTACTGATCCTTCCCCTTCAGACATTTTCAGGATCATTTGCAATTACCTACTTGCTCCCTATCTCTCACATGAGTAACTCCATTCAAGCCTCTCTTCAGTCTCTATAAATGGTTCCTTGGGGATGTAATGGGATGTTTTTGGCTGAACTACCATTATGCAAATGACAAATCTTTGTGTCTCTCTTTTGCTAACTACACAGCTGAGACCATACATCATCTTTGCTTTTTGATGGGCAAGGCAAAGTACAAATGTGAACCAAGACAAGTAGTCTGCAGTTCTCTAAAGAGACACGGTAGACGTCCTGCTGGTGGGTAACAGATTTTTTTGGCAGCAGTGGGATTTTTTCTCTCCACTGAAAGGTTGTAACGGTACTGTGAATATCCTACTCCAGTATGAACCTTGCCACAATTATCCCTTACTGTTTTCACAGTCATTCACTTTAACAGTCACTGTCATAAAGACCATATGAATCATTTCAGTGGACACTTAAAAGACACAGATTGCCATTTTTCTTGAGGTTTAATTCAAGGTGTTGAGTCCACGTACAGTACTGAACAACTAGCTTCAGTAAAGAGATCAGTTCCCCTACAAACAGTTTTGGCAACTAAAATCTCCTTTCCTTTAAGCTAGCAGGTATTCTGTGGAAAGAGGAAAGGAGGGGTGGAAATGATAGTTTGCTCAGGCCTTGCCAACATGTCTAGAGTTGCCAGTAGTCAGAGAAATTGAGGCACAGTATGGGAAGTGAAATGAATGCAGCTTGGAACTCCTTTAGATTTTACTTGTGAGACATTCAGCAGATGTCAGAAAGACCTATCAATATCAGAAGGTAGATTTCCAAGTTCCAGAAACAAGCCACTAGCTGAAACTATGAAGACTAGTAAGGTCAGCCTGAGGAAAAGAGCTAGAAATAATAGAGCATGAAATAATCGCATCATAATGGGATTCAAAATGGAAGAGGAAAGTCTGAAGTAGTACAGAAAAATATCCTAGAGAATGGAGGTGAGAGATGCTGGGCTGCAAGATGAGTTGCAAGGCAAAATTTCTAACAGGAAGTTATCATCAATATTGGCAAAGAAAACAGACCAACAAGGACAAATCTGGGATGGGAACTCCTGAGATGTAACTGTATTTTCTTAAAGCCAATGCTGTGCTTGTCTTCAACACAATCTATTAAGTAACTCTAATTAGTTATGCTCTGTGCACTCAAGTCTTTCTCCCATTTCAATTTTACAAGCAAATCATCACCACCTTTAATCTCCAACCTTCAGACACAAAGCCTATTAAATTATAGGCAGATACAATACTTGCCTTTTTGTTACAGCAAAACCCAGTTCACTTTAATTTAACTCTTCTGCACTGGGAAACCACTTACCAGGTTGAGAGTATTCCAAGATAGATGCCAGGGTGCTGCGGATAAGACCTGTCCACTGTTTTTGAGTTTCATCAGTCTTGACTGTTGGAAGGGTAACAATAGTTTTTATCCCTTGAAGGGCTGCACTGACTGGAGGTGGGACCTGATTATCTGCTGATTTTACTGCTGTTTCTTTCAATACTCTTGTAATAAGAAATAGGATAGTGGGTAAGATTGTCATACATCCTAAAAAAAAGACAAAGTAGAATTTCTGAAGTTAATTCCAACAAGTGTGGTAGGTAACCTCTTTAGCTTTCCCAGTATGGATATATATGGCTAGGAGACAAAGGAGACACCAAGATAAATTGCAACTCAGGTAACAAGTGATGCATGCCATTCAATATTTTATCATCAAATTCATTCATCAGTACTACTGAAGTGTATCGTAACACAAGTCATACAAGCCAACACTTGAAAAGTTCCTGTCAATTCAAGAATGATGATTCAGCTATGAAGTTTTGCCCTACATGGCATGTATCATATTGAACACCTCCAGATTGTTAAATATCTTAAAACAGGATCTGCATATTGCTAGGGTCCTATAAAGTAAACAACAACAATAAGAAATCTGGAAACAGGTATCCAAACCAAGTCATGGCACTTTCCAAAGAAGCTGGTGTGTGGTGTAAGCCCCAGAAGCAAAGTAAGGAGGTTATCTGGGTGTCTCACATCCTGGGCAAAAGCTGTAGCCATCTGGCTACTCTACAAAGGAGACAAAACTATCCTCCTCCTACTGCACTGCTTTTCTGAAGAAATCAACACCTATATATGTTTTGTGCAGCAAGCCCTACAGATGCAAGTTAGGCATACTCAAGAAAAAATATTTGTCAGGTAACACATAACCTGACTTTAGACACATGGGAACTTTATTAGGAGTTTCAATAACACATGTAGACCTTAACACCCTGTAGGACTAAAAGAAGGGTGCTATTGGGTTTAGGCATGTGATATCAATCTACAGCTCACTTCAGACTGTCAAGACTCTTTCCGTATCTCTTCTATGCCTCATGTTCCCACATCTGTGCAAACACAAATCCCGCCATTTCCTTACTTCTGAGAATGCTGTGAGGATGAATACACTAAATAGAATAATTATGACTGGAAGGCACTGCTGGAGGTCATCTAGTCCTACCCCCTTTTTCAAAGCAGCAGTTCCTCTAGATCAGATTGCCCAGGATCTTGTCCAATGGAGTCTGCAAGATGCTCATGTTTTAAAGAAAGAGGAGGAAATATAAAAAACCCTCTCAATCACAGAAAGTGACGAATTCTCTTTGTTCAGTTTCCGTTACATGCAATGGCTCAATTAACACAAACATTTGTGCATGTACTCTTCCCCCTCTCTCTACAGCTTATCAGCTGGCTACATCTTCTGGATGAGGAAAAAAAACAACTCTAGCAGTCCCTGTAAACTAACAATAGTTTCTGAGATACTTTTGCTGGCCACTTTTCAATTGCTGGGAGTCATGCCTTCACTCCAGTCAACACAGTAGTAGTACTGTTACTCTTTTTGCACACCCTCTCCCCACTCTGCTGCCCTCCTCCCTCTCCACCCCACCCCACCCCAAAAACAGGGAGAAAAGAACAAGAACCAGGAATCAAAACCAGTGCAGGACTCCAGATCAGCTCAAAATCTACTATTTTTTAAAGAACTGTAAGACACAGATTTTCTGTTTGAAGACTTTATCTAAGTATGTTATTTAGCATGCATCTCATTAAGGGATCAGCCTGCATCTCATTAAAGGACCAACCTCCAAAACATCTATATCAGTGTGTGAAACTTCCCAGAGATCCATGAGACAACTCTTAAGCAATTTGTTCTCTGAAAAGCAAAACTCAAAGTGCACAGCTTCCCATGCAATTGTGTCCTTTACCCCTGAATTCCACTCACTGCAATTACCCTAGTTTACACATATCCTTTGTGACAGTCTCCCTGGGCAGAAGAAAGCTCCATTTAGTTTGGAGTCACATTTGGGATGACTGACAGCCAACGGCTGCAAAACCAAGAGTACCACAGCTGAATTGTGCTGTTTTTTCCTCAGTAGGATTCTCTTTTCATCCAGATGCTGCTTTTCATGAGCGTCTCAGGAAATTAATTATCTCCAAGATGCCTATGCTCTTTTACAATATGATTAAAATTGGCCAAAAGGTTTCAAAATCATGAAAAAAGGAACAGAAAAAAACCAACAATAAAATCATGGTGATAATATAGCTCATTTCCTCAGCAAACTTGCAGCACACATGCAAATTTAAAATCATAATTTCCTTTACATTGCTTGCTGGAAAAACCTTTTAGAATCTAAACATACTTTTCAATAGATGACCCTTAATATATCCCATAAAAATATATTTACAGTTTGGTTTTAGCATCATATGATCACTACGCTTCCCCTACACTAACCACTTACATGTATTTTATTACAATAACTTACCTGCTGGGGAACACAGAGAAGGCAGGTCAGACAGTATAGTAACAGTGGCAGCCACAAGACGAGCACTTTCCTCAGAAAGGTGGGATTTGGCAGCAATGTGACTTGGAGAATCTGACACTTTTGAACTCAGATGGGGCATGTGCCGTACTAGGATAAACATGAGCAATTCCATGGCTGCAAAGACTAGAGATTTTCCAGGCACAAGACCACCACTCTCACCCCCTTCTCCTAAAGCAAGATGATTTTCTTTTTCCTCAATATCATCTTCATCTGAAAAAAGGAAAGAAACATCTGAGGAGACAGTTAAGAAAGCTCCCCTACCAAAGACTGCATGAAACACTCAAAAAAACCCCCAACTTAAAAATCAAGAAGAACAAGTTCTTTCACAGTAAGATATGACAAACATGGCTCATGTCAAACTAAATGTTTTAGCTAGAATTACTTAAAAGGGGTTTAAAATGCTTTAGAAGTACTGTGAGTATAACGACACTTAGTAAAAATCCAACCAGAGCTAGAAAAAAAGGTAGTAATACATACACAAAATAAAAATGCTGTAATTATTTTGCTTCTTTTAAAACTGATTGTAAAATTAACAGCAATGACTATGAAATAAATAGGCATAACAATATTTTTTAATTTAATGGCTATCAATTAAATGTTCCACGCTGACAAAAAACTTATTTCAGCCTAAACTGATTATGAAATAAGAGAACAGAAAAGCATTGTAGGATTCTATGTCTGAGTTCATGATTTCAGTGCATTCAGTTCAAAAAGTCTCTCTTTTGAATGGGAGCTTGGCCAGCTGCAGTCTTTCCTTCTCTCATTAAACAGCAACAGAGATTCAGTAAGTCAAAGCTGGCCTGAACTACCCCTATGGAGCTCCTATGAATTTAAATGATTGCTAGTGTTATCACATTGACTGATTTGAAAAATGCAACTTACTAGGCCTACAGTAAACAAGTCCATTAATTCATATGAAGGAACAGAGCTTGCATTTTTAGCTGTGCTGGTTCCTCAAGTTCCAGCAAAATCCTCTCTCTGTTTTTATGTGGAAAACGGGCAAAAGCTAACAGGTTGGTTTTTTTCTCAGCAGTATATTGTGCCAGACTAAGATGGTAGTTTTCCTTAGTAAGAGAATATTCTTTGAGTTTTACTTTACTTCTTTCAAGATAAAAAAAAAAAACAACATGGGAGACTTAACCTAACCAGACATCAATGAACTATTTGCCAGGTTGCCATTTGGAAACTAATTTACCTGGTAAAGATGGAAACAGTACATCCAATGCAAGATTTTTGAAGAAATGGTAAAGGGATGATTGAAAAGGAAGATGCTCTGTTAAAAGGAAGAGGTTACTGAAAGTACCTCAGAAAGTAGCTTTCAGACTGATGCTGATACCGTTATCAAGGATATTCTTACATAAAGTAGAAATAACCTAACAGAATATACTGATGAAAAGCCTAAGCAAAACAGCATGCTGCAACCAGCTGTCAGTTAGACTTGAATCACCGAACTCCATTCAAGCACAACAGTCCAACCAGTTATTCTCCTACTTTTCAGTCCACATATCTCCAATTTGACAACGATACTATGGGGTACTGGGTCAAACGATCAGGCATTATTTGTCCTTGGTAAGTCTGTGCTCACTTTTCAAATCGCATTCTTCAACTTCACGTACTCAGAAGTCCTTTCCAAGGGAATTTACTCCAAAATCTTTCAAACACACACAGTAGGCTTACTGGCACATAGTATCACAAAACCTGCCTCATGTCTTTACTTATTGGAAATCAGACATAGCATCTACTTTTTGCCATTGATTGGAAAGCTTCCTTGAGCACCACAGCTTTTCAAAGATGACTGCAACAGCATGTCATCAGCCAGCTCCCTCAGATGCATCCCATCCAGTCCCAGGGTATGTCCAGCTTTTACCTAAGCAGTCCCTAACCTGATGTTCATCTACTGTAGGTAGCAATTCTCTCCCCTAAACTTACTCACTAGACACAGAGACACAGGAGGACTAAGCAAAGAAGATAACAGTGCCCCAGTTTTTCCCCGAGCGTGTTTTGTCATTAGATCACCCAACCCATTCAGCAGCAGGTCCAAATTTCCTTGGTCTTTTTGCTGCCAACTTATCTACGAAAGCCCCTCTTGTCACATTTGACTTTCATCACCAGTCTCGGCTCCAGCCAAGTTGTGGCTTTCCTAATTCCACTCCTCCATATCTGAGCAGAAATATTCAGTAGTCTTCCTGGGCAGTTTGCCCCCACTTCCACCATCCATACACTTCCTTGTCATACTTGAGCTCGGTCAGAAGTTCCTGCTCAGCCAAGTCAGCCTCCTGCCATGCCTGTTTGGCATCCTGAACTTTTGGATGAGCTATTTTTTGTCACTGAAGAAGAACCATCTCTTTCCTTTGCCCTTCTGGGAAGCTGACGACAAGATCTCATCTGCAAGCTCCTTGCACAAGCCCAAGTCTGTTAAGTCAGGCCAAAGCTTTTGCTCTGCTGCTTGTTTTCTTCATTCCCCTCAGGATCAAGAACTCCACTACCTCATGGCTGCTACAGCCACAGCTATCATTAACCTTCATAACCATTTCTTCTGTATTAGTGAGGAGCAGATCCACTGAGCACCTTCCTTATTTGGACTGTCCAGCATCCAGACTGAAAAAACCTGTGCCTCATACGCTTCTGAAAGCTTCAGATTGTTAGCATCCTGCAGTGTTGCCCTTCCAGCGCGTCTGGATGGTGAAAGTCTCCCATGAGACTCCCACAGCTCATGACTGGAAGGCTTCTTCCAGTTGGTTTAATATGGCTTCACCCACCTCCTCTTCTCGATTAGGCAGTCTGTGGCAAACAAGAAGAGAGTTCCTGACTGCTACCAGCCTTCACTTCCCCTTAGGGGTATCAGTTCTGACCTGTCAAAGAGGGACGGGTTGCCCAGATACCTACCCTGACAGCTTGTTCCTCTTCACCTCTTGCCAGATCTCTATAGTGTTCTCCAACTGGATGTCTGGAGATAAAGCCTTTTGTTGCTGCAAGTCACAACCTTGCAGCCTCCACCTTTGTGCAAGTCTCATCCTCCAGGTCTGTATTCCAGCATAGCCTATGGCTGTCCCTCCTTGTGACACATGGGGCTTGGGCTTCTGCACCTGCAGGATCTCTGGGAAGAACACGTCATTCTTCCATTTGCCTTTCCTGACACTACACAGTCTGCTCACCTTCACATGCATTTCCTTCGGATCTCACAGGTGAGACCAATGTCACTTCCAGCCCTCGCTGCACAGACAAGTACCTGGAGGACAGTCACATCAGGGCTTTCATCCGAATTTCAAGCCAGGTTATTAGACCTCTGATGCACCAGAGGTGATTGTTCCTCAGGCAGCAGACTGTGTCTTGCTGTATGTCACTGCCATCATTACGCTGACTCTAGCAGTCTTGTACAGTCTCAAGCAGCACTTCTAGGCTGGGTGAGCATGCCTTTCCACACCAACAGCCTTGCTCCTGTTTGCACACCCTGTTCCCAGAGCTCCTGGATGCTGACACACCTTGAACGTCAGTGAAGTAAGAACCCAGACACAAGTCTGCTCCACTTCCTGGCAAGTTCTCCCAGGCAGGCAACTTTTGACACTGGTTCCAGTATCAGCTCACTCACCTCATGAATTCCAGTTGGGCCAGGGATACACGACAAGAGCCTACATTGGGGGCTGAACCATTAAACTTCAGAAAAAAGGTAACTGAAGTACTAATGAGGCAGTCAATAGAGAAAAATTAATGAAACTGAGCAAGGTATTAGTAAGATCTTAAGTAGTGTGCTGGGTATAATTTTCATCATTTATATTTGAGAAAAATCAGTGAAAACCATAACATGAAAAGAATAACCACTAGAATGATCAGAGGAAGAAAAACTATATCTTAGAAGAGTTAAGAAATCAGCAAGTAAGATTATGAATACATCAGAAGTATATGTGGAATACACAGCATTTTCCTCCTCAGTATAACCATACTCTAATGTATTTGAGTTCTTTTCCCGATAGGAAAACCTGTTGCTTAATTTACTCTGCAAAGCAAGCTGTGTTTTCAAAATCTTACTTAGGGTGTTCCTTTTTTCCTGCAAATAATCTTGAGCTGCTCTTACTATCTGCTGGACAACTCCTGTAACCAGTAGCTGCACTGAAGGAGGATCCCAGGTCAGGAGGAGTCGGTGAAGCACACTCAAGAGTTCAACACCAAGGAGCTACAGTAAAACAAAACACATATAACAAAATTAGTTAGGACTTCACAATTCCTAATTGTTATATCGCTTGCTTATGATGAGGAAATACTTTTCTCACACAAAAATAATTACAGCTTTTGTAATCATCACAGATGAAAGACCAACACCTAGAAAAAGCTGATTGTTACAACATGCTCATATAGTACCTGATCCTCTGCAATATGGATCCTGGCACAAGGGGAATCCAATAAAGTATGAAGTGCTTGTAAACAAGATGTAACATGCTCAACAGGCTCTTCAGGTCGTGGGGAACACAGAAACTGTATACTAACACCTGAAAAGAGCAATAATTAAAAAGAATGTTCACATCATCATAAAATCAAGTTTTCTTTTTTAAAATTTATTTGTAAGTATAGCAGATTCTTAACAACTTTAGAAACATACATGTTTTTCTCAATTCTTCTTCCTTTAAAGGAAAAGAGAGTTTATATATTAGAAACAGAGTTGTATTCGCTTTCTCTTCCACATCATGTCTTCCCCAAAATTTGGCAGGAAAAATATTAAACAGTGACAGCAAGCAACTTACGATTACTGAATGGAAATCCACACTTTGTTCTAAAGATCTGTAAATCAGAATTCTGAATCCTTCAATTGTAAACTGAGTTTTATTTAAATCTTAAATTTGAAGATAACTGAGATGAAGTTAAGCCTCAGAAATCATCCAATATTCGTATTATACATATGGCACTTAATTCTGGTTTTAAATATCTATATATCTCAGCAAACTGTTGACATTCCTCAGAATAAGCAATCACATCCACCTCTTAAAGCTGTTAGATAACAACAAAGTGAAACAGTGAGTGCTACTCTCAGATGAAAAACTGATGCAAAAGCTACTCCATGTGACCTGACAAATATCCATCTCTACTGAACTGGGTTTTTATGAGGGTGTATATTTCAATTAACCTTACAGCTTTTGTGTCTTTGAAGCATAATATTTTGTATCATCTGAATTATATTACAGTGTAGAACAGTTCCTACTCATTTTATTCAATTACATAAATAAACTAGATATACAACTTGTCTATAAAAATCACAATAATCACACCGACAAATGATCTGTCAAAGCTATGAAGAACACAGAAGGCAGAGAGATATGGAGAGGAGGAGTCAGAGGTACTTTGAAACATTACTGTCCAGACATGTGATGCATTTTAAACTTCCCAGATTTCAAGTCAAAGTATCTTTTCTTATTCCCATAGCATAATGTGCTGCTACTGAACTCTAAACTTATAACTCTTACCCAAAATTAAGTGCATTCGGTCTTTGTTTATCTCCGGCAAAGATTTAGCAGCAGGTGGAGTTCCAGGTGTATGGTTTAACATAATGGCTGTAGCACATTTCTGTGAATTGGGCATTGCTGCAGCAGTCTCTTCTGTTGACTCTGAAGCATTAAATCCTGTGCTGTTTAGCCAAAGCGCTACTGCATGTAGTATGGGAGCCCAGGAGTTTCGGTAATGCAGTCTAGCTGTATCAATTGTTTCTGGAGTGTAAAATGCTCCCCCTGTTAAATTAGCAAAGCAAGGTAAATTCTGAAATTCTCTGCAAAAAATAGACAAAAAGCACATATTCTGTACATGTTTGATAATGTACATATTCAGATGTAGTCCTTGTTAGTGACAGTGCATTCCAATTTTCCTTGTGAAGGAGCAACATTAGTACCTCTCATAAGACAGTGCAATGGCCACAGTGGAACAGTAAGCAGAGAGCAAGAAAGGTAGGCAAGGTCATCAGGTCTGGCAGCATTTTTCATATAGAAGATGCATTCTTAACTCAGTAAAATATTATAAGACAGTATCTGCTCTGATCTCAAGGGCTAATCTCAAGATGTTTTTCTTACAGTAAACATATCTTTGCATTTGATATCAAAGTATTAGAGGTCTAGAAGTATTCTTAATTCTACAAAGACATGTTTTTTATCATCTCTCTGATTCAGATAAATAATATCTTCATTGCAGATTGAAGGAAAAAAGCACACGCAAACTTCAAACATACATTCTTATTACACATAGGCAGAAATTTATCACTTGCATAAAAAACATGTCTGCCAAATAATTTACAGAATTTTGAAGTCTCAACTAAGGGTTTCTTTCTGGTTTTCACAACACCACAAAAAGAAATTCCAGTGCTTACCATCTGGTGGAAGCTGGGTAGCAAATTCAGCTGGTAAAGTTAAAAGAGCATAATCTTTCAGTGCAGCTAACCAGAGACGGCTAAGTGCAGGCAGTTCAGGTTGTACAAGTGTTATCAAACTGTCTGGTGGCAACTCATCTACAGTACCAAAATCATCCTCATCCTCCTCTGTGCTCTTTAAAACACGCTTTGGTTTGGTCTCCGCTTCTTTCTTAATTTTCATGGCAACAATGTACACCTAGAGGAAAACCAGATACAAAAGTACATGCTGTGAGATCCTAAAAGGGAAAAAAAGCAGTCTTTCCCATGTGAAAGTAACAGATTCCATACACAGATGACTCACTGGAAAATGACTGGGAAAAAGAGTATTGCAATACACTTATGTTTTATTTAAATATTTTTTCTTTTATTTCTACCAGTATATAACACTCAGGGGCATAAATGGCACTTTCCTAAAACAATCTGACTACACACTTTTTTCTAAAAAACGTCAATTACTGCTGCTCTACACAGACATATTGATTTGAATAACTGATTTAATTAGATCAATGCATGCTTATTGCAAAGGTTTCTTCAACCTACATTAAGAACTCCTACATAAATTAGAGTAATTGTCACTTTTTTGGGAGCAGATTACATGTCAAAGACATAAAAATGGCTTTAAATGTGCTACATGAATACAAGAACATTTATAGGTTTGTCTTTGATAGATGCTATGAAAGAATAAAAGGATTTTCAAAAACACAGATAAATATGGGAATAAGCAGAAATATCAGAAAAATATAGTAAAAATAAGCATTTTTAGAAAAGAAATAGAAGTAAGTGTCTTCACACAACAGATGCTCCATATCGAAGCTGAAAATTATAGTATGGGGTGATAACATTACACAGCTGAAATGTTAATACTTTCCTTTGTAATTTCAAAAGTAACTTCCAAGAAAATTTAATGAAAAGAAAAACCAAACCTTTAAGTACTACGCTAACAGAAACCAAAATACCATTTGTGTAATTATATGTAGAGCTCTACAGCATGCAAGTAACATTTTGGTAAGCAAGGCAATGTAAGTAGTGCTAAATGTTCTATAAATAGTTGGAAGATTTCTCACATTCCAGCCATTCCCCAACAATATCTACATTAAGCCTGTAATTTATTACAAACACTTTGATAAACTCCTAGTTAATTAACTCCAATATTTTCTCGGAATATATATTAATGTTGTTTGTGTTTTGGTTTTTTAAGTTTAAGAGCAAAGATGGAAGGAAAATCAAAATCCGAGAGGGTATGAGTGTATACTTTAATACAGAAAGATGCAGTAAAACAAAGAAAAATCAAGCCTCACTGTAAAAATGGATTGACAGAATGGCAGAAAAAGGAACAGAGAAAGATAAAGATATGAAAGCCTCACAGTAGTGGAATTGCAACAGGTAAGAAGGAGGGCAGGTGCAAGGCTCACTGGCTGAACAGCCAGTGAGATGTAAGGATGCTATTAGACTGCAAAATCTTTTCAAACTTTTAAAGATTTAATGGTCAATGTTTACCTCAGCCCATGCTTTCAGAACTGCAAGTTTTTCCATAGTAGTTGCACTCTCTCGGTAAAGCTGGCTAGAAGATCCCTTTCCTGCTTGCACTTTATCCAGGGAAGAGACAAGAAGATTGTGAACTCGGCGGAGATCATTCAGGTCACTTACAACGCCACTTCCTATCCAAGCACTACATACCTAGACAACAAAGTTTAGAGTCATTCTAAACTAGCAAAAAACCCAACAACCTTATAAATGAAAAAAACTCCAGCCCTCTAAGAAAACAGAACCCAAAACAACCACCACAAAAAACTTAGCAGCTCTTTTCCTGCTTAATATAAAAATTCCAAGGTTGTTCTTATTTTCTCCCTAGCCCTGATAACAGAATTACTTAGGTGAATGGTTACAAAGGCCGTATTTGCAAAGTATATTAAAATGGACCTTAGTAGACACATGGAAAATATTTAAAATAGTTTTTTAATCCTCCATAAATAAGTAATAATTTTTTTTATTCTGTTCCCAAATGTCTGGTCAAATCATTCAGGTAATGGGGTCATTGCATTTACTGTGAAGAATATATTGGACAGCAATCAATAAAAGTACACCTTTAAAAACCCACACCTCTCAAATTATGTACCAAGGCTCTATACTAAGGAGAAGCTTTCAAGATAGTTAATGTCAAGAAAACACCTAGAAATGAGTGAAATAAAAATCTTTAAGCAACTGGACTCTGATCTGGAACCAACAGTTCTAAATGTAGAACAATCAATTGGAGACATGGTGGACAGACAGTTGGGTGTCTCCCCACTTTTCATTTGAATTAAATGGACCCAAAAAGGTACTTAAAATACAAACATCATACAGATCAGCTATTCCTGTCTAGTGCTATACATTGGCATTCATCCTCTGAAACACAATCATGCCCAGACATAACTCAGGCTATAAAAGAATTCTGGTGCAGCTGCTTTTCTACAAATAGGGATGAATTCTTTCAGAAGAGCTGCTTTGATTCTGGTGGCGATTCTGCCAGGATAGGGAACAGAAGCAAAAAAAACCCCACAGAACTCAAGCGGTTCAGGTTTTAAAAACTCTTTTTTTTCATGGCATTTTTGTCCTATCTCCAATTTATTTATTTTGCTTTTAGAGAACCAGTTCCATGAAAAACTGGGGAAATGCCTCTCATGATCTGGAACGAAGAATATATTTAAAGTAAACACAAACAAAAAAAGCAACCGAAGGTGCACAGGACAAGGCTGCTGAAAATCTGTCACAAATCCGTAATTCATTCACAGTAGGACTAAGACCAGCTTCACTCCTGCTGCTGGGCAAATCAACAGCTGTTTCAGTAATGACATAAAACTATAACAACATCAAACTCATTCAGTGCAGCTCATCTCTGTCCATGTAACTTCTAGAGAGAGTTAAATATCCAAACCTCATCTCTAACCATTTGGTCCTGTAAGTGCACACATCCACTTTGAAACTGGTTGAATAAGGAAGATTTTGACAAGTTATAAGGAATGTTACATGTTTTCACACAAAATGCCTCTTCATCCAGCTTTAAATGCACAGAGACAGTCTATGAGGTAAAATGTGCATATTCTTTCCTATGTATAGATACCAAATTATGCCATATTTGATCTATCCTTACAAGTTTTGCTGGAAATCAGGAGTATAAAACACCACCACAAAAATCACAGTCCTGCTGGACCAAGATTTACTAAACAAAACTCACATACACAAAGTTACAGTTTTAAAACTGAGGTTTGCATAGCTAATTAAACTGCTGATTTAAACTACAGTAGTAATTTAGCTGTGTAAACCACATACCAGATACTACTACAGCTATGTTGCTGATAGCTGTTTTAAACTACAGTAGCACAAGATCACACACAAGAAAAAACACACACACACACACACCATCTTGCACTGAATTTTCACTGAGAGGTTGTTACTATGACTGTAATAAGAATGCTCAGATATTTTAAAATCTAAAATAGAGTATTAATCAGAATGGAAGTTTAGTGTTTAAAGGTAAGTTATCAGTAATCTGAATATTTGGTCAGACTGAAAGGCATCTCAATAAATATATTACTATTGGTCTCATTAAGCAAAGGGTTTTTTTCTTTTTTTTTTTTTTTCCTTTTAGCAACAAATGCAGAATTGACATAATTACTGACATAATTAGTTTCAGAAAGACTAAGTATTTCATGACATAGCTCCCTAAAAGGATTTCTGCACTTCTGAGGAACAAAATATGTTACTAGGAGACTAAAAGATGTTGCAAGAACATCACGGCTTAGGTTTACAAAATTTTCCAGCCATTTGCTACTACTTCTCTTCTGCACCCTTCTTCCAAAGAGAAGGAAAATCAGTTTGTCTACTATCTGAACATTTTCCTCTGTACCTGGCAGGCCTTTGCAGTTATATCAGATGGTGTATCTTGGGAAAAAGCTGGCCTCAGAGCAGCTCCAACCTGTTGACAGGAAGAAAAATTAAAAAATCAACTAAAACAACAGTGACACAACATTCTTCATCTCACCTGTTTAAGGCTCAGTCACATATACAGAACAAGCAAGACAAGATTGCCAATTTTGGCACTATAGTTACACCCCAAACTTATCCTTGCTGTCTAGCAGACATTTGCAATAGTATTCTTTAAACAACAACAAAGTCCTAAACCAGTTTTTTCCTGCTTGCCCATTGTGTTTTTAAGCCTCAACTACCTTCGTCAAATATGTGGTATTATCTTCCTTCTGTTAATGGATATTCTTTTATTCATTAAAGTATTACAGGTGCAATTTACACTAAGGCTCAAGAAACCAATGACTTTGATATCCAAAAGGAATAATGATGTGAAATCAAATGTTTATGGTTGGATTTGCATCAAGTTCCCAAAATGACAAATACTAACAAAAAAACCTTTCAGGCAGTTGTTATAAGGCAGCATTTTTTCTGAAACAAAATGAATGGAGTTAAGAGACAAAAGCAATGGTTACAGCACCACAGAAGGAAAAAGAAAAACGCAGGAAGTGAAAAGGATGAAAACCTGCCTTTAAAAAGTATTTGCAGAGACCTTGAAGACACAGTGAAGACAAAAGAGGTGAAAGAGTTAAGCTATGCAACAAAATAAAGCAATAATACCCCAAAATAAATCTTCAACTGCCCACACTTCCCATTCCTGTACTTTTGTTGCTTTCATTTAAACAGAAGTATATTCATTAATTACCAAGAAAACAGATTTATTAGATTCAGTCTGGAACTGAATCAGCATTATTTTCCAATTCCTAATTCCAAAAATGAAATGCAACTCTTGCCAAAATTAAATGTAACTTGTAATATTTGGCTGTCAAGAATCAATAGCTACTGAATTTTTACTTAAGTCAGCTACTAAATTACAATAAATAGGAAGAGATACAAAAATAATTTTTGAAGAGGTAAATAAAAGTGCCTCTTCAGTACATTTTCACATACAAAAATCTCTTCACATGTATTCTGAAGTTATAAAATGTTCTCAAAGTTAAAACTGGCATATTGGCATAAACACACAATTTCCTGAACTTATAAAAGAGGTCTCACATTAGCCTGATACTGCTCCAGTATCACATGGCCTGGAAACTCTGGCTCAGGAACCAATGCAAATTTCTTGATAATGTCTTCAAGAGCTTGAAGACCCGCCATTCGTAACTGGTTGCTGTGATCAGTTGCAGCCATGAATGCCATTCGAATAAGGTCAGAGAGATGGAGTACTAAGAAGTCATCTTAGAATAAAACAGAAAGAACTATTTAGTGACTTAACAGATAGCAAACATGATGGATATTTGTAACATTTTCCTCATTGACATGTACAAATTTTACCTAGTCTTTTTCAAAGGTCCACATTTAGGGTATGGAGGAAGGCAGGAAAGAATGTAACCTATTTTTCTTTCTTTTTTTTTCCCACCCCTTAAAGTGATACAAGGGCTTCTATTCCTCAGACAACCTTAAAAATTAAGCACAAATTGGAAACAAAATTAAATATATGATATACAGAAGTTGCATTGAATAGAGTATGTAAATGTGGCTGAATAGCTTAGAAGAGAACATTTAGTAAAGCTAATTTTAGTAATTCCCCCCCCCCCCCAAACCTACAGAAAATCTTCAAGTCAATTCCTGTTTGAGTCCTATGCTTAGAGTGACCCCTGCTGATACAGGAAAACCTTGTCAAGTTTACCGAAAAACTGACTGCCTCTAGCTCTGCTCCCAAAAGCCACATCCAAGGCTGTAAATGAGCAGCAGACAACATGCAGAAAAGAACAATAATTAACTCAATAACAATTCTGAAAGGATTCTTCTTCTCTATTTATTCATTTTATTTCTTTCCTTACTCTCAATATAAAATTACCAGATGTTGTACAACTAATATGAAAATAAATTATTTAAAAACATAATATCCAGGGTGACTAACAAAACTCACAAATTATGAAAGCTCTACATATATTCAAGTCTCAACGCAAAAAAGAAGTTTATTTTGTAGCTGAAACTTTTTGAAGGCATGTCAGTAAAGACAGACTGGAAATTACTTTAGAACTATGAAGTGGTAAATTCTGCACTTACTTTTTCAGACCGTCACAGCTGTTAGTAAAATTTAAATATTTTGGAAGTTGAAGTTGGGGGGGTAGAAGTTTGCTGAGTTTTCCTTTTTACAATGATACCAAACACATCAAGTTCACTTTAAATAAATTCAGAGGTGTAAATTCTCAGGATTATTATATGTAATCCTCTGCAGCATCCTATAAGCAGCAGTTATTTTATGATATTCTCTATAACACAAGGCCATCTCAAAATAAACTTTCTCAAAACTCTTCCCTCTTAGTCTTCAAACAGTGACCTCAGCCTCAAATCAAGTCAGAAACAAGATCTCACAAAACCAATGCACAGTGCAGGAACCAGACTGCATCAAAGCAACACAAGGAAAGACTTGATAAATCTCTATATCGTAACAGACACCCTCAACAACACAGACACTAAAATCCATTAATCCCATGCATTCTAGGATGCTCATGATATTCATCCTACAGGCACAGAGTCCTCATGAGCACTACATGGGTGAAAGCAAACAATCACTATGCACCATAAACAATACAAATGGAGAACTCAAGAACAGAAACCTCCCAACATCTGTTAACGTTTTTTCACAAAACAACTACCTCATCTCTAACCTCTCAATTTTGATCCTCTAACTCATAAAAGTACCTTCAAAACATGAGCTTTAAAACTAACATTCATCACTCTCGTGGATACTGAAAGAATGAACTTTATAAAGCAGCTGTGTCCATGTCTTATTATAACTCCCTCCCACACCCCTCTCTCCGCAACCAATGCCACATCAATAATTATCCAGCCTTATCTCTTTCTTTTTTCCTAGCATCCCTTCAGTCTGGAGATGCTAAAATAATCCCTGAAGTCTAATTCATTGCTATCATTATGTTAAACTCAGAAACTGTTCCCAGCTCACCCTTAGCTAGAAGATACTGCTTCTATTTCAGAGTGGAGAAAAGGGTTGCAAATCTAAGGGTTTTTTTTCCCCAAGCAGATCAGTCTGTCAGAATTTGTATTCTCCAGCAAACCTCATTCTTTGTGTTCATAGTATGGCAACTACAGTCGTTAGACAACTACAGTTTTATTGACTTTTGCTGGCCATTTCCTTTGTTTTTAACCATTCAAGTGAAAGGGTAACTGCTTATATTTTTTTCTTGGTTGTGTAATCTTAAGCTGTAAAAAGGTGTCAAAAATAAAATAAAAAATTAAAAACAAAACAAAAAAATGCACATTCTGTAATTACTTTTTGGGTTTTTAAGTCTGTCTGAACGAGCCAGTGCCAGATCAAAGTGCGCCTTGTTCGCATTCTCACACAGCATGATAACTCGGCACAGACAGTCTGCTGCAAACACACGAGTTGCCCAGCGAGGTGCTACAGAAGGCTTGGATTTATCCTCTTCGCCCAAGGTGGTAAACATTGTATCGTCATCCATCTCATCCTTCTTCTCAGATTCTTCATCCTTCCCTCCTCCCAAGGGAGCAGCAGTGCTCATGTCTATAAGAGTGAACAATAAAAAAAAAAAAAAAAAAAAAAAAATCCCACTTTTGCAATCCATAGAAGACAGCTAAGGACATATTCAAGCCTTTCCTTATACTCTGATTCAAAACAAACTGATACTTCTGTTGAAACAACATTTGAAAAATGTTGAAAGGCATAGAAATATCAGTAAACAAAATGTTTTTCACCTCTAATCTGGGCTATATTGCCCTTTATTTAGCTTAAATTATATGAAATAAATTCCTGTACCGTTAATTCTCCACAGACACCAACTACAGCTGAATCCCATATCTAAACGTCTCAGCTGTGAAAATTAATCTATTAAATTGCCAATAAACAGGGTAAGGAGATTACCAGGCTCAGAACCAAAGAAAGCTTGGCTTTTAACTATTCAGCTCCTGTTTCAAGTAAAAGCTAGAGTGCATGTTAAACAAACAAAACTAAGAAGTTCCATGCCATGGACAGATACACAACCAAGTAGGCAGTTTATAGCACCCACAAATGTGCTTAACATTCAAAAAATTCTTTTCTCTAGGTGTGGCTGTGAGACTTTATTTCAGAAAATAAGATTACCTCAGGGATCACATTAAAAAAACCACAAAATCCAAACAGGGACAAAACCCAGCTCATCAAACATGCATATACTTCTACTATTCAGAAATGAGAACATAAAATCTCAATGAGGAGATCTAAATTACCAAAATGCCAAGATACTGACAAAAATTACTCTGGCAATAATTAGAGGAAAATGAGAAGAAGTTATTGCAAGGGTAACCTAACCCACCCCAACTAAGGCATGCTTCTTAGAAAGTCTAAATTTAAGCAGATGAAGAGCCAAGACATTCAATAAAGAAAGAAAGAGGCTATGGCAAATCAAACATGGATGACGTCAATTGACAAGAAGAGTGTTTTCAGAAGGCATCCAGGACCTTATGTGCTTAAAAAGCAAACCAGATTTTGTTCATATGCCAGTTAATTGGATCAAAGGAGTTCAACATGAAGTTGCTGGCTTAAAATACAGCTGAGAGAAACTTATTTAAATATGGATCTCTCAGTTTATTTCACCTACTAATAAATAAATAAGAAATTGGACAACCATTTTAAAAACTTTAAAACTCATCCCATATGAAATAAGAAAAGGACATGCCAACTTCAAACTCCGAAACGAGGTCTTTCTCACTGGGCAGATATATGGTAACTACGTTGCATGAAGAAACATTGGTAGCATTACTCATCAGTAGACATAAAGCTGGCAACATTTAGAAAGAGCTTCAGGATGAACTCACAGTATGCCAATAAACAAGTATAAATGCTAGGGAAATGAGCAGAATCTGCATCACAACCATCCTACAAGCTGAAAAACAGGAATAAGGTCTCTAAGGACAAGATCTGTGCAAACAAGTCCACAAAGCGGAACAACAAGCAAAAGTTTCATCACCATGGTAACCCATCATCACATCAGTAACTCACAAAACCTCATAAAAGAAAGGTCAGAGTGTGTACAGCACCCCTCTTTCTGTATGGTCCTGATGTATAAAAGGCTAAAAAGAATATGAGTGCTTTCACTAAGATACTAAAATGTCAGAGTAATAATCACACTGCTTCTCTGCTGGAAATCCTACTTCAAGGCAGCTAACTTTCTAATCTTAAAAGCAATATTCTAAAACTTAACATCGATGATTTCTTCTTTCTAAGGAAGTTTTAATGCACTATAATCAAAGTTCTATATATAATATAAGCTACATCTTAACTAGGATAAAAGACTAGCTCCAAACAAATATTGCCAGAAGATGCTAATCTAAGGACATACTGTCATTTATATGAACACTATAGAACACTTACCACTGGAAGCTGCAAGGACATCCTTACAAAGCATTAGCCAGTGAGAAAGGTTTTCTACTGCCAGTGATGAAAGCATATGTCCCAGAGTATCGTGGATATCTGAGCACAACTTCCGATCAGTCTCCCGATCCAACATTCCAAAAAGGACACCTTCGAGGCCTGTCTCTGTTATATTAACCCCCTGATGCCGGGAATGAGCATCTCGTCGAGAACCAGCTCCTGGTGTGAAAGGATTAATATCTGCAAAGCGATAATGAGAAATCTTTTCTGAAATCGCTAACTCAGTTTTAGAATTTGGAATAACAGACTAGAATTGGACATTGTGTATTTGTGTATGTACAGTTCAGGCAATGATACACCAAGATGTTACCGAATTTCTTCTGAATTAACAACAGAAAGATTTTAATACAGCAATTAATGTAATTTATTTTCTGCAAGGCAAGTAACACCTCCTAGTATTACTTCAAAAACAAACAAACAAACAAAAAAACCAACCCCAAACCAAACCTCTCTCTCTTCAAGGTACATACCCCATGAATTTGTAAAAACCCCTAATAGTAATGGACTCTAAAAAATCTCCAGAGACAGACTTAACTCGTGTGATTTAATACGAATAAGATCACGATTCTGTGTTTTTATGAAGACTGTGCTGATCAACACTGTTGAGACTCCCGTTTTCAGAATAAAATGATACATGTAAAAATTGAACCAACCAGCAAAGTCCACAGGCTTTGCAGACGTGCTGCTAACAGAATATAACACAACCAGGTATCTCAATCAAAGAGCATACAATTAAGTTAATTTTCAAAAGAGCAAGACCTAAAGTACCAGAAAAACTGGAAAATATTTCCACTGCAGATACACTGTGCTCCCTATCTGACTGCCAGTCTTAATGGGGCAGAGAATTTTAAGTCCGAACTTTACAAAAAGCTAAATTACAAGTGAAATTCAAGAGGTAAGCAGGGGTATGGACAGAAGTTATTGGAGCTGGAAGGGACAGTTTTAGGGTTTTTTTTCTATTGTTGGGGGGGGGGGGGGGGGGGGGGGGGTTCTCCCCCTCTCTGAAAGCAAACCACATATAAACACACATATGTGTGCTCAACTGTTACAAAAAGGCTACATGAAAGAAATACTTACTGATGCCACTGTTTTCTTTGTCTCCAGCATTTTTTGCCAAGCTCATGGCATATTCGCATACTTCTGCTGCTTCCCTCTGAGCAAGCTGTCGTAAACACGCAACTGCAGCCCGGCGAAGCAGCAAGTGGGAACTGCACAAATGAACCTAAAAATCAGAACCATTACAGGTGAGTGAACTGCTGCACCCCCACATCAATAGATCAGTGCTGCTAAGGATGAAGAGCATTCTACTTTTCAATTATATGTCCATGTGTGAGCTGCTGGGTACCAAGCTCTTTACAAGATCTTGAAAGTTCAGAAGCAAGCACTTTTTATAATGTAAGAATATGAAAACAGACCGAGCTGACAGCTGTTATCTGGTTAAAGAGATAAGAGCTTAAATATTGCAAC
The DNA here is from genome assembly GCF_929443795.1 of Astur gentilis. Classification (NCBI taxonomy): domain Eukaryota; kingdom Metazoa; phylum Chordata; class Aves; order Accipitriformes; family Accipitridae; genus Astur; species Astur gentilis. Next base: position 2,333,922 of record NC_064907.1, on the reverse strand, counting down.
TATTGTGCCAGTGTGATTTAGACTAATTATACTTTCCAATCTGTTACACTCTTCAGTACTACTCAACCTCATATTCTGCTATAGCTGTAAATCACATACTTTTAAACAAAAAGCCATCATCAGATGCACCACACGACAGCTATCATAAAAACTTCTATTTCAAACTTGTAACAGAGTTTATAGTGCAAGTTTTTATAAGTGCCTCTCAGTAAGACAGCTTTAGATTTCTTTGCTAACGAACACTGGCTTCTAATTCCTTTTGAATCACCTCAAGTACAAGCAAATATTTTTCTTATAGAAGAATTGTGCATGGTCCCTATTTTCCTGAGAAGTAGCTGCACAGAGAACTGTATGTTTTTCCACAGTGGAAGAGAAGACTGCTCTTTAAGGAACTCTGATTCTTTATTTACCCTGGGGAATTTGTTTTTAATAAACCAAATACACATTTGCTTTCTTGGTATTAGGTTATTATGTGGATGGAAATTGCTTTCCTAAATGAAAGTGTTGTATAGTTTATAAAGCACTTTAACAGTAGATCTTTGTTCCATATATGAATATACAAGATTTTAGTCCTGAAAAAAACCCCAGACTTTAAAGAACTTCTAAATACCACTGTGAGGTTGTTTTAATGGAACTAAACCACATAACATTTGGGGGATTTAATTAATGGAAAGAGTATTCCCCATTTTAAGTTACAAAGCAAACAACTAGTGGTTATGAAGGCAATGCAGGAAGAAGAAATGAAACTACACTGTGGAACTGGGTTGTTTGATTTTGATACCTGGCATTAATTCACTAATTCCATTCAAAAGTGAGTTAGAAAGCAATGAAGAGTTTGCTAATGGGGTAGATAAGGCAGACCTTGCCTACAAATCTGTGTATTTGCAGTATAAAAAAATACACAAGACAATTCAGAGGAAAACTTATCAAACTAAGTATGACTTGGAAATAAGGAATATGAAAAAAAGAGAAGGAAAATAGCTTTTGTTTAGCAGGGGACCATAAAGGAACAGGAAAGAGACAGCAGAAAACCCTGGGAAAAGTTTTTGAAATAGCACTAGTCATTCCTGTATGAACTTTATTGTCTGTAATATTAACCACTGGTACTTACAGAGTAAATGGCTATAGGGATTGTTTGTCATGTTGTACGTTGTATTCATACAAAAGGGTCTACCTACTTTTGGGTACGTTGCACCCCTTTCATGCACAATTTTGTGAAAGGACAAGCGACAGATTCTGGGAACACGCTGCAGTCTCAGGAGTGCTCCACCAGGGGTGAGGAGCAAGGGTCAGTGTGGAGGGGGAAGCATGTAACAATGAGAGGATGCCCTAGGGAAAGTCTGGATTGCAGATTAAGAAAAAGGTCCAGTGTTGACATAAGTAGGATTGTACTCCTTCAGGTAACAGAGAACCACCAGTTCCACAAAGAACGACACAAAGAACTTTGCAAAACATGCAACAGACATTAGGGAGAAGCTTTTCAAATTTCTCAGTATCAAACTGCTGAACCCTCTAAAAAATAATTTTAAAAATAGTAATAATAGAACCCCACCCACCCACCCACAGACAACACCTTTCCTCTTAGTCATATTTGGTATGTTTTGGGTTCCAGCCTCTGCCTCACTTCCAGGCTTAAGCCAGGACTTGCTGACAGAACACTAATGGAGGGAGAAAGCAACGCTAACAGCAGCAGCACAAGAATTTGAATGTCAGCATCTACTATGCTGACAGTGGCAAAATAAATCCAGAATCTCCTACCTTCCCCAACTCACTTCCTTCTGTGCATGCAATTAGTTGGAGGACACAGAGTATTTCAGCATCTTTTTACTCAGTCATATTATATATAAATGCTTGCTCTCTTATGCTCTCTGGGGTGAAAGAGAATCAGACCCTATGACTTCAATTTGGGCAGCATTCCAAAAAGATCTAAAATGGCTTGGGGACAGACATCCTTTTATTGCGCTCCAGTGTTTTTGCAAATGTGACTTGCTTATTACACATGGGGTATCCTTGCTAAGTACTTCTCCTGTTCTCTGCTAAGCATGTACATAAAACTTTGAGGAACAAAAGGGATGCATTTTGTACTCACACAAAGACTGGGAACCAGACTGGACAGGTTGACATGCCGTGGTGCAAACATATGAAGCTGCTGAAGGCAGGATATGGCAGCTGCCTGAACAAGCGAGTCTGAATGGTCTTGTGTGATTGCACATCCCACCAAACAGGAAGAACGGATTGTTGAAATTGTAGCTCCATTACCTAATGAGGTAATAAGATACCCTTAACACAGCAAAATCTTTGTATGACAACGGTAGACTTTAAACCTTTGAGAAACAAGAATTCTTAATGCTTCAAAATTCACATATTAACATTCAACTTTTCTGAATTCCTACCGCAAATTAGTATCTACACAACTTCACAGAAACATTACAGTGTTCCAGTACCTCCTTTTTAGTTCAGTTAAACAATGTCCCTGTCCAAATGAAATTTTGGATCAATGATCGTAAGTCAGAAATATTTTGAGAGTATCTTCCCAGGACATGAAACCACTAAAACTATCCGAGTTTAAATTTTGAAAGTCTCTTTCATTCTATACATGTGGGCAACGTTTCATGGACAGAACCATTTCCTAAAATATCAAATAACACTTAAGCTAGCATACACATATGCAGATGGTTTTAGTTAGCTCCATTAGATGAGTTGCACCACACTAATAGGACAAGCGTTCAAAAGAACAGTATTTAATTTGAAAAATAATCCCATTCTGTATTTTAAGAATTAAACTACATCAGGTTTATATAAAAATCTTGAATTGCAGAAAAATGTAACCTGCAGAAGATATTCTATGTAAGTTGTTGTTTATTTAATAAGTTAATGACACTCTAGATCAAAAGGTTAACACACAGCAAGCAGATACACAAGTTCAATTAAACCATCTAGAAACTTTTCATAACTAGAAACTTAAGTCCAGTTATTCCAGTTATTTATAGTTAAAACTTCACTAGTGGCTGTCCCGCTGGCACTGCATCACAGACCATCCTATAAATATCACTAAAAATCCCAGTTAGACAAAGTTACAAATCTGTGGTTTTGTCATCCGAGACACAGAATTTTAGATACAGTGTTTGGCATGACAAGATCTTATTCTCTACAGTAGTAAGGTACAGTGATCTAAAAGTATGAAGAATGAGTGGCAATGAGTTATAGTTCACAGTATTATCAATTATGTCAAACTTAAGCTCTTGCCATCAGTTAAAAATAAAATCACCATGTGTTGAAAAAGTGGAGAAAAAATCTTGCCTCTTGCCCCACCTATACACAAAAATATACATAGCAAATTACGCAGCAAGAGTGTTTTTCATCTTTTACCTACCATGCAAATTTGCCATTAGCCAGAACACCATACATCACTGCAACTTCTTTATACAAATCTCAAACTGCAGACAAAAAAGCCCCAAATAGTCATAAGTAAGTTCAGAAGTGAGGTTGCTTGCAGGACTGTAACTGAACTTGTCAACATACCTCCCCTGTCTGCAACTGCAACAAACAGAAATGTATTTTCTTCCATTTAAGATTGAAATATATTATCTTCATACAAGTTAGATTTTTTGTTTGCTCTTCAAATTCCCACTAACCTTGCAGCTCAGGCCCAACAGTAGTTATTATAGCTCCAAGACACCGGCCTAAGCATTGATGTACTTCCGTATGTGATGGTGGAACAGTTAAGAGCAGAGTAAGAACTAGAGAAAGCGTTGGCTCCACATAGCCACGGTACATTGGTCCACTAGAATCTACTATCAGGGCAAGTGAATGGAGAGACCAGGTCTATCAAAAAAACAAAGGAATATTTTTCAGTAATACATTCAGGAAATTTAAACAATTTTGTATGCAGACTGAGCCTAGATCTGTATGTCCTTGCTTAAACACGTCTAGTTAGCCACTCTGACTCCAGAAGTGTTTCAAGGGTCTCAGAATCTCAGGCAATCACCCGGAAGTTCAAATATCTCTAGCATACTCTTTGGCTATCAGCAGTTTTGGGGATAATGGAGATAAAGATGACAAAGAATTTGAGCAAAAAATGGTTAGGCACTTTGAAGAAGAAGAATACAAACACAAACACCACACCCACTTTAAAAAAAAGGAAAAAATAAGAGTGACTCTTAAGACAGGAGAAAGACAGAATCATTCCACTGTAAAACTGGATGTAGAGTCTGAAATGGGCAGTTGACAAAGTCCTTAGTGGGGAGTGCCTTTGACATTCCAGTAGAAACTGATTTTCACGACAAGTTGAAAGGTCTACATGCATGTTCTAATTAATTTTCTTATTAGATGGTGCAAGAGAAAAAAGCAGTGATGTTCAAAGGCAGTGTACTACAGGATGAGAAAAAAAAGGTGAAAGATCAACCTATTTCAGTTGCAAGATAAGTAAATAACAAAAGAGCAAAATAATCTGTTGTAATTGTCAAAGCAAGAAGTGGGCAAGGGGACAGTCTTTTTGGTCACTGATGTTTTGTAGGAAATTAATTCCCCTGACAGACCTGAAAGCATTAGCTGTCTCTCCGTAATATCTTACTAAATTATCTCATTTCAGAATCTTCTTCCATTAAATGAATGATGCAATTGCACCGAAAAGACTAAGTTAAAAGAACATTATGGTTAAAAGCTAGACTCTTAGGAATGAGCTGGAAAACCTGCCTTTAAAACGGCTCTTTTTTAATCCTCTCTGATTCAACCCAAAAACATTAGCACTAGCAATCATGTTAACTACTTCTACAGTCCTAACAACGTGGTAGAACATTACAGCTTACCCTTTCATTCCTGAAAAATTTCCATTACTCTTATTCCCATACAGTTTCTGTGTATCCATACTGATCTGGTGAGGGATGAGGTTGCAAATCTTAGCTTTTCACAGTGGCCTGGTGTTGTATTCTCAATAGAAAATACGGTAGGTATGCAAGTTCCACCTGGGCTTCCCCTTTATACTTCATATTTTATTCATAGAGCAGTAACCCTTTCCATTTTGTTTTTTAACTGAATGTTACACAATTATATGCCTCAAATTTACCTAGTCATATGTGAAATAAGTTACACATGCAAACTGAACTTTGTCTTACCTTAAATCAACTAAGGAAATTTAAGAGACTTTGAATTGTATTTATAGATTATTATTTTTTAAACAGTATCTCCAAGCAAAACTAGGCTTTTTTTCTCAAGTGATAAAGTTGATTCTTTTATTATTTTTTATTGCCCTGAGGAAAAGAAATAAGAGGGTACTCTAGTACATGTTCTATCATGCTAACAATTTAAACCAAGGCACAAGTATGATTCTGTACAGTTACTGGGGCTTCAGCTTCTCAATCTGTGAGTATAAAGTGCCCCTACTCATGGGGGGCACACAACTTCCTGCTACTAAAACATAATAGTCAGTCACTATTCCATATAATTGTTTCCTTGCAGTAACTTGTGAAAAGAATGACAACAAATTACCTGTTATATCATGCAATTACACCATAATCTTTGAAGAACAGTAATTGCAGACAAGACACTTGCTTTTACTCAAAAAAGGTTTGGTGTGCCTCCCCCCCTCCCCCGCCTTCTGAAGTAATTCTTTTATTCTAGTGCTTTGATAGATTTCATTGCTGGATTAAAAAAATTAATACATCAGCACTTTTCCCTCTAATATTCAACTTCTTACTGTAAAGACAGATGTACTGGTCCATCTAGCTCTCTCTTCTCCTTACAGCAGCAGCCACAAACATGCTTAAGGGAGAGTAAAGACATACCAAGACAATGACACCTCAAATTTCTCCTGGGAGAGTAAAGACAGCATATTCCCCCAAATTTCAAGTATTTTCAATTTAGGCAACTTTCTGAACTGTGCAGTGTGTATACATATTCAGCACCTCTAAAGGCAATGCTCCTTCAGCAGCATGTTTAGTCTCCTTTTTAGTCTACCAGCAACTTTTAGCACTCAAGTTGTCCTCATGAGACACGACATCTCTATAGTCCATAGTGGATAGAAACCCCTCCCCGCCTTTGCCTTGTCTTGGACTTGGCCCCTAACTGCAGCTTAGCTTGCAACACATTTTTGTTGGCATAATATAACCCCCAAAGATGATGTACTGCCATACTGTGTTCACAGTATCACATATACGGAAATTACTTGGCAAAGAAAACTACTGCTGATCGCCTGAAACTCCAGTAACTGATCACATGTTAACCATTAGCCAGTTATTAAAAACTTTAGGCAGCTAAGGTACAACTAACACACTGTGCTTTACAATTACAGTCAGTTAGGAATATGCCCACAGTGAGTTATTCTGGCTCAGCTGACAAGCAGACACTTGTCCATCTGAATTAACATGACCACTTCCAACTGCCTCCCTAACTAACAGTAAGGTTACATTTTAATTGCAGTACATATTTGGGATTCTGTATTGTAACGGTTTAGAAGGAAACTTCCGCTTTCTTCACGCTCCCTGGCACATCCTACATCCATATAATTTGGCTTACATGTGACAATCTCTATTAAAGAACATGTGAACCGGTAATTTAATTTTCAATTTTTATCCTGAACATTTTAAAGTAGTTTTGTGGTGACTGTGTTTTTTACCTGGACTTCAGGAGACGTTCCATCTTGTGCCAAAGCCAAGAGAATACTGACACTAGTTTTCAGGTGCTGTCCAGAACCTATTCCACCAACATACCGATGGAGACAGCCCAGAGCCAAAGAATGACCCGTTCTTGATACAACATCTCGAGCAGATTTTAACCTATCAATGTTTAAATAAAAGGAAATAATGTAATTCACTAAGTTTGTTACAAAGAACCCTTCAAGCACCAGAACAGTTCAAACGACTAACAGAATGTTGCACGCCACCTTACAAGATCTTGAGAAGCCTTAACAGCAAAAGCAAAAATAAGGTACTTAATCCATATCGCTATTAAACCAGATTACATATAAGGCAAGTGAAAAAAAAGAAAAAAAGATACATTAAGTTGTTTTTTTATTTAGTTGTTTACTTTCTTCCTGGTCAGAACTTGACAGTTTAGATGAAGAAGAGTTTTGGAAGTGAAAGAATATAGGAAAATTTTCTAGTGTTTACTCATCTTTCACAGCAGACTAATTTAATAATCAGAAAAGTCACTGCTAGACCACTGCAGTGCAAAGGAATCAAGAACGGAAAAAATTACAACATATACTGAGAAATGACACAGAAATCCACAGCTATGTATTCCACTGCAAAGTCAACTGAATAACTTTTTAATACAGCTGTTTTCTTCTACACCTGAGTTCTATGAGTTTTCCAATAAAGCTTTTTTTTTTTTTAAAGTGTTTTATTAATGAAACTAAACCACAATGAATAACGTTCTGAATGACCTAACTGTATGAAGTAGTGACTTGTTGAGTATTTGCCATAATACTTCTACTTCCAAATGCACTTCACATAGTAACTTTTTAATTAAAACCTTTTCAGGAAGGTGGAGAAGAGAGAGAAAAGAAAGATCCTAATTAGAACAAAGAAAGATATTATTTTTTTTTCTGGTTGTTCGTATATCAGAGGCAAGCATGCTCTTACCAATTAGTTAACAACAAAGTAAATGCAAATCTCAAATATAAAAAAAATTACTTAACAGTGTCAACAGATTGGCAACCATTAACAACCTGAATCCTAGGTAAGAAACCAAGGAAACAGTCCCAGTAATTGAAATTCAATGAAAGACAGTAAAGATGATTTACTTTATTACAAGATGAAATGATGCGAAAAATTGAATTACCCAGAGGTAGGAGAGCTGGACTGAGGCTATGTGCATACAGCCTGGCCAGCCAAAAACATGGGCTGCAGCCCTGAGGCAGATGCATTCTGATTCACAGATAGGCTGCTGTCTTAAATTTAAGCCAAAAATTGGGAAACTGTTGTATCTACCAGACATCTTTCTAAAGACCTGAGATTAACAACAGAATATGGAAAAAAATTACGGGCCAGTAGATAAGTTAAATCAATATGTAAAGAGGATGTCTTGATGAAACAGAACCACTATCACACGATTCATATTACAGACATACTTAATGTAAGCTGCATTTATCTATCTGAAGCAGTTTAGTCACCTTCAAGTAACTCATCAAAAACTATTTATTGGTATCAATTCACACTCCAAGTAGTTTTAACAACTCAGCTTTTATTCCTGGAAGAATCACATGAAATAAATCAAAAAGAGAAGACTGAGAAGGTTTGTTAGATCTACATAATTACAGCAGTCAACCATGAAGATAAGAGAATAATCGATATGGTATTTAGTGATCTTCCAAACGACGTTAAATTATATTTTTATTTCCTTTTCTGAATCAAAACCAACTTACTTATCAAAACTGTATTGAGCCATTCTAGCAATGAAAGAGGCTTCTCCAACCACTTGAGCCATTCGGCCAAGAGCTTCACCTGCTGCACATCTCAAAATAGGGTTAGGATTATCAAGGGCACCCATTACCAGCGTCAGAGCAGATTTGCGGACTTCTTCTGGTCCTAACGTGCTTTTATTCTCAGCTAAACCCTACATGAAAGAAAAAGAAGGAAAAAACATTCCAAAGCAAGGGAGAAAGGGAAGATATAAGAGCAATTTTACTATATTTGAGATCTTCAATTAAAAATGATGTAGTTTTGTTTAAATTTGTGGTCATTTATCCTAAAATATACTGGTTGAAAATATTTAAAACTCAAAATCAACAACATACTCAGGCTTATGTTTGCCAACACTCTATGTCACATACAGGAAGACCTGTTGCACTAGTCTTTTTTATCAAATGCATTACAGTGCTACATGCGCCCTAGTGCTACTGAATCTGAACTAGCTTTACACAGGATACCCCAGGAAAAAAGAGAAGCTTTAAAATCTAACGGCAACGTCTCTCTATGTCAGAAAGGAAAACCACGGCTGAGTTATGTTTCTGCAAGAATCACTTAATTGAAGACATTTTAGGTACATGAAAATATGTTTTTCTTAATAATCACTTCTTTGCAAACATTTACACAGCCTGTTATATGGACATTCTACAGAACAGTAACACTAAACACAGCTTCTGCAGCTTCTTTGGTTCCAATATTTCATTAATAGTACATCACCTCTCGCTACAACTCTCAAGAAGCCTTTTACTTTGGAAAAAATTATCAGACATTTGAAGTACAAACACTGCATATATTATAGAGGAAGAAGTTGATGGCTCTACCACAGATTCTCATTTTCTGTTCTGAAATCCTCATTTCAGCTCAATTTTGGCAATTCTTTGGCCATTTGGCATGGCATGGGAAATTCCAGGCATCGGTCTCAGAATCTACTTTTCAACTTGTAGCAATATGATTCACGTTTCTAGGAACAACACAAGGAAGAGGGGTGCTGTTTTGCCCATCATCCAAGGACATGGAACCCTGGTAACAATTAGCCTGAACTAGGCAGCCATTTTTTGTATGGCAAAAGTCAGACAAGAAGAAACTCATCCAATCTTTAATTACAGGCTGGCAGTTCAACAAGAGTAGCTTCCTCAGCGCACAGGACGGACGTGCTCTGCTCTGAAGAGGAACAAGGATGACAACGATAGATGTTGTCCAATGGATTCATGAATTGGAAACTATATAAAACAGCATCGGGAAAAAAACTAGAAATGCCTTAAGAAATTTTACTAGTAGATAGAAAATCTTACACTCTTAAGACACCATTCTAACAAAGCCACAAGGCAATGCAAGTCACTGAAACCAAGTATTTCTCAGGAATATTATTTGTGACTTGCTGTCTAGCTTCCTGACTTGATGGCATGAGGTTGGATTTCCAAGTGTAGATAGAGAACACAGAGCTGTAACTGAAGTCAGTGGGACTGGACATAAGCATCTAGAATCCTATGCAATACTAGAGAGTCTTAAGAAGGAAAAATTAAGACATCCAAAACAGAAACCCAAATCTATTTTTATTTCCATGAACCTCATCTGTACAATACTCTATGACACATTTTTTAGTATATATGGCAAAGTACTTAAATCCACGAGTACAGTGCAAATAAAACTATATGATTGTAAAAGAAAAAAGAAGTCTGAATACTAATAGAATGCTGACTACATGAGCCTCATCTGTTCCCTGTACTGATACATGCAGACAAGAGCTCACGCTAGTATCTAAAACAATTTCAATTTTGTTATTTTCAAACTTTTGAATGTTTAAGTGGTAACTTTAGTAATGTTGTTCTAACAGCCTTTTGTATTGAATACAAATCAATGCATCAAACTGCTGAACTTTGGCATCCATTACAAGTTTGCAAGTTTTACCTTCAAGGCACTAAGAACAGCAGTAAAGATATTAAGTTGCACAGCTTGCTGGCGAACACCTTTAGCCTGCTTAACACATTCAGCAAAGTGATCCAACATCTGTAATCTAAAACAAAGGAAAGAACGTAATTTAAGTTATATTCTTTTGAAATACAAACTAAAACACAGCTGGTAAAAAACCGCACACAACAAAAAGGCCTTTTAAGTTCAATCACAGAATTTACGCTTCAGGGGCTGCAGAAGGTATTCACTTTAGGTAGAAAGGGTAGAGTCACTCTGAAAGTCCCTCGGCCGGTTCTTTTAGCTCATCCACAAATGTTTACTATTCCCTTTGAAGAAAACACCACCAAGAGGAAGTGAGTCTTCAGATATATTTGGCTGTATAACTAGAAAGCTATAAGGACAAGAGTAGAAAAATACTGCCTCTCCACTACCATTCAAAATAGTGTACCCTCAATATTCCATATCTGAAATGCGTCTTAGAGAAGCTTTTATTCTGTGCTCAGTGATGAATTAGCTAAACTGAATGACAAAAGTAGTCCTGACAACTCGTAACTCTGCAAAGGTAATGTGGAACACAAAGGAAAATAAGACGAATTCCATTCCCTCTTTCTCATCACACATAAAATCATTTGCCGAGTATAAACCAAATGGTCTTACTTGTGGAAGCCAAATGAAATTCAAAGGATGCCATTGCTATGTTTTCAAGGCTGATTTGAAGTTAGTTGCAATGGATATTTTTGCAGGAAATTTTGGTTGCAGGAGACATCAGTATTGTTAAATACAGTAAGAGGAGAGAAGAATCCAGTCTCCACCTCTGAAACCTCATCTTCAAAACTGATAAAACTGAGAAAATCACCTTATTTCTGAACTGAGTACACATATTCTGGAATCGTGAGACACAAAGAACACCAAATACTGAACTTGGAATTTAAAAACACTTGATATCGAAGTAGATTCTTATTTCAAGAAAAGAAATCAAAACATAATACTAACCAGAGAACAAGACATTGGACTCTGAAATTGAACACTGATATAAACTGACCTATGTTTGTAAGAGACATGAGGAAAAACCACACCAAAGAGAGCCACAGATGCATCGATGACAGATACTCCTAAAGGAAGGGGACCAGGTACAGCTTCACCAGCAGGGATGCGTAGATAAATAGAAGATGGATCATGTTCCAAAGCACCACTTCCAGATGCGCTGTTTGGCTGAAGCTGCAAAACGCCACATAATATAAACACCTCTGAATATATGTTCACACAAAAAATTTGGAACTCAAGATAACCAAAACACATAAGGAAGCATCTGTCCTGGCTTCAGCTGGACAGAGTTAATCGTCTTCCTAGTAGCTGGTAACAGTGCTATGTTTTTGAGTTCAGTATGAGAAGAATGTTGATAACACTGATGTTTTCAGTTGTTGCTAAGTAATGTTTAGCCTAACAGTCAAGGATTTTTCAGCTTCCCAGCCAGCGAGAAAGCTGGAGGGGCACAAGAAGTTGGCACAGGACACAGCCAGGGCACCTGACCCAAACTGGCCAAAGGGGTATTCCATACCATGGGATGTCACATCTAGTATAGGAACTGGGGGGTTGACGGTGGGGAATCGCCGCTCGGGGACTAACTGGGTGTCGATCGGTGGGTGGTGAGCAATTGCACTGCACATCGTTTGTACATTCCAATCCTTTTATTACTACTGTTATTATTTTATTAGTGTTATCATTATTAGTTTCTTCTTTTCTGTTCTATTAAACCGTTCTTATCTCAACCCAGGAGTTTTACTTTTTTTTTCCTGATTTTCTCCCCCATCCCACTGGATGGGGGGGAATGAGTGAGCAGCTGCGTGGTGCTTAGTTGCTGGCTGAGGTTAAACCATGACAGAATCTTAGAACAACAACAAAGTTTACAAACACCTGAATGCAACTGCAGTGTCCCCATGCATATGCACACTAGCATTTACAGGGACAGCTAAATTCCCAAGAGCCAAAGCAGCTAACAGCTGGATAAATGCACAAACTACCACTCCTGGTAGTAAGAGATGGAAGTTAGAGAAAAGCAGATTAATTCTAGTACAAATAGTAGCTTCTGAATCACTGACTACGAAGTAACATTTCAGAAAAAAGGTTATTCATTCACTCTCTGAGCACTGAGTTACAATAAAGTATACTAAACAATCAGTTTTGGCTGTAGTGATTTCCTACACAGAAAGATTTAGAAACAGTACTAAAATTATTAACATTCCTATCATCATGAAAATACTTCCTAACCATCATTATTTCAGGAAATACAATTAAACAATCATCTATTTTCTCTGAAGAAAACTTATTTTCATAACTTGTTAATTATTTAATCATGAAACAAAATTAGAATTGAGTAGCTCTGTGTTCTTAAAAGGCCAGAAAACAGAGCAAACATCTGTTGAAACCTCCATATCACTAAAAAATAAAATGTGACCAAGCACAAGAGAATCCTGTGATGCACTGCAGGGCCTCAGTTACCAACACTGGCACTTTTACAGGTTAGAGGTTAAAAAAAAGGGGTGGGGTGGGGCGGGAGGGAGGAAGGGGCATGGGGAGAGGAGTGTCCCAGAAAGTTCTGTGGATTGAAGACTGAACTGGAAGTCTACTATGACCACCACAACAAACATGGGAAGTTTATAAAATCCTTTTTTCACTTTGACATGTCAATCTTTCCTCTGAAACAAAAGTTTCCCATTGGGTTCTCACACTTGGTATCAGTCTTGGGTTTTGGATCTGCTCAGTTAAGACAGCTGCCTTCTGAGAAACCTTGCCGTTATTAGATAGGCTGTGGCAAAGAGGCATTTTCAGCTCCTGCCTTCTTCTTACACCAAGAAATTTCTGAGAAGCTATGTTGCAAAGTTTATGATGGCACAGTTCAGCAAGTGCTCCTAACAGTCAGCTGTCTAGGGAATACAGTTCACTGAGAAATCAAAAATTAGAACAGAATTATGAAGACAGAAATAGGTTGGTGTGTATACCCAGATGGACAAACATTTTTTCTCCATGTCATTAACTCCTGAAATATATGAGGGTAAAAGGCTTGCAAAGAGGCAGCCAGCCCCTTCCTAGTCATCACAAATTAGGAAAGAAAAGAAAAGGCTATTAACAGATAGTTTCCTAAACTATTTAACATTAACAAATTGTTCCCTATGCTACATTTCTTCTGCAAGGGCCATATGAAAAATGATTAACTGGATCAACATTACCAGTTGATCTGAAAAATTTTATTAAGAGAGACCGCCCCCCCCCCAGCAATACTTGCTTGCTTTTTAAAAATTTTTAATTCCCGTTTCAAAGATTCACCTTTTTTAGAAATGCAGCAAATTCCTTATAATGCCAACAAAGTTGTGTCAGCACTTCCAAATGAAATGTCGGATTTCATACTACACCTATAAAACCAGTTAAATCTTGTTTTGCTGTAACACCATTTGCAATACTGGGTTTTTTTTACAGCAGTTTCATTATAAAACATTTTAAGTGGAACTTACATTACTCCTGGTTCAAAAAAAATATAAAAGAGAACAACTGCTAGACTAGGAAGATCAGGGAGTGGGGGGTGGGGTGGGGAGGCAGGGAGTGTTGTTTTATTTTAAAGAAATTAGGTTAGTTCACTAACCACAACCATATGAGTAGGGTTATGCAATTTGTATCTCAGCTGTAGGCAGTTTTTAATCAAAACAGTACACTGTAAATAGAAGGACTTACATCTAACAAACCTCTGAAATAAGACTAAAAACAAGGCATGAAGCTTCAGTTTTAAAAGGCTTCTCTCCCCCCCCGCCCCCCATCACACAGATAGTGCAGATAATTCATTATTCTTCTAGCTTTTTATTACCTGGTCTTCAATTGACTTATGATCCGTTTCCTGCAGCCAAGAGCCAAGAAGAACACTATCATCATAATGACAAAGAGATCTTAGGAGTGATGTGGTTGTATTAGCAGAGTTGTCTGTCAAAGTAAATTCTGCTACCAGCTCTCGAAGAAGTGCATTAAATGATCCTGAAAGGATGGACATTAAAAAGAATCATTGCTGCTTCTTACCCAAAACAGTTCAGCTAGCAACCAGAAGTCACAAATCAAAGCATAAACCATTACCTCGATTTTACACGTACCAAACAGACAGAGAAGTAAACCTGACAAGACTAGAGTTGAGAGCAAGGCTTCAAATAGAACCCTGGGCTCCCAATTCTCAAATCAGTGTTCTAAACAACAGACTGGGCCATCCCTTCCAGATGACAATCCAGATTTTGCAAAACTTTGCTCATCCACATGATCATGTAAATGTAATGAATGAACAAAACCAAACAAAAACCAAAAAGCTAATCTGTCAGATTGTGTCAGGTCATGTGACAGTGCCTGGCAATTTAATAATAATAGCATAAATCTGTCTAATAGATCAGGTCAGGTTAAAAAAAGAATAAAATACCAGCAACCAAAACTAAATCTTCATTCTCACATCTGCCCTTCGAGTACACTAAGAAGTAATGTTCTCTATCTTTTAAGTAACAGTAACATAAAACACTTAAATTGGATTTCAGAACATGATCTCCATACCTCTCAATCCTATAAGTGGGACTGTTAACTTTTATACTCTAAGTGTTACTCTAATATTTTGTAATATTCATGCTCCGTAGTTACACTGTCAAGACAACATACAGAAGATGAGGAATACAGTACAAGACTCTTGGAGATTCCTAGGATTCTATTTTGAATCTTCTATCTGCTTCAAAGGCAAGCACCAAAAATACATCAAAAGGAGTAAGCAGAATTTTACTTTAATAAAAATTGTTAAACATTTATGTACCTTCATATGTCTTCGGAGGTAATAAAGCCAATATATCGTAAAGTCTTAAACGGACCATAGCTGCACTAGCTTTGAGATGAGCTCCATGGGCTTTAATTACTGATGGAACGCTATAGAATCAAAATAGAAAAAGAGACAGCCAGAAATATTGCAGCTACTGAAAAGAGTATTTTCAGATTTCTTTTCACAAGGTACGGCTCTAGCCAATACAAGAAAACAATGTTCAGAGAACTACTCTGAGCAAAACTACTCAATTATCAGTACATTTTCAGAGGTAATTGTTTGGAGCAAACTTTTTTTTTTTTTTAAAAAAAAAACAACCCACACACCCCCCACCGCTGTAAATCAGAGACATGTACCTCCTCCTCAGAAACTCTTATTGTAATTCAGGGGTTTGGGGGTGGGGGGCAGTGTAAACCAAACCACAAAACCAACCCCAAAATTGTGTTTTCTCTTTTATTCTGCAAAACCTTTAAAGCCTTTTCATTAGTACATTCCATAAGCAAACCACGAATTCAAAAGCTAACTGAACTGGAAATCCAAAACACAGTTAAAATTACCACAGTAGGCCCTTCAGCACAGGCTATGCCATCATATACTTTTACAAAGCTAATGACCATAAACACAATGCTCATGCAAGTTTTTTTCAACATGGACAAGCAGCAACAGCACAGTACTAGGTCAGAATACAAATTAAAACAGATTAGTTCTGGTATTTCAGGTCCAGGAATAGACAGGAGCAAATAAAGAGCAAAAACTGCCTACTTACTGCGACATCATTGTCATGGCACATTCTATGGGTGTCATCAATTTCCTGATTACATCCTCAGTAAGGAGCTCAGGACAGTGAGCAACAAAACTTCTCATAGCTAATAACAAAACAGTTTAAATTAAAATTCTACTGAAACAAACAAGTATAAAGCATGAGCAAGATACAGATCCTAAGATAATATCAAAAAAGCAGCAACTAAAAATGTTTATTGAAAGACTGTGTGACATGTTCACAAAACCATATGCCAAAACCAGGTCACATTGATGAAAATCTGACACATCTTACTCATTTTCAAAGAAAGCAGGGAAGTTATGAGAGTTCTCTCTGTAATACTTGGGATCATGTTTTGGTTTTACTGCACACTTGTAATGCTGAAGTTTGAAATTCTTACCGCACAGAGCTCCAGCGCGGCCTTCCAGTGTTACTTGCCAGGTAAAAGAATCTCCTCTTGCCTTCTCTGCTTCCAACTCCTTCAGAGAACGTGGAAACACGTTTCGCCATAGCAATAACATCTTAGGCAGATGATACCGAACAACGGAAGGACCTATGCAAAAAAGTAAAGTGACAGTATAATAAAAACTTGTATTTAAGTGTGAAAAATCTGCCATGAAGGCTTTTGGTCTTTAAGCTATTTTTCCCTTGTTTCACTTCTCTTCCTTTTCTCCCTACTTGAACAAAGAAAAACAAAGGAAATTCTTTCTTATTTGTAGGTTGAAAGTGTGACAAATATATAGTATAGGCAAGTTTGTTTGTTGATATCAGCACTAAAAATAGGCAATCCTATACATTGTCATGTAATATGTAACCACTGCCAACTGTCTTTTTACTATCTTTTTATTCTGACTTCTAATTTTTTTATACTACTATTCTGAAGGCAAGCTCTTTAGCCTATCCTAACTTGTTCATGAAATGAGCATAAAAATAACTGACAGTTACTGATTATGTAACTAGTTTAATGGTCAAGTTTAAAGAAAACTTCTGAAAAAGTTCCAGAAGATCCAGGGCAAGCACATTAAAAATATATTGGAGAAGGACAACCAAAATAGGGCTACTCTGTTAGAAAAACATGACAATAAGCTGGCAAAAAAGACAGACAGTTTAGAGAAGCAAGATGAAACACAAAACGGTATTTGCCGAGAGATCAAAATACTGCAGAATGCATCAGAACTTTATCATATTTTCTGGTATCAAAAACCCCCACTAGCGCTGCAAAATTAAAGAGTATACTTAAAACTTTTCAAAATACAGCTTCTGATATTTCTTTGATAGCAGATATGACCATAAGGCTGGCTTTTTTTAAAATACAACTGAATGGCTTTTAAACTGGTAACACTTCTAATCAGTACTGTTGCCTATCCAGAGGCACACATGCAACTTGTTGGAATGCTCATTAAGTTTTATTTACAGTTCATTTCTTCTGCACCACAATATTCAGGAAGGAAGACTATGGGCAATTTTGCCCTTCTCACAGTATGACTAAAGGCTGGGTTTCTAAAAACAGAGCAGAATTTTTTTTTAGGTGTGACACCTTCTACTATCCTTCAGCTTATGTAAACACTAATATTTTACTTCTCCCCAGCATAAACAACAGTGCTGAAATAAATGCACTAACACTCTGTTTCCCTTGGCATAAATACTCTTGTGCTAGATACTGGACTGATTATATGTAGAGACCATTTGCCACAGTGGATAATCAGAAATGTTGGACAAGCAGTAAAATAAAACAAAAAGCAACTGTTTTTACAAACCTAAAGTCATAAGTGCTCCAAGTAAAAGCCATCCAGCTTGAGTCCGCTGCAAGGAGAGTCTGCTGTTTTGTGCAGCAGTTCGTAACAGATCCTCAGCAATACTGACCACCATCTGCACCAATGACAAAAACAAAAGGATTTTAAAAATATAACATAAGCCACTGAAAGCTACTGCTACCCATCCACCCTTACAGATTACATATAAACATGTTCTCAAATAATTTAAATTGACCTTCCATGAAGAATGAATGCACATTACATTTCATGCAGATGATTAGTGTTTTGTGTATGACAATACAGACAGTAATATTCTCTTCAGCAATTATTCATTAATATGCCAAACAAGAATGCAAATTTGAAAGAAAGGGGAAAAAAAGCTGGTAAATATTGCAACTGAAATACTACGAACACATACTTTGGCCATTGTTCTCTTGCTAGGAACAAGTTCAATTTCAACAATGCTTTAACTTGTTACCATGTCACACACTTTGCAAAGCTATTACTTCTAGATAAAAAGGTACCTTTTAGTACACTCACAGCTGAAACTCATTATCTCACCTTTCCTTTGGCATGAGGAATACCTAAGGGACACTGATGCACACCACCTAACAAAGCAGCCATTGCAAAACTGTAGCCACTAACAGCTTCAGGGGAGGTCTTCAGATTGTTGAGTCTTTCTGCACATCTATCTAAAAATGGAGTCAACTGAAAAGGCAATGCCACAGCTACACACCGCAAGCACCATGCGGCAGCAAGCCGAGCAGCCATGCTGGGATGAAGAAGAACTGAAGTTACTGTCTCCAGCAGACCTACAGAAGAGAGAGTTTACAATCTTAAAGTTATGATGCACTTTTTAATATACATAGACAAGTAAACTGAATCAATACTAGACAGGCAACATGAAAGTTAAGAAAGTCAGAATTAGAATACTTGAATTTTATGACTTCGCCTTTTTCTTTAAAGAAAGACAGAAGTGTTATTAGCATTATGCTGCTCCACATCAGGTTTTACCAGCGAAGCTGGAGCTGCCATAGCCATAGCACTGACTTCTACTACTTGAACAACTGAAAAGAGGCAGTAACCCTATAAAAGGGAACAGGTACAGGATGACATGATTCCTACTCTGCCCATCTTTTACACAGATTGCCAATAACAGAGCAACAGTCAGACTGATCTTTGGTTTTGCTTCACATTGTAGACAAGCACATGCCGTAGATGTCACTGACCGCTGTACTCTGCTTTTGACACAGCGCTGTCTCCCCTGCACCAAGCTACCATACTTCTACACTTTCCAAACCACCATGCCTAGCTAATCCTGCTTTCTAACTGTGAAGTCTTCAGTCCAATCTGTCTCCACACCAACACCTTCCTTAGTCCAGATCTCTAACTTTGCAAACTCTTATTTCCAAGTCCCTGCTGCTGCCTTATCTCTTGCTTTCTCTGTAGCTGGTGAACACTTCTACCTGGTTACTTCACAGCAGCTAGCAAAAATAACACTGAGATACAGTGTCCCCTGTTCTCATGGGGCACAGCAGTCAGAAGGTATAAATACGAGCACAGTCTCCCTCACCCCATAGTTGGAGCAAAATCAGTATGAGAAGAATGTCATCTGCATCGTGACAACAATCTACATAATGAAATGTTTAAAGGAGCTTGCACTTCCATTGGAAAAAACACAGGCATCCACAAACAGAAAAAAACTTCGAACTGCAACACTACAGTATAAATGTTGGATTAAAACAAACAAGAGGAAAGTCCCACATAAACACCAGTCAACTTAAGCCAGATAACTAGCTTTTTATAATGTGACTATCCACAGCTTCATCTCGTCAAAATACTCTTAACCTCCCCACAGAAATTTGGTATCTGAATGCAATACAACTTTCCAGGAAAAAATATTTCAGACCTTATATAGCAAAACAACGTATTTCCTATAAAAACATTATCAGAAAAAAGAAAAAAAATCAATGCTAAAAATCACAACTTTACAACTTTAGTCACCCTAAAAAAGAGCTTTAGGCAGACTTTGATCAAAATAGTTGCTTAATACTTTGTCAAACTTGAACTAAAGTTAGGGTACTAAACACAATGAGCTGGACAAATATAGCTACCTGGAGTACTATAGGGAGTGCCAGTTTCATCAATTTATTTCTTACATATTAATTTATTATTTAAATAGATTTAATGATATTTCATATTCATTGCTCAAATGTCTCATTTAATCTATCTAAATTTAGTGCATACCAATAGAGGGTTCTTGAATAAGAGGAGATGCAGTGGCATTCAGGCTCTGAACCAGACTACCCAGTTCCTGGAGGGCACACACCATTACATGCTGGCTTGCAGCTACATCAGCAGCTCCTGATTTATTTTCACTGTTAGCATCATTCATAACTGCTTCTGCAGAAAAGGAAACAAAAAGTATCTTGAAGTATCTTGCTTACCTACCATTTGAATCACACCTTAACATAGTTTTGACATCAACCCTGTAGTGAAACAAAACCACAAGCTTGGTCATAGTATGAACTCACAAAGCAAACACATTCTGAAGAGAAAGTTTTACGGCTGTCATGGTTTAACCGCAGCCAGCGACTAGGCACCATGCAGCTGCTCACTCACTTCCTCCCCTCCCAGTGGGATGGGGAGAAGAATTTGAGGGGGGGTGTGTGTAAAGTAACTCATGGGTTGTGTCCTGGTTTCAGCTGGGATAGAGTTAACTGTCTTCCTAGTGGCTGGTACAGTGCTATGTTTTGAGTTCAGTATGTGAAGAATGTTGATAACACTGATGTTTTCAGTTGGTGCTCAGTATTGTTTAGCCTAACAGTCAAGGATTTTTCAGTTTCTCATGCCCAGCCAGGGCACAAGAAGTTGGCACAGGACACAACCAGGGCACCTGACCCAAACTGGTCAACGGTGTATTCCATACCATGGGACGTCCCATCCAGCATAGGAACTGGGAAGTGGGGGCGGGGAATCGCCGCCTGGGGACTAGCTGGGTGTCAGCGGGTGGTGAGCAATTGCCCTGCGCATCATTTGTACATTCCAATCCTTTTATTATCACTGTTGTCATTTTATTAGTGTTATCATTATCATTATTAGTTTCTTCTTTTCTGTTCTATTAAACCGTTCTTATCTCAACCCAGGAGTTTTACTTTTTTTTCCCTGATTTTCTCCCCCATCCCAGTGGATGGGGGGGGAGTGAGTGAGCAGCTGCATGGTGCTTAGCTGCTGGCTGGGGTTAAACCACGACAGGTTGAGACAAGAACAATTTAATAACTAAAAAAAAATATAATACCAACAATAATAATAAAATATAATAATATGAATTGTAATGAAAAGGAATAGAACAAAAAAAAAAACAACCCCAAAACAACCACGACAAGACAAGAGATGCACAATGCAATTGCTCACTACCTGCTGACCAATGCCTGAGCAGCAATCCACCCCTCCCAGCCAAGTCCCCCCAGTTTAGATACTGAGCATAACGTTCTATAGCATGGAATATCCCTTTGGCTAGTTCAGGTCAGCTGTCCTGGGTGTGCTGCCTCCCAGCTTCTTGTACACCTGCTTGCTGGCAGAGCATGGGAAACTGAAAAATCCTTAACTTAGGATAAGCGCTACTTAGCAACAACTAAAATATCAGTGTGCTATCAACATTATTCTCACACTAAATCTAAAACACAGCACTGTACCAGCTACTAAGGAGAAAATTAACTCTATCACAGCCAAAACCAAGACAACAGCTATCAGCCAAACACAATCATTCAAAGACCATGAAAAAAAGATGCCCAGCAGTTACTATGGATGGCAATGCACTAAGAGGTAGGACTAATAGGATAACACAGCAAAAGCAAATGTACACATATACACTGCATTTTATCTATACACAGTAGCTAAAAATATAATCTTGACATATCTACATTCTGCATATAAATTTGCACGCATATATATGGGACAAACAAACAAAAAACCCCAGACCTTTACTAAATAATTAATCACAACCTCTAATCACCTTAAAGTTACCCAATTAAGATCCTAGATCCCTCTGTATGTGTCTTCTCCTACACAGTAACCCAAAAGCAGCAACTGTCACTTCAAAGAAAAGGGACTTTAGTATCAGCTTAATGTTTTTATGTCTACTACAGTACAAATTTAGAAAATTGTCCCCCTTATGTGAAGGGAAGCAATCATCACCAATTAAAAATCCTTCCAATTTATTATCAAATTAATCAGAAATGCTCAACAAATGAAACAGTTCTTCCAAACATCCAAATAACATAATGGAATTTCCTGCACCTTTGACAAGGTGGCAGGAGGAAGAATTTCTGCAACTTTTTTATCTCAGAAAGTAGCATTTCCAATAGACTTATTTTGCTGGAAGTAATACTTACTGTAGTCAGAATGCTTTTAAGATTCCACACCTACCCTATCAAAACGTACCTACCCTATCAAAAAATAGTTATGAGAAGAACCTGCGAAAGTTTCAAAATCAACTCCATTTCCGTATGTTAAACATTACTTTAAACTCAAATTAGATGGCAGCAAAAAAGGAGAAGAAACAGATGTTTGGTAAATGCATTGTTGTGCAATTCCAGTTTACTTTCTCCATCTCCAGCTTGAATTAACTCATTTCCTAAGAAACAAATGCCAACAGTTTTGTCAGTCCTTTTAGTGATTATATATTCTGCAAAGTCCTGCAAAGGGGGCCACATTTATCTTCTCTAATTCTAGTCTTCAGATTACATCTTTATTTGTCACCTGTAAAATCCAATTGGATATCAGTATGGGTATTAGTGGGGGATACACAACTACAAGATCCTGATCTACAGGATCTTCAACACTGGTAGCAAAGAACTCTGCGTGACTTTCAATATAATCTATCCCAAGATAGATTGCAAATGCACACTTTTGTCCCTACTTCCATTCTAAGCAAATGCAATGTCAAAAGCCATCACTGGATAACAAGCCAGTTTGACACAATCACTTTTCAAGTAGAACTTACATTTTGGATATCGTCTTTCAAACAGAAAGCAGCTGAATTTTCTTTTACTGTAACAACAAAATTATTCCTCACAGTAGAAGAAAGCTGAGAAACAGCTGAGCCAGTATAATGACAGTAACTTTCAACTTGTCTCAAATAAAGAAAAACAGTTCTTACCCACTGCCTTCATTTGTTTACCAATGGCTTGACATATATCTTTCGCAGCTGCAATCTGTGCTTTCTCCCCAAGTAAGCTGCCCACAGTTGCTCTCAGGATAAAGGACACGCATCTTCGAGAGTAAACTGCTTCCACATGGGTCTGAGTTGCACGAGGATGGGAGACCAGATCAAGTACATGAGACAAAAACGTAGCAAAGTTGCGCTCCAACCACTGACCTCCTAATGTTGTAACAAAGACAACATAGGCCTGCAAATTCAGAAGTTACATACAGATCCAATTAAAACAGAAACAAAAGACTACGTGCAGTCACTGAAGACTAAAGACTACAGTTATACTAATGCATAATGCAGTACAGTAGCAATACCAGTTAGTAATAAGCAACCCTAATGAGGCTAAGCAGGATGAATCAATCCATTAGCCAAGTCTTTGTTGTTGAAGCTAAACTGTTTCCAGGGCCAAGAGTGGCTCCTGTACTACTACATATACTGTGAAGCACAAAATACTCTCGATGACAGCAAGAAAACCCAGTCCATTGCTCTAAGTGTGTGTGTGTCTCTAAAAATTTTAAGAACATAATGTCAATAACAACAGCAACATGAATGTGTTCTAATTCACAATGAAGACCAGGCATTTTTGACAAGTTCACCTGAAAAAGGCTGAGAAAAGTAAAAGGGTTTCACAAAACACCCTACAATCAAAAAATCTGGATTCTGGTGAGTTACTGCAGCATACTGAAATGTATGTCAGAGTGAGAATGCCAGAATTTGAAGAGATGCTGCTGCCACCTTTCTCTATCAGACAAGTGGAGCTCTGCATACAGCAGATTTCACTTACTCAAGACAGACATATGGAGAGAAGAAAAATCAGGGCTGCAAACTTTATCCAGCAGCTGAAAAAAGAGCCAGCACACACTAAAGGACAACAGTGTGTCCTCTCTAAAAAGAAATAAAATTTAAATATGGAGCTAAAGTCTTTAGCATATTAAGTTTTCAAACATTTTTTCAAGTTAATCCCACCTAATATACACTGATCAAATAAGCTTTCCTTAGCACGTATTTTAATCTATTGTTACTGCACATCAGTAACAGAAGTAGCTTAGGTGAATGACACTGCATGTACATTTCTCAAAACAGGCAAGTCAAACTAGATTTGTAAATTAACTTACAAACAAATAAAGAGCAGAAGTGTGTATTTTTCCTACTACAAAAGTTACAGTTATGTATAAATGTTACTTTATTTAGAAAAAAACAAACATCACAGCTTATGACAAACCTGGGTAACACCAACTCGCACTTCCCTATTGACAGATCCTCCTACTTTTAACATCTCTCCACCACTCTTTAGAAAACCAGATCCTCCTCGCAGAAATCCTGTGGCCATGAGCTCCAAGACCTCCTCAAGTGTGGCTCTCTTCACATTCTGTCGCATCACTTTTGCAAAAAGAAAAGTAATCATTTAATCCCAAAGTTCCAACCGATACAAGCAATGATCATGAAATCAGACTTAGAAGTTCAAAACTGTTTTGCAAACAGAAATCTAGCCAACATTTCAGATAACATCTTGTATTTGTGCCTAAAAAATAAGCTACTTTTCCCAGGTGACTTTTGATAGTTTGATCGCTCTTTCTTTGTACAACTACAACACAGATTCTGCACTCTTTTAGCTTACAGTTTATAAAACCAAACAATCCACCAACAAGCTTCTATCTACCAGAACAACAATGTATTGTGCAACACTCATGTAACACAGTAGTGAAGGTGCAGTTTGTCTGCTTGGAAATAGAATCCAGAAGGACTTGTACCTGTTGCTTGTTTCGGTATCAGTGCCGTAGCCATGACCGTGCCCAAAAGCTTTGACACTGCAACTCGCACACCATAGTTTGAGTTTTCCAGAGCTTTAAAGCACAGTGTTGCAACATTCTCTAGTTCAGCTGTCCACATAAACACTGCTTCATTCTGTAATTCCAGCAGACACTGTAGGAAAAACAGACTTGCTGAGCAGCAACGGTGACCATTCTTACCTTTTATCTAAGTATCAGTGTAATTATCATGTCTATTCAGCAAATACTTTAATATGAATATCTTAAGAGTTAATTTACACACACACACACACTCTCCCATTTACCCAATAACTTAGCTGAGTAAACAATCAGAAGACTCATGGAATAGGTTAAAATATAAATAAAAATTGAAAGAGAAAAGCACAACAAAAGAACTATGTTACCAAAACCCTCTCCCACTGAGGCTCACAGCTAACATGTTCCTATCTCATATTTGTTTACAATTGGGGAAGACAGTATTACAGTAACTTTGTTTACAGAAAATAAGTCAAATGTCTGAGTCTTCAGTGTAAACTAGTAAGGACTTACCTTGCCCAAGTAATTACCAAATTTCCTATCATAAACAACAGGTCACAGTTCAACTGCAGGTACTTCACAGTCACAGCACAAGAATTTCTAGGACTGGTGAGAAACACACCCACCTTAGCCACTGCGCATCGTACAGCCATAGATCTATCCGTCAACAGAGATCGGGCATTCTTATAAATATCACGGTGACAAGAAGCTGCTGCTCCTCCAAGTCCATTTAGGACTTTCTGTAAACTCATCAGAATTTCACTGCGGCCCTGAGACTGCACACACACAAAACACATTTATACAAAAATGTGGACACAGTACTTATATCAAGAACCAGGTGCATAATTCTGCATTTTCCTGCTTCCATGCAGGAATATTTTTTGAAACATTGATCATATAGGTCACTGAAGTCATATAAAACCAACACCTAGTCTGGTTTAGATAGCAGTAAGCACTATACACAGCTTTACTAAAACTGCCTCAGTTGTCACATAAATGAAGATTAGCCCAGGCAATCCAATAAATTGACCCTAGACAAGATGCTTGTCCTGCCCCACCATTTATCTGCTGCAGCCTTTGGGCAAAAAGGAAAAACAGTTGATGAGAGGGAACAGGAAGCCCAAGTAGTCAACAGCTTCCTACTATACCTGCACACAGGCTGGTATTTACAGTTGGAGGGCACACACACAAATAATAAAAAAAAAAAAAAATTTTAAAAAAAAATCACACAGGTATGACAACACAGCCAAAGAAAACAGCTGCCAGGACAAGATCCACACAATCAGTACTCCTTCCAACTTGTCATAGATTTTATAAAACAAAAACAAACAAAAAAAAATCCCAGAGCTATTTACATCAAATCAGACCCACTGACAGCCCAGAACACATTCTCTCAGTATTATGACACACTCTTTTCAGGGCACAATGTATCCTGCCGACATGCAGAGTAACACCTTTGTTGAAAAACTTTAGTTATTAATAATTTTTAAACAACTGAAATTTTATTCAGGGTACCCAAGCAGAAATACTAACACTTTACTTAGAAATGCTACATACAACCATTTTGCAATTTTAATTACTGATGCTGCTATGAAGCAACTAATATAATATTCATATGACAAAACTCTAAACTCTCTGCACTAAAAATACATGCACATGTTTAGCTTGATACTAACTATGTAAGTGATTTGCATTTTTCTAGGTAGAAGGCTAAAAATCTACGCATTTTGGCAAACACCTGTGGAGGAAGCAGGTTTCAGTTTAAATGGAATCAAGACCCCGTACATAAAATAATCTGAAACTTACCTCTGCACTCTTCAAAGACTTTAAAAGATTATTCACTGTTTCCGGAAAAGAACTACCCAGCATTCTGCCCATTTTTTCATAAAATGCTCCAACACATGCCACAGCAGCCCTACGAAACAAGACATAAATCAGTGTATCCTTCTTCTGTTATCTAAATGAAGACAAATACTTAAATAGAAATGTTATGTTTTAATCATCATTGATGAATAAAAATATTTATTATCGACTAGTTATACTGGCTGTTTAATACTGTGCATTTAAATCATTTTTTTGTTTACAAAAAAAAAGTAACAGAAAAGTTACTAGCTTCTAAGAACACAAATGTATTTGAACAGGTATTATTACAGGATCTACATACAAAGTGGAAAATTCCAGAGAAGATAAGTGTATGCTGAAATCTCAGCAAGATTAGGGGTTTGTGTTTCAATAAACTGTCTCTTTCCCAAGCACATGCAAGATAACCCTTATCCTTTAATATATCCTGACACATTTTTGTAGATACTGAATGATGGTTTTCTTTTCAAGCCGAAGAACTTAAATTTTCTTGTGTTATGCAATAATTTCTGTATTTTATAGGTGCTGTGAAAATCACTGCATCCATAAACAGTTATATACACATTTTCCTTCTCCTACCATCTGAGATAAGGAATAGTTTAAGGAACGCTGTACTGCAGTTACATGCACAAATTGCTTCAGGACAGTCACAGAAGCAGCTCATGAAAACTTGCACTTTTTCATCACAATGGAACAAAGCTTTTTTTTAAACCTGAAATTCCTGGGTGAATAACTTCTTAGCAAAGCTATTTGTTACAAACTCATTACAGCCCACCCCTTAATGGGCATGTCTCCTACACAATTCTTCTACAGAAACACCAAAAACTGAAGTTTTTTCAAAATCACACAGTAAAAAACTTTCTGTACTACCACTTGAGTGAGCAGTATACGTTTCAGGGCATGTTATACCACAAAACCCTTTCCACTTACACAAGTTCCTCACCAGAGTTGCAACAGCTTCAAATAAAAGGAGGACAGTATCTGCCCAA
The DNA here is from genome assembly GCF_929443795.1 of Astur gentilis. Taxonomy (NCBI): domain Eukaryota; kingdom Metazoa; phylum Chordata; class Aves; order Accipitriformes; family Accipitridae; genus Astur; species Astur gentilis. The sequence goes on along the minus strand of NC_064907.1, from coordinate 2,306,395 downwards.
ATTATGACTATTTCAGATTTTATTGTTAAATCCCATTGTTATGATAATGTCTGAAGGCAAGCCCAAATTGGGGTTCACTAGACACTGTGAACATACGAAGCAGTACGTGTGAGAAAGTAGTAAAAAGTTTCAGCAGAAGCTGTTTGTGACATTAACCAAATTCCTACCAGTGAGCCTGCTCCTATAAGTAAAGATGAACTGGATCAGACATACATGCACACACACATCCAAGTATACATACTCTGAGTGACTTGTCCAGTATATCACAGTAGGGGAATATAAACAGGCTACGTTTGATGGGGAAAAAAACCTTGAACGTTTGGTTACAATTCTCTGGGCATAGATCATAGAATCATAGAATGGTTTGGGTTGGAAGGGAACTTAAAAGATCGTCTAGTTCCAACTCCCCTGCCATGGGCAGGGACACCTTCCACTAGAACAGGCTGCTCAAAGCCCCATCCAACCTGGCCTTGAACACTTCCAGGGAGGGGGCACCCACAACCTCTTTGTGCAACCTGTTCCAGTGTCTCACCACCCTCACAGTGAAGAACCTCTCATCTAATCTAAATCTACCCTCTTTCAGTTTAAAGCCATTATTCCCTGTCCTATCACTACACTCCCTCATAAAGAGTCCCTCTCCATCTTTCCTGTAGGCCCCCTTTAAGTACTGTAAGCCTGCCATAAGGTTCTCTGGACCCTTCTCTTCTCCAGGCTAAACAACCTCAACTCTCTCAGCCTGTCCTCATAGGGGAGGTGCTCCAGCCCCCTGATCATCTTCGTGGCCCTCCTCTGGACTCGCTCCAACAGGTCCATGTCTTTCTTACGCTGGGGGCCCCACAGCTGAACACAGTACTCCAAGTGGAGTCTTGCAAGAGCAGAGTAGAGGGGCAGAATCACCTCTCTCAACCTGCTGGCCACGCTTCTTTTCATGCAGCCCAGGACACGATTGGCCTTCTGGACTGTGAGCACACATTGGTGGCTCATTCTCAGTTTTTCATCCACTAATACACCAAAGTCCTTCTCTGCAGGGCTGCTCTCAATCCACTCCTCACCCAGCCTGCATTTGTGCTTGGGATGATAGCTAATGCTCTTGTTTGACAATCTGCAGGTTCCATCTTAAATATGGTACCTGAGCGCAACCAGCAATAATCCCACTGGTGGAATTTCTTCATTGCATTACTTCATCAACTGTTATCCTTTCCATGATATAAGCATGTGAAGAAACATAAGATAATCCCTTGCCTAGAGGAAAGCATCTCACTTTCAGGTAGCCACGTACACGTCTGTTACCTTTTGAGTCTTGCCCTTCACAATCTCAATCTTGCTCTTTTCTCTTGCTATATCAAGCACATGTAAACTGCACATAAGCATACAAAATATAAGTAAACATAATGTGCACTTAGCCAGATTCTTCTGTACTATCTAGGACCACTTTGCTTGAAAATCATTCATCTTTCCCTAATAATATTAAACATACAGTTTTGTGGGCAGGTAGGCTGCAGTATCATCTTTGCTCTTGATGATGTCATTACACTTGTCAAGTGTCTGAAAAACAGTAAATGTGTCGCCAATGCTGTAGAGAGCAGCAAGATTTTTTGCTAGTAGTTTTCGCGTAGGTGGCCCAGGGGAACTGTTGATCAGTCCTGTTAGCTGTTCTACAAGTTTCTTCTGTTTCTCCTTGACATCTGTCTGTTAATGGACCAAAAACAAATAAGAAAAGTCTTTAATCCTGTGTCTTGCCTCCAACACCCAGAAAAACCTACAAGAGATTGAAGTAAATCTTATATCACTCCCACTGGCATGTTATTCAGCAAAATGCTTATCTCACAGAGATTTGGGATACATTCAATAACAGCAGAGACAGATGCTAAATGCTCAGAATTAGCTGGTACCCTATTTAATTTTTACTTTTTAAAAAACACTTACTAAAAATACAGTAATACCTGCCTAGAACATCTTTTAATTCTCTTTACCATCAAGAATCCCTACACTGGGAGGGAAGGTTTTGCCTTCCAAATATTTATGACAATGAAGAACTCAAACCAAGCTATGTGTTATATAACTGAGTCACACTGACTGCCTACAATTAAATACTTAAAAGCTACAAGCTAATACAGAGGCTCTTCAGGCTGAATCTGAAGTCATACTGTTATCACCTGGCCATTACCTCTTAACCTTCTCTGGCATGAAATTAATACAAATATTTTAGAAATAAAGAAAAAACAACCATTAATTTACCTTGTTAGCAGCTACCAGCACTTTATCCAAAAATCTTAACCACTCAAAGATAAAGACTGGTCTCTTTGCTTCTGTGATTTGAGCTAATGCTTCCTCGTTCAGTAACAAACTATGAGCCAGCTCCATACCTGGTTAAATTCTGGTTTTATTGTAAATTCCTGTAGCAACTCTAAAATAAAAATTTAAGTATTAGTATAAAGTATAGTATAATAGTACAAAGCTTTGAAAATCAAATTAATATATGAAGATGAAATCTATAGATTACAGTATCACGGTTCCAACCTGCTTAGACTTGTCAGCTAAGCAGTCCCACATAAAAACTACTCACATATTTACAACTGAGTACATCCGTTAGTATTTCAGGGAACAAAGGTGTTAATTGTAAAAAGAGCACCTACAGGCAACTTCAGGGTGCTAGAAGTCCCTGTTTAAAGAAAAAAAAAAAAAGCCACACAAAAGAGGTAAAGGAGTCATTTCACTGTCTCCTCTTACATAAAATAGAATAAGGATTGTCCCTAATCAAGACCCTTGACCACACTCCCAAAGCTGGGTCACAAATGCAGCCACATTCTCAACACCTTGAACAGACAAGGTGGAAGGAGATGACCCTATCACAAGTAGGAATTTCCACCCATTACATATTTGAAAGAGGCAGGAACAGTGACAGCATTTGGCATCACTGACGTAAGACTTCCCAGATCCCACTAGCCTTGCTTGAAGCACTGGACAAATAAGCCCTCTGAAACCCAGCAAGCCGTATGTGTGACAGCCTGGAATACAAGCAGCAACAAAATGACTGCAAGTCTCCCCAAGAGGCAAAACGCTACACACCAAACACTGGAGATCCTGCTCAAACAGCGAATGGGGGGTAGCAACAAAGCACTACCAAAAGCACACTATCAGTGTGAGCAAACACTCTACAGAAAACTTAACCTTAGCAAACCACATTTAAACAAAGTGTAGCTGCTTAATGCAGAACAGATAGAAAAAACAAAACTTATCTAAAAATCACAAAATTAAGTCAACCATCTTCAGCAAAAAGAAACCCAAAAAGCAAAAAAACCCAACCCAAAACCTGAATGCAGTGATGCTGAAACTAGGATCTCAGGCGGGAAAAGAAAAAGTAAAGCAACTAAGGAGTATTATGTAAGACATCATCTTTTGACAGCTGCACAGTTCCACTCATGCTCTCAAGTGCTCACAGCTGCTTCCTCATTCATGGACAAATCCAACCAATTCTTGAAGTCAAATGAAGTGATTTAAATTAAAGAATTTAAATTTTTTTAATAGTTCCCAGATTAGACAGTAGTAAAGGGTGACATATTAGTACTACAACTGTATTACGGTTCTAAATTCACCTTAATGATTTGGTGCTGATGAAACTGAAGCATCACAATGTCTGTAATACTAAGCTTGTTCCTTGCTCTTTGGTACTTTGCATTAAAGTATTTTTCACTGTATATGTCTCCAGTGACAGAGCAGCAAAGGTGGAAGAACTACATATGGAAGCACATACAGCTCTCCGCTGACACCTCCAAAGACATCTTCTGGCACTTTTTTTTTTTTAAAGTTATAAATAATTGAGGAGGTACTGCCTGTCACTAATGCACAGACGTATCACCTCAAAACACCTTTACATGAGAGCAGAGAGAAATGCAATGAATGACAGCACTATGATTCTTTGGATATCATCCCAAAGGCCTACACTGCTTGTCACACCCCCACAGCACAGGAGTACCATATGACAGCACGGCTGATTACTCCTTTTCCTCCTCAGATAAAAGTTTTAATTTTCCCCTGGCCTTTAGAGCCATGAACCCCCTTATACACCTTCCACACACTCCCTTACCTCTTCATCTAAATTTAGGAAACACAATCTCTGAGCAACCAGATCTGCACATATGTTCAGCTGTGCTGCTGAAGCACAAGGGATTGGATCCAATTACAGGAATATTCAGATAACTGAAGACTCAGTCTAACATAGAGCTGTGCAGGCAGGCAATCCAAAGCTCACCTACATCGGCCAAAGGTTTGCTCCAAAATTCAGTGAAAAATGCCTACCAAGTTCTACTGATTCTGGTGAGGGCTGGGTCTTACTGTGCAAGTTACAAGTAATAAATACTCTGCTATCTCCCACAGGATGCAGAGCAAAAGCCTACCAAAGTCAACTAGCATCCAGTATGTTATGTTGAAGCATTATAGAGATTATAAAACGTTCAGATGTACTGGAGTTCCTTTCTATTCTCCAGCTATTTTTCTGTATCTAAATCAACTATTTAGATCTTCATTACGCACGCACTTTGCTGGGCTGAGAAAGCTGAAAAAAGGGCAAGTTTAGGAGAAGTAACATCCTCCTGAAGAACCACATCAGGTGAAAAGGCTTTTGTGCCTGGGTCCTTCTACCTGTACCGGTGACTTTAACAAGCTGTAGCACCTCTCCCAGTGCATCTTGCCTGATTCAAAATCCCCTCAGGAAGTCATCCCCCAAGACCGCATTACAGCGCTAGCTATACCCCAATTCCTCAGTAAAGGAAGAACGCTAAGGAACAGCCAGAGGCGTGCTGCCTCCCGTACACAGATACCCCCCCCACCACCCCCCACCCCCACCCCCACCTATACGCGTACCCCGCACGCACACGCCGCCGCCTCTCCGCTCGGGGCAGCCGGAGGCAGCGGCACCGACCCGAGCCGCGCCGCGGAGGGGAAGCGCGGACCCACCGGCCCGCTCGACCGCAGCCCCACGGGCCGGGCCGGGCCGGGCCGAGCCGAGCCGAGGCGACACCGCCCTCCGCCGTTAACGGTCACGACGCGCGCGTTACGCTCCCACTGTGCGGCGGCCGCGTCCTGCCAGCTCCGGGATGCGCGAGGCGTTACAAGGCGGCCGCGGCCCCCGGGAGGCGGGGAAGGACGACACGCTCACGGACACGCGCGGTCACGCGCCGCCGCACGCGCCCCCTCACTCGCCGCGTCCGCGCCGCCCCGGCCCGCGCAGCGAGGCGCCCCCCGCCCCCGCCGCTGGGCCATCACCGGCGGGCTTGGCTGCTTCAACCCCCCCCCCCCCACCGTGCCCTGGTCCGGCTGGCAGGAAGAGAAGGAACCCGCGGGGAGGACAGGACCGGCTTCGCCCCCAGGCCCGGCCGCCGGCCCCGACGCACCTCAGCAGCGCACCTGCGTCCGCGCAGCAGGAAGCGGGAGGCGCGCAGGCGCCGGCGGGCGGGGGCGGCCGCGCGCAGGCGCCACTGAGCTGAGCGGGCCGGGCCGCGCCGAACGGAGCCGGGTGAGCGTGCGGGTTCCCTCAGCTGCGCTCTCCCCCCCCCGCCCCCCCCCTCTCCCCCGCCTCGCTCGGCGGCGGCCTTGCGGGAGCCTTGGCAGCGGACGAAGGCTGCCGGGGGTTGAGAGGCGTCGCGGCCGCCGGTGGTCGGCGGTAGCGGAGCCCGGAAAGACGCGCTGTGTGGTCGTGAAGGCTGGCGCGGGTGGCCCGGGCGAGGGAGGGGGCGGCCCCGTCCGCCGCCGGAACCCGCCGGATTCACGGGTTTTCGTCCTTTAGCCGCCGGCCGCGTACCGAACGCGGCAGGCCTGAGCGGCAAGTGTTTCTGCGTTTGAAAGCCGGTTCTGCGTTTCGGGTAACCTGTAGAGAAATAAAACGCGTGATAAAGCGTGTTGGCTGTGTTTATAGGAGAGGGGTCGGAACAGGGCATGCGTGCTAAACATGGAGGAAGATGAAGAGGAAGACTACATGTCTGATTTATTTATTAAGTAAGTAGGTGGCTCTTTTTTTTTTTTTTTTTTTTGCCTCTTAAGTCGTTGTAAACTGGAATAAAAAGAGTTCTAATATTTGCTGGAATTACTAACTCTTAGACAGGATGTAAGGCCAGGCTTGCCCATGATGAGGCGGATGAAGGAAACTATTCAGAAGGAAAAAAAGCAAAAAGAAGCCAATGAGAAGAACAGACAAAAGAGTATAAAAGAAGAAGAAAAAGAGAGACGCGACTTGGTATTGAAAAGTGCATTGAGCACTGAGAACAAAGGCTTTGCTTTGCTCCAGAAGATGGGCTACAAGAGTGGCCAGGCCCTTGGCAAAAGTGGTAAGCTTGTCGCTGTCTGGAAGTGTGTGCCTGTATTCATAGATGGTAGAATTATTTAGGTTGGAATAGATCTTTAAGATTATCAATTCCAGCCATCAACTAAACCGTGTCCCTAAGCACTGTATCTACAAGTCTTTTAAATACATTCAGTGTACCTTTACATTTTACAGACTATACCTGCCACTTCATTTGTAGACGGGGTCAGTAAATGCCTCTCTGAGAGCCCTAGTGTAACTGAACTGTGAATGTGTTTTGGCAGAACAAAAGATGAGAGCAAATCTCTAAAACTGAAATAAAAATGGTGCGGACTATTGAGAGATGCAAGGGAAGCAGCAGTACTAGTACTTTCTGCTCAGTAAATGCACCTCCATATGTGCATGCCTACAGGAATTGCATTACGGATCTTTTGATGGTCTTGCAAAGCTAATAGTGTTCCAAAAAAAGGCAACCCCTCTCTTTGAATTTATAGTTGGATTCTGAAGAACAAATGGTGCACACTGGCCTACCCTTATGAAGCCTTAATAGATGAAGTAAAATCTGTAAAACAAGGTATTGATAATTGCTGTGCCAGTTCAGCATGTCTCTAGCACACAATTAGCAAATGAACTGGCCCAGACAGATTCTTTTTATTCTTCATCTTTGTCGAGCTGTGAGATTCTAGATTGAAAAATGCTACAGAAGGCTGTAACAAAGCAGTCTTCATCACGAGTATGTTACCCCTGTCAAGTCAACACCATTTTCGTTCAGTTGGGTAGTGTCCTAAAAAAGTATATAGCAATCCAGCAGACAAGCCAAAAAAGAGAGGGAGTTCCAGTTCAGCTGGGTCATTTGTACTGCACTAAATGTACGTTGATGTGGGATTTTTCAACTTCCAAGGAACAAAATCACAAGAAAATGTACATATTTAATGGCAAAAAGCAGCTTGCTTACTTGAATATACTGCACAAATCATAGTTTTAGAAAGACCTGATTTCTTAAATTGACCTATTTTTTCCCTTACAGGAGAGGGTATTGTTGAACCTATTCCTCTGAACATAAAAACAGGTTTGTGATATTTCCTAATTTACTTAGTTGCATACCAAGCTTCTCAACTGCTTACATTCATCTTTTGAACTTACATAGGCAGAAGTGGGCTTGGTCATGAGGAACTAAAAAAGCGAAAAGCTGAAGAAAAACTGGAAAACTATAGACAAAAACTCTGTATGAAAAAACAAGCAAATGAACAAGCTGCAGATCAGTTCAGGTAAAATGATGTAACTGATGACATGTAAAATGACATTCCAAGCAATGTCTAAGCAATGATTCTTTTTATGTTTTAAGTTTGGTTATTCTTTTAATGTGTTACTGTTTCTGAATGTTTTGACTGAGAGGTAAGAGTTGAAATACAGAGTAATTGTTTCTCAGTTCTAAAGCAAAAGCAGATGAACACTGTAATGATAAAAGCATGTGCTGTATCATTTATTTTTGTAAATGTTAATAATGCAAACAATATACATGCTAACTTTTCTTAAGTAATTTGCCGCTTTCTAAATCAGAACCATGTCATCTTTAGTGTAAAATCTACAGATAATCCTGGGCAATGGTGCTACAGTGGTTTTAAAAATCAGGGTAAACTTGTTTAGGCATTATTGTTTTTATTTTCTCCTGATTTACTTGTTATATGCGGAGGAGGAAAGCCTAGGAAAGGCTGTATCTTTTGCAGATGTTTAGTTAACCACTGTTTTCATGTCTTATGAAATCCTGATGAAGAAACAGCGTTCAGTGTAGTGTGATCAAAAAAGCACTGTCTCGAAGGTATAATTTCCAAGAAGTATATCTGTGCTCCCACAGAAACATGTCAGGACTTCTTAACTTCAGTGTTGTCCTGGGCTGAGAGAATCTTATATTTTCTATTTTAGAAAAGCTGTACACTATAATGCATCTCACTGTTTGTCTACCTGCTTGTTTTATCCATCGACTTTTTCTTAACAGAATAAGATTCAAAAACAAACAAGAAGAACGCAAGATGGAAGGGGACCTCAGAAAAAGCCAGAGGGCCTGCCAGCAATTAGATATGCAAAAAGTGAGACCTGTATTTTGGGGGGTTGGAAGGAAGGCCACAAACAAAGTAATGATTCAATTCTTGGAAGTTCTCTAAAATTGTGGGGATTACTAGCCTTGATGTTTGGCAACACTTAAGTCCTCTTAAAATGATTCAAGATATATGCTTGCACTGTTAAAGTATTTGAAGGTATACACCAATCTCATGGTAACTTATGTGAGGCCCTGTGTTAATTTGAGTCATCAGAGCTTACCTGGTTTTGCTCCTGCATTCTTGTGGTTGCTTTTTAGCTGTTTGCATATCTTTCAGTAGACAGTGTCAGGTTGTTCTAAATGATGGTGCTTTTTGCCTCAAGTGAGGGAGCAACATCATCACAGAATGGCTGACATTGGAAGGGACTCTGAAGGTCATCTTGTCCAACCTTCCTGCTCAAGCAGGGGTACCTAAAGCAGGTTGTCCAGGACCATGTCCAGACAGCTCTTGAGTATCCCCAAGGATGGGGATCATCATTGACGGAATCAACAGGTTCACCAAAGAAGCGTTTAAACAAAAAACCAAACCCCAAACAAAGTATCTTCCACCTGCAAGGAGTAACATGGGTAATAGCAGTCAACTACTATAGATTTTTGCCACTTGAAAACTTCAGGTATTTTTATTTTCTCTATTAACCTGTTAGACAATAATACCACCCCGCAAGTTCTGCTGAAATTGTTTGATGCTCCTTAATCTGCTTCAAAGTTGGCTGAATTAGTTTAGATCATCTTTGTTGACTCTTCTTCCTTTAACTTTACCTGAGGTGGATTAGGAATCACTGTGTGATCTCTTGGTAAAATAACTTGGGGCAGCATGTCTTCAACTGATAAAAAGGGTATCTCTTCATAGCCTTGGTGTGAGATTATGTTGCTGTGTAGCCTTAAACATACTGAATATAGATGGAATAGAACTTAATGTCAGCATGCATTTACTTGTTTCAAAAAAAGTGAATAATCTTTCTTGGGGACCACTGAACTAAGTTTCCCACTACAGCTTTAGTTATTCTTGGTTACACTACACAGGAAAGTTTTAAAACCTAACATCTCACCTATTAGATATTGTTTCTATCCAGCATCTTACAAGAAAACCTACAAAGACAGATAATTTTCATTTAATCCTTCATTATTTAAGGATATTGATGTTCCTAAGGAGACTTGGTTTTGGCTAGAACCTGAAGAGGAAGACAAGAAGGATGAGGAAGACGAGGAAGATGAATGCACAAGCTCAGACAGAAGTGTAAGCTCTAACTAAATTAATGGCTTGATTCAGAATTAAATTTAATATTCCTTTTAAAAGTATGTATGTATACATACACACATGTATAAAGGATATATGTATACATGTCATTTTCCAAGCTGTAGTGAATGACCTCTTTGCAATCTTAAAGCAGTGATTTTTATAGCAGTTACACCATAAAATATAAAACATTAAACCACTGATTATTGCTTATCTGTTTTGAAGCTGATCTTTGGAAAATGTAGCCTAGAAATTAAATTCTAAACATTTTTGTGTCTTAGCCAAGATATGCAAGATCACATGTTTGATCAAAGTTATTTGCTTTTGAGTTTTAATTTGGGATGCCTCATCTCATGTCTGAGGCTGAATTTTAGAATCACTAAGTAATTTCTGAAAATGCTTCACAGATTATCTCAAGATGGACACTGAAAATTCACGTTTTTTGAGAACTAGATTCCACGGCTGTTGTTAGCCTCATGTGTTTGATTTGCAGAGATTAGGTGTGAAAAATTCCACTAAAACTATCATATACTTCAATTAAGGTAGCTAGGTAATATTTTTAGCTCTCTCTTCAGTGCAGGTTGCTTAGCTGGAAAGAAGGATGAGCAAACAACAGCCATTAACTTGCCAGAGATCATGAATTCCTGTGCCCTATGCTACAAATTTGGGAAACTTCGTGCCTTGCTGAGCTACAGTATTGTGTAGTATTTTCATAGCAAAAGGTTAAACAATCTATTTTAGCAAAGCTAGTAGCTCAAACTGTTTTATGTCACATGAGCCCCAGATCATTGCATACCTGTACATATCTCTAGGTATCAGAAAAGCTACACATCCTGACTGCCTATTTGAGAGAAGAACACTTCTACTGCATTTGGTGTGGAACAACCTATGAAGGTGAGAGTAAACCTGTCTTGTGTTTTACTTGCTTATGCAGCTAGGCTCAAACAGTACAATACATCCTTTATGTTTCTCTTACTGCAGTCTTTTAGATCTACATAGCAAGTTTTCCTTCCAGGCTGCTGTTTTTGCACAAAACTTTGCACATTTTGATTATAAGCCAATTTTTAGATGTTTACATGTACAAAAAAAACCCCAACAACCAACCATACTGGAATTTATTTGAAATGGTATTCGTATTAATTTTGTTTTGAGAAAACAAAATTCAGATATTAAAACTAGTACCATAAAAAGCTGCGAAAGGTTGGAGGTGTTTCTGAAACAGTTAGAACACTATCCAGTTTCACTGCACCAAAGAGGGTAGAATTGGTGTTCACTGTTTTAAAGCAAAGTTTGGAATTAATAACTTGCAAACCTTCTTGAATTCTATTTAATCTCCTTTACATGGATTCTTCAAATAATTCTAGCAACTTTTTTTTCCCCTCCTTTGACCTGGAATTACTCACTTTTTCTCTGCTTATGCTGTAGACTCTGAAGATTTATCTTCGAACTGCCCTGGAGACAGTGCTGCAGATCATGACTAGAGCCTTTCTAAAGGAAGGAGTCGTAGATAAGTATGTGTAGTTCATAGTATCTTTTAGAAGGTTTGGAGCTGTGCCATACTGAAGAATTCATACCAAAGTATGCAGAAGAATAGTTATGTTGACAGGTTAAATTCACATTTCAAAGCATCTTATGGATCTTCTGCTTGATGCACGATTTAATAGGAATTAAAACTTTGCATTTATCATTGAACTACCATAATTGAGAGGCAGGTTAAGCCTTCCACAGTCTTTGGTTATGCCCTGCCCAACTGAACAAGAGCAGCTGATAATAAAATTCGAGTTTGAGTAAGGGAATAAATATTGGCTAGTTACCCTGTTGTATAATGTGTTGTGGTTTCAGCCCAGCCGGTAACAAAGGACCACGCAGCCACTCCTCACTCCTCCCACCCCCCTGCAGTGGGATAGGGAGGAGAGAGAAGAAAAAAAAACTGGAACCTCGAGGGCTGAGATAAAGGCAGTTTACTGGGACAACACAAAAAAAAGTTTACAACAACAACAGTACTAATGAAAGAGTATACAAAAAGAGTGATGCACAGTGCAACTGCTCAGCACCTGGAACCTGACACTCTGCCACTTGCCCCACTGAAAGTCGAGAGAACTCCTCCCAGCCCGCTTCCCATTTATATACTGAGCATGATGGCACATGGTATGGAATAGCTCCTTGGCTAGTTCAGGTCAGCTGCCCCACCTATGTCCCCCACCTCCCAGGTTCCTGTAAAAATTAACTCTATCCCAGCTGAACCCAGGACAGGTGTTAAATGCTTTTTTTTTCATGTTTACAGAGATGACTAAACATCAGACTTTTTTCCTTACTATCTGAGGCTTGTTGGGTAAAAAAAGCTTGTGAACCATTACAGTGATGTTATTAGAACCAATATTCTGTTGCATGTAAAGGTGCATATTTTGCATAACTAAGTAGAACCAGATTATGTTGGTGGTGGGTTTTTTAATATTAAAAATATATTTTAATAGACCTATTTTTAGGGAACAACAGTTGCTACTGTAAAAAGTCACTAATAGAAAGGTGCTGCTCAAGTATACAAATACTATGAAAAAAAGTATCAAAACCTACTGGGACAAGCTCAATATTACTTAAGAGTAAGAAGATAATGGTATTATGGGTGCTCTGTCCAAGAACTGTAAAGAATATTCAGCCAAAGTTTGTCACATACGAATTTTCATAAGAGTAGTTTTATGGGTGAAAGGGAGGAGGAAGTAGAACTAATGGTATTTTGTCAGGGTATCATTTCTCTGAGATCTTGACCACTGCAAAGAAATAAGTCCAGAATAGTGAAATGTTCTGTGTATCCCAGAAAGCTTAGGAAAGCTAAAGCCCCAGTAGAATTAAATCTGGCCAGTGACAGCAAGAGCAACAAGAAAAGCTCCTATAGGTATGTAGGTGATAAAGGGAAGACTAGGGAAAATGAGGGCCCTCTCCAGAAGGAAACAGCAGACCTGGTTACGGTTACCCAGGACATGGAGATGGCTAATGTACTCAATTACTTTTTTGCCTCAGTCTTCACCAGCAAGTGCTCCAACCACACTGCCCAAGTCGCAGAAGGCAAAGGCAGGGACTGGGAGAATGAATAACTACCCACCGTAGGAGGAGGTCAGGTTTGAAACCATCTAAGGAACCTGAAGGTCCATGAGTCCTCAGTACCTGATGGATGCATCCATAGGTCCTGAGGGAACTGGCGAATGAAGTGGCTAAGCCACTATTCATCATATTTGAGAAGTTGTGGCAATCTGGGCAAGTTCCCACTGGCGAGAAAAGGGGAAATATAACCCTCATTTTTAAAAAGGGAAAAAAGGAAGACCCCAGGGAACTACAGGCCCAGCAAGATCGTGGAGTGGATCCTCCTGGAAACTATGCTAGGGCACATGAAAAATAAGGAGGTGATTGGTGACAGCCAGCATGGCTTCACTAAGGGCAAATCATGCCTGACAAATTTGGTGGCCTTCTGTGACGGGGTTACAGAACTGGTGGAGAAGGGAAGAGCAACAGACACCACCTGCCTGGACTCGTGCAAAGCATTTAACGCTGTCCCACATAACATCCTTGTCTTTCAGTTGGAGAGACATGGATTTGACAGATAGACCACTCAGTGGATAAGGAATTGGCCGGATGGTCACGCTCGAAGAGTTGCAGTCAATGGCTCGATGTCTGAGTGGAGACCAGTGATGAGTGAGTTCTTCAGGGGTGGGTATTCGGACTGGTGCTGTTTAACATTCGTTGGCAACATGGACAGTGGGATTGAGTGCACCCTCAGCAAGTTTGCCAATGACACCAACTTGTGTGGTGCAGTCAACATGCTGGAGGGAAGGGATGCCATCCAGAGGGACCTTGACAGGCTTGAGAGGTGGGCCTGTGTGAACCTCATGAAGTTCAACAAGGCCAAGTGCAAGGTCCTGCACACGAGTCGGGACAATCCCAAGCAGAAATACAGGCTGAGCGATGAGTAGATTGAGAGCAGCCTTGCAGAGATGGACTTGGGGCTGCTGGTTGACAAGAAGCTCAGCATGGCCCAGCAATGTGCAACCGTATCCTGGACGGGATCAAAAGAAGCATGGCCAGCAAATCGAGGGAGGTGATTCTGCCCCCTCTACTCTGCTCTGGTGAGACCCTACCTGCAGTACTGCATTCAGCTCTGGGGCCCCCACCATAAGAAGGACATGGACCTGTTGGAGCAGGTCCAAAGGAGGGCCACAAAGATGATCAGAGGGCTGGAGCACCTCTCCTGTGAAGACAGGCTGAGAGAGTTGGTGTTGTTCAGCCTGGAGAAGAGAAGGATCCAGAGAGACCTTATGGCAGCCTTCCAGTACCTAAAGGGGGCCTACAAGAAAGCGGGAGAGGGACTTTTTACAAGGGCATGTAGTGATAGGACATGGCGTAATGGTTTTAAACTGAAGAGGGTTTAGATTAGATGTAAGGAAGAGGTTCTCCACTATGAGGGTGGTAAGGCACTGGAACAGGTTGCCCAGAGAAGTTGTGGATGCACCCCATCCCTGGCAGTGTTCAAGGCCAGGTTGGACGGGGCTTTAAGCAACTTGGTCTAGTGGAAGGTGTCCCTGCCCATGGCACGGGGTTGGAACTAGACAATCTTTTAAGTTCCCTTCCAACCCAAACCATTCTATGATTCTATAATTCTATGGATGCAGCACATGTAAGAGCATGTATACAGGGATTTGCCATAGGCCACTTAGCACCACATCAACTTAATCTAGGAGACAAAGACTAGGTTCCTGTACTTATTGTACAATACAGTTCAGTTCATCCACAACCTGTGTTTCCAGGTAAAAATCACAAGTGGTTGCTTGCAGAAGTATGCTGTCCTGGTGTGCAGCTGATGGGCATGAATGGTGATGCGACCCTTTTGGCTGACAAGCTCCTCAGTGGCAGGAAGGCGAAACATGAAGGAAAAGACATATCCTAAGTCTTGTTGTTGCTTCTGACGTTTACTGTTATTTCATCAGTTTCAGACATCAAACTCTGGATTTAAACACATCTGAAAGCCTTTTTACATCTGAAAGGCATTTACCGAGTATGAGTTTTAAATGAGTTGTCTTTATCAACAGACTTAAAAAACTCAAGTATTTCAGATGCAGAGTATCTTCCTGAAGGGTCTCTTGAAAGCATCTTTTTGATTATGGGTACCTGGAAAAAGAAATTAAATGTCAATAAATTATTTTTTATGAGTAAATAAACTAACTGAAATAATGTATTAAAATCCCATGCCTTTACTGGAAATTGTTTGGTGAAGCTCTCTGGAAGTTGACCTTCTCTAACATCATGCCATACCTGAAATTCATAAAAGAGAACAGTTTCAGTATGTTTTCATTGATTATATTTTGCATCTCACTTTATGACCCATATAATTTACTCAAGTAATTAGGAAAATATAGATCTACAAAAAAAGGTAAATCTTCAAAAAGAAAATCATGCTAAACAGTTTGAAAGTTTTTTCCATTTAGTTGTACTTTGTTTTGTTTTTTTATGGTCTTTTCATCAACTATTGTCCCTTTTTAAGCTTAAAAGCTTCATACTCTGCAATGATGTGTTTGTTTTAGCAATCCTCTCTATTTCAGAACCTTCATCCTTCTTTCCTTAATTTAAAAGTAGTGGGCTTATATCCTCTTACCACAATTAAAAAAAAAAAAAAAAAAAAAAAAGGCAAGACGACTAAATTTCCTACTTTGGATGTTACTATTTGCAAGCCAAGCAGGTGTGCTTCCTCCCTTTTACCTTGTTCAGTACCACACACTTACTTCTGTGTCACTGCAGAAAATGCTACATGGAGTTCAAAGCAACTAACATACAGAGAATTTCTAATTACATGCCCAGGTAACAACTATTTTTTCCACATGACGTAGCTTTCTGGGTAAACAGAGCAGTCCACATCATTCACCTTGCTGTTAACTAATGTAATATGTGCGTGAAAAAGATGACAATCATATTGTTGCATACTTAGCTGTGCATCCTCAATCAGTACCTAGTCTGATGGATGTTATAGCATGGCTTAGCAAGCCCTTATAACCAGTATCCAGTAAAACAACAGCTCCCATGAACTTCAAGCTTTTTCCTTACTCTTCAGCAGTAGCTTTAGGCTTGTGACCCTACCTGCCAGTGATTGTCAGCTGAACCAGTTACTCAGCTCATAATCAACTTCACTTTTGCGTGATGTTCTTTCAGCAGGGCTTGCCAGCACCATACAACAGAGTTTATCAAGCTCCATTAAGTGAAATTATTTTCTAAGCTGATGGAGCAGTTGAAGACCATCCTAGGACTTTTCCATCCACTTGACTTCCCCAGCTGGCTACAGACACAAGATTTTTATGCCTTAAGGAAACAAGACTAAATAATTGGTCTTGCCCTTTTGACTGTAAACACCATGGGACTGTGGACACATTTGCACAGTCAGCTGTGAGCAGCAACAAGATGTCTCAGAAACTACTACACAGTAGCTAAACAGCCAAGTTGAACCTGCGAGATGTGCAGACACATTGATATGGTTTTCTCATATTGGCAAAAGGACCAAGCTAACTGTTCAAGAGTTTCTGGGTCCAACCATGTACATATATCTTACCATCACTTTAGACAAGATACTCAGCAGGTACATTGCTGTCCTACAAATACATAGGTTTGAGCATATGAGTAGTTACACTAATAATGTGCAAAGTACCAAGAAAAAGTGAAGATACATAAAAGGTGCATTTTCAAAAAAAGCTTAAGTAACACTGGTTTTCTTTTTGAAATAACATCTTTTTCAATTAAAGCTACATATTCCAAATTGGTTTTGTTTTCATTTTGAAAAAAATGCAAGTGTTTTTACTTGATAGAAACTTTGTTCTTGCTCCACTATGCAGTGAAGACGAGAGTGTGGCAGAGACAAAACTCTCCCATTCATAATTTTTCTAAAATTAGAAAAATATTCCCTTCAAACACTGATCAAACAAAAAGATTTATCAGAAACTTGAAACCCTTTTTGCTAGACATCATTCTTGAGCATGCTCGGGCTTTAATGTGTATGTCAGTGACATAAGTGAAATAAAACAACTAATGTTTCTTTATTTCAGTTATTACATTTCAGCTGAGGTGTGAGGACTCACAGGCCTTACAGAAATGAATTGATGGGAAAATGTAAATAGAGACAGTACTCTAGATATAGATTCCTTCTAGCATGCAATCAGCATGTGATACCAGCAGCAAGGCAAAACAATAAGACTTGAAGTTTTTTAAATTTAAAGATTACATACCTTAATTTTCTCATGACCACTGAATGCCGAAAGAATTTCAAACCAAATTAATCCCAGTGCATAAATATCTACTTCCTTTCCATATCTGTCCCCGAACTACAAAGATGAGAACAAGAACAACAGAGGTGTCAAATCCAACTAGACAACACTTCCTAAAACAAAATTTGAAGTCAGTAGAAGTTTCCACCCCAAGGCTACAGGACTAGCCCTACTTGATCTTCTTAGTAGTCATTAACCCTTTCTGCTGCAGACCTGTTAAATAGTGACTATTATGTCACGTTAAGCACATTGAAATTAAGACTTTTACAGACCTATACAGATAAGGCATGCCAATATCTCTGTCACAAATAATGAAACAAATAGAAGAACTCAAATGCCACAGTTAACAGAGGTCCCAAATTCAAATTGGAATACCTGGCTGGCAGCCTGGTTTTGCTTGAGCATTCCTTACAGTGCAGTGTCAGACCCCACAGGTCAGCATAGCGAAATAAAATCACGCTTGCAGACAGCTTTCTCCAGAATACAGTTATCCTCATATACAATCATACAAGGGAACTTTAGGCAACTTGGTTTAGTACTGAAATTAGGATTGAGCACATCCAATGCTAAGTTTATAATGCAAATCCAGTTACAGAGACACTAATACAGCAGGATGTTTACCTGTTCTGGTGCCATATATGATTTTGTTCCTCTGTTCTCAGTCAGAGTCCCATACGCCACAGAAGTCACAAGACCAAAGTCACCTATTTTTATTTTATCTTCATGGGATATGAATATATTCTGAGGCTATATTAAAAAAAAAATAATCACCATATGACCTAGGTTTATTGTCAAGCATAATGAGCCACAGAAGTGCTCCCCATAAAATTTGATAATTAGCATTAAGGAACTGATGGGGTGGGAAACAGAAGAAAGTTCAATTAATTTTTAAAAACACAAACTAAATTTAAAGTAGCACATGCCACAGTAACTGCAACTTTTTTTTTCCACTCAGTCGTAACCATATCATTCTTTAATGCTCTTCAGATACATTGTGCATGTAACATTTCATATCCGGAAGTGCTTTTTAGTCTTCAGTCCTAGCCCTGGGATTTGATACACTTGGGCAAAGCATTTAGGCTCACATGGAATTCCACTCAAATCATGGTTTCTCCTAAGCACAGCAGGATTATCTGTATGAAGTCAATTGTAGAGTTAGGACTTATTATAGGCATCTCACAGTCTCAGATTTAAGTTTCCATTGAACATCCCATTTTTAAATTTGACAAACTCATAAGCAACTAAAAATAGAATTTTATATATGCTTGGATGAAATTTGCCAAAGAAGATAAAGAAACCACATTTCCAAATGTTATTAAACCAAAACCAAATAGCCTCATGCAATCTTTTACTCAAAGAGGCCAGGACAGACTTAATATTTAACAGGAAGAGATCTTTGTGTCAAGAATGCCCAATGTAGTTCTTCGGTTCAAGTTTGACCATGTCCACACACATTTAATACAGTACCTATACCTGGCTACGCTATTTGAAGACTACATTCATACCAGGCACTAATGGGATTCATCTCGGCTTGAACCTATCCTGCAGCTTTGATTCTAGGGCATGGAGATCTCAGATGGCCAAGCATCTAAGTTCAGATGCAGATCAAAGATCAAAGTGGGGAGAAAAGTTCCTAAATTCAAATGCAGACAGGCAACTTAGCAATAGGACTTGGAAGCAGGTTACAGCCAGGTGCCATGGATAAGTGACTGGGGCAGCAGATTCATATGAATAGGGAAAAGTAGGAGATTGAGCTGAGATGAAAATAAAGTCAGACTGAAGGAGCAAGCAAATACAAAGCACATAGAGTAGGAAGAGCTAAGAATTAATGGGTGAGGAGAGAAAGGTTGTTTGGCGTCTTCTCCCAGGCATCTGGGGAAAATAGTGAGTGTATATTTGTGGTTCATTTCAGTATTGTAGCAATAAGCCTGATAGAAAAGCTCTAGAAGATATGAAGATTCTATGAGTGGGCAGTGAATGTGATCTGGAACTACACTGTGAACACAAAATGCAAAAGATTTCAATTTCTGGTTCAAGAAGTCCATAAACTTCACGTTACTGGAAACCTTGAGAGGAAGAGAGTATGCATCAAGGACAGCATCACTGTATCACCTCTCAGCTCTAATACACTCTAGGTGTTTGGAATTAGCCACAATAGAAGGAGAACAGCATCCTAGATTGACATTTAATGTGACCCACTACAGCCGTTTTTAGGACCACCACCATACTAATGACTTTTTCACAAAGCGAGTGATTTAAAACTCTGTAAGCAACATTATGGCTGGCATATGAAGCTCTGAAGGCTTGCAACTTTGTCCTTTATAATCTTCATATTGAAATAAAATCTTTCCATGATTGTGCACTTATAGAGACTGAAATTCTATCAAAAAAGTAGCATTCAAATATTTGTATGCATACATGATACAAGAGCAACTAGAGTATGTCATTATCAAACACAGCAATGTATTAGGATAGATAAACTATCCCTTTACAGTATGGCAAGAGCAAACTTCCTAGACTCAACTTTTCACTTTCTTGCTTTTAATTATTTTATCAAGTAAAGTTAGTATTTCTTCTTCCAATAAGCAGTCTTGTAACACATAGTACACTGAAAATGCCTGTTAACTCATGACTGCTGATTTTTTAACTGCTGCATTCCGAGATCCTCCAGTTTACCTTCTGATTTTAGGATGAAATGCAGCCAGTTGCTGAAAAACAAATAATCACTAGCAATATCAAAAGAGGCACACTACTAGAGTACATAAATTGTTCTTGTCTTTGTTTAGTCTGTTAACATTTTCTGAAATTCCAATAAGTACTACTTTTATCTATTTTTTTTTTAATTACCTATCCTACTTACCTTGAGGTCTCGATGAATTAACTCTTTAGAATGAATATATTTCACTCCTTTCAGTATTTGTAAAAATTTGTTTTGTGCCATCTCATGATACTTTCGGTCTAGTCTATTCTTTTCAATCCAGTTTTCCAATGGCCCTTGTTCACATAATTCCATTTGGATGAAAAGACAGGTAATTTCTTTGTTTGACTTCTGCCTGCAAAAGAAAATTATAGACCATATTGAAATTGGCAAGATACAATGCCTCCCAAGCCATCAATGATTCTAAGGTTCTTTAAAAAAACTTTTTGTTAGTTATTATTTTTGGAGTTCCCCAAAACAAAGTCTGCAAGACTAATTTCTTCTAGATATAAATAAATAGAACTGCAGACCAAAGAACCCCTGCTGAGTTGCTACATACTCCTGGAATATTCCTATGTTTTGCTTGCTTCCTTGTTCACACTGAAAGTTTTCTGAGTGCCCTAATTTTGCTCCCCTCATATCTAGAAGCATGTCCTATACAGGAAGAAATAGCACTGTCCTTGGCTCCCATCTCACCCTCTAGGAACTGCTGCAAGTCCCTGGCAGGTATTCTCTATTCCGCTCAACAAAGACAGCATTAGCCTTCCTATCCTATCCAGTATGATTACATCCTTTCAAACTCTGTCCCTTCAAGAAGGTACTGCAGTGACCATCTTTGACATCAATCTGTGAGTTAGAGAAACCCTTCTGAAAGCTGGAAATCTAGATGAAATATATTCACCCACCTGACAGCCTCACACTTTCCAAAAGAGTTCTCTCACCATCAGCCCATAGGATAGGCTGAGGCTGGAGATGGTGAGGGGAAGGACAATATGAAGAGCAGGCGGCACCACTTTTTCCTACTTGCACTGTGTGATCAGAGTGCCTTGCAATAAAGCCGCCTGAGGCACTGAAAGAGCAAGCATTAAGTGGCTCAGGACATTCTGTAGCCTTGAGGTCAGGGCACTAAGTGGAATTCCAGGCTGGGACTTCAGCTTTTAGGACTTTTTTGTGTCTTTTACCCAATAACTGCTCAATTTAAAATGCATAAGTGATATTGAGACTCCAACATAGTAACGGTTGGGTTTTGGCACAAGGCTTTTTTTCCCCCCATTTTATTCCTCATTTACTGAGCACACTGGACAGATACCATACCAGCCATAATTTTGAATCCATTAATATTTTATAGATCTAGGTAAGTGTGGCAACATATCTGAAGGGTATGAATTTACAGCTAGGGAAAAAAGCTTACCACAGAAGTTTTGAAAAGTTAATAACCTAACTTATGAGTAAAACTCTCACCACTATCTTCCCAGAAGTCTTCGTGTTGAAAGACTACCTCTAAATGAAAGAGAATTTAATTTTGTTTTTCTGTTCTCAACAGCCAAAACTGCTTCAGGCATCACAGTTAAAATACTAACTTAGAGAAATAATTAAATCTATGAGAGCTACTGGCTGGCCAGTACTTAAAAAAATGAAACTTCTGATCAGGAATTTGGCAACCAACTGACAGACAATTTTTTAGTTTCTGTTGTTAATTCTAGCCCCAAATTTTGAGTTCTGCACTCTTGCACTCCTCTATAGATTCAGCAAGTTCTATGTATTAAGAGAGAGGAGCAAGATAAAATTACATAATGTATCTTATCCATCAAG
Organism: Astur gentilis; assembly: GCF_929443795.1. Taxonomy (NCBI): domain Eukaryota; kingdom Metazoa; phylum Chordata; class Aves; order Accipitriformes; family Accipitridae; genus Astur; species Astur gentilis. The sequence continues at coordinate 2,284,957 of NC_064907.1, read as the reverse complement.
GAAAAGAAGATATAAATATATACAATTATATACAACCTGCTGCTGAAAAGTACTGTGCCTTTTTTTCCTAACAGCAAGTGTGTAAGTATGTGTATGCATTTATATTTGTATAATGATTTATAACCAATCATCAGCCTTTTTTTTCACAACACAAAACTCACTATGGCAAACAAGTTTGTGAGTGCAAACTACTATCTTGTAGTTACCTTGAGTCTGAATAAGTTACATGGTCATACCCTTTCCAGCTACAATAATACCGCACTATGTTTTCGTGGTCAAGTCTTGCAAGTTCTTTTACTTCACGCTTTACATTCCTATTTGGAGGGGGGGGGGGGGGGGGGGGGGGAGAAAAAAAAAGAAACAAATGGCATTTCCCTATAAAAATGTAATATTAAAGTTAAATAAAAGACATGATATCAAGTAGCAGTATACAGTTTTACATTAGTTTAGAAAAAGAAGATAATATTCTCCTTCATACAAGTTCAAAGTTGTAGTTACAAATTCTGTGGGTTTTCTTTCATCTGCTCAGTTATTCAAAGTGCAAAAAATGTTTTAACCATATTAGAAATGAAAGCCGCACTCAAAAAAAGCTGAAAAAAGCAGATAGTTGCAATGTGTAATTATATTAGGTAGTCAAACAGAATGTAGCAAACACCCATGTTTTCTCTTCACCTCTATGAAGTTTGTTTACATATACAGAAGTCCATGTAAATACTCATGAAGAACTATTACTAAATTTGGCCTGTACTTGCAACATCGGCTAGCAAAGTAAGTTCAAACCCATCAGCAGACCAGCAGTCTTTATTTGAAGAACCAGTAGAATGCTTTCTAGTATAGTTCTCAGGATTACAATACAAATGAACATAACATATATTTGTGAAGAACACAAGAATTTGAAGGGCAGTTACACAATGTAAGGGACAAGTATCTCCAACAACTTGAAACTTTTTCAACAGATTACCTAAAAGAAATTCCAGTTTTTCACCTGCTGATAAAATACTCTACTAGGTACAGGTTACAGAAAAATACTTTAAAAAAAAAATTAAGCTTATCATTCTCTGTTGAGATTTATAAAGGACAAGTAACATAGTGTGAGAATAATGACTACATGGGTCATATATAAAGCATTTCCCAATTACAAACCACAAAATGTGTTACTTTCATTTTTCTCTATTTTCCCTAATTATAGTCATTATGCATTACTGATATGTAAATTTTCCATGTAACCTGTCAAAAGGAACAGTGCTGCTTTCACTGTTTTATTAATCATCAAGTTTTCTTCAAACACATTCTGCAACATTAATAACCAGAGCACTAGTGTGTTCAGGGAAAGTAGAACTTAACAAATATACTTTTTTACAGTTGCATCTGAAATTATTCCAGTGCATGCAAAATTTAACAAAGTCGCATGCCATTTTCAGCTTCACTTAGAAATAAAGGAAACAGTTTACCAGAAAGAATGTACAATTAATAATGAAAATTGCTTAAGTGCTCCAAGGATTATTAAAGAGACAAAACAAAGTACTAAAATCTTGATTAAGTTTGTCCTAAAATAAAAACCAGAAGTAAATATACAGTACGTACTCTGTGAATTGAACTCGTTTGACTGCATAGGTTCTCTCATCAAGCTTTCCTGTTGCTTTGAAAACATTCCCAAAACCACCTTCACCAATAGGCTCTATGTTTTTAAAACTCTCAAGAAATCTTAAAAAAAAAAAAAAATAAATAAAAATATATATATAACTTAAGTATACTTAACATTAAATTTATAAGATATAAAAATGATCCTGACAGATCTACTACATCTGCTGAAATACCATTCTACAGGGATCACTCAAAACCTATACAGGTCTAAATCATAGTCTTGAATATTAAAAAACACAAGGGAAACTGATCCTTGAAAGCATGTAGGGTAATTACCCTCACATCTTCTCACAAATGACTTTTGGTTGTAAGCATTAAAAATATCATTGCATGTCAGTTGCTATACTATATTTGGAATTTCCAGGAAAAAAAAAAAGTATCTCAAATACCAATTTTCTTAGAAAGTTATTTTTACAACAGTGTTTTCCCACATTCTATTATAAATAAACAAACAAATCTAGACCACCACATATTGTAATTGCCATACAGATCTTATTAAAAAAAAATTTTTTTAAAAAAATCCTTCTTACCTTTTATTCACTGTGTATGGACTTTCATTCTCCTCACTGGTATTTGTGTCCAAATCTGGCAAACTTTCATCTAAATCTGACATCTTTTTCTCCTCTTCCTTGTTTCTTGCATTATCAAAATTAGCTGCCAATTTTCTTTAACAAGGATAAAAGCAAAACTTATAATGAGCCATTTTTCTAACATGTGACAAGCGAAATATACCTCCCAATAGTGGCATTTCTTTGCTAGATATAGAAACATTAAAGTGGTTTGCAATATAGTTTATGGGAGATTGCACCCTAGAAATAAAGACATACCTTTTGGATTTCAGGGTAGAACTTTGTGCGTCTCTCTACATGAAAAAGAGAAAAAAAGCTAACTGAGACATCCTGAATATTTTCACTCTACTTAGTTTAAAATATGTCTGAGAATGTAACTAGGAATTGTCTATAAATTATAAACATATAAATCATAAACAAGGTAATGTTTATAATTGTAAACAATGTAATAAGAATGAAGCCACATCTTAGCTTAAAATTTTTCACATGTGCTATGTATGACATCATCCTTCTTCCCACAGAAAAATATGAGCTCAGTGTGATCCCCTTTCTTGAGAGTACTGCCCATTTAGTCAACAGTACATAAAGTGGGTCCACACTAATGGTAACAGTAAGAAAGTACTGAATATTCGTAGTAAAAATGCACATGTGTTTTCTAGTGATTAGTGGATAAAGGAACAAACTGGTGCTACACTCTGACAGGAAGCTTGCTCTATTCAGGGTCTAAAATGTAATTATGAGGAAGACCATTTTCATACTATACCTGAGAAGGTGAAGGCTTTTCGCATACTGCCATGTCTTTCATTTTTTCTACTAACTTTGCAGCTGAGTCTTCAAAGGAAACACTGCTGTTATTGAAAAATAGTAGACTACTTTTAGGTGAAAGTAACACAATCAAATAAATAAATTAAATGACTAAATAAATAAATAAATAAAATTATGGCCACAAGAAAAACAGAAGCATAAAAAAACCCATAGTTTTTAAAAGCAAAACCTGAAAAAGCATTAACAATCATGACTGATTTGAACTACAAAACTTTATGCTGGAAAGCTAATAAAAAAACCCAACTTTTTGTAATATAGTCCTCTATTTCTATGATATGATGCCATGATATCTAGATGTCTATATGATATATTTTCTATTATATCCTTAAATTAAATAGGTTAAATACATATGTTTATTTCAAGGCAGTGCAGCCACCTCTAGCACTGTACTTATCAGCTTTCTTTACAATCGCACAAAGAACATAAAGAGGTGGTAGTGGCACTACAGTCAAATTAACTGCTGGACACAAAAGGCTTGATCTAGGCTTCCCAAATCACAAATGAAACTTTATGTGTGTTCATTTTCTTTTGCTAAGCAAATTTTCCCTTTGGTGGAAAGGAAGATTTATGGAGAAGAAAAATCTAAAAAAAAAAAACAAAAAAAAAAAACAGAGAAGAAAGCAGAATGTGGAGCACAGGAAAGTACTGAAACTGAATTATACTGAGTTCACAAAAGTGTCACAATAGGAAAGTGAGTATTAAAAATGGCAAGAATTAACACTACTGAATGAGGTAGTTTATTCTGTTTCCATTACAGTAAAAATGCTTCTGAAAGAACTACTCATGGCAAAATCTAAATATATTAGAAAGCTCTAAAATTATTACAAGCTAACCCATAAGGACTCAAATAAAATTGCACAAGTACAACAAATTTTGCTCTGAAATCTAAGAAATAGAAGCTTAAATTAAATGGCTTTATACTGCAAAACACACCATGACAGATTTTATTTAGAAATAGATCACATGACCCTTTAAGATCAGTAAATACATTTTGTTTCACATTATCAGTGAACTCAACTTACTCCAAGTCAGACTGAGTTGGCACTCGAGGGGAATTACTATGTTCAGTAAATGTAGAATTTCCATTAGATTCTTCTCTTCCCATCTGAAAAAAGAAAAAATAAGAATGGTTAACAATATCACATAAAAAAAATCCCTAGTGCAATAGATGCCATTCAAAGAGCGGGGAGGGAAGATTACAAGGTCCTAAGTGGAAGTTGTTAACTGCACTGAACATTCAAAGCCCTACAGAAGAAAGGCATCTGCCTAACTCCATCCAAAGGAGTGAAATACAGGGCTGTGTCACAGTGAGCGTTTTCCCTCTCATATTGAGACTATATAAACACATTTGCAGCAGAGTCTGAGATCTACTAAAAATCAGGATAAGACTTACAGTTACTAAAAGCAAATGCTTTCATTGTTTACTGCATATGCAATTGTCTGTGTGGAAAACAAGATATATGTAGGTTTTGGTTTATGTCATCAGCAGACTGAAAATCTTGAGACTGTACAAAAAGACATTCAATGTCTTCAGTGTGAAAACCCTGCGAAACCTGAATTACTAAACCGGGGTTGACTACAAAAATGAATCCTAAATACTTAGTAGAGGTTCTTCCCCCAGTTTTTTCTTTCCCCCTATATCATAAGAACATAAATGTAACATTAAAAGCAGCACCTATGATTGTTATAGACCATAACCTGACAAAAATTAAAAAAACTTAATGGTTTATGTTTCAATGACAGCCAACAAACAAAACACATTTTTTTTAATTCAGGAGTAATGGGCCTTTACTACTTTTTGCTAGTTACATTTTGTGTGTTACACAGACATGTCTTGGAATTAATAAAAATTAAAACCAAAGCAAAACAACCCACCCCAAATTTAGAATAATTGCTACAGAGGTTCTGCTCGAGGTACTAGATTTCAGACTTTGATGAAAATGCAAATACCCATGAGCTTGCAACACAGGAAAATATTAAGGAAGGATCCTAGAGCTATAAGAGGCCATTAATTACATGCTTAACTTAAAAACAACAATAAAAGAAGCATGTAAAATTCACAGTAAACAGCCAAATAATGAAAAAAGTACTTAAAGTAAAAAAGGTTTCTTTCCTCCTCCATACTGCCTTCCTTCCCTTTAAACTACATTTAAGTTAGCTCACATGTGCTGTTCTGTGCATTTCAGAAGCGGGTTTAGATCACTATTAGAATTCAATAATTTTTTGCATGTATGGAAATATGATCACTAACGTGAAGACAATAGCTCTGCTCTCCAGAGGATGGTCCTAGCAATTGCTTCACTAGGCTCTGCCTTGGAATACTACAGGAGGCAAGTCCGGTTGAATCTCACTCCTGCTTTTGTTTTTCTCACATTTCACAATAGATTTTTCATCCAACACAAGGCAGTAAGAGATTTATGTTCATAGCCAGTCAGCCCAACAACACATAGGAGACAACTGCTATATTAGAGTAGTCAAGATTCAGAAATTTTTAAGATACGTGCATCCTTGAATGACAAGGTATCAGACCATATTCTGAAATACACAGACATCTCAACTGTGAGATTTTTTTAATCCAGCAGTTGAATATAGAAACACAACATAAATTTTACCAACAGAATCGTGTAGCCAAACCAACCCACCAAAATATGGATTGTTTCCCTCTTAAGTGAAATCCATGGAATATGCTTTTAAATACAATGAGGAAATCCGTTCAGAGATTAAAGATACAAGAATTAAACTTCTGTCTTAAGGCTAAGTATAGCACATACTGTTAGAGTCCCTTGCTTATATAGCTTCTCAAGCGCTTGTTTCGCAGCAGCTTGTTTTGCAGCAGCTATAGAAGTTCCAGTGCCACTTCCATACACATAACCACTAACTGTACAGCTACAAGAAAACCTGTAAAATACAACAGGAAATAAAGTCTTATATCCCATATGACAAGTCTTAATTTAATGATTTTAAACACTACAGTCAATTGACATTATAGAATGGAAATCTGAAATATACATCTTCAGGACAGAAGATGTATACATATAAACATATGTATATGTATATACATATACATTTAATCTAATTAATAATGGTAGGTAACTAATTTGACATGCCTTCAAGATAACCAATTTTCAGAGAGTGAATATTTAGCACTTTTTAAGGTGGAACTCCTCAAAGCATCATATCGTATGCACCCACAATCATAAATTATCTGCAATTTAGGTTTTAAAATGGCTGATTTTTCAGGGGAAGAGAGGAGAAGTTTTCCAGCAGACATTGTCAAGAGAGTTAAAATATCTTCATCATCCCTCAGCTCTCATTAACTGAAACATTTCTACAACTCACTGACTGCAATGCATACAGGAGACACAAACAGGCTCTCCTTGGCACTTGATTCCTAGGGGTCTGCAAAATACATGCCGAGAGGTCCACAAAGGTGCCAGAGCTACAACCAAGATAACGGACAATTTGTCAACACTGACTACCATTTTGTCATCATGCCATCTCTCCTCCCAGCTAAACAAACTCAGTCCTCTTAGCCTCTCCTCCTATGCCGTATCCTCCAACTCTTTAACCACCTTAATGGCCCTCCACTGGATTCTCTCCAGATTACCTCCAAATTTTTATTGTATTTCTAAAGATTCATCTAACACTACTCAGGGTAACTAATGGTAGGGTTAGTAAACACCAGAAGTATTAAAAGCAAGTACAAAGACAAAGCACATCTTACATGGGAGCATGGGCTTCTCCAGTACATTTTGTGTTAGGGTAATCAACTATTTGCAGCGTCCTTTGTGAATACACATTCAGTTGGCTGACATAGTCATTGGCTGGTACAGGTAATAAGGTCGTTTGAGTTGTCATTAATTCTGAAGCTTGCATGTTTGAAGGGCTCTCTGGCTATAAGACAAACAAAACAGGTAACTTAAAAACTTAAGCTTAATAAACAGATTAAGATAAGCAGGGCACAAGATCTAATATAGCTGTAAGGTTTGTCAGCATTTAAAAATATTTTTAAGAAATCCCAAGTTTGCACTAACAGAGTCCCCTGTGGCAGAGGACAGTCAGCCCAACCTAGATTTATTACATTTTGAACTTCCAAAGAAATGTAAGTCCAGTTTTCCAAGTACTGCACCAATGTCTAACAACCTCTCACCATGTCTCCTCTCACCTCTTTTAAGAAAAGACAGGGAACGAGCTGTGAAATGTCTCATTAAAAAAAAAAAAAAAAAGTGAGTGCTGCCTTCTGAATTTTCTGACATTTCTGAATACCCTGATCAGAGAAAAGAAAAGGGATGGCAGCATTAGAAACCCTTCTAAAATAAAGAAAACAATGATACTATATTGGCTACTTTTAGAGATTCATCTTCAACCTTTACTAGCAAAAATAAAAAATAATAAAAAAAATTAAATCCTACAGTTTACTCACCTGTTTCTCAATCATTTCCCAGGTTTTTTTTGCTGCTACTGCTTTTGCTTCCTTCTTATTTTTACCAGTGCCTGTACCATATTCTACATCATTTATTTTAACCACAACTGTGAACCTGCAATGAAGAAAACTTTTCTAAAACATTGTTACATTTTGTCTCATGTATACTTAATAACCTTCTCAGATTCAACTTTATTTTTATTATCTACAAAGCACTATAAGTTAACTGTGGAGGTATTTGAGTATTAATGTGTTTTTATTATATCTAACTCCTGATTATGATAACTCTTTAGTAGAAATATTTTTAAATGCTTCTTCACTAGTCACAAATGCATGTACTTTATTAGTTCTAACAGTATTTTTAAATGCTTAACTGCTTTTTAAAAGCAAAATTATTTAAATTTTTAAAAGCAAAAGAATGCATAAGGTCAACATTGTTACAGGCAAGGTTGTGAAACTCTAACACCAGGACACAAAAAACCAACCAAACAAAAAAGTCCTTCCCTTCCACACAGAACCACTGATCCCTTACGACTCCGTTGCACAACTGTGGACGCACTGCTTCCCATACTGCAACTCCGTGAGTCAGAACATGGAACTGACACAGCTCAGGACTGACTGTACTGGGTCTGGCTGCGACGGAGTTAACTTTCTTCATACCAGCTGGTATGGTGCTATGTTGTGGATTTGGGACTAAAACAGTGTTGATAATACAACGTTTTACCTATTGCTGAGCAGTGTTTGCACAGCATCACAGTCTTTTCTTTTTCCCCACTCTAGCCTCCCAGCAAGTAGGCTGGGAGTGTGTGAGAAGTTGGGAAAGGACACAACCAGGGCAGCTGGCCAGAGCGATATTCCATGACACATGGCATTGCGCTCAGCAATGAAAGCAGGGGGAAGAAGGAGGAAGACAGGACATTTGGGGTTATAACATTTGTCTTCGCAAGTAACTATTACACATGATGAAGCCCTGCTTTCCTGAAAATGGCTAAACGTCTGTCTGCCGATGGGAAGGAGTGAATTCCTTATTTTGCTTCGATTGCACATACAGCTTTGCCTCACTTATTAAACCGTCTTTTTCTCAATCCACAAGTTTTTCTGCCTCTCACCCTTCTGATTCTCTCCCCCATCCCACTGAGGGAAAGTGAGTGAGTGGCTGGCTGGGGGTTTCGCTGCCACCTGGGGTCAGCCCACCACAGTGACCTAATAACGAATGGTTGGTTTTCAGCCAAATCAGTTCTTACCCAGATCCGACTTGTCCTGTAACTGCAAAATCCCTAATGTTTCTGCTGCTGCCTTTGCGCAAAAGGCAACAAAGCAGAAAACAACAACTAGATTTCTGCTTTTGACAGCAGCACAGATTTGTGTCATGTTAACGTGACCATTATTATAACATCTGGGTACGTCTGTACTTCAGATTACAACAGAGTATATAAATACACAAGCTCACAATCAACAAGATAGACTGACACAAAGAAACAGCCTAGGTATACCACCACGAGTTTCTCTCTGGGATGATTTGTCTCAAATACTGGAATGACTTCAGGAATTCACTTTTTTCAGTATTCCAACTTCACTCTCCACTTCCCTTTAATGAAATGTTTGGGTGGAAAACAATGCAGATGCAGAATAGTGCTTGCAGTCATTGCGTGAGCAAGCCTTAATGAGATATCTTAAGGAGATAAACAGTATGACAAGGCACACCAGTGTGCCACATACTCTACACATTGGAAACAGCATACAAAAAAGAAAAAAAAAGCATGAAAGATCGTTCTTTGGGAAAGGGTTTGTTAGCCAACCCATATCTAAGCTCTGAATACTACATACTTTCAGCTATGACTTTGCATCCAAATTTCACCATTTAAGCATCCTGAGGAAATCTGCAGTCTGAGTCCCAATGACCCATGAGTTAATTACCTGAGTTGAGGATTATCTGAATGAGCGTTACATGAGTTGGTCCCAAATGTACAGTCACGCTTATCCACCATGTTAATAAGCACTGTCCAGACTTGACAGGTTTAGGCAGCACTGGCCTGATTGTCCACACGCTGCGTTCCCAGCCCAAGAAAGCTTGCTGCTCGGGACTGAGCCAGCCTGTGCTCTCTCAACCTTCTTACATTGTGTTCAGCACCGACCCTGACAGACATTGCAGCGGAAGCAGCTACAGCACCAAACCCAGGATAGGAGGGGAGGAGATGGCAGGAGGTGTCTCTGCATCGTGCCTCAGACAACTGCAGGAGGACTTATGAGGTGGGACACAGCACAGAAGAGTTAGGGAGCCAGCTCAGGACCAGCAGTAGCCAATGTATCCCATTAGCAGACAGAGCACTGGGAAAGAGCACCACAACGGCACCAAAGGAGGTTTACAGCATTCATCACTGTAGCCAGACACTGTACATTGTACTCCTTGGAAGAGCCCAAGTTACCCAGGATTTTCCCAGATACCACTGTCACACCTCACATCACTTACAGATCCAAGAAAATGGTTTGAATTATATTTGTGAATGTAGCAGAGCACACAGAAAAAAATTTAAAAGCACAATAAATGGGATAAACGAATAAATTTGAAATGTGTATAAATTCTGTTACTCCCATGCCATCACTTTTGAAGCATGAAGATGTAGCTGTGTGACCACAGCTGTGGCCATTACTGCAGTAAGGGTTACTTTTTTGAACTATGTGAGCTGCATGGGGAAAAAATTAAGATAACTGATTAACACTTGAGACCCAGCTAATACTTATTAATTTATTCTGGGACTACGGTCAGGTCCAAGAATAAGTCAGCACAGACAATGCTGGCTGGCAACATGGAAGACATTAAAAGAAACATACTAATCATTAGCATAAGGCTTGCCTTCATGCAAACAAGCAAAAATAATTAAAAAAAAATCACCCAAGGAAACATCATAGATCTTGAGTATCTATGATCTCTGGCAAGAGAAAAAAAATTAGGAAACCACCATGCTTGTGTTAAAAAATAAAGCATATTCCATCACTTGTAATTGTCTCAAAAAGTAAAAGCAAAACAGGTTAAGCAAAAGACTCTTCTCTTGTAACAGGTGTTCAAAAATTAACTACACATAAAACATGCTGGTACCCAAACAATTAATATACACCCAACCTTTATGGTTAGAAATTAACAACATAAGTCACAAATAATTTCTACATTTTGTAAACCTAAATAAAAATCAAAGCACTCAAGTTAGCATAGATCATAAACTGAAATACTTGCTGCAACCCACCCCATCTCCTGAGAGATTTCATGGCAGATGCCGAGCGTACTTACAATATAGTTACCAGTAACAGGTGTATTGCTGTTGCTTTCCAAAAAAGGGCCATGAACTCTGCAATAAGTTTTCTCCTCAAACTCTATCACATGACATCCTCCCCACCCACCTACCACTCAATTTACGGTTTCAACCAGTTCTCCTGCCACATACACACTTTCATCAAATTCACTTTTACAATTGCAAGCCTTAGCCAGTTCATTCATTGCAGGAAGAATCTTGATGTTTATTGACATGCATAGTGAACTTACTCAGGATCATGAGATGGGCCAGTCATCCTGACATTGGCATAAACCAGTGTCAGTTTCTGCTTTTGACAGTAAGTGTTGATCTTCTCCATACACTCACGTTCCATTTTGACACAATCTCAAAAGGGTTCTGCAAAGCAACATTCAAAGATAGGTCTGTGCCTCCAAGCATGGTATAGAGACAGCCCCTAATCCTGGCAGACCACTGCTGTGACAGAAAACCGGTGCCGGTAACATGAAGTTCACAGAAAACTAATTCTAATTTCTAACTCAAGCGTTGATCTGCAACTGTTTTTGAAGACTCCTTGCTTGGAATAACAGATTTAGAAAGCAAAGCAGAGAATTTAGTGATTAGAGAAGATTTCCTGGCAGATTTCTTGGCAGGAAAAGGCCGAATCATTCACCGAACCCTGTGAAGAAAAAAAAAATCAGTAACGTTTCTACGGACAGAATTAGAGTCCATTCCTTCAGAGGGGAACCAAGAGGCATTTTAACACGTCCTTTCAAACCGCGAAGACCGGGAGGCTCAGCCACACGTACCGCGATGAATCCAGGCTCCCGGCCGCGGAGCAGCCGGCAGGCAGGCGGCCGCTGAGCGCCTCTACAGCCGGGGTGCGGGCAGCCTGCCTCGGCGGGACCGGACGGCTCCCCTGCCCTCCCCGGGCCGTGACCTCCGAGCCGCGGCAGACGCCCCAGGACCCCGGGCAGCCGGCGCGGCGCAGCACGGCGGCGCGTCCGGCGGCCGAGGACGGCCCCAGTTTCGTTTCCGCAGCACCGCCCGCCCCGCCTGGAGGCGAAACCGAAAGGGCGGGAAGGGGCCCCGGATGTGGTGGGGCGGGCGGCGGCCGCCGCCGAGCTCCGGTCCTGCGGGCGCGGGCCGCGCGGGGACGAGAGCCCCCGCAGAGGGGGTGGCCGCCCCGGTCCCTCCCGGGCCGCAGGGAGCCGGCTCTGCCCGCCGCACGCCGTCGGGCTCTGCCGCCTCAGCCTCGCCCGACGCTGCTCAGCTTCGCGGCAGCGAGGGCTGCGAGGCAAGCGAGCCGCTCCTCCAGGGCTAGTGGTACGACCCCAGCGGCATTTTTCCCTGACTAGCTGTTACCTTTTTCCGTTACAAATGATACAAGGCAGCTACAGGAACCAGGTACTATGTAGAGCTCGTGTATAAGGGCAGCGGAGGGCAGTGACACACCCAGCTTTTCCCAAATACATCCCAGTAAGCCCCTTTCCCTCTCTGACTAGCTGGTCAACACTCGCATCCCTTACAAAGTGTCACACAGTTAACTACAGCTCCCTATGTTCCTGGTGTTCCTATCGGTATCTGCGAGAGACTGAAAGAGTTAGTGTCTCAAACATTGTGGTGGGGCAAGTTCTGCTTAAAGACAAACCCTGCACAGCAAGGAACCAAGGTGAAAAGCCCATCAGCTCAGACATCAGCAACAGGAGGGGGAGGGCGTGCTGGGGGGGGGGGGCCGCAGCTCCCTGTTCCGATACAAAGATCAAACAATGGCCACATCTGCAGGGAAGGAGAAGTTACTCCACAAACCACCCCCAGGCCCCAAAGGCCCACAAACCGCTCATTCGCCTGACGAGTTCGGGTGCCGGCCCGAAGGAGGAGCAAGGATGATAAAAGGACACAAACTGAAGCCCCAGGTGCACCAGAACTGGACCCCTTGGCTGACTGAACCAACGCTGGACCCAGGACTGGTGAAATCTTTCTCTCTTCCTTCTTCTCTTGTTCCTTTTCCTTTTCCACAATCCCCACACCTCAACCCTTTAAGACATAAAACCATTGACCAAGTCTGGGACTAAGAGTGGATCCAGCCACCCCAGGCCCTTCTCTGAGGAAGAGTCTAGAAAGCAAGGGGGTCTGCTGTGAACCAACGGGAGGGATCTCCTTATTACCTGAATTGATGTATATGGTTACCCTGGGCTACGCGGTTTACGGAAGTAGTCTTATGCCAATTCCTGTTGTGAGAAACCCTGCCACCTACTACCACGCCTCCCCAGTTCCGTTTGCTTCTGTCACAAATAAAATCTTTAACTGATCGTTTGGTGTCATTTCACCTTAATTTAGCCCGAGGGAATTTCAAATTAAACATGACTCCCTGGTCTGTCTAGTCTGGGTCATGACAGTATCCCACCACTCTGCAATACAATGGTCTCAACCTCAGCAGCTTCCCAAAGAAATTAATTCCAAACCATAGTTAGGGCATGTAACAAAAAGTATTTCCTTTTATACATTTTGAATTTTCAATTCAGTTGCTATCCTTTTGGTTGGATATTATTTTATTGTATTGTATTATTTTATTGCATACCGTTTTACTGCAATCTCTCTCTGTAAGTTTTTCCTCAGCCCTTAAACACCTTCTCCACCCTTCCAATTCTACATCTGTAGGAATTCTTTAATGAGGTGATCAGTAAGCACAAGCCATTCCAAATGAAGCTGTACCACTAATGTAAATTAAGGGGGGGGAAGTCAACATACTTTTTTACATGGTGCTTCACCACGTTCCTCCTGTATTGAAAAGAGCTGATTTTACAAAGGTGGTCTTCCACTTTTTAGAGATCAAGCCAAACTGCACATACTGCACTTAGAAAAGTTAAAAAGAAAAAAAGTGTAACTTAAGCATTTTTCCTTCCAGTCTGGATTGTCTGCATTTATCAGAACTGAATACTGTTAGTCAATCCACTCAGCCTGGTCAGCTCTACTTAAATTTCTCACAGTTCTGTTTTGGTCTCAGCCAGCAAATAACTTTCTCCAACACAAGAGCAATTTCCTATCTCTCATTGTTTATCCCTTCTTTAAACTTAAAGTATGTTATGGGTATCACTGAACATTAAGGCACTTGACAGTAAATCTCTTACTGGGATAAAGAAAAAAAAGATCGGCCACCAAATAAATACATTCTGAAAAAGCAGGAAAGAAAACAAAAGCAGAAAACAAAATAATAAAAGCAGGAAAGAAAATAAATCTCCAAGATTAGTTTCCAGAGGCTGTATCTAAGGTATGGAGCAGATGTGTTCCACTGTGTGCACTCAACATCTACTCCTGATCACCCAGATACATAACCTGTTGGTCTGTGCTTTGATTCCCACCCCCACCCCCTGCAAGATGTCTCTCTGGTAGAAACCAGACAGCTGTAGAGGAGAGCAGGAAAACAGCAGTAAGCTTTAGGTCTCATCCTTACTATAAGGAAATGACTTGGGCACCCACCAGCACCCAGGAAGCACACCTGCCTCCCATAGCACTGCCACAACCAGCAAGGAACGCATTCAGATGCTAGTGGGGATGCAGAGAAAAACAGAGAGTTCACAATGCTAAACTTGTAAGTATCATCATCTCATAGAAAAAAAAAAGACAAACCATGGTATGAGTCACATAATTCACAAATTATTATTTCCATATGTATGGACAAAACAGGTTTTCTTTGCAAATGTTCATGACATTCTTTTAACTAAATTTAAACAGAAAGAGGGTAGATTTAGATTATATGTAAGGAAGCAGTTTTCCACTATGAGGGTGGTGAGGCACTGGAACAGGTTGTCCAGAGAGGCTGTGGATGCCCCACCCCTGGAAGTGTTCAAGGCCAGGCTGGATGGGGCTTTGAGCAACCTCATCTCTAGTGGAAGTTGTCCCTGCCCATAGGGGACAAACAGGTTGGAACTAGATGATCTTCAAGGTCCCTTCCAACCCAAACCATTCTATGAGTCTATGATTACTCCTTGTTAAAAACCCACCTAATGCAGTTCCATAATTCTATGTATGGACCTCATTTAAAGATACCAAAATGGCATTCTTACATTATCACTTCTAGAATGTGCAATACACCTCATGTTTCAACTTGGCTCCTACTTAGCTTTCTGACCACTGTCTTTTCCCAGCTCTGAGCTTCTGTGAGGCATTTCTAGCCTCTAGTGAGCCTGCATAAAGAACAATGAGAAAGTACTGTGCATATCTGAAAGCATAAGATTGCACACAGATCACGCATGCTGAAATGCTGATAGACAAAGCTGTCACGAGTGGCTTTGGTAACTGTGGGGTTCATACAAATACAGCATGGCAAATGGCTGTCTGAAGTTAAACAACCTTGCAGTGACTTTTACAAGTATACATGAAAGCATGTTTTACAACTGCAGTCCTACTCCGAAGTGAATGTGAGTTTTCCACACACAGTCAGTTAATGAGAAAAATGAAAATAAGTAAGTTTAAAAATAATTATAATCCATGCTTTAACTGCTTCAATTCTGTATCTGAAAGCTTCTATTAAAGATGTATCTCTTATAAAATCTTTTGTTTTCCAATTATGACCTCTTTGACCAACTGTCAAAGAAAGCACAAAGATTACTCCTAGGTAAATGTACCTTTTCTGAAAGGCACACATTTCATAGGATCCACTGGTCACTGACTGGAACACTGGGCTGTCTGAAACAGATGCCGTCTTCTTAAGCGGAGAGAATCCTAGAAATTCAGCTATTTTTAATCACTCTTCTGTGCAAATTCTGAAAAACAGTAATTCAGTAGAGGCACATGAGACCTGCATGCCTAACACCTTTTTGTTTTATCAAATGAAAGTAGCACATTTTATTACAGTCAACTACAGCAATTTTATTAAAACTCCTATTTCCCTAACTACAGGATCCTTAGCCATATCCGTTTCTTCTCAGAATCCCTCCCTCTCCCTAAATTCCTGCGTTCCGTAGTTTCACTTGTCATACACCAAGCTCTTTGGCACGATTTTTCTGGCCCGATGTGTGACCCGACATCTTTTATCAGACAAGGAGATTGCTATCAAACGTGCAGTTTTCAGAACGTGAAAGTGGCCTGGGGTGAACGTCCAGTTTCTCTGGCAAGATACAAAGTTTCCTCCAGCTTTGTGAATTGCGTTTAATAAATTAGCGTCTCAACACGTCGTGCCCGCACGCCGAACTAAACCCATTCCGCTGCCTGTACCTCCTGCTCCCCCTCCGCGCCGCTCCCTCTCACCAACGCCTCTTCAGGGCGCGCTCCGGACTACAAACCCACGGACTTCGGCATCGTCGGGCGCCGCGCAGCGACACCTCGAAGGGAGCTTACCGGTGACCTTTTGTACGGCTGATAGCGGGCTGCATCAGTGACGGCAGCCGCGGTCATGACAGCGACAAGGCAGAGAGCCCCGGGGACGGCACGCGGAGCGGAGCGGAGCGGAGCTGCCGCCACCGCCGCCGCCGGGAGGAGGGAGCGGGGGCGGGGGCGAGGCAGCCGCCGGCAGCGGGCGGGGAAGGCGCGGGGCCGCCGCCCAGCCGTTCCCGGGTGGGAGCGCTGCGAGGGGAAATCCTTTCACGGTGAAGCTGTCCCCTGGCAGCACGTCGACAGGTCTTTTCAGATCAGATACCAGCTCTCGGCTGCCTCACCCAGAGAGCATTCCTTAACAGAGAAAGGGGAAAAAAACCCAAACAAGACCAACCCACCAAAACCCAAACCCAAACCAACCAAGCGACGACAAACCGCAGGCGCGGCCCCACCCACCCTCACTCACTTCCGGGTCCCCGTACCGCCGCTTCCCACACGGACCGCCCCCGCCCCGCCCCGCCTCAGACAGGTGCCGCCGTCTCCTCCACGCCTCAGCAGCGGCGTCCGCCACGGCTCCCCTTCCCCTCGCGTACCGCACCCCGGCCCACGGCCCGCACGGCAAGAGACGCGCAGGGCACTGCGGCTGCCGGGCAACGGGAGCTCCCCCCGCGGCCCTCCTGCAGTACGAGCACCCCCCGGGGACCCGGGCGGGGTCGTCTCACAGCCGCACCCCAGGGCCCCGCGGGATTCCCACACCCCCCCCCCTCCCCTCTTCCGGCGGGCGCCCCGGGGCGCGCTGGGCTCCACCCGCAGCCCAGCACGCGCCACGCGCCGGGGGTGGGGGGGACGCGGCGGCCGCTCCTCCCCCCGCACCGAGCGACCGCCCCGCGCCGCGGGCCGCCTCGCGGGCGAGGCCCCCCCCCCCCCGGGCGGCGGCGAGGGGCGGGGCAGGGGCGGCTCTGGCGGCGGATGGGGCGCTCACCTCCGCCCTCGCGGCTCGGCCGTTAGAGCGGGGCGGCTCTCGCGAGAGGCGGCGCCATGGGGGCGCACGGCGTCAAGGCGGTGTTCTTCGACTTGGACAACACGCTGGTCGACACTGCGGCGGCCGGGCGGCGCGCCATCGAGGAGGTACTGCCCGTGTCCCCTCCCGGTCCGGCGGCCGCGCGTCTCCCGCTCCCCTCCCCGCCGGCCGCGGTGCCGCCTGAGCGGCACCGACGCGCAGCCGGAGGCCCCTCGGGGGCCGTCAGCGGGAGGGGGGGGGGGGGGGGGGGGGGCGCGGCGCGGCGCCAGGCTCCGTGCCTGTAGCGCCCTGATGAGGGGCCTCTTGTCTGTTGAAGGTGATCAGTGCCCTGCAGTCAAAGCACCACTACGGCGAGGGGGAAGCCCGCGTGATCTGCGATAAGGTCCAGGCCAAGCTTCTCAAGGAGTGTCACGATCCCGCCAAGATGTGCATCACCGACCTGCGGATTTCGCACTGGGAGGAGGCGATCCAAGAGACGATCGGGGGGGAGGTGAACCGAAACCTGGCCGCCGAGTGCTATTTCCTGTGGAAAACGACCCGCCTCCAGCACCTCACCCTGGCCGAGGACACGCGGGGCATGCTCACCGAGCTGCGGAAGAGGGTCCGCTTGCTGCTCTTGACGAACGGCGACAAACAGACGCAGAGGGAGAAGATCGAAGCGTGCGCCTGCCAGCCCTACTTCGATGCCATCGTTGTGGGAGGAGAGCAGAAAGAGGAGAAACCGGCGCCATCCATATTTCATTACTGTTGCGATCTCCTGGGGGTGCAGCCCTCAGAGTGCGTTATGGTTGGTGACTCTCTAGATACAGATATTCAAGGAGGCCTGAATGCTGGCTTGAAAGCAACTGTCTGGTTAAACAAAGCAATGACTACCCCGGTAGATACCTCCCCAGTACCTCATTATATTATTTCTTCTGTTCTGGATCTTCCAGCAGTTTTGCAGAAGATGGAGCACAAAATTAATGCTAACTTAGGAACTGACCGTATGGCTAGTAGTAATGGAGCACATTGATGGTTCCGGCGTACTACGATCAGAGACGCGCTGAGCTGTTAGGTGACTCACACTCTTTTAAAAAATTTGATCCTAGGATTTTGAACTCGTGTTACGGTATGCTTTCTTAAACAGCAGGTGGATGAATAAGAGCAGCTGTCAGTGAAAACAGGATAGAAACAAAGAATTAGATTAATTTGAAAGATGCAAGTGCGGTTAATTTAAAACAACTGCCTCTGTCCGGAAATTATTTTGACAGACTGTGGCTGACGTCTATCTGTCTCTGACCTAAGTTGCCAAGTCTCTTGTTTTTATAGTGGAAAAGAAACTTTGAATGTTTTGATCTTTCACATGCTTTGCTAACTTGTAAGTTTAGCAGAAGCTTCAGTTCAAACCTTGTTTGCAGTGTGTAAAAGGAGGTGAGAAAGAGAGTTTGGTACAATCTGGTAAATCTTCGCAATTGATCTGCAGTTTATCTCAGGAACTGGAGTGAATTTTGCTATTTCTAAAACCAGAATTTACTGACAGAATTTATTATGTACCAGACCATTAGAAAATGCTCTACCTTTGATCTTTTTTCAAGGTTTCAAGGTTTAGAATTTTTTTCAGACTTTGCAGTGACTTTTCTTTTATGGAATCTGTACCTCTTGCCAAAAGTACTTAAATGTACAAGAAAAATTTTCATTTGTATAGGGGACCAGTTATCAGAGGGACTTGATGGATAAGTTTTTACTTTATATTATCTTGGTGCTTATGCAGATATGCAGTATACTTGTAATTCAGATTATGATTTTTGTTGGAATTGTAATCGATAAAACAGGGATATTTTCAATGGTCTTACTGTACTGTCAAACTCTTTAAAAGCTAATATTATTGTTCTGTCTGATTTTATTACTGAATTTTGATCAGACTTTTTGGAGAAACTGTTGTTGGTCTTGCTCAGGTGTATGACTACTCAGATTCAACTGCAGGATCAGTGCTTTTTTTGACTGTTTTAATGACACTGCTATACAATCCCTCCTTACTCCAGTTTCTACATGTATTTCATGTCATTTACTCTGGAGAAAATATGAGCTAGTTGTTTGTAAATGGCTTTCACGACTCTCTTCCAGGAAATTGGAAAATTATGTCATATGTATTACGGTACTGTGTACAACTTTATAGTGTATATGTGCTATTTCCACTAGATGTGGGAGATGACTCTGAAACACCAAGATTTCTCTTTCCCAGATCATTATCTTAATTAACTTTTCTGTACTTCATATTCTTACATATAATGGGGAAGTATTCACATATTAAATGGAAATGTAATCACTTGTTGGAAAACCTGTGTTTTTCAAAACCTATTTGCTATATTTACATTGGGTTGAATATCTGACCATGTATGAGCAATCAAATTTTGTATTTTAGAATAAATCCATGACAAATCTTTTGAGAATGGGGATACTGAGGTGCTGGCAGAGGAGTGTCTGGCATGTGGGCAGCAAGAAAAGATCAGCAAAAAGTACAGAAACCTACCAGGAAATGGGTGTGTAGAAGGAATCGTATATAGTATATAGGAATCCTATATCCTATATAAGAAAGGTTCCTTTGTTTAACTTGACATGAATTTACGTTGATGTAGTTAAGTCTTGCATAGGATGACAGGTTCAGTTTAGAGGTGGCTGTTACTGATGTGAGTTAAATTATTTGGCAAAGAGTTGAGGTTGCAGCAAAATGTTGCTCCTACGTTATGTGGGGACAGTGACAGGGTGGGGGAAATACTCATTAAAGTTTGAACCCCTTTCTTCCAATTGTCCCTTAAAAAAGATAAAGCAGTCCAGGTTCTTCATGTTATCTAGCCAAGACCTTTGTGGCATCAGGATCAATGAAGAGAACAGAGGCAGGCCCCTCCTGTACCTTTAAGGAAATGGGCATATGCTAGAAATGATCCGATTAATTACAGTGGTATAGTAAGTTGCCACGTGTAACGTGAGCCAGTGGGACCGACTTGACACACCTTTGTTACTGAAATAAGAGGCCTAAGTTAAGGTTTTATTTTGCATTTGGAAGAGCAAGAAAATGGTCACTATTTTAGCTGATGAGCAAAGCTTTGCTAATAACATTCCTTAAAACCAGGGATTGAGAGAAAAATAATAAAGATCATTGAGCCCCTGAGGAATATTGTGTAAAAATAGAAATGTATCCAAAAGGTTAGATGGGTCCCTGAAAAGATGATGTATTTGAAGTCATCAGTTTTAACCATACTGTCTGATGGAAAAGGAACAACTTTGCTCACAACAGCATCCCAAAGGAGCCGCAGTATAACTCTGCATTGTTTGCACAGCATCAGGGTAATAGAACTTGGGTCAGAATGAGGATTCTGATAAAACTGAGATTTAAAATAACAAATAGTAATAATTCACAATTCTGTCCGTGACCTTGAAGTATCTATATATGCCAGGTTACTATTTTTTAATATAAGTTGAGGCTCATATTCTCTTGCTGCTGCATCGTGCTGAAGTGGGATGCTGAGCCTGCTTATTGTATAAAGGTTCTCTTGTTTTAGAAGAGACTGCTCTTTGTTTTGCACATGACCAGCAGTTTTCTTAAATATATGAATCTATGAAAAACCACTGTAACTGAACACTCAGGTGATAGTGTGGTCTGTAGAGGCCACATCCAAGTATATTTTTTCTATTGCTGAGTACTGTACCAGGCTGGATGTGATGACCAGTGTCCAGATAGGGCAATAGTGTTACGATGTTTCTGTAAAATAAGAAGAAACAATAGAAGGGATTTCTCTACCTAGGGGTTGTCTTAGAAGCAGTTACCCAATAAGCTCAGTTAGGTACCTGGAGTATCTCTAAATACTCAAGATGTTTTTCTTGGATGGAGCTCTTATAGAAAGCCTAAGGAAAAATAATTATATTTAGCAAAATGGAAATGTAAATGTAGTGATGGGGTAATTTTCACATCAGAAGCAGGAATAGATCAATAAAACAGTCTATATTCAGTTCCAGTTAAGTTCTGATTTATGGTCTATTAGCTAAATTTTCTAGTTTAAATTATATTGCTGAAACACACTAAATAAAAAGAGGAAAAACAAATTCCATCTCTATTTTTAAAAAACTTTTTTTTTTTCAGATAAATATTACCTCCTGAGGTTGATCTACAGTAACTTTGACTTTAGTGAAATGAACTGAAACAGTAGTTTAATACCAACTGTATTTTAATTCTTGATTTAAAATAACCCATGTACTAGTCTAATAAAAGTATTTTGTTTATAAAACATTTAACGCTCTGTATTACTGTGGATAACTACGTTTGTGACCAGGTTTACAACATAAGGCAAGAGTTCTGTTTGTTTTTTTAAAATAGCACAGATTTAGGCTTCAGAATCTGTGACCTCGGATTTAGATGTGGTGACTGGGTGTAGTTTCCATCATTTCAAACAGAGGCTGGAACATAATCATGTACTTATGAAGCATCTTGGCCTGACTCTGTGTATTGAATTCCTAACTGTAGTTCGTTGCTAGCTGAACCTGACTTGCCAACCTGAATGCCAGCTCAGATATGCCTACGTGTCCTCATGTCATGGCACTGGCCACTGCAGTAGCGTAAGAACAGACTGCAAATCAGGTAGGATAAATAAATACAGTAATCTCAACTCCGGGAGACCGGTTTCAGCAGGTTATGGGTGCAAAAAACCATGTCTGAGCTATTGCTACACTCACCTGTGTGTGACTTTAGGAGAGGGGAGAGTAGGAGGTTGCTCATCTCATGGCCCTCTCGGCTGCAGAAAAGGAAGCTGCCTGTCCCCCGATAGTTTTCCATTGGATAATGGAACAAATTGTCCATCTTCTGGACCTGTGGAGATAGATGGAGAGAGGCAGAAAGGTATTTTGTTTAAAGGTACTCTAGTTGAGGATAGGGTGTTAAACTGAGTAAAGAGGGAGTCACCCTCCACTGTGGGCACTTGGCTGAGCCAGCTAGCTGTGTGAAGTATCACAGCACAGCATCTCTGTTCTTGTTGAGGAGGAAGCTTTGTATGTGTAAGGCATTAAGCTGGACAGTGACAGCCTCAGAAATGAGCACATTTTCTTACACACTTGGAAAACTTCAGCACAAAGTTAGAGTTCTTAGAAGCTGACCTGAATGTTCTATACAGGAGATAAGTACTTTTCATTAGAACACTAAGTTAATGCAAAGAGGTAAGATGTTTGGATGGGGTAACAGCTAAAGGTTTTCATATTTCCTGGAATACGGACAACGGACAACTTCCTGTACCTCAGCTAACCTGTACCAGTCCTATTTGTCTTTTCCTCTGAAGCTTCTGTTACTTGACAACACCAGTAATAGGGCTTTGAACTAAATTGAAGTTGTCTGATCCATCACAGCAATTTCTCCTTTTCGCATATGCAGAGATTCTTTTTTTCAACTTCAGCTCCAAAATGCGGGGATTTTTACTCCCAAGTTATCTTGAGGCCTTTAAATGAAATTTAAAATCCTACCTTAATTCTGTACTAACAAAACTCATCGTCTGGAAATCATTTGAACATGTTGAGAAGTACAACAAATAGAAATGCAATGTATCTCTGCTGTATGTAGCGGTATACTGTTCTTTTGTGCACAGCTTTTACTATCAGCCTTGCAGTGGGATTGTCTCCATTATAACTCGCTTTCTAGATCACGCTGTGCACATACAAGAGACATAACAATGCAGAGATGATGTCAGCTGTGTCTAAAGCAAAACCTGCAACTTTCTGCCTATGTTGCAAGGGACGTAGACACAGGGAATCACGTTGTCTGCTCCATATAGCATATTTTCACATTTTATTCCATCTACTGAAAACAAGGTTGCATGAAAGCCTTCTGAACAGCCCTCAAATGCCAGGAAAAAAAAGCCTTTTAAAAAATATGAAATTAAATTATGATGTTAATATATGAAATTTCAGTCCTCTAGAAGTGCAAGCCATGTTTCTCAAGTCAAGACCTAGCCGAAAACCAGATGATAACTTCACATAGGGTCTAATTTAATATAGGAAAATGTTGACATTTATATCAGCGGAACTTCACATGTTTAAGTAAGATTTGTATGCTCATTTCTGTAAGATCACCTGCAAATGACTTCTGCCTTCCACTTCTTCTCCCTCAGCTAATTGATCTCCAGCACCTATTTAATCAGTTGCATTTCCCTATCTTTCTGAATCACAATGGTGTCTAGCATTTGGGATGAAGTTTGCAGAGGAGGGCAATAAAAAGTAATGGAAGAGAGCCAGCTTTTGTAGGAAGATGGTGTTAAGTACATACATTTAGCGCCAGCTTCTTGGCAGCTATGTGCTATAAGCATGTGTTTAGGCGGTGTTTGTTTTAAATGGTCTTTCCTCCAAAGAAACTTCCATTCATATCACACAGAATAGGCAAATTTGTCAATTTGTAAAAAAAAAAGTAAAAAGGGGGTGGGGGGAAGCCTCCAAACAAAATCCACTGTTAGTTACCTATAGATATTAAAGTTTATAAGCCGAGCTTAAAATACCAAATCAGATATTTTTCTCCAAGTTTCAAAATAAATGATGATTAGTTGACTTAAGAAGTGAATGTTGTGAGGAAAACAAGATGCTACTCATCATTTCAACAGTTTCCCAGTGTCTGTTCAGTCCGTTCATCACTGGCTGCCATAATTTTTCTGTCAACTATATTCAAGAACAACAACTTTGTCACACTGAGAAAAACCAACTTCTTTACAATTTGGAAATAACATTACAAGGCAACATGGAAGAAACTATGTATGTACCTTCAACTACATTTTATGATACATTTTATTTAAAGTGTTTGATGTATTAATGCACATTTTTGTTGAGTTCTTTTTTGTATTTTGCCCTGGAAATATTTGGTTTGCTACCCCACCAATATTGCAAAAATGCAATAAAATACAGGGCCGGTAAGGTACAGAGATGTATCTGAATATATATGACTGTGGTCATCTAAGAGCTATGCTTTAGATCAAGGATTTAGGAAATTTTTTTTGTACTGCTCAGTGAATCTAGGAAGTCACTTAGAATAGTTACGGCTTGGTTTCCCCAGAAACGAAGATGGAAAGCATGAAGATGAAGTGGAAAGCATTTCAAATTATCTTGCTTTCCAGTCAAAAATCCAGCCTAGCGAGCATCAGATGAGCACGTTTTTATCTACTTGTGCTGTTGCCAAGTCTGCTCAATGGTATTGCATTCAGGCAGATGTGGGAAGACCATTTTCCCAAGGCAGGTCCAACGGAAGTGAAATTATTTTGTGTCAAAATACATCAACTACTCAAATACATGTTTTACTAGTTCTTCTGCTATGCAAGTATTAAGCATCACAGTAAATTCTTATCATTTATTCTTTTCATGAATTAGGCCAACAAGTATCCTCAGTTACATGGTGGTGTTTTCATCAGTGCACTAATGTGTTGTTGGTCTGTCTTTGATAAAGTCAGGTTTAACCGTTTTCCTTTGTGCTACTGGTTGGGTGGTCTTTGCTGTTAACGATGTGGCCTGTTAAATCTCACTGGGGTTAGGATTTATCAGGAAGTCTGCAGTGGATGGACTGACAGCCTTTGTTTTCCAAACTGTTGATGCCTTCCATTGTGTTTTGTTTCAGACATTTAAATGAGAAGGGTCCTGAATATTCTAAGTCCTTTTTTCCTTTCAGGAAGAAAATGCATAAACGACACAAACAGCTTGTTTATTTTTCTTTCAGTAAATGTAAAAATACTTCTTTGCTTCCATCCCTCTCATCTGAAAGTATTTTAAAAGGTACCTAAAAACTTGATGTCTAAACTACTTTGATATATTTATCCTGTTACTTTGTGAAATATTGTATGTCTGTTTTAAAAACTGCTACTGCTGCAGCTAGAGGTTCATCTTAATATTGTATTGTTATAGTTTCACACTGTGTTTCTATGCTGTATCTCAAAATGAAAACAAGCCCCTACCTTAGAGATATTTTACTTTGAGATAAATCTACCTAGTTAACAATTTCTTTTTGTTTTATTTTGAATACTGTGCCCGCTGTTTAACGATGTTCTGTCCATCCAAACCACTTCCCGTTTGTTTTTCTCTTTTCTGTAGAGCAGCAGTGTTTGTGCATATTTGCAGGGTGAGCAGCATGCAATAGATGTTCTCAAAATGCAGAGAAAAAAACCCCTTTGGCTTCTAATAGCCTCTGTGTTAGGGTTTGCATTCCCAATATTTTACAGGACTTGGCAGTTTTTAGGTTGACTTAATAGCCTTCTGTGCAGCTTAAGTTCTGTCACCAGTGAATGATGAGCAAAGAAGATGTTTTTGAATACTGCATAATGATTTTATAATACGCTGCTAGGAAGAATTGTAATTGGCCTGGATTCTCCATTTTTGTGCCACAGTACAACTGTTCAGGTATCAGCAGATTCATGCCAATATAAAACATTTTAAGGATATTCAAAAGTAGGCCTCACTGTTTTTCTATTTCTATTTTCTATTATGAAGGACCAGTGCTGTATTTGGGGTTGTATGCACTTGCTGTATAATGGGGTTTGATTAAGAAAACGTTTTTTTTTTTTTTCTATTTTGCTGAGTGCTAAAGCAATGTCCTTAAGGAGTCACAGTGTTGCTAATAAACTATCCTTTCCACATTAAAAGATGCAAATGTACTTTAGGATAATTTTGGGGTGGCTACTTTAAGAGTGAAGAAAGAGAAAATGAAAGCTGAATAATAGGACCATTTCTCGATTACAATGAGTTAGTGTGTGGAGTAGGGTTGAAAATAAACTCCTGTCATTTGGGTATTTTAAAAATACACTCAATTTATTATACTCACAGTTGCTCATGTAAGTTTCTTAAAATCCTTTCAGTATTTTTATATAAAATAAATTTTGAAATAAATCAATAACAAGAATAATGCAATTAGTCTGCTGGAGACTTCAGTGTTTTCTCAGCAGGTGGCATTAGAGGTTTGTTAGATGTAATTACAAGCACAGGAGGGGTTTTTGTTGGTTTGGTTGGGGGTTTTTTGGGAGGGGGGGGGAGTGTATTTGTTTGTTTGGGGATTTTTTTTCCTGTTCTTAGTTTTTTCTCCATCACTGCTTTAAAAATAAAACATACCTGGTACTCATAAATGAGGTCAGAGTAGTCTTCATTTCACTTCAGACTACCTCCCAGACATCATAAATTATGATGAGATCCTATTTACTAGGCATTGTAAACATACATGGCAAAATAGGCCTGCTTAGAGGAGGTTTTGACCTAGGTGGATAAGTATTAGTTTGATTTTAAGTATGAGGATCTGTGGCGTATGTTGCAAACTGCACAACAGTCAGTTGAAAAGGAGCATGATTAAGAGGATCAGCAACTTTTGCCATAACATCATGGGCCCAAACAAAATCCAGCCTTCTAAGGTACTGGCACACTGTGCTTGAGCTGAATTTGATTTATATCATGTAGGTATTGGATTTATTTAAGAAAAAGGAAGTTTTTTCCTGCAGCTGATGCTGCAGTGGCATCTTTATGATTTCAAAATTCTCCTGATGAGCTCCTCTTTCTATAATTAGACAACACACTAGCACTTTATTTCTATGACCTCATGTAAAGGATTAGTCTAAGCTGTTACCTGCTACTGCATCATATTTTTCTCACTCTGTGGAGTTCATGGTTACATCCCCAGAGCAGCAATTCAGACTATGGTTCTAAAGTCAGCACCCCCGTTCCTATTCGGGCACCTGAAAACGTGGGCTGGTTTTCATTCACAAACCCAGTGACATTGTGTTTAGCATCTCCTCATGGCTACTGACTTGAATTTTGGCGCTCAGTGGCAGCTTTAGGTCCCAGCATGATGAAGCCTTGAACACAAGCAGGAATTTCTGCTGCATTTTCCCTCAGTCCTCAGCAGGTGGCAGTTGAGGATGAGTTTTCAGCAGAAGCAGCCCACAGGCTACCACAACCCTGTGCAACTCCGGTAGCCCGTCAAAGGGTATATCCACCCCAGGAATCACGTTGAGCCTAAGACCATAGAAAAACTGATCAACACCTGCAGTGGGCTTCTGCATTTCAGAAACTTGTACGACAATGTACAGGGCTCGCCTAGTGCCTCTTATACAGTATATACACTCGGCACTCATCAGATGTACGGTGTGTAGGCAGGGTGGCTGCCCAACACGTGTGCTGTGGGCTGCTGTTGAGCCATCTGCAGCGCCAGGGCGGCCAGATCACCAGCAGCATGGCTGGATCTGCTTCTAATGCTCCACTCAAGCAGAGTGGGAAAATGTATAAAAATCCCCAGGTTTTGTCCTGACAGGATTTATAAGATGACAAAGAGAACATGCCCAGAGAGATGAAGGGGCCTCCCACTGTGAGGTACAGAAATACCACTGTCTCCATCTTAGCAGAGGGGGAGTGAGACTCAGAAAACCAGAGTGACAGGCTGAGAGTCACACAGCAAGCTTGGGATGGAGATGGGGCTCACAGCCAGATACGTCTGGCCCTGGATAGTGAGTGGCCTTGGCCATTGAACATGAGGCAAAGCCACCTCTGAAGCTCTCTGAGACCAAGGACAACAGCATGGTGGCAGCGTCTGTCCATATAATGAGAATAAACAGTGCAGCATTGGAGTGGTTCAAAATGTTCACTTGCACTCAGCAACTCTTCTCCCGTGAGAGCATGGCCGTGCAGCAGTATTGCTACAGGGAAGCACCTCTGACAAGCAATTGTGAATTAGGGTACATACTCACCCCACCCCCCAACTTCTGCACTGGCTGCCTGTCTTCGCCTGAAAGCATCTGGAACATTTTGGGGCTTTCTCAACAGGCCTATTGTTAAAGGAGGTCTTTCTCCATGTTAAGTAATATTATCAGATGTTTGCACATGCTTCCTTGGTGCTTAGAAGGCAGGATGCTGCATTGCCTAAGTGCCTGTTTGACACACGCACCAAGTATGGGGAATGCAATGATTTTAAAGGATCTTTGTTTCTTACTCAGGCCAGAATGACATAAAGTACCAAAACTTTGATGCTAAAAGTCTGGAAGAGTTAGTGTAAATGGCCAATGCAGCTTTGACCACTGAGCTTGTAAAAGGCTGTGTCACAAGACTGGTAAGAATTATGTGCCTCATGCCATATTTACTTCCCTCCTTTCCTTTTTTTCCTTTTCCTTTTCCTTTTCCTTTTCCTTTTCCTGCCCAACTAGCTCCTCTCTCTTGTTTCATTCACTTTTCAGGACATGCTTGTTAAGCTCCCTTGGGTGACCAGTCTTACTACAAATTTCTACAGTGCCTAGCATAACATAAGCTCAGGAGGTGGGCCAGTGCATCATGCCCAAAGTAAGCACAGCTAATAATTATTTTATTTTAATGAATAATATTTCTTCATTATTCAGTGGAAAGCAGACCTCCTAAAAGCTTCAGTGCTTTTCCATGCACTGAAGACAGCAAATTTAGAAGGTAAAATGGCCAAAATCCAACATGCCTGCAGATTTCCACAGGTCATACCAGAGAAATAACTGGTATTTGGCTCAGACTCCGGTTGTGCTTTCACTGGGGTGGATAGAGAAGAACTCCATTAAGAGCAAAGCGTGCATGACTAAGGTAAGCAGTGGAAAAGTCTGGCCTGCTGCTTGTGAAGTAACTGCTATCACATGTCCTTGACAAACGTTTTAGCTGATGTTTGTTACCTCACTGTAGTGAAGCAAACCAGGGGTGATGTCCTCTCTTACAGATCAAAGTCAGTGGGAATTCCCTTTGAGCAAAAGTAGCAGCTGTTACCTGCAAGAGGCTGAGGGATCATGTTTAGCTGGAATTTCCCAAGACAAAATCCATACCTGCTGGCAGGTATTTGTCAGCATGCGGCAGTCTGGCGTGCAGAAAATGAACACATGGTATGTAGAGTAGTGAGCACTTTAACCTGAACACTGCTGGGAGGGAAGTGGAGAAGTCCTGGGCAGTGACGCCCCAGGATCTCTGCCAATGACCATAAGGCAAGTGGGAATTACATCAATATCAGGAAACAGGGACATCCTACATGTTAAATGCAGAATTAATTCCCACAGCATGTTGTGACTGCCAAAGTATAAATGGCTTCAGAAAGGCTGAACCAATTTGTGGGGGATGCATCCAAAAGAATATGCTGAACAGAACGGCCTGGATACAGCTCATGCCTCTGAAAGTCTCTACCGCATCGACAGCCAGTAGCTAAAACTGCTTACCAGGGAAAGGAGCAGCCTAGAAAATGCTTCACTTCCTAGCCTCCTCCTCAGTCATCTACCACATGCTACCCCTGCAGACAGCACACTAGACTGGCTCACTGAGCTGGCCCCAGACAGATGTTCTCATACAATATTTTTCCCCAAAATATCTCAAGAAAATATCCCCAGAATTAAGATAAAATCTATACAATTTGCGTATAACTTGCATCTCTCATTTAGAAAAGATTATACGAGCTTCTTACAGCTTGCAAACAAATGCCTCAGAAAACCAAGCAAAACATGCAGGTATTTCAGACACAATTGCTATGTTCACTAGCACCTACCACCTCCATTGCCTCCATTACTGACACCTGGAGGAAAGTGTTTTCAAATACAGTTTTGGGACTTGCCTAGTTCACCCCAGTACATGAAATCTCCATAACAGTTATTTAAAATATACTGTGGAACTATGTGGCCCAAACAAAATACTGGAGGTAAGTTATACAGAAAGAAACATCTCACCCCTACCTTATTACAAAAATGTAATGCACATCCTTTACTGAGAATAAATTATAGCCCTCCACTGCTCTGTGCGAGGATACTTCTTTCAGCTGGTACTCACTGAGTTACAAATATCACCACTGCTTTCATTACATTCTTTTAAGCACTGTTTGTTATATTTAGTATGTTTCCAGGGATGGGGCATCTACCACCTCTATAGGCAGCCTGCTCCAGTGTTTCACCACCCTCATTCTAACAAATTTCTTCTTAGTATCTAGTCTAAATCTACCCTCTTTTAGTTTAAAACCATTACCCCTTGTCCTATAGCAACAGGCCCTGCTAAAAGGTTTGGCCCCATGTTTCTTATAGGACTCCTTTAAGCGCTGAAAGGTTGCAGTAAGGTCTCCCCAGAGCCTTCTGTTCTCCAGGCTGAACAACACCAACTCTCTCAGCCTGTCTTCACAGGAGAGGTATTCCAGCCCTCTGATCATCTTCATGGCCCTCCTGTGGACCCGCTCCAACAGGTCCATGTCTTTCCTGTGCTGAGGGCCCCAGAGCTGGACGCAGAACTGCAGGTGGGGACTCACCAGAGCAGAGTAGAGGAACAGAATCACCCCCCTCAACCTGCTGGCCATGCTGCTTTTGGTGCGGCCCAGGACACGATTGGCTTTCTGGGCTGCAAAAGCACATTGCCAGCTCATGCCCAGCCTTTCATCACCAGTACCCCTGTATTGGTTTTGTGTGGCAAGGTTTTGGTAGCTGGGGGGGGGGGGGGGGGGTACAGGGGTGGCTTCTGTAAGAAGCTGCTGGAAGCTTCCCCTGTGTTCGAGAGAGCCCAGACCAGCCGGCTCTAAGACGGACCCGCCGCTGGCCAAGGCCGAGCCAATCAGCGATAGTGGTAACGCCTCTGTGACAACATTTTTAAGAAGGAAAAAAAAGTTGGGATGGGGAGAAACAGCCGCCGGAGAGAGAAGTAAGAACATGTGAGAGAAACAACCCTGTGGACACCAAGGTCAGTGAAGAAGGAGGGGGAGGAGGTGCTCCAGGCGCCAGAGCCGAGATTCCCCTGCAGCCCATGGGGAAGACCATGATGAGGCAGGCTGTCCCCCTGCAGCCCAGGGAGGTCCACGGTGGAGCAGATATCCACCTGCAGCCCGTGGAGGACCCCACGCTGGAGCAGGCTTCTGGCAGGACCTGCGGATCTGTGGAGAGAGGAGCCCACGGAGCAGGTTTTCTCTCAGGACTTGTGACCCCGTGGGGCACCCGTGCTGGAGCAGTGTGCTCCTGAAGGACTGCACGCCGTGGAAAGGACCCACGCTGGAGCAGTTCGTGAAGAACTGCAGCCCATGGGAAGGACCCACGTTGGAGAAGTTCGTGGACGACTGTCTCCCATGGGCGGGACCCCACGCTGGAGCAGGGTAAGAGTGTGATGAGCCCTCCCCCTGAGGAGGATGAAGCAGAAGAAAATAATGTGTGATGATCGTAAACCCCATCCCTGTCCCCCTGTGCCGCTGGGGGGGGTTGGTAGAGATATCTGAGAGTGAAGTTGTGCCTGGGAAGAAGGGAGGGGTGGAGGGAAGGTGTTCTGAGATCTGGTTTTATTTCTCATTACCTTACTCTGGTTGATTTGTAATAAATCGAGTTAATTTTCCCCCAACTGAGTCTGTTTTGCCCGTGACGGTAAATAGTGAATGATCTCTCCTGTCCTTATCTCGACCCGCAAGCTCTTTGTTATATTTTTCTCTCCCCTGTCCAGCTGAGGATGGGGGAGTGATAGAACAGCTTTGGCAGGCACCTGGCATTCAGCCAGGGTCAACCCACCAGTACCCCCAAGTCCTTCTCCTCAGGGCTGCTCTCAATCCCTTCGTCCCCCAGCCTGTATCAATACTGGGTATTGCCCTGACCCAGGTGCAGGACCTTGCACTTGGCCTTATTGAACTTCATGAGGTTCACATGGGCCCACTTTTCAAGCTTGTCCAGGTCCCCCTGGATGGCATCCCATCCCTTAGGCATGTCAACCACACCACTCAGCTTGGTGTTGTCTGCAAACTTGCTGAGGGTGCACTCGATCCCGCTATGTCATTGATGAAGATATTAAACAATACTGGTCCCAATACAGACCCCTGAGGAACACCACTTATCATTGATCTCTATCTGGACATTGAGCCATTGACCACTACCCTCTGGATGTGACCATCCAACCAATTCCTCATCCACCAAACAGTCCACCCATCAAATCTGTATCTCTCTCTAGTTTAGAGAGAAGGATGTTGTGGGGCACTGTGTCAAAGGCCTTACAGAAATCCAGATAGAAGACATATATAGTATACAAGGTACTGCTGATGATCAGAGCCAGAAATAAGAAAAATCCTTTAACATTGCTTTTAAAGAATATATTTCTATAGGTGGACACTAACATTTTACCTCTCTAAATGTAACATTACTGGATTTTACAGCTTTTGATGTGAACTTTGCCCTGGGAAGAAGTTCTGAGTAAGGCTATGCACTGTACAAGTTTCAGTCTAAAACCAGCTCTCATAAAGCAAGGGGAGCCCCTCCTAGCCTACAAACATTTCAACATGTGCAAGCACCATTGGTCTGCTCTCAGCTTTGAAGTCAGGTTTGTACCTTAGTACCCTGTTTAAGCAGACCCTCAGTGACTTGCGTATGTGATAAGCACAAGCACATGCAACTGCAGATGGCCCCTTGGCCCTGTCCATTGATACAGATCTCATGATCTTCATGTATTTTTTAAACATTAACATGGCCTTTTTACCACTCCCATTCTCCTCCAGTGCCTACAGATATTTTTCCACTGAGGTTTTCCAACAGCTTCTTCCTAGATACAGTAGCCAGCTTTCCCAGGTTGTGTATTTCTTACGGCTAAATTTTATCAGAAGTTTTCTGTATTGATTGTTTAAGAAAAAGTGCAGAAACTAATAAAAAAACGGCTCTTGTGAACTAGATCTGTCATTATAATACCATCTGATCATATGGTAAGCAATCCTTCACCTTAATGAACAGCACTAGATATATTGCTACATAATATATTAAGCATAAACCACAAATAGATAATAATAATTTTGATGAATAAACAGAATAACTGTTATTTCTAGTATCGAGTATCAGCAGGTGTGTTTTTCAGTCTCTGTTTGGTGTGAGACTACGTGCCAGAAGTTCTCTGGAAATATTTACACTTTCACATATATTCTATTTTTCATTATTTGGTTGCTGTAACCATCTCAAAATTAGTTTCTGCAGACCCCTGTCAAAGCTTACTAGTCCAATTTCATGTTACTTGAGACACAATGATTCAGCACTAATGGCTTAAAAAGCTTTTTTTGCATACACAAAAATCAGCTCCTTGCCACTGCCAGGCTAAACAAACTGTGGCCTCTTTCCAGAAAAAAAGAAAGGAACTCCTTATTTGAACCCAAGATGTTGTTATAAGTTTATCTTAATGAGGCGGTTACAGTCTTCAGCACTCGTTTTTTAATTATTTGGAGGAATCCTCTCAGACCCAGTGAAATGGCATAGTAGGATATTAATCTGGGCTAGAAAAATCCAATTATCAGAAACAAGCAGGCAGCTTTTCTAAACAACATCCATTACATTCTGCAGTATCCCCGTTTTAATTAAAACAAACAAAGCTCTGGTGTTCTGGGTACAAAGAAGGACTCCAAACTTTCCAGTCTGGTTCAGGCTCAGCTGCCAGTTCTGTCTTCCCTTGGCTTTATCTATATTCAAAGTCATACCAATTTAACTCCCAAGCAGTTTTTAATCACATTTAATGAAATAGATGCTAACTGCTGCAGAAATGCACTTAATTTGATTTAAATAAGGTTTATATCAGCCTAGTTAATTGAGTTTATTGCCACCTTCGACTGCCATATATAACTTCTAAAACTGAATAAAGAGTGTCCTCAGATAATATGACTAAATTTAAATTATACAGCATAATTTTGAAAGTAAATGTTACCTATGTTAGGGAACCCCAGTTTTGGGAAGGGGCTCAGGTAGCCACAACCCCCATTGAAAGACCAAAAGAACTCCGCTAATCACCAGCTTGGGGCTGGGGATCATCAGGGCGTAGGTTTGCACTGAGAGCCGCTCCTTGCACTGTGAAACCATAGCTGGACAGGAATTTAATGTGCTGTTAATGTACTCAGGATGAAGTTTCAGTAAGTAACAAATAAATGAGCTGCATTCTGTATTAAAAGTACTGGATAAAATATTGAATGAAACCGGTATGCCATGATAGCATGGCTGCAAAGACAGTTATTTTCAAAAGCTGACAGGCATTTCTGTTTTATACACGAGAAATAAAGGTAAAAAAAAGGTTAAAAAAAAAAAGGTAAAAAAAAAATAAAAAATGAAGGTATATGCACATTCAATTATATCTGGCCCTAAGGAGATATGGTCCCTACCCAAAGGAGCAGGAGTTCTAAATAAACAAATTGCACAAGGCAAAATTCAGTGATTTATAAAACAGTAGCTCTTAAATGATGAACTGGCCCTACTGGTGACAGCATACCTTATTCTGACGGATACTTTCTTCTCCTAAAACAGCAAAATAACTTCCTTATCCTAGACGCAAGCAAATCTCATATTTTGAGATCTTAAACTAAATGGCTTGTTCTCTCACAACACGTTGCTAATGTATCATCCAACTCAGCTAAACCCATCCAGCCACAAGCATCCTTTTTAATAAGGATGTCTATTTAAAAAGAACTTTAATGCTGTGGGTTGTGAAAACCTAATCTGTTTTTAAAGAAAATGGTAATCTGATACTATTAACAAGCTTTTTGCCCTTGCCTGTTGAACCACAAAGCAATCTCAAACAGTTTTGCCTGTATTTGGAATTCCCCCTTTATCAGCAACTTGTACATTCCTTTAAATAACCTGTTGTCATTGCAGCCAAGACACTATTTGTTATTTTAAGGATCCAGCAGGTAGGACAAAAATACTTCTGCAATATACTGAAACAGCAGATAATTGTGGTGAAAGAAGCTGCACAAATGAACAGCAGAGGAGTTTCATTTAGCTAATTCAGAGACTGCACCACCACTCACAGTGGCTAGCAGTACTACCCCTCCATATCCCATGTCACAGATGAAGCAGCTCCTGTTTTATTTTGGGTATCTCATCACCTGATTACCCACATTGCGTATGTTTTCATTTGCTGCTGGGCTTCAGACTAGGACAAAACAGCTAGTTCCATTGGTGACAAAGCCCAAACACTTTTCTCTGGAGACCAGCAACAGTGCATATTAGTTAGCTAACTAATTAGTTAGCTAGCTAACTACATTAATTAGTAGCTGCTAAAAGACATCCTTCAGACTCGGCTCCCATCAGGCTGAAAAGAGCACACTGCTTCCTGTGTCCCTCACCCCATGCCAAAAGGAGGGTGGCCATAGCTCTATGTCCCAAGATGGGGTGCAGATTTACAGGACTCCTAATTCCTCCACAGTAACTGAAAGCTGCATTTACCATTCCTCTTTCTTTGCAGTATTAAATTTTGATTTGATTGGGAAATGTAAATGTCACGGGTGAGATCCGAGCTGGTGTCAGCTGGAATAGTTCCACTGAAGACCAGGAAGCTCTGCTTTGCTTCCGTAGTAGGGATGTCTCTTCAGGTTTATCCCCAGCTAGAGAAAAGAAATCTTTTTTCTTTCTCTCTCTCTCTCTCTCCAACTGATTATCTGGGTGTTTTTTGATTTCTGCAATGGCACTGCAGGAATTACCAGTGCAAATCAGAACAACAGCCTACTAAGTCCACTCCCCTTTCCCAACAGCTATCAATACCAGGTGTTTTTGAGGACAACACAGGAGGTGTGCTCAGCAGTTCCCACCACACTGGAGAACACTCGGTTGTGAATGCAGTGAAGTGAGAGGACAGAGACCCCTTATACAGAGATAGATTATTTTGGCTCTCTGTAATACTGATTTTTATTATGTAACTACCTGATTTGATTTTGGATTTTACAAATTCTGTCTGTTAATTCTATTCTTAGAGTTCTTTACCAAACTAAGATGCATTTTAGTATTTCCTGTAAATACACACTGTGAAAGTAATGATCAAATTAATATTTTTAAATACCTTCATGTCATTATTCTTTTAGGAATAGATGCTGAACTGATCTCTAAACCATACTCAGCTGTATGCATCTGTAGTTTTTCACCTTGCATACACCTTCTCTTCAAACTCTAATACTGTAATCTCTACTTCTACTTCAGATGAAAGGCTCTTAAATTCCTATACTATTTTCATTATTTTTTCCATTTGTCTTATGTTCTAATTAAGATTTTCATTATTGAACTTCCTATTCCCAGTCCTCTTCCTTGATTTTTCCTAGTTCTATTTTTGAAAAGTCCTGAAAAAAAAAGTCTCTGAAATACCTAATTACATGAAAGTGAGGATAATGCGGAGTCTATTACATTCTGGTGTGATTTACCTAGCTCGGAGAAGTTAGCATTTTCTGACAATACACTTTGAAGCAGCTAAGTTTCATGGGAAAATTGAAAGAACTTAATTACATTGGAGTACAATACTATGTTGCCACCCTTACCATCATATTTAATAGCACAAAACTGTTTAATAGGTTGCCTTAGAAATTATTGAAGTGTTGCATCACTTTTAGATCTGAGCAATTTTTTTAATGTCTTGTTTATAAAAAAAATGCAATCTCAAGTCTAACAGTTTGGAGAAGATTTGGGAATGCTGATTATCTCTGGGAAACATTTTGGAAAATTTGTTTTTCAAAGAAAACTCTGAAGCTCAATTTGACTAAATTATCTTTAAAAAGTAAGAGGTGTTGAACCAACGTATTTCATTCACTGTGAAGGGAATTATGCTTTCATTTTTCCTGCCCAGTCAAAGAATTTAGAAACCAGTCATTGATGCATTTCTCATCTCTTTTCTCCAGTCTAGTAAACAATTTATGTAACAAAAAACGACATTGAAACAATAAAAAGTAAGTGAGTAGTTCCTAGATTATGGACTGCACATAATTCAGGAGGATATGGAAAATGATCCCCACCTTGTGCTTTCAGATAAAAGCATGCAGGCAAAATGGTTCCTCTCTTTCACTCCCACAACATTTTTGTGGCGGCACAGTGGCCATTAATCCAAAAAATCCTTGAGAAGCACGGAGTGCACCCAAAACACCTATTTCACCAAAGGGAGTTTTAATCCCAGTGTTATCACCAGGATGCTCCTTGCTTCCCCCAGGCTCGCATGACTTTCCCAATAATAGGAAAGCTCACCGTAAGGATAATGAAAGATCACCATGGCCACTTGAAGAGTTAGACTGAGTAATCTCCTGAGAAAGTGACAGCTTGTGTTTGGGCCTTTTCATCCTAGGAAGGCAGTACTATTTCTCACTCTTTTGATGATGATGATGACTATTACTATTAATATTATTACTGTTATTTCATTCACATACCCATGCTTAGGTCTGCTGCAGGGGAAAGAGCCCACAGGAGGGGAGCCAATGCAGGAGAAGAGCCCAGGTCTCTCCCCCATCTCCCTGCACTTCGTGGTCGCCTGCTCCCCAGGGCAGGCATGTCACAGGGGCTCAGATGGTGCCTGCTCCTGAGCTTTCACCCAAATTTCAGGGAAGCCCCAAACCTTCCCTCCACAAGAGCTTTGTTTTGGAGGTAGGGTTCCTCAGCTGCAGGCGCCCAGACAATAAGGCTGGTTAATGCGCAGGCTGTATACTTAATTTCCCATGGGAGTGGTGCTGCTGAGGGAGCATTGTACAGGCAGATATGGCAGAGCTATTGCCAAGGCTTATTTAATTTAATTGCAGTGCCTCATTACTGACAAACATCCATTCCAGTTCATGAAAGATGTAGGCTATTTTATAGTGTGCCTTATGGCTCCCATTTATGTTCTCCTGAGTTTGATCTCGCTAGGTATTTGAACTAGATGCCATCAGACACCAACAAATGTTTGTTTTATATAATGAAGAAGGAAGGCCAAGCAAAAGGTGGGAAATTTCTGAAATAGCACCTTAGCTAAAACATGAACTAAACAGGAAAACTGAAACGGTAATATGTGCAAGATATATATATGTGTGTGTGTATATATATATGTGTATATATACCCCCCCATATATATATGGACAGATCAATAATTAAATGTAATTTATTCGGCTACATCAAAGCTGGGTTTTGTTAAAACACTTGGGCTTTGTGAGGACACTGGGTGCTCACAGTGGTCTTTTTCTTTGTTAAGTGCTTCTTCTCACAGAGGGACCATGCCACTGGGTGAAAATTAAATATTAGGAGTAGGAGAACTCTTCCGAGGAGCACATTGTCATGGCTTTTACTGCATAGTTCCCGGTAGGCAACAGTAATGACAGACTATCTACTGCCATGCTGGTTTATGACTGTTGAAGTATGGTTATGCGGTTAACAGTGTCATTGTTCAAAACCATTTTGGAGTAAAATGTGTACCTGTAATTTTTAACTCACTTTACCCTTCCCTATGGGCCTTGTGGGGCAATGAATATCCCAGGTTTGTGAATATCAGCCTGTCCCCTGCTACATTCAAACACTGTGCTCGTGCTTCCAAGACCACTGCAGTGCTGAACTGACTGAAGCTCCTAAGGATGACAAACCCTGACCCACCACATGTCAGATTTCCTGCCTCTTCTTCCTAATATGACAGCGGTAAAAAAGCATGCACTGCCGGGCAGTAAAAAAATAAAACACAGGTACAGCCAACTTGCATCCTACAGGTGATACAAGAAGTCTTATGTCAGATTTACTGTTAGTAGAGAGAGAAATAAATACGGAAGGAGGGGTTTGGATTTACCAAAGGGTAATTAAAAGCAGGAGACTGAAGTACTAGCAGCAATGCTATGAGTGTCCCTAGCAAATTGCCTGTGTGTGCATACGGTGAGCTAACAAAGTAGCCCGTATGTTTTAATGCTGTTAGCAGAGGTGGGCAATGGAGCAGTAATCTGGGGAATAGGGTTAAGCTGAATGGGGAGAGGAGAAAAGGTTTTGTACAACAAGTTAGGATTTCAGGAGAGTATTTGGTATGTCACATAAATCTTACTAAAAGCTATATATGAACTGGTTTGAGCACATATACGGCACGGTAAGTGAAAACTAGCTGAAAGCGATGAGGCAGGATATTTTACAGACCTAGCAGGACAGACCCAGCGAGGCTGGAAGAGGGAGGAAGCAGCGAGGGGCCGGGAGCAGGCACTGCCCACAGCCACGCGCGAGTACCACCGAGCTGAGCCCTGCTTGGGCACACTCACCCACCGCCGCCGATGAGGGGACAGCACTGAGTCTGGGAGAGCCCGGGATGCCTAAGGAAGCAAGCGACCGCTCCGGATCAGCTATCAGAGCAGAGGGAACAAGTAGGGCCTCACTGGCATCAGTGGAATTGGGGAGAGGAGGTGACAAGGAAGCCCCCCTGAGCTGCAAAGTCCCCTGGAGCTCTTCCACTGCAGCTGATACACACCCGAGTGCCCGGGAAAGCCCTGCACCCTGCGCCACCACTCCTTCTGCCTCGGGCCAGGGGGAATGGGAAAGCTATTTCCACATTTGGATGTCAGACCCGGCCTACAAGACAGAGTCCTGGCTGCTGTGTCACTAGCATGGAGATGTGAGAACAACCTCTGCTTCCAGCGGCTTTTTCTCAATGCACAGAGTAGCTTTGTGAATGCTGGCACTGCTCTTTTGCAGATGTTTCACGGCACTTACCTCACGCTCCAGCACCTCACAGACTATCTCACAGTGGGTATAAAACAGCTACTTAGCTGATAGCAACTAGTGTCTTTCTTCTCAAGCACCTTTTTACATCCTGACAGCCCACCTAGCACCGCGTCTTCTGGCTCTCTCCAGTTATGAGGTGGGCATCCAGCCGAAGTCAGTTTACCCTTGTGTGTCATCTCACTGAAAGCATGTAACAGGCAGCTGCCTCTCCCACAAAGCCTGAAGCACGAAGGGGTGAGTTTCTCAGGTGGGAGCTAAGGGATAGAAGGATTAAGTGAGGAGCCGAAACAAAAACCACGTCAGCGCTTGCAATGGGGCTCCAGCTTTGGCTGGAACTCAGGAAAAAAAGGAGAGTTTATAACCTTTGAAAGAAGGGGCAGGCAACTCAGGAGGACTACAAGGATGTTGTGAGGTTATGCAGAGAGAAAATTAGAAGGGCCAAAGCCCAACTAGAACTTAATCTGGCCACTGCTGTAAAAGACAATAAAAAAAAGTTCCTATAAATACATTAGCAACAAATGGAGGTCTAAGGAGAATCTCCATCCTTTATCGGATGTGGGGGGAAACAGTGACAAAAGATGAAGAAAAGGCTGAGGTACTTAATGCCTTCTTTCCCTCAGTCTTTAATAGTAAGACGTATTGTTATCCAGGTATCCAGCCCCCTGAGCTGGAAGACAGGGATGGGGAGCAGGATGAAGCCCCCGAAATCCAAGGGGAAATGGTTAGTGACCTGCTACACCACCTATACACACAGGAGTCTATGGGGTCAGATGGGATCCACCCAGGGGTGCTGAGGGAGCTGGCAGAAGTGCTCACCAAGCCACTTTCAATCATTTCTCAGCAGTCCTGAATAACGGGGGAGGTCCCAGTTGACTGGAGGTTAGCAAATGTGACATCCATCTACAGGAAGGGCCAGAAGGAGGATCCAGGGAACTACAGGCCTGTCAGTGTGACTTCAGTGCCAGGGAAGGTTGTGGAACAGATCGCCTTGAGTGCCACGATGCAGCACATACAGGACAACCAGGTGATCAGGCCCAACCAGCATGGGTTTACGAAAGGCACGTCCTGCTTGACTAACCCCATCTCCTTCTATGACAAGGTGACCCACTTAGTGGATGAGGGAAAGGCTGTGGATATTATCTACCTAGACTTTAGTAAAGCCTTTGACAGCATTTCTCACAGCGTTCTCCTGGAGAAACTGGGTGCTCATGGCTTGGATAGGAATACTCTTTGCTGGGTAAAAAACTGGCTGGATAGCCGGGCCCAGAGAATTGTGGTGAATGGAGTTAAATCCAGCTGGGGGCCAGTCACAGGTGGTGTACCCCAGGGCTCAGTACTGGAGCCAGTTCTGTTTAATATCCTTATCAATTATCTGGGCGAGGAGATTGAGTGCACCCTCAGTAAGTTTGCAGACAACACCAAGTTGTTATGAAGTTCAACAAGTCCAAGTGCCGGGTCCTGCACTTGGGTCACAGCAACCCCATATGATGCTATAGGCTTGGGGAAGAGTGACTGCAAAGTGCTCGGCATAAAAAGACCTGGGGGTGTTGGTCGACAGCCAGCTGAATATGAGCCAGCAGTGTGCCCAGGTGGCCAAGAAGGCCAATAGCATCCTGGCCTGTATCAGAAATAGTGTGGCCAGCAGGACTAGGGCAGTGATTGTTCCCCTGTACTCAGCACCGGTGAGGCTGCACCTCCAGTACTGTGTTCAGTTTTGGGCCCCTCACTACAGGAAAGACATGGAGGTGCTGGAGCGTGTCCAGAGAAGGGCAACCAAGTTGGTGAAGCAGAAGTCTTATGAGGAGCAGCTGAAGGAGCTGGGGCTGTTTAGCCTGGAGAAAAGGAGGCTGAGGGGAGACCTTATCGCTCTCTACAACTACCTGAAATGGGGTTGTAGTGAGGTGGGTGCTGGTTTCTTCTCCCAAGTAACAAGCGGTAGAACAAGAGGAAATGGCCTCGAGTTGCACCAGGGGAGGTTTAGATTGGGTATTAGGAAAAAAATCTTCACCAAAAGGGTTGTCAGGCATTGGAACAGGCTGCCCAGGAAAGTGGTTGAGTCACCGTCCCTGGAGGTATTTAAAAGATGTGTAGATGCGGTGCTTAGGGATGTGGTTTAGCGGTGGACTTAGCAGTGCTAGGTTAAAGGTTGGACTTAATGATCTTAAGGGTCTCTTCCAACCTAAACAATTCTATGATTCTGTGGTTTCATGTCTTAGTTTTACAGAGGTACGGGTGTGATCATGAACCCACCTGAACAGCTGTCTTCCTTCCCCTAGCCCCTGGCACAGGGATGGGGCAACTGCTCTCTCCTTTAGCTTTTTAAAGTATGTCCCTAGTCATGCCTCTCCCTCTGCCCCACTCTCCTCTTGTCTCTTTATCCCATCTCTGCTCTTCTTTCTTATAACTGACCTGCCTTTTCCTCCCACCTGGCCCCATCTTTCCTCTCCCTTTCCTCACGCTGCCTCCTCCCTTCACAGTCTCCCATCCTCACTCCCAAGTACCACTGCCAGCCCTAGCCTGTGCTGGGGCTGAAGGGTTGGGGTTGGGCTGCTGATGCTGAGCCAGGCCACATGCTGCTGTCCTAAGGCTGCCGCCATCCCACTGACGGTGCTGGTGGCACCGGCTGCTGTGCTGGGGAAACAGCAGCACTGAAATTCTGCATTGGCCACAGCTGCATTTCTCCCAAGCCCAAGGAGGAGGGCAGAAAACACCTTGATCTTGCTACCAGCCCACAGCATAACCGTGGCTGCGTATTTGTCTCTCAAAATAAATAGGAAAGGCTGTCCAAGCCCCAAGGCCCATCAGTGGTGGTCCAGGGGATCAGGGGAGGTGCTGCTGAGTTCCTGAGCACTTCACAGATTTTGGCAGTGGTAGATGAATTGTATGTCAGCCACCCCAGGGTATGGGGTGCAGCCAAAGACAGGTACCTTTCCTTTTATCCCAGGGGAGCAGAGGCACAAAGAGCGCGGGGAGGAGTTGGGGCTCCTCTCAGGCGGGACTAGGGAGTAATCTGCCCCACGCCTGCTGGCAGCATTGCCTGACAGCCAGCAGGCACCCACCCAGGGTTTTCACCCTGGCAGCTTGTGCACCCCTTTTCTGAAAGTCAGAGGCAGGTACTTGCCTCACCCCTCTCCTGGTTTGCCGGCAAGTCTTGGACGGGCTCTGCCCTGACGAACCCATCAGTCATAGTCAGCAAAAAGCAATTGGCTACATAAACAAGATGCCCTACTTTCCGAGTCATTAGTACCACTGGCTTTAGGAGTTGAGTAAGCCATTATTTTCTCCCAGAAACATCACTTTCCCTTGGTAGCTTTCCAGGGTAATGTTGCCAAAGCCTTCCTGGATGGTAGAGGTAACACCCTTTCTCTTTTATCTTCATTTTAAGTTCCCAGGCAAAGCTGTGAGCCAGGGATGGCTCCCTGGGTGTGATACACTGTCAGCAGGACCAAAGCTTGCAAAGAATCTCTTTCCTCCCCCAAAGCCTAGCTCTAATCCTCAGCAAAAAGCTGTAGTCCAATTTACAGCATCTTTTCTCATCCCTGAACAGCTGGAATATCAAGTCCTCCTGCAAAACTCACACCCTTACAAAACAATGATACATAATGAAATAACAGTGCCAGCTTACAGCAAACAAGCACCAAGAGCAGAAAAACATTTTTGCCTCGGGAGCATTTGTCCTTTTCACTGATGGAGCAGGTTTTAAGAATCCCCATTAATTTCTAAAAAATCACACATAAAAGCAGCCGCAAAAAAACATAGTGCTGTGTTAAGATGGCACTTTCTTAATGGTCTTAAAACACGGATTTATTTTTTTTTCTAATTAATGCTCCCAAACAATTCTTCAGCTTGTCTTGGCCCTAGATAAGATAGGCACAATGGGTCAACTTGATTCATTTTCTTGTTCCATGTTTGATCATTATTTGACAATTTGACTTCCTAAATCCTTTTCCTTCACTCATCACAATCCTCACCCTCTCCAGTTCTTCCCATTAATACCTTCTTGTAACAGCTCAGGGATGACCTTGGCTTTTGAAACCAAAGGCAGGGGTCTTATGATCAGGCATTTACCAATAGATGAGAAAAGAAATACTGAACGTCAGCCTTCAAATACTCCTTCTAAGAAAACATTACTGTTTCCCAGCTAAATGAGACCACAGTCACATGGGGGCCAAAACCAGCTTCCACTGCAGTATGTGGAAATTGATTTTCCCAAATATCTTCACTGGTTCTCATTCTGAGATAACTGAATTTAATTTAATTTTTGTGGATATGAGGATTTGCCCCAAGTGATTTGTAAGAGGTTGCAAGATAAATTTACGTAGTATAAAAAGGTGGGGGAAAATACCCGCATTCTAAGTCCAGTTCCTTGCATGAGGTTTCATCCCATATATCAGCCCAATCCTGCCATTAGTTTGTTACATAAATGACATTTAAGAGCGTGAGCGTTAATGGGAAAGTTACAGTCACATTAGAGCACAGTAGCTGCAGTCAACCCATTCACTTTCTCACCAAAAGAACATAAAGCATGTTTTAAACAGACATATCACTGTTTCCTTATATCACATATTTAATTAGAACAGATAAATCAAATTACTTCCTTTGCCTGTATGGCATAAACCCCCCGTATAATTACAGAAAAGCAGGCCATCCTGCAGGCCATTTTGTGGCATTATAACTGTGCT
Source organism: Astur gentilis (assembly GCF_929443795.1). Taxonomy (NCBI): domain Eukaryota; kingdom Metazoa; phylum Chordata; class Aves; order Accipitriformes; family Accipitridae; genus Astur; species Astur gentilis. Next base: position 2,240,814 of record NC_064907.1, on the reverse strand, counting down.
GATTCACCTGATCTGGAGCCAAGCTCCACTTTAATCTTCTGAGTCTCATTTTAGTTTGAGGAACAGCCAAACACACCCAGCTGGGCAGTACAGATTAGGTTTCCCACTATTCAGTAAAAAAGGGAAATAAAGATTAAGTTACTTTTCTAACATGGGGGGGGGGGGGGGGGGAATGTTCAATAGTAAACTATTGCGATCCATAAGATCCATAAGAGTTTAATGAAAAAAGAAAAGAGGGGAAAGAAGATGGCTAGGCAATTTCTTTTATGCATTTTGTTAGTTAACAAGCAAGGAAATTTTCTTTGGGTCAGGGAATGCTGTTGCTCTAGTTTCCACAGAGTGTCCCTATGATGATGATTCTAACAATAACTTTAAGCTGTGACTGCAAACAGTGTCCTGACCAGTACTGACCAGTGGACTTGACTCTGGTTTCAAATGTTCATCACAAATCCAGACACAAGACACACAGAGACTGGGTGGCGGTGTAGAAGGCTTTGTGGTACAACATGAGCTGTGGATTCTTGGTCAACGTCGGAGACCATCTGTTTGCATCCATGCCTGAGCAATGGTCTGTCCCTGGCAGAAACAGCCAGCTTTGGTATGGGGAATCCGAGCGTTGGAGACTTTCTCACCTCCTGCCATTTCAGCAGCTAATTGTGCCCAGTGCTAAATTTGGCTGACTTCAACTTTGAGAAACTAAATCGTGTTCTGCCTTTACCTGTGAGATTAAAGAGTTTCAAGTATCCTCCCCTCCCCTTCACACACACACTCAGACTCTGATGGAATTACCTCTTCACTTTCTCTGCAATTACTTAAATGGACTGTACCTGTCAGCCTCCTGTTCCCCAAACCACTGCTTTCTCCAGAGCTCTTCACAGCTGGCCCCAGCCCGTGGGAGACACTGATGGCAGTTGGAGCTGCTGCAGCTCTGCCCTCCTGTCCCATCCCACACTCCTGGCACTGGGGTGCTCAGCACCCTGTAGCCCCCACGGGTACCTCCTTGGGCACAGGCACCCCTGACATGGACACCTGTCGATACAAGCCTCCTGAGCACCCACAGAAGTGATATGGACCCCTTGGTCCAGGCTTTCCCACTACCTAGTTGCTCCTATCACACCAAGAGAGCCACAACACGCTTTTTCCCCTGAGGCCTCCCTTAGCTGTTAATTCCAATTGCCATCTGCAATTGTGTCTTCAGTCAGCCAGCAGTTTGTGTTTCTTCCATATCACTGGTGAATTCCAGCCATGAAACCCATGAAACACATCTTACCAAAATCCCCTGTGGGCTGGTAGTTTCCCACTAACACTTTGCGATCCCTTCAGTGGTTAATTCAGTTAATTCAGCAGATGACTTCTTGACTACTGTCTTCTAGGTGCTGACTGCAACAGAAACAGAGTCAATCCCCCAGGGCCTAAGTCCACCTCCATTTCTTAAAAGCAGGCTTCCTTTACCCCAAACCATTTTTTTTCCTTTTAATTGGAAATTGAATCTTGGAATCCCGTCTTTAATTTGAAATCTTCAGCACAAGACAGTGTGCATGTGAGTGCCAGGGGGTTGGCAGGTTCCCGCTGTACTTGGGTGGACCAGCCTCATGGACGTCCTTGCTGTGTGTCCTACAAAGAAGTCTGGGTTGGCCTGGGGGTGATCAGCCCCCATGGGGCAGGGTAGGTAGGCAGGAGTGCCTTAGAGGGAAGCCACATCAGCCTTTGTACACAGTCTTTTTATCTGTTTTCTGTAACTCATATCCAGAAACTATCCTGAGTCTTCAAAGGATCAGTCCTATGGTTTTGCTTCTTATTTTAGTAAAGTTCACAGAAAAATAATTTTTTTTCCTGGTCAGGCACAAGTCTCAACCCTAGCAGAAAGGCAAACAGACCTTCCATGAAATTCAGAAGGAAATCCTGGTTGAACAAAACCAATCAATCAATCAGAACTATCAAGGAGAGTAATCAACAAGAAAGTGTTTGTATTTATGGATGACAATACCTTTCCCTGCCTAAAGGAAGGGACAGATTAGAAATCGCTGGAGTTCACTAAATCTTCTTCTTATCCTGTATATTCAGTGGTAAACACTGAAGAATTGCAGTCTTGATTTATGCCAGGGGACTGGTTAGCTCCCAGTCTCACTCATAGGACCAAGGTGAGCACTGACTTTCTAGTCAATGTAGTCACTTCTATCTGCTAGCATTTTAAAGGTCCAGTGAAGAAAGTGAAATACAGCTCCCCTGAGAGATGGAGCTGAACATCACGCACCATATCCTGCAATTTCAGAATTGGCAAGTGGTGAAGGCTCCCTTTGCTTCTGCTAAAGACTGGCTAACCCCACAATTATACTATAGCATAGGCATGGAGGATGCAGTGTACAAAGAACGAATACATAGCAAACATGGGATTATTTGGTGATAGTGCCATAACCGGCAGACAAAGGAAGGTAACAAGAAGCCATAACCAAACCAGAAGCTCTCCGCAGCGCAAAGATAGATGCCTCTCAGTCCTGGGAGCAAGTGGACAGTGAATAGTGAATGAATAATCATTTTATTATGTAAACCCCACATTTCTGCAAGTTTCACACCTGAAGACCTGTAATCAATATCCTCATTTCCTCACAACTCCAATCACCAAAGACAAGAATAACTTTCTCCTCTGCCCATGACCTTAGTTTGAGATATAAAGTTGCAACCATTTCAGTGTTCCTAAACCTATAATGAATCAAAAGCAAACATCACAGACAGGAATACATCCTGTAATGCCTGGTTGTTGAAGAGATAAAGAAACCACTCTCTTTTCCAGTATCCCATGCATGTCGGAACTTAGTAATAATATGTTTTGATCTACCAGCCTGCTATGTTGACATACTGAAACAAAAAGTGCTTCCACTCAGCCAAAACCACATATCTTGGCAGTCTACATCCTGAAAGACAACAAAGACGTAGTCTAAAAACTTGGCAACTGTCCTGGCACGCTACATCTTGGGCTTAGGAAGTCAGTCACGCTATGCTGGCTCTGGTTTTACCATAATGCAATAACACAATGGGAAATTCTGGAGTTTTGGTCTTCAACACATTGTCTTTGCTGGTCTTCAGAAGCTGCTTCAGAAGCCAGGTAACTCCCTTAGCTAGGAAGTCATGCTCCTTCCTGTAATCCACTCCTGGTGAATGAAAGGTGTTAAATGGAGAAAAATACTTGGTGCTTGCTGTAACTCCCTTTCTCTTATTTGCCTATTCACTATGGTAGGTGTTTTCTAAGACCTGAATAATTGCACCATGAATATAACACTTGCACACCTCTTTTTAAACATTAACCAACAAATTAAGATATCAGATTCAGCCAGGGGTCCTGGAGGCAGGTTAACAGAGGTCTCTACCGTTGGTGAAAAGACACTGCACTGCACTAGCAGGTTTCTAGTGGGATACTAGGCTGGAAGAGAGTAAAGGAGAGAAAATAGGGAAAACGTCAGGGTTTTAGGAGGTGCCTGGGCAATTTCCAAACAGGAGGCAGTCATCAAATACTATTTCTTATGGGTGGACTGTGATACCCAAATTAAAAAGTCATTGTACTAATTGCAGAGAAGGGAAACTAGTCACCCCTCGGGTTAGCTTTACTAATTCTAACACTATGCCAAAAGCACCAGAGCTATGTTAATCTGTGCCACTTCAGGATCTGGCCTTATTCTGCAGAGCGATGGCTGTGAAAACTTCACAAACAGCTTTTGAGGGCTTGAGAAAATATAAAGAATCTACTGTAAAACTCTTATAACACAATGAATCTCACCTCTTTGGGCTAAAGCCAGTGCATAAACAGAGTACTGTGCCAAAGAAATGGTGTTGGTTAATACTAGTAGATGCAAAAATTGGTTGTTTCGCTGGACATCTGAAAAAAAAAAAAAAAAAAAAAGGAATTTCAAGGCAGATCAGGGCACCATCAGAAACGTAAGCCTGACATCTGCACTGGGCAAAACAGCAGAAATGTTCTGAAGAGCACAGCCAGTATGCATGTGGATAAATACAGTATATGGATTAAAAGCTGTAGGGTTTCTGCAAAGTGAAGTTGTATGTCAAAAATCTACTAGTTATCTGAAGGCAACAAACATGCAAACCAACCAGATATTGTCTAACTGGGTTTCTAAAAGGCATTTGAAGCAGGTAATTCACAAAAGGCTCTTAAATAAATTAAACTGATCTAGAAAATGAGAGACTTCTCAGATGGAAAAAAGCTGTTAAAAGTTAAGGAATAACAGTGGGAATAATGTGGTGGTTGTAAAGATACTTGTCTTCTCTTCTCACAGTCTTTTCTCCCACACTCAAAATATACCCAAACCTTCCACTCCTCACTTGAAAATTGGGATCAGTCAGCCACAAATTATTCATTTATTTTTCCCTTTGAAAAACAAGATCTTGTTCATAACTTGAGGAGATAGTACTGTAGATATTTTCCCTTTTCAGTGAGACTTCAGAGGAAAATACTGGCACCACTGAAGACGTAGACAGGGAGAGTGCCCATTCTGTTGGCAGAAGATCAAACGTTGTGCCTGTCTTCAGCAAGGACTTGGTAAACAGTAAACCAGAGATCCTACCTTCAATACCAGCAAGAGTTGTTGAACAAGCGACTATACAATCAGTTTGCAAATACTTAGAAGACATTAACAAGACTAAAAATTATCACCATGGGTATCTGAAGAACAGAGTCTCTGGCTTGGTGGATAACTTGGAAGCCTTAGATACAGATACTTCTAGACTTCAGGAGGATTTTTAGTAGCATCACATGATATTCACAAAAGCAAGTTAATCGACATTGGTATAAACACAATGCGCCCAGCTGGTTGAAAAGACACTTTGAAGGAGCACTTCTCAGGAGTTTGGTGTCTACCTTTATGTATGCTCCTGCAAGGGCCTTTCCTGAGCAGAGTTGCAATCAATATTCCAGTGAACAGCTTAGAAGACAGAGGAGAGTGGACTGAAAGGTAACACACTATACTGGAAGGTTTTTAAAGCATTTTGGAGAATTGGACTTGAATTCAAATGGAATGTGAGGAATCAGAAAGAGCAAAACCCAAACAAGGATGACATTTAGTAATGTCAGTGCACAGTGCAATACTTGGGAAAGAAATATCAAATGCACAAGTGCTTAGTCAAAAAGGGATACTGGGGCTGAGGCTGATTCTAAGCTGAATATGAAGTAATAATTTAATACTGTTAATTCATCTCAGCTATACTAATGGCAGTATCATACATATCTCACAGGAGATGATGACAGCTTGCTTCTCTTTGCTGGAAAAGACCTCAAATGCCACATTGTGTTTGGTTATAAAAGACATGGAGAAACTGGAGAGAGAGTCTGGATTTCAAGACACTGAAGTATTGACTATGAGAGAAGATTGCTCTCGCTTACACTAGACACAGGCAGGTTTTGGGAGGACAATTGGATAGTAATCTTCCAATGGATTGCTCTAAAGGTCATTTGAGAGAGGATTGTGATAAATTTCTCTCCACAGCCACTCAGAGAAAATAAGAAGAAATTAACTTTATTTGCAGCAAAGAAGATTTAATTTGGATGTTGGGAAGAAACCCAACTTTTTTGATTGGAGTCCTGAACTAGTGGAATAGACTCATTAGGGATGTTGGAAGTTTTCAGAAACCCACTGGACAAACCCTTTTAGGGAATGCCTAAATGCACGTCATCCTCTCCCAGTGAAAGGACTTGACATAGATCTTGCCTAAGGACTCTTCCAAACACCGTCTTCTGAGTCTGCAATTTCATTTTTAAGTAGTGGATCTTTGCTTCTGAAGTTTTATATAAATGTTCACTACTTTTTATTCACACTGAGACTGAGTCAACTTTATACAAGGTAATAGCTGGCCTGTATGTTGCATGCTGTACTGATTTGTATGAGACTGTTATTATATTTGCTGTTTTCAGCTCAGCCAAATAACATAAAGACCTTATATGCTTTACCAATAATTTTTCTACCATCCATCAGTAAATGAGGAAAAAAGTATGAAAGGTGATGATTCCACAGTATCTGCTGTCCGTGCTGTGATACTGCCTATGGCTATAACTGACAATCCACCAAATGAGTACAGCCCATGTGAATCATTGTTACAAGGCGTTCAGTACGTTTACAGTTCCATGCACCCCTATAAAATCACATCTTTGTTGCCAAGAAAATGTCTCTAAGCTTTAAAGATTTTTTTTTTCATCTACTGAGGGGAAACGATAGTCTGAAAAATTAATTCATACATGTGAAGTTCTGCTCAATAATTTGTGACAAATGGTAAGAAACCTCTTGATACACTGTGTGGCATCTGTACAGAACACAATATGTTGCATACAAATAGGAAACAGATGTCTTCTAAGTGAAAGGATAAATTCTAATCTCAGTCATTACATGCGGACTTTTTCTCTTCCCCCACAGAAGTCTGTTCTTTAGGTTTTCATTTTCATTTTTAAACAACACTTTTTTTTATTACTGATCACTACAGAATATTATGTGAAAGTCAGGGTTGTTCTTTCCCCCCCCCCCAAAGTAAATGTGACGTTCTTGTTGAGTGAAAATATAACCTTACTGTATAAAAAAACCTTCTTAAGATAGCACATTCACCTACCCTAACGACCATCCCTACACAGGCTGTGTGTCAGCTACTACCATCAATATTTATTCATCCAACACAGACTTTCTGTTTTTCTTCACAGGCCAGGCTTTTGGGAACAGACACAGAGGTAGTATCTGTAGTATCTCTGCTTGTCCTGTGTTAGGTCTTGTGACAAGTGCAACATCAGCTCATTCACAGGCAGGGCCCCTAAACATTGGCCACCATTACGAGGTGGCATCCAGAGAATACAGTGCTGCCCTTACATGGAGCATATAGTAATGGAAAGAAGAAAAAAAATTGGAAGATTAAAAGAAAACATTTTGAAGTATCCACCGGACACAATTGATATGAGTGCCAGAATAAGAGGATGCTGAAACCAAAGGAGGGCATAAAAATAGGGTAGTAATAATAATAATAAAAGTACCAGTAATCTATGGTGAGTTCATTTCTTTCATTGCTTGCCTGATTGTCCTAGGGCAGGAATCTGTCAACACAGACTAGTATTAATAACGTCAGTCAGGCATGGCCCAATACCTCTTTGTCTTGTTTAATGTGCTATAGGAGACAGGGACAGTTGGAATCCCTTGCAATTTTCAGCTGAGTGCTAAGGAAACCTAGCTTATTTTCATCCAGATATGTTCAGATGTTAAATTTATGAGTTTAGGTGGAACACATCTGAAACTCAATGGTTTTTCATGGTATAAAGCTTTCTGTCTTCTTTTGGCTAGACTTGCTATTTGAAGATTTTGTGTTAATCCCAGCCTGTAAGCCAGAGCAACATTGCTGGGTGTGAACCTGGAGGAACCGTCGAAGCAGAAAATGTGTTTCATTAAAACCCAAACCATCACATTTTGAGCAGCTTTGCTTTATTTCAACAATTTTTGGCTTAAGAGATTAGGTAGGTGACTAAAAACCTGCTGGTCTCATGCCCCCTCATCTGCAGCCACTTTCCAAAGAAGAGGAATTACGTTTGAATTCCAATTTTGTCTTGTACCCATCAACACACAGGCATCAGCCAATTAAGCAGTTGTGCAAATAGACTCTTGCCCGTTAAAAGTCTACAGAGATGTGCCACTCATGCCAGGTCCTGAATTAACCCAGTGATAAAATGTTGTCTTCACAGATTAGTTTTGTGCCTTTTTTTCTTCACTTGAAAATGTCTGAAATAATTGTAATGTGTTAGGACATTCTGCCTCTGCATAGAACATATTTTAAGAAATGCACAGTGTGGGAATCTGCTATGCATCCTACAGACACAGAGGAAGCACTCAAAAAGGGGAGAAGATGAGCACAGATAGCTTTGATCTGTCCTTATACCTTCTGGATGCAGTGTTGCTCCAGCAGTCCAAATAAATCCTCACAGGCACTGCAAGGTGCCCTAAATCACCCCTCTTGCAAAGAGCAGCATTTCTGGTCAGGAGTGCCACCACGTGATTTTACTGCCTTCCAAAGCCAGTCCCACTTCTGGCATCGTTTCCATGGCCAGGTTTGGGAGAGCTCATTAGATCACCCCTCCTTGTCATCTTAATTCCTGACCTGCAGTGTCGTCCCTCTTCATTTTCAAAGCTATTAGATCCCTTTTATAAATCCCTGTCCCCTCAACCAAAGCACAAACCCATACATTCTTTAGTTTCTGGTTAATACCACTGTGAAGGTGAGTATTTTGGTCCACTACACATAAATGTATTGCAAAATGATATTCATATCTTATCAGATGATTGGAGTAAAATGGGTGTTGTCTTTCTGGACAGCCAACAATGGCAGAAATGTATCCACATGATAATCTGATTTATGTTTCTCATAGTGGACAAAGTATTCAACTATGTGCTTACTTCTATTTAAACTTATATACTTCATGAAAGATACTAGAAAACAGTTTTATTTAACATCTGTACTAATAACCTGTGAGAACTGAGAAGCAGTACAATGGGACCGGAGATAAGAAATGGGAAGAAAGTAAATCAATAGGATTACTCTCTTACTCAAATTTAAATATTTGCATTTGTGGGATTAATGCCTAATTGACATGACTAAGAAAAATGTTGGCATTCTGTTGGGGGAATACCATTCATATACATGGTTTACATAATGAAGAAGTCTGGGAATACGTGATGCTGGAAGAAGTGTGAAAGATGGGGACTGGTATAGAGGTCCAAGCTGAATATGAAATTGCAGTCAAGCTGCCACAGTGCAGGGACCTTGTAGCAGAGCAGATGATGGATATTCCTACATTTTGGTGAACTAATGGTGGGGGCTGTAGCCTGGGCAGAAAGGCAGCAATGCCTCATTTCTGCAGTGATTGCAAGTTTATAGTCCTACTTAGTCTGTTTAAATGTGGTAGGTTCCTGATTATACTACATTATTATGCTTCAGCGAGGTGGTTGTCAACTCTGATCCTCTAATGGCAACTTTTCTTAACCTGGAAATACCTTACACAAGATGACCAGCTTCAGCTGCTCCCTTTTAGCTAGAAAAGCCTCACAGAAGCCTGATGCTGCAGCTACAGACTTGTCCTTGTGACTTGTCATACAAGGACAGCTTTGCAAACACACGTATTCAAATACTCATATACTAATGATGATTTTTGTCCTCTAAACTTGATTTCCAGGGGCAAGTCTTTAAGCCGTTGGTTGGGGCTGGATGGATGGGAGAGGATCACCACAGGGCGTCTTGTTTGCAGTGCAGATCAGAGGTGGGGAGAAAGGGCACCACTCCCCTCGTCCCTGCACTGCAACTGCACTTGTTCTTTGCAATACTGAAAAGCTTTTTACAACAAATGGTGCCAGTTATACAGTAAGAAATCCGGGCCTTGGATGGATGTAGAAATACATAAATAAGCAAAGAAATGAGAAGGAGTAAAAGAAAAAGCAAAAGGGACTTCAGTGGCTGTAGTTGTTTTCCTTGGATCTTCTTTGGACTGTTTGCTTTCTCTCTCTGAAATTATTTGGGTGAACTGATGACTCCATGGTGTTTATTACTTTAATTATCAATGAACCATGCAGATGAAATTTACTGAATAATAAAGCTATAGACAGATGTACTCTGCAGATCGTCATGCACAACTGTATATTTGGGAAAAGAGCAAGATCTCACTTACCACATTTAATTGGGCACAGACCAGAAGGACTCGGGAATTTATAGCTAATTTTTTCATCTATTAAAAAAAAAAGATGTTTCTGATTTAGAATTTATTGGCTTCATTAAATTTAAATAATTTCAGCAGGAGCACCTTGGAGTCATCATTGCTTCCAGACCTTGACTTACTTGGGGGATGTCTGGAGGAGGGAAGAGTGGAAGTCAGGAGGAGCAGAGAACAGAACACACTGCAAAAATTAAAAGACATAGGGAACTGAGTGCATTGGATAAAAAACACCGATTCATGTTTTCCTGCAGCCAGTGGCCAGTGTGGGAAGCATATTAGAAGCACGGGAAATCGGGATTGCCCATCAGCACCAAATGGGTCATAAAAGGCAAGTGAAACTGCCAAAGGCCCTAGAGACACAGGCAACTGCTGTTGAGCTCCCAGTTATAGGAGAGGCTGCTCGATTTGGCCACCTCTTTGCTGTACCCAGTTTTTACAAAGTATAAAGACTCCTGCGAGGAGCAAACTTTGAACTAGTTACTAGCAGAATTCATTTATCTTCTCCCAGATATCAGCTCTGCTCGTGTAAGAGGAAAACAGAGCAGTAACAACACACAGCCATGAGTAGCGATCCCAGGGTGAAAACTGCAGAGCTGCAATGCCTTTTTCGGGGGGGGGTGGGGGGGAGCATGCAGAGGGAGAAGGGAGGAGTGTGGATGTCACATGGGAAGGTCTGTGCCAAGTGACCCTACACCTCCAGTTTCTTTATTTTAATTTTTTTTTTTTTAATCCCAGTAAAAAAATCCTCAGGTGCTAGAATTTTCTAGACAGAAATTATCTTTGTGCTGTGCTTAGAGTACAACACCAATTACAGGCTCATTTGAATGCCCATGTGAAGTCTTCCCTTTGGCTTCATTGCTCTTTGGTTATTCTCTGTATTCTCATCCCATTGTCAGCTTCTTGCTGATAAAGATGTGATAGAAATAATTACTGATACCTTTGGTGTGGTAAAATCAAAAAAAGTAAATACCTAAGAAAGCAATGCTCCTGACAGCAGGTAGCCTTTTCTGAAATGATATATTCTATGATTTTGAAGCAATACTAACAAGTGAATGTCCTAGCTAACAAGACTGTCTTCACCAGCCAAAAGCATCATATCATTAATGGAGTTACACAGTGTGAATAACCTTAAACCCAAAGAACTAAACCCCTTCCTTCATCCAATACCCTACCTGACGCCAAACACAGAATTGGGTTCCTTTCCCCTTGGCAGAGGACTGGCAAAAGTACCGCATTTTTCACAGCCACCTTTAATCCCAACAAGCAGAGCTCAGGAAATACTGCAGGGGATTGCTTCTCAGTTCACTTAGGTATTGGCCTTTCCGCCAGCCATGGTTCGTCAGGTCTTGCTGGGGACCCTCAGCCGCAGAGCTGCCTTGGCATCATTATGCACCAAAAAGCAACAAAGGGAGCTCAGCTGGCTTCAAAGGATGTGGGACCCGTGGGGGGGAGCTGACAAAGAGCAAGGAAAAGTCAGGCTTCAGTAACTTTTAATGACAGCTCTTGTTAGGGTTAAAAAAACAACTCAGCCATCGTGCTGTGATTCAATCTGAAAGGGAGCCCATCACCCTTGCTGCTAGAGGTCGCAGCACTGTGAAGGAGGTTGTTATCCTCAAAACTAATCACTCAGCGCTACGGCAACAGGCATGCAATGCCAAGCTGAGATGAAAACTCACTGCTGCCTGCCAGATTGGAGACTGATTACTGTCACTTCTGCCATCTCATCCTCCTTGCAGGATCCTGCCTTGCCTATCAAATTACATTTTTGTTCCAAGTGGGAAAAAGCAAGTTTCAGCAAAGTCCATCTTTGTCCCTTTCCCAGGCCCCCTAATAAGCCCCTGGAGTAATACACTCACTGGTGCAGACAGACACTTCAAATAGCACTAGCTGGAAAAAGTCACAAATAAATTATCATCCTTTATTTGTCCCATTTCTTAGTATTTCTTTGGCTAGCAGAAAAGAAAGTTTAACATTTTAGAAAGCTCTTATCCTCCTTTCCTGCTTTTGCTGGAAATAAGAAATATGGAAGCAAAAATCAGCAGTCAGGATTGGAACCAACGGACAAGGCTTCCCAAGCCTTTGAAACTCTCCAGAAATGCCATATACTTGACCTTTTTTCTCATCAGTCCCACTCACATGAGTCCCTGGATATCCTTCTGGCTTTAAGAGCATTGTGTCTGCCAATATCATGGATGAAATCCGTCTCAGTCTTAGTACATTGGCCACATCTTCTGTGATCCTTTACTGAGGATAATCTCTCCTCATCATGCACCTCTCAGTAACTTCCCTGTGTCAAGAATGGACTATGTTCTTGTTAGATGAGTGAGGCAAAGTGAAAATCCAGCTGTTGATGCTTCTTTTCTTCTGAGCAGCATTTATTTATTTACTACGATTTATGCTACAATAGCTCCTGAAAGCCCAGTGGAGATATGGGCCCTGCGATGATATGGGCTATACACACGAGATACAGCTACACACCCTGAAAGCTTGCAGTCTAAAATAAGAAGACAAACAATTCAGATGTTATTGCAGACAAAGCAACTCACACATCATGAAATTAAGCAGTCCCAGTGGGAGAAACATTTGGTTGGATCTGTGCATAAGATTGGCAGCAATTCATCCCCTGAGAATATCAGTATAAAATGTGAGCTTAGAACAACATCATTTACCATATATTTAATACTTTAAATGGCATATACTTCATCTGTGCCTCATTTAACATCAGAATAGCCCATCTATTTCGATGGTCAGATATCTTCTCTACTGGCTGGATTTCTGCTGTAATACTGGTAATGTTCACAATGAGTTTTATCATCAATTCCTTCTGAATTCCTGTTTCTCAGGCACTTTCATTCTCTAAAACAGCTCTTTGTATCAGTTATCTTGAACTTACAATAGCTTCACATCAAGAATTCAGAGGTACTACATGACTGTTATTTTAACATCATTTGTGTATTCAGTTGCACAGAATTATGAAATGTAAGTATGAGAAGGCGTTTAGAGAATTTATGTATAGACATTTCACAGTCATTAGCAACCTCAGCAAAGCCCTCTTGGACGAGCACAGGAAAGCAGAGAGAAATGCTCCTATTTTTCTAGCACTCTGGAGTGTTTTTCCCATTTGTTGATTCTAGAATTTTTTTCAAGTGAAACCTAGTTCCAGGAGCATGGGAAATTGCCCTAGATTTACATCCATACACTGCAGAGGAAAAAAACCCTGATCCAGCACAATAAATCATTTTCCATTTCATTTCAATATGCAATCGCATGACAGCACGCTGGGGAAAATGGAAATGTAATGGTATCGCAGCTGCACATGGGCACACCAGCAGGAGAACAAACCCAAGATAATACTGAGTTCAGAAGTTCAGATCCAGCACAGGGTTATAAAAGCTGAGTTACAACCTTTGCTGGACTCAAATCCTTAGAGCAACCCCCCCCCCCCCCCCCCCCCCACACACACACAGTGTCTTGTGTCCTACAGCAGAATAACTGGGCTGCTTAGAAATGACAAGCTTCAAGCGTGAATATTTCTGCCCTTTCCTTGCTATTTTCAGTAACTTCTCAGAAGAATCATGAACTTACTTTTTCCCTTCTAATTATGGGAGTTGCAAAAGACACAGCACACCAAATTTTCAATAATTTTCAGTCCTATTTTTTAGCATAATGGAAATGTCAGGGCAATAGCATGATGCATTCACACATAATAGTAGCTTTGTTTGCAGGAATAAAAAATTCCACAAAATGAACATACTTCTCAGTGTACGTAGGGTAAAAACCTATTGGATTTTAATGCCTCAGGATGTGAAAAATCAACATTTAACCCAAGGTGCTCATCACATTTGGATGGAAGCACCACGCCTAACCCAAAATGGCTGCTGGGCTGGCTGGGAGAGAAGAGCTGTGGAAAACATGCAGGGCTGAGTAACTCCTGCAAACTTATGCACATTTGCTGGTCAGCAAACCGACCGTCTCAAAACCACCACCTCAGCCAGGGTAAGGTTTCATACTACTAAGTGTATTTGTAGGAAATGGAGCTCCCTGGCGTCCAATGCCCACCCTCTCCTCCACACACACAACAGTTCAGAGCAAGCGGAGCCATGATGGGAATCTTCCCTGATTTTTGTTTTAATCACCGTTCCTGGGTTTCTTTGCTGTTTTAAACCAGAACAGAGTCTGTAGCAGGAAGAAGGTGTGGGGAGAGGACAAGGGTACCCTATACATCTCCTGGGAGGGCTCCTGCCTGCCACAGGCAGGAAACCATGGAGATTTTTGTGGGACTTCAGCAAAGCAACAGACCCGAAGGGAAAGGCAAAAGGAGCCAATGAAGGGATTTAGCAAAATGGTTGTTTTGTTGCTGTGGCTTGCTGCTGGGCTCCTATCTGATGGTGATGCAAGGGAACTGCCAGAAGGTCAGAGGACATGTGCTGAAGGGGTTTATTGGCTTATGTGGCCCTGGAAAGATCTAGTTGGTGCTGTATGCAGCAGGTCTCTAATTTGGTTTTGTTTGCTGTTTTCCTAAAGAGGGTACCCTTTTGCATCTGAGAACATAAAATTCAGCTCTTAAATCTGAATGTAAACCCTTAAATAAATGTTGCCAAACATTTTAGTGGGATTTGGCAGCACCTGGACTAATACTGAATTCCACATTGCAGGCAGCATTTCACTGCAATGTATTTTCAGAACAATGGATTTCATAGCAACCACGAACTCCATCACAACCCAGGGGAATGAGCTGAATCCAATATCCACTGGACCTCTGTCTCACAGGAGATACCCATCACAATCTGGCCAAAAGCACTGCAACTGTTACATCTCATTGTGATTTAGCAAAAGTGATAAAACAAAAGAGTACCTGAAATAAAGTCACTGAAATCTGCTTCCTTCAACAGACCTTCCACAGTCTTTTTCTTCCCAAATTTACCTTTCTTTTCTCATATTTAGGAATCACTAGAACTATAGCTCCCCTCTTTTAACCTACAGCCATTTCCCACTCTTTCAGTTGACCCACCATGATCTCATGCCATTCCAGCATCGTTTTACTACAAGTGAAATCCATGTACCGATTTGCACTGTGTATTCCCCTCTCACCCTCACCTAGATTTTCCTAAAACACTTCTATACTTACACAGTCATCTACAACAACCTAAGAAAAGCAGTTGGAAAACCTGTTTGTTTCCAGTAGAGAAGGAAATAGCTTTTGCTACTCTTTCAGTTTTATTGGCTGCTACAGTGATAGGGTCACCATAGGAGCTTGGGTAGATACGTTCTGCTGCAGGCTTATTGCATTGCCCATGATTTCCACTCAGAGGACCCTGGAACAAACAAAAATCATAATCCTGTCCCCCCCATCTGTCTCAAACAATATCTGAGAGTAGAAAAGAACACTCATTTGTCTTTTTAAAAATGATATTTTAATTACTCATGTCATGCCTCAGCAAAATGGCTAGCCTTTTGTTAAAATGGGGCTTAATTGCATTATGGAGCCTTCATGGGACCCTCGCACATAAAGCGCTTTTCTTCAGACTTTCAAGACCTAAATTTGCAGTTGGCTCCTGACCAGCGCACTCGAGCAGATAGGCACGTAGGTAGTGGGCAGACCCTGTGTTGATGAAGTAATCATAGTTGACTGCCTCGCCTGTGCTATTCCACAAATATGCCTGCAAACAAAAATTGGACATGCATGTTGGTTTTCATTTTTAATTCATTTAAAAAAAAATAAATGCCCTTGGTATGTCAGAAAGCATGGAGACACCTTCACGGACTGTTGGCTACGCTTCGGCAAAGCTTTACAACAGTCTGTTAGACAAAAAAGAGACTGATGCAGATACCTTAATAAGCATCCCATCTGTGAGGTCATCGGGATATTTCAAACAACTTTCAGCTCTCATTAGTTTAGCAGTTTCCACAAGCATGTCCTTATCTTTTGTAACTTTTGCAGCCAAACTTCCTGGGAAAGCCTCTGAGCTGGGTGACATTCTTACCCATGGGTCAGTCTGCAGTAATGAGCCACCAATTTATGTGTCCTTTGCACTCTCGGGCAGTATATGTTTATATTAACCTTTCACGTTGTGATTTTTTTCCTTTATCCGTGTAATTCTCTGGCTTCTACCATGCAAATCTCATTATTCCTAATAGGCTGCAATTAGGATCTCCAAGCTGTTGATCACAGTCATTTGGAACAGTGAAGGGCATTTTCCAAGAATAAGTGCTTTTTCTGCTATATTAATGATGGAATGTGTAACAGAGACTATGCCTGAAAAGTAATAGTGAATAACGGAGCTGCAGGCTAATGGGAATCCTTATCAACTCTCTGGTTTTGTACCTTCAATTAACACAGAAGGTATAGCATAGTCTATTGCTTCACATAAAACACGCTATGCACAACGTTGCACGGAAATGAGATTTACGATTTTTCAAGTCTGCTAGGCCTGAATGAGTAAATGGGTATTTATTACAATTTCTTACAGTTTTATGCACTTGAAAGAGATAAAGCAGGTTCATCAGCAGTTGCCCACATGCGAGGTCTTTATTGCACTAATGAGTACCCCTCTAAAGAGGATGTTGTAACGCTATTTTCTTTTCTAAGAACTCCCATGTCTGTATTCAGAATTTGTTGGACAGAAACATGCTGCTTCTTAAGGTGCAAGAGGGTAATATCCACAGTCCTTATTCAGATCTTTCTTTGGCTTCTGCTGTTTTCTCAATTTTGCGTGAAGGACATGGGTGGAAAAACTGGTGAAGCACTGGTAGCAGATGGATGCAGTATGAAGAAGTAAGAAGAAATGCCAATGAATATGTATTTGCAGGGCCTTAAACGATAAAAACAAAACTTTTGAATTGGATGCAAAAAGCAAGGACAGCCCCAGGAGTGAGCCAAAAGTGTGTGTGTATGTGTGTGGTTGGAGGGGTGTCTCCCCAAATCAGGACAAAGGGACAAATATGATTTGGGGAAGAAGGTGAAAAATGGAAGCTAAGCAGAAGACATTGCAGTATATCAGGAGTGGAGGAGTCAACAGCTGGACTAAAGTTTTGGTGGGAAGGCTGAAGTAGCAGTATAATAGAGAAGATATTACCAAAAAAAGGCCTGGATGGAGCAGTGCAAATGGGGCTCAAAGAATACCGTGATCTGAAAAGCCCGAGGATGGGCAAGGCAATGGTGAAGGTTAGGAAGGACACAGTAGGATGGGAGAGACTGATTTCACACTTGGAGGTACAAAGCTATATTCTTCATTTGGCTCTGCTGTAAATTGAACATAAGGTTTATCCCCTCTGTTATTAACCTGCCTTTTCCAGCACTGTGTGTCAGCTCACTTGATGTGTACATCAGTCTTTTCAAAGCAAATAGAAAATTATTATGAGGCCCCAAATGACCTGAGTAAGGAGAGGAAAACTCTCCAGTCCAGACTTTCTCAGCTACCCACTGCCTGCACGAGCATCTCTGCCTTCCAATAGATTCCCACCAAAATTAATAATACCTGAAAAAAGTCTGTTAGGAAGCACCACTCAGACCATATTCGCATCACCAGGAAGAGCCTTGAGTTTGGATGTAACTAGTTCTGTGGGTTTGATAACCATTCCTCTTATTTCTTTCTTGATGTTTACCTAACATACTAATTTTATTCTGCATTCCCGATTTACAGTTTAGACACCAGCAATGGCTTTTCTGTCGGTACTTTCCATAGCCACCCTTTCACATAGAGGTTTCTTTGGAACCGCATAAACAATCCACTCTCCCAGGCAGGCTGGCTTCTAGGGTTCTCCCTTTACTCTTTTTGTACTCCCTTACAAATCTTATAAAATACAATCTTTAAACACAACAATCATCACATGCTTCATGATACTTACCTGTATTTTCCTGTTAGTTTTCATCTTTACAACTTGTGCATTTGGATGGAGTCAGTATGAATTTCCTTTTACTGTTCCATAAAATAGGAGTAGCTTATGCACATTTGAAAAGGGAATTTCAACAAGAGTAAAATCCCTTTCCTGTCTCAGAGAGAAATGTTACTGTGGGTTAAATGCTGTGTTTTCCTGATGCTAACTTGATGCAATTCAGAACAGACAAGTGAAATGCACTGTTGGACCAAAAAAAAAGTGACGTAGGGAAGTTAAACAGCCAGTCCTGGGCAATGAGAACTAAATGAAAATATCAGCCAATGCTTTTTAAAGGACTTTTGCAGAGATATATCAAAACAATATTTACATCCAAAAAAGGCTGTATTTACATTTGAGATCAAAGATTTGTGTATGTTTTATGATTCTGAAGTACCACACACAAACCATTCATGAAATACAAAGCTTTTGCTGTGGATGTCCTCCAAAGATGTTACTTTCCTATACTTTGTGATATAGGATATTAACTTTTGGAACTGACAGAAGCACAGACATCTAGGAGGAGAGCAAATTTAACCCAGATGTTCTAATCAGGTCTTGGTCTCCTATCTTCAAAAGGCTTCATAGGAAGCCCCTTCATAGGACTTGCAGTAAAAGCAGGGGGTAATGTTTTAGGCAGCTAAGATAGCAGTATGTCTTTTGTTTATTTGAACTGACACCTCTCAGACTGATGATTCACAGCATCATGGTAACTGTTCTGCAGAACCAGGTTAAACAATACAATTTAGTGTTTTCAGTGACAATTTAATGGCAGGTTGTCAATAATCAGTCAACTCATCCCAATTATTTGGGAAGCAAATCTGTAAGACGTCCTTTCTCTCTGTTTCCTGGAAGCTCCCGGAGATGCAATAAAGGCAGCTTTGCTTCCAGGAGCCTGGCATGGCCTCGCACACTACCAGCCATCTCCATCTGCAAGGGCATACAAATGCTGTGTGGTTCTAACTCCACAAAGCATTGACTCCAAGATGCAGATATTGCGTAGTTATACAAAGACCAATGCAGACGTGAAAAAAAAATGTAAAGCAAGTAAGATTATCAAGAAGAAAAACAACTGCTGTCAGAAACCTGACTTTATGGTCTATAAGATAAACAAAAGCAGTATTTATGGGTAATTATTAGCCTTCCTGTGCTCTTCATAGATTAATTACTCCATTGTAGGGGGTTTTGGGGGGCAGACATAGCCTAGATCTCAATGCAGTAGCTTAAACGTGGGTGTTTAGAGGCATCTGAGATGTTCTGGATCTCTTTGCCCCCAGATACCACCCAGAAGATTATGTGTTTCCTGTAGATCCTGTGTCATGTTTGTCTGTCCTGCACATGTCTGCCTCATATCCATACGTATGAGAAATTAATCATTCAAGAATGGACTAGCAAATTCCCAGAGCACGTAACAGCCAAAGAGTCTGCAGGGCAATACCCCACTGGCCCAAGGCCTGCTCATAATCAGGTGATGAAAGTTATCATGACAGGAAGATACATCTCCTTCAGCAGGCAGTAGTCTAGATTAGTCAGGCAGCATGAAGAGAATGGAGAGAACGCTCAAAACAATTTGGTCACCTTGAGCCCTGCCACAAGGGTGAAAATGGACCCTGCCCACACCCCACTTCCTTTGCCCTGGGAACATTCCTGTTTGCAAACAGGGAACCGCACGCAGTGCACAAAGTGATGGGGAACCTGCCTCACACCTGGATACACCTCTTCAGTTTCTTAACTCCCAAAGCACCTTTCTTCCCTTAGGAGATCATCAGGTGAAGGAGATACCAAGGCTGAAGCCAGGCCTGAATTAGTAGCGTATCAGCTACTCCTCAGTAACTGTGTGTGGTTACATGGTCTTACCCTGTGGTACCCACAGGAAATGCAAGGGACTTATCCCTCCCAGGAAGCCCATGCGATATAGCACAGGGTAATAGTGTGATTATGACCTATCATTTCTGGCTGGCTGTCCTACTGCCACAGTAACTTGTTTGCCCTCATAGACCTAATGGAAACCTAATGCATGCTAAAATGCCAGCATGAAAACAAGATAAATCTCCATCAGATTGCCATCAGACCAAATTTTAATCTTAATCTTTCAGGGCTAAACAATCCTTTCTGCTGAGGGCTCCAGATGGGATAAAAAGAATGCAAATAGTTGTCTAATCAGCATGACAGAAAAGGAAGATGTGGGAGCAGAGCCTTGTTTTCTACTATTTGAAACCCAGCCAATGAGTCATTTAATCTGCAGCAACATGTATAGTACCGGTAGCTTGTAAATGAGATGATTAATATAAATTTAAATTTTTTTTTTAAGGTGTAAAGTTGCAGATAGTTTCCTGTAGGCAGGTGGAACACCACCTCTGGCAACATCCAAATTGTCCAAAAGAATTAAGCATCAAATTTCTTTCAGCAACCTGTGTAAGTACTTGGCCAATTTCAGTAGATACAATCTCACTAATAATATTTCTTGCACTTTATTTCACGTTGTTTTTTGGTTGGACTTTTTTAAGGTTTTGTTTTGGGAATCAACCGCAATAGAAAGAGAGGTTTTAAAAATTAGATCCCCTCTTTTTCCAAATATTTACTTTTGTCTCCATATCTGACTAAGCTTGTATTGTAAAAAGTCTGTGTTTTGTAAGCTGGAATGGTGCTTCATGCTTAATCAGTAGGTGCTGATGGTTTTTTTTCCTGCTATTTATAAAGAAATTCTCCACAAAGGGAGATAGCAGGAAAAAAACCCACAGAGAGGTAAGCTGCAGAAAAGCAGCTATGTGAGCTTCACTCTTTCAGCCTGTACCTTCCATTTGCCTTTAGTAGACTGAGAACAGGTATTTAAAATAAAACAAAATAAGAGACTCAAAAAGTGCACACAGGTGCTCACCCTGCCCAGGCTGAAGCAGTCTCTACCATGCACAGATGGGCTTCAGCACCCAGGTGAGAAGAGGGATGAGGACAAGAGGAACTTCAACCTCTTCCAATTTTAGTAGATTAGTGAGAGTGAAATACTACCTGAGCTTCCTGGAGACAGAGTGCCAAACCATTTGCCCGCACAGCTGTGTGTGGGTGCTGGGCTGTGCTGGAGGAGCACGGGCTCACTGCTGGAAAGGGGAGAGGGCAGTGCTCTTCCACTTGCAGGGTGGGCTTATGCGCCGCTCACTTTCAGAGAGGTACGTCAGGAAAGTTTGTCCTCAAAACCAATATGAGTCATGGCTTTTCCCTCAGCTCACCTCACTAGTATTTCATTTCCAAAGGCCTCTTTGTAAAGCTGGCTTTACAGGAATTGGTAGTATCTTTAATCTAGATTCTTTTAACTGAGACCTTGGCATGGAAAAACAGCCATAGTCTAAGAGCACAATTTAAATCCAACTGAAATTGCTGGAGAGACTCCTGCTGGGTTCAGTGTACTTCGAATTTGGTATCATGAAACATCTTCTGCCAACACATTACAAACCATGGTTGCAAAGTGCCAACAGACACAGGTTACCTTCACACCAGACCAACACGAGGCCAGTGCAAGATCCTCATGTAAAAAGTACTTACAGATTTCTATTGTGTAAATATTCTCTCTTTCCAGATTAATTTAAAGTCCCATTTGGAGAAACTTCAATGGTTGCCAACAGCTTGTAGCATTATCCACATTTCTACAGATTCAAATGATAAATTGATATCTCTCTGTTAAATAAAACTGAATAAAGTTCTGGTCAAAAGAGAAAATATTTTAAAAATAAATTGAACTGTAGCACTCTCATTATTTTTCTTAACTGTTCAAATCTCCCAGTCCTCTCCACTCCCGTGCAGAAGATATTTCACTTTTTTAAACATTTGTTCTAGCACTAACTGCAATGACTTTATTAAGGTGATTCTATTTCTGCTGGGATTGAAATTGCTGTGGTGACTTTACTGCAAGGTTCACTGACAATGACGCAGGCAAAAAAAAAAAAAAAAAAAAAGGAGGCCAAGAGTGGATTAGACTCTACTTCTACAAATATTTCTGTACAGATGGATGCACACACAGAAGTGATCTCACTGAAGTCAGAGGGACGAAACACCAACACAAAGGATATAGGTAAGTGCCTACGGTAAGGTACATGATTAAGCTTCCATAGCCAGCAGTTAAGTTTGATATAATTGGGGAGGTAAGAGTGTGGACAGACCCTGGAGGCACCTAATGATGGGACATGCTCTTCAGTTTCTTGCTGCAAGCACAGTTAAATGATTCTTATTAATGCTACAGCCAAACACCCTGTAGGATGGAGAATATGGATTCAGTGTTGGCTGTGGAACAGCTACCCTTACAAAGAGCCTGAGAGACATCTGCCCTGATAAAAGGCAGCTCTCCGCTAAACCAGTTTTAAACTAATTCATGAAAAGTGGCACAAAATTAAAGTCCCTCTGCAACAGTGAACCTGTTTCAGGACCGTCTTAAGTTCACTACAGCAGGTTTTAATTTGTATGCAAAAGACCACGTTCAGTGAGCTTGCTGCCAATTAAGGTTATTTAGAGAGAACATGATGTTTAGTTTCAAACCTCACAGTTTCAAGGTAGAGAGCGCAGGGCCTGAATGAATACAGATGAGAGACTCCCAACAGCGTTGGCATGCAGCAAGAAACGACATTTGGCTGCAGACAGACATCCCGGAGTGATGCAGCGGCATGGGGACAAGATGTCCCTGCCCGCCCTTGTCTGGGCTGCCACCTCCTGGCTTGTGAGAGGCCTCCTGTCCCTTTCAGTCCCCATAAGCTCAACTAGTGTCAGCAAAACCAAGTAATTTCAACTCAAAGAGTCCTGAGAGGAGGAGGGGGGGACATTTTGCAGGAGGTGGGGGCTGCAGCCAGTCCCCTGCAGTGCAAACGGGACACAACCCACATCTGGGGATACTCTACAACAGCAAGCCTCGCTCCTGAAGACCATGGAAACTTTGCCACTGGTAGGCTCTTTAGCCAAAACTTTGCTTTTCATGCAGGTATTTAGAATTTTTAAAATTATTTTAAAGTATTTTTGAAAACGTCACTTTCCTGGCAGGGTTACATCAAAGCCAGGAGAGATCGCATAACACTACAAAGTCACAGAGCAGCAAGCCGAGAGCACCCCAGGCTCAGAACGTGCCAAAGGGAAGGAGCTGCTGGCAGGTTTTAACAGGCTCCCTCCAATGGAGATTTTTAATAAGCACAAAACACCACAGCAATAAAAATGTAATGTGCTAACCTGGGGTAAGCTTTAGAATGAGCTTCCTGAGGAAATCTTGCTGTTGATTTTGTGAGAGGCACAGCCTAGTCCTTATCTCAATCTATCTGGCCTGGCAGCTACCGAGCCTGTTGGCACAGGGCTTATCCAGTCCTTAACTACAAATCTTAACGATCAAATTAAAATTCATTTTAAAAAGGCTAGGTGAGTTATTGCTAGTGATTCTTAGAGGCGGTGACAGTGTATCCTATGAAATAGGCACACATCACAGTGGATCCTGCCAACTACACTGCATTACGCTGAACGTGATGAGGTGTTTCTCATTATTACCTGCTGAGAAAAAATAAGGGTGTTTCCAGCAACAACAATATATTGCTAATGTCACAGGTGAGTAAAATCTCAGTTACAATGGTGTATAGAGTTCTTGCTTTCTGTGTGTTCAGGAAAGACGAATTCTGTCTGAGACAGGCAGAGAAGGGCCACCAAGATGGCAAGAGAATGGGAATGCATGATGCAAGAGAAAAATGAAGGAATTTATCCTGACAAAAGAAAAACTGAGATATTATGTTGCTGCTGTTTAATACCAGGGGCCAAGCACCATGGCAGGAGAAGATCCAGCCAAGCTGCTGTGCTGATTTTGGCTGGAATAGAGTTGATTTTCTTCATAGTAACTGGTATGGGGCTTTATTTTGGATTTGTGCTGAAAACAGTGTTGATAATTCAGGGACATTTTCGTTACTGCTGAGCAGTGCTTACACAGAGCCAAGGCCTTTTCTGCTTCTCACCCCACCCCACCAGCGAGTCGTCTGGGGGGGCACAAGAAGATAGGAGGGGACACAGCTGGGACAGCTGACCCCAACTGACCCAAGGGATATTCCATGTCATTCTCAGTATATAAAGCTGGGGGGAAAAGAAAGAAGGAGGGATGTTTGGAGTGATGGCATTTGTCTTCCCAAGTAACCATTATGCGTGATGGAGCCCTGCTTCCCTGGAGATGGCTGAACACCTGCCTGCCCATGGGAAGTGGGGAATGAATTCCTTGTTTTGCTTTGCTTGCGTGTGCGGCTTTTGCTTTGCCTATTAAACTGTCTTTATTTCAACCCACGAGTTTTCTCACTTTTACTCTTCCAATTCTCTCTCACATCCTGACGTGGGGGGGAGTGAGCGAGCGGCTGTGTCGTGCTTAGTTGCTGGCTGGGGTTGAAGGAGAGTGCTCCAGAGCAGCCTGCCTGTAGGAGCAGTGAAGGCAAACAACCTAATCTAAGAATGAACCTTATTTTCAGGTTTTTACAGGCTTTAAATGAAATGGGGGGGGGGGGGGGGGGGGAGGTGGTGGTGGTGGTGTACAAAAATCAAAGAGGTCCTTCCCTTTCTCAGTTCTAATATTTTACACATCACCGCACTGTGGCACTATGTTGGCAGTGTTTCTCAGCTCTGCCCTGCTGCCTTCTGTGTATTGCACATTATCAAAATGCAAAATCCTCTGGCTTCTGATAACATGGTTAGCCAAGGTGACTTGTGCAGTAGCAACAGGCAAGAGATGATAACCTTCTTGTGGTCATGTTGCAAATTACTGATCTATAGTCTATTACACTGAAAAGAGAATGCTGTAGCATGTTGTATTAATATAGCTCCATATTTCTTAATCCATTGGGGAGAAAAGCACTGCTTTCTGCTGTACACACTTTAAGATTTTTAGTTGTTAAAATAATTTGAAATATTCATTAATCAATATCAGTAGATTTAGAGAAGGGTAAAACACAATTATGTGGGAAGCCTGTACACAGTCCAGCCATCAAAAAGCAAAAGATAAATTTTCTGGAAGTAGCAAATAAACTGATATGAAAATACTTGGTAGTGCTTTCTAAATAGATCTCCAAATCTGCTTATATCCCAAATGCCTTGTTAAGAAGAGTGCAAAGGTGGTTAGCTCAGTAACAGTGACCAAGAGATGATAACTACTGTATCATTCTTATGATCAGATTGCAAATTAGAGATCAATACTGGGACTTATGGAGAGAGGACAACAGTCCTGATGGGATCTATCTTGGCAGGAATGGTAAATAATAACAAAACTGCCAAGCCAAGAATGAAAAAACATGAGCTGGCCCCGAGTCACAATAATGATTCGGATTTTATGATATTTTTATATACCTATTACAATTTAGAAAATGCATTTGTCTCGTTTTGATAGCCCAGGTTTTTCATGAAACCAGAAAACCTGAAACTTACAAAAAGCAAAAGAGAAGGGAAGAAACTGTCATTCACATGTCTTCAGGATGTAGGATAAATATTATGGGACTGTGGGACTGAATTAAACAATGGCAATGCTGCATTGGCTGAAATAAACAAAATGCTCACGTGCCAACTATTTCAAAAGAAGTTAAGATAAATGGCTTTTTCAGAACAGCTCTGTTTTCTAGTTATTAGATGTTGTTTTACTCCTCGGTAAGGTAAGTTTGGTGAGAGATCGCTTTGATTTATAAAACACTTTCTTTGTTGCAAAATCCCATCTATAAACAAAAAAATTTATTGCAACTTAAGCTTCAATCACTCCTATTACACTGTCAGTTCCGATTAACTTCACTGTAATCTGGTACATCAGTTTATTATAACAGGCAGACACAGGTTTCTTCTCATGAGAACAAAGTAATGGATATAGGGAATGACGATCTTTCTTTTAAGGCTGTAATCTGTTCTAATGCAGTGAAAACCACCACCACCAAGAATGAAAACAATGACAGATCCACAAATGCTGTGGATGTTGTCTACCTAGACCTTAGTAAAGCCTTTGACGGCATTTCTCAAAGCATTCTCCTGGAGAAACTGGCTGCTCATGGCTTGAATAGGAATACTCTTTGCTGGGTAAAAAACTGGCTGGATAGCCAGGCCCAGAGAATTGTGGTGAATGGAGTCAAATCCAGCTGGGGCCTGGCCACAGGTGGCCTTTCTCAGGGCTCAGTATTGGGGCCAGTTCTGTTTAATATCCCTATCAATGATCTGAGCAAGGGGATTAAGTGCACTCTCAGCAAGTTTGAAGATGACATCAAGTTGGGCAGGAGTGTTGATCTGCTTGAGGGTAGGGAGGCTCTACGGAGAGATCTGGACAGGCTGGATCGATGGGCCAAGGCCAGTTGTATGAAGTTCAACAAGGCCAGGTACCAGGTCCTGCACTTGGGTCACAGCAGCCCCATGCAGCGCTTACAGGCTTGGGGAAAAGTGGCTGGAAAGCTGCCCAGCAGAAAGAGACCTGGGTGTGCTGGTTGACAGCCGGCTGAATATGAGCCAGCAGTGTGCCCAGGTGGCCAAGAAGGCCAACGGCATCCTGGCCTGCATCACAAATAGTGTGGCCAGCAGGAGCAGGGAGGTGATTGTTCCCCTGTACTCGGCACTGGTGAGGCCGCACCTCGAGTCCTGTGTTCAGTTTTGGGCCCCTCACTGCAGGAAAGACATCGAGGTGCTGGAGTGTGTCCAGAGAAGGGCAACCAAGTTGGTGAGGGGGCTGGAGCACAAGTGTTATGAGGAGCAGCTGAGGGAGCTGGGGCTGTTTAGTCTAGAAAAGAGGAGGCTGAGGGGAGACCTTATCGCTCTCTACAACTACCTGAAGGGGGGTTGTAGTGAGGTGGGTG
This sequence comes from Astur gentilis, assembly GCF_929443795.1. Classification (NCBI taxonomy): domain Eukaryota; kingdom Metazoa; phylum Chordata; class Aves; order Accipitriformes; family Accipitridae; genus Astur; species Astur gentilis. The sequence goes on along the minus strand of NC_064907.1, from coordinate 2,214,396 downwards.
CTGGTTTCTTCTCCCAAGTAACAAGCGATAGAACAAGAGGAAATGGCCTCAAGTTGCACCAGGGGAGGTTTAGATTGGGTATTAGGAAAAAAATCTTCACCAAAAGGTGAATGTCAAGCATTGGAACAGGCTGCCCAGGAAAGTGGTTGAGTCACCATCCCTGGAGGTATTTAAAAGATGTGTAGATGCGGTGCTTAGGGATGTGGTTTAGCGGTGGACTTAGCAGTGCTAGGTTAAAGATTGGACTTAATGATCTTAAGGGTCTTTTCCAACCTAAATGATTCTATGATTCTATAGTATTTTGGTGCTGGCCTAAAACAAGCGCTGGCATTCTTCTCACTGAGAAAATCCGCTGTTACGAGACCTTGTCCAGTATCAGTTTAATAGCCTCTGCACCACTCATTGTAATGGTGAGGGTGCTGCTTTCCAACCTATGTTGCCCAGGCAGGTGGTGTGGAAAGTTTAGTTTAATAATTCTCCCTTGTTGTTAAACAGGTTAAGTAGATTTCATTTTTTCCAAATACTTTACATGGAATAAATCATTTGAGAGTCCAGACAGTTATGCTGAAAGAATTAATTTATGCATGACAACACCTGTCATCACTTTTCTATTGAATCAAAAAACAGATCTCAAAGACAGCTACAATTGAATAAGTTAGTCTTTTATTTACAAAGCAAAAAGTAACCGTGCTTCTTAAAAACTTCAAATATTTTGTTTGATGGCTAATGTTAGAAGGAAATAAAACAGTTTTAAGAATGAATAAGAAGATAGTCTGAAATGCCTTACTGTGGTTTGCTAATTATTTTTTCCCACATGATGAAGCAAGCTTTCATCTTATTTTCCAGCTTGTGGGTCTAGATTTCACAATATGGGTGACACAAATGACACAACTGTGGGTCTACATCTCTTGGTTCTTCCGTCTGCTCTTACCAGAGGGGCATGGGGACAACAGCCAGGTCCTTCCTCTCCTACAACAAGAACTTCACCTTTTCTTACCTGTAGACTCCTTCTTAACCTCTTGACACAAGGCGTGTCAAACATGCATTCAAAAGAGGCATGCCCTGAGCAGATAAAAATTGGAGGAAAGGAGCAAGCAGCGACCATGCAATTGGGCAGAGGGAGAAAAATAGGAAGGGAGAATCTTGCAGTCTGACATCTTTAGAGGAACAAAATAACATATCAATAACTCTCCTCTTCTGTACTGATCCAGCAAGTACCAAAGTCTTCCTTTTTGGAGCAGGAGCACTTAGATCTGGAGGTGACCAACTAGCATACATACCAATAATGACCTGCCACAAAAATCCTACTCTCTTCAAAACTTGCTTGGTGTTATAAGTATTCAGGACATGCTCAAATAAATCTTCCAACAAACATTTCCAACAAGGAAACAGGCTCTCTCACCTGTTTAAAATCTTGAAGAAAAAGGAGAGGCTGAATTCTTCTCCCTAGATGACACTGAAAACACAAAGTTTGGGAAAAACTCAAACTAGACACTGACAAAGTGTTGTCCATGAAACTGCAGCACCCCATAGCAGCTAGGCACACTCTTGATAAACAGGCAAATTAATATGTTGCTTAACACCAATGAGGTTTGTCAGGTATGTTTACCTACAGGCTCAAAAGATCAAACGATGAAGAGCATTGAAGTTGTAAGTTTAATGCTGAGAAGTTTGATTTCTGCAAATTTCACAACTATGTCAGGTTTTACATCCCTTCTAAACCTGTTTTTGACCCTTTTCAAAGCACCTCTGAACATTCCCGCTACTCACAGAAGTATCCCGTCTTCCTCCCAGTCTTGCTGACTCCTAAGCCTAGTTGCTATTTCTTGGCAATGAGCCTCAAGCTTCAGCTGTACATTACATAAAATGCATTTTCTTTAATCTATTTGGAATTTTCTCATATTTCACCTCTGACTGTCCCCTTGCTCCTGTGTTGTGAGAAAGGTAATAAAAGCAACAAATCTAACTGCTCTAAATGCTTTACTATGTGGTCTAATTTTACACATTCCCTTTTGCTTTTGCCCTCCCAAATGAAAAAGTGCCAATCTTTTCCCTCTCTGTGGAAGCTTGGATTCATTGGAGGGGGCAGGAGCAGCCTTTTTCTACTCTTCCTGTGCTAGGAAGAGAAACTGGGAAAGCTTTGCTACCTCTACAATCAGAAAGTGATCGACACATCATGCCTGGTGAAGAATATCTAAAGACATGGAGATCAAACTGCTGGACCAAGCATGTTCCAGGGAAAGCATGGTTTTTTTCATGCATCAGCCTGAGGCATCATTAGAAAATAATTTGCTTGTAGACTTCTTGGTTCTCAGGTTGAGGAAGGCAATGAGTAAATTAGACTGTCCGGTGCTTTCCTGGATGACTCTGTCTCTGTGCTGTCAGTCACTAACTAAAGCAGCTCCCACCTCAGATGTCGGTGGGCGAAACATGAATAATTCATTTAGTCACCTTAAGACGCTTCTAAATCCAATGCTGCCTTCTTTCCTTCCAAGTTAGAAACTTCACTCTTTTCTAAAGCATTGCTGACGGCAAGTGTTGCAGAGTTGTGCAAATCATTATCTTTCAAACACATTTCTTTAGTTACTGCTAGGTTTCAATATTACTATTTCAAATCCATCTAAGAAATGTGTTTCCTAAAAGGAATAGTGATTACACAGCCATGCTGGGCTAAGGAGAATACAGGCTTTGTTCTAGCGAAAGCAGAGACTCAGATTTCAAATGTCATTGTTTGTTTAATACCTTTCACAGCAAAATCTAATTTCCCATATTACAGATATGAAATTACTGAAGAACTGAAAACTACCATGAATGGGTTGTACTACATTGTATAAAACCTACTGCTAGTAAGAGTCCTCATCTCAGAAACTTAGCAGGAATGTGGACCCAAATGTCTTGTTTGTGCAATGCACGTAATTTTTAAAGGGTCACAAATTACAAAAACTTAAATACTTGGATTGTCCACAGCTCAGGCTATATTAACTTTTCTCCCAGAGCCACTTAATCTCTTCAAGCAACAGCAGTGACTTGAGGAGGTCTCATATATTTTTTACAATGCAAACCCTAGAAGTTTTATATAAAATTAGAAACCATTCAGCTACTTCTAAAGTTGTAATAAGGGAGTATGGGCAGAAATAGAGAGTCTTCTCATAAAGAAATGCAGGTGAGCTGAATGTATCTAAGATCTGGATCCCTACTGACTTTACCAGAGTTCATGGTCAAAAAGACAGAGAGCAGGAGTTCTGGCAGCAAATCTCTCTCTAATAGCTGTAGATGAGTTTGTTGCTGCCCCAATAAGAAGCAAGTTGTATCAACTGTAAAAAACATGAGCTGGGATTGACTAGTCTGAGGCCATGAGGAAAAAAGACTGGGCTGACTGTGACAGACTTTGGATAAACCACCTGCTTTGGAAACCCAAGCCAATGGCCCAAGTCCTGATGCATATTCACAGTATCCAAAATATGCAGACTAAATATCTTAGAAAAGGCTCAAATGATGCTACAAAGCAGCCTGCCCCTTCACTGCTGCAAGGAGCGGTCACTGCCCAAAGTCTTACATGATATCAACTTTTACCAGCGTGCTGAGGCAGGCACATACCCACTGTGTGCCCTGTCCATCCCCAGGCCAGTCCCTTCTGGCACTGGGTGCTTCAACAGCTCTGATGCAGTCCCACACACACCACCAGGAGGGGATGGGGACAGAGGAGACCGGCCACCCTCAGCGCTCTGGGGATCCAATTGGGCCTGATGCTGATGCTGGAAAAAGCCATGTCTGAAGACGGACTGACAGTCAGAGACTTCTTGGAGACGAGAAGAAGGCAAAGAAATGCCAGTAACGTTACAGTTCTATAGATTAAAAAGAGAATATAAATAGGTGAAAAGGCTGTCGTGTAACCAATACAATTGGCAAAATAACACTTCATTTTTACTCAGTATTGGGTTTTGATCAAAAACTTGTGTGTTATTAATGCTCTCTCTCCAGCACAGCATGAAGGAGAAGAACATGACATGTCAGGAAAGAAGGAGTGCTGAAGAATGATCCATGTAGTAATGCCTCAGAGCTTTTTAGTGGAAAGCTGGACTGAGAAAAACCATATATGTATAAAAAGTTGGTGGAGTATGAAGCCCTGTAGGGCTCCATAATGCATAAACTAACCTGAAAACAAATTTATCAAGAGACTGATGTGGAAGACAGGAGAAGTGTGCTCTAATAAGGTCTTTCATAAGATTCAAGGCTTCAGCACCCACAAAAGCACTGCCGTCCTCTGGCCAACAGACATAAGCTACTCACCGTGCACGCTTTCATTAGTCCTACACAGAGTGGTATAAGCAGTGCAACTAATGAACCTGCCCCTGTAGATCTGTGTCTTGTGGTCGAATTGTCTATTAAAGGAAGAGCCTGTGATGAAGCCTGCTCTTCAGCAAACCTCTGATGATACATCTCTCTTCTGCCCAGTTTGACTGAAGGTTATAGGAATGTCCAGGACCCTGCGGACCTCTGTCCCTCTAGTCCAGAGTGGCTAGTGGGTTCAAAAGCTGTTTGCAGGGCATTAACACACACATATGTGCAGTCAGCAAGTACTACGCTTGCCTTGCCTCCCCAGGAAACTTAGCTAAAACCAGACACCCTCCTCATCTGCTTATTAAAAGAAAGCATCCAAGACAAATGCGGGTAACTATTTTGCAGAACTGCTGCCTACTTCTTTTAAATAATTGCTGCATTAAGGGAAGTTGGAACAGCGTCAGAGATCAACACATAGTTCAGATTTCATGAATAGCTGAGCTTGAAAAGCCAGGAAGGAAAACAGTCCAAAAAGGCTGTAGTGGTCAAGCACATCTGCTAAGACACTTGAACAGGATCAGACTGTGAAAAAACAACAATGAAAAACAAAGTGAGAGACCAGCGCTGCAATGGCAACAGGACACAGAGCCTTCCCCTTCTGTACCATTTTCTGACCAAAATATCCCAGGTCCTAGAAAAAGACAGCTGTGAATCTTTCCTGGAGCCAGGCACTGGAACCAAAGTGACATAGAGAGCCAGTTTTACTCCATCTCACATCTTCTAAGTCCATATTTTATATATGTTCTTCCAATGTAAAAGATAACAAATAGCAAATAGACTTAGCAGGCAAGAGCCATTTCTAGCCCATTTAATTGCATGAAATTGTTTCAATAAACATAAACACAAAGAATATAAAGGGAAGCTAATACTTCAACAATGTTAACAATCTCTGGTTATTCAGTCCTCTGATGACCCAAAAGGAAAATAAATGTATCAAGCTGGGCATGTGACACTAATTTTTGTCACTTTTCCTCTAGTAATCTAGTACAATTTTTTATGTTTGTGGTTTACAACTTAGATAAAAACAGACCAGCATCCTGAAATACAGACTTATAAATGTCAAAATATAAGCAAATTTGCTTCTGCACTATCAGACTACTTATCTTATTAACAACTAGTCTTATTACATAAGATCTACGTGCTGTGCATTTACAAACCACATTACCAGCTTCATTTAACTTCAGTCAAATTCATGCCCTAACAAGTATTTATCAAGATGATATGAATGACATCACGTATTTTGCCATAAGGTGTTTTACAACTCATACCTGGCTAGACTGTTTATTCCTCAAACTCTTCCGTAATTACAGATATTGCTTAAGTAACTCGTGTGTGTGCTAATGCTCTGAAACACTCCGTGTAAACACACCTTGGAAAACTGACTTACCACCTGTGGGGGAGATGATATCATACTTCCTTGGTGGTATTACCATAAACCCTCAGTTCACATTTGCTTGTAATATGAGACATGGGAAACACATACTGCATGTAGCTAGAAGAAAAAAAATGACACATCTCGCTTTTTAATAATTTCAACTTTCCAAGGCATAGACAAGTTTTTTGTGGTGTTTTTTTAGTGCAACGTTCTTTACCAATGATTCTCATCTTCATTCTCACCCACAGTCTTTCTAGGCTTGTGTTCTCATTGCAGCATATGCCTCTCATGCTAGAAGACAACGGCTTTGTCATAGAAGATAATTTTAGTGAAAATAAAGGAATCAGCCACATATACCATGGAAAAACTGTTCTACTGTCAACACACAGGTTTCACCTGAATCCTCCCACCATTTCTGAAGAAGATCCAAGTCAAAAGAAATGCTACTGAGTGTGCTAAGCAAGAGAAAATTTGTGGGGACTAAACACATGAAGAACCTTACCAGGATACAGAAATGCCTTGTAACTTGACCAAATCCCATAGCAATCCCATATTTCACCTGGCTAATAAAGAAAGTGCCTGATAATTGGGTGCAGTAGTTAAATGAGTCCTCTACATTAGCTATGAGCAGAGAAATGTACCATGGTCACTTCAGAGAGGAAATTTATCCTCATAGGAATTGTCTCTGCATTAGGGTCTTGCGTGTCTGCCCAGTTTTCATAACTGCCCTCTTTCTGTTTTCTGTACAAAACAGAACAGATATTTTAAATGACAAAAGATATTCCACTGAAATGTCTTAGTTTCACTGTCACTGGACATAGTTTCTGAAGAGATGACATGGACAGTTACTGAAGGAAAGAAATGAAAGATAACCTTGATGAAGAAGATGGTCCTAACCTGTGTACTCTACCCAAACACTCACACACTCCTGTATTTTTTCAAGCATCAAAACAGACTAGTTGGGAGATGAGAGGAGAAGGCAAGAATAATGAAAGTGTTTTCCAAGGAGATGATAAAAATAGCTCCTGCTAAATTAGAAATAGCTGCTCCTGGGAACACGTAAACCCCTGTGTCATTTCCATGGGAACAGGACATACTCTTAACTATCACAACACTGTTTTGATAATAAACTAATAAAAGCAATGAAATTCAAAGGTAGCTACACATCCACATATTTAACTATTATAACTTCATACTGCAATTGTTCAACCTTTTTCATTACCTCACAAGATCTTGATGCAGGACATATAACTTTGAAAAGAAATTGCTTCCAGCTCTGAAAAAAGAGCCACAAGATAATACAAATAACAATCCTGGGGTTGTGTGCCACAAGATTTATCTTTAAAAAAAAAAAATATATCTTTTTGTTCTACTCACCTGTGCTCTTTTGGATACTCTATCCAGTTTTAGGCTCTGGCTTTAAGAATAACACAGAGCAATAGCAAGGTGCCTGGAAAAAAATTAACAAGAATTGCCATACATCTAGGAGCTGTAATCTACAAGGAGGCTAGTGGAGGCTCCATCTAGAGAAGTCTGAGGGGAGACACCATGTCAGACTTCAAATATATGAAAGGCTGCAGACAGAAGAACCTATTCTGCAGATCCCTGATGGATAAAAAGTCATGTGTCTGAACTGGAAGAATGAAACCTGAAGTGTGACATTTGAGAAAGGGCAACAAAGCCCCAGACATACTGTCAAAGGACAAAGTGGGATCTCCATCGGGAAGGGTGTTCAGGAGACCTCAGACACACATCTGTTAGAAGTGTTACAGGCATATTTGATTCAGGCTTGGCAGCTGCAGGGTGGGCTGTGTTATCCCTGGAGATCCTTCTCAGTCCTCCATGGCTCCAGCTCTATACTCCCTCTCTGCAGTTTCCAGCTGTAGTTTTTGGCCACTTGACCTCCTAGGCTGCTCCACCTTGGGCATGGGGACACAAAGCCAAGGAACAAGGGGTTGCAGTGGGGACGTCTGTGTCCTCTGGATGCTCACATATGTGTTGCTGGTACTGTGAGCAGCGCATCTGCAGCTGAGGCTGTGGCTCCAGGTCTCCATACATGAGCCGTGTGCGTGTTTCTTCTCCCATGAGTCAGGGCATGACCGCATCCAGAGTTGGGGTCATTTGTCCTAAGTGATACCTAACAGATGTAATAAAAGATGCACTCCCTGACCGCATATGGAGTTGAATGGGTTTTGCCACAAGTATTTTCTACCATGTTTGGTGTTTTAAATCTGTGTTTTGTTGCCGGATTTCCCAAAAAAGTTTGTAAGAGGTGCCCCAGGAAAATGTTTCAAGTAGGCTAAGCCAGCGTCATCAATCTGCTTCGTCACTTGGCCTTAAGATGGAAGTCAGTGTGGTGCCTAGCTGATTTTAATACGGGTCTGGATTGTCAAAACGAACTTTGGGAAACAGCAGAAGTGGGTGCATGTATTTCTTTCTCCTGGTATCGAAGATGCTTGGTTTTTTTCTCACATTTTCTTAGTAGGATAGAAAATACCTGTTAAAAGTTATCTTTTAGTGGAAACACTTACCAAGTGTCTGCTTGAATGGAAAAAGATATTAGGTATAACAGGTAATGCCAGGCAAAGGTATAAAAAAGGAGAATGAGTCTGTAGATAAAGTACAGAAACAGAAGTAATTAAATTTGATTTTACTGCCAAGCAAGTAAAAAATGTCAGGGATGGCCTCTGGAAAGTCCCTAATCATGTTGTTTCAGTGTTTTCCACTCTAAAATGGAATTTAAATAATTACCCGCCTCACAAGTGTGCTGTACTGCTATGCTTAGGAGTGATTGCGAAAGGGTCTGCAATTACCTCACAAAAAAATGTTATTCACATTATTATCGCTATGATCTGTGTACATTCATGCAAATACATCTGCATCCCCAGGTGATCTATTTCAGATGCTGGCTGGAATTTAGAGGTAAGTAACTGCTTACACTTAGATTGCTCCTCCATAGCTTAGTACAATTGATTGACAGAGATACTTATTCCAGATTACAAACTGTTTTACTGTATAATCTGGACAGTTGCCTAGATCTTAAATCAAGAGAAAATAGTGAAGAGCCCACTCAATATACATCCTGTAATGTGTAACAAGGATGCTGTAGAGCAAAATATGTCAAGGACGGGTACATTAAAACCACAGTAAACAAGCCACTTTAAAATGCCTAATGCAGGCTTAGTAAACAGAATTCATGTACGGAGGAGTAAAATTTCCACACCATACAGAACAAGTCAGGCTACAACTCAGTAATACAACTCCACAAGGCAAGTATACTTGAAATATAGATCTAAAATACCTAGGCTATGTAAAACTGCTACAAGCTTGCTCTGTCAGTTCAGATTAGTCCAGAATACTCTGAAGAGAAATGGTCACCTATGCAGAGTTTATGCCAGACTAGAAAGGATTTTTTTCATACTGCTCTTATGGGTGTCATATCTCCTTACATCTGGCATAAAGCGTAAAAACTGTGTCAGAACAAATTTGTCCTGCTAGATGATCTGGTAGTGCACTGAGGTGGCATTAGTATGCACCCACAGATCCTACAGCTCAGTGTGCTGGGAGACAACTGGCCAGAGAGGTGTGTGCATGCTGCACTACTTTGGCTTCCAAGAAATAAGAGCTTAAAGGAGAGTTAAATGAAGGGGTTGTAGTTGTTATCGTTACCAGAAAGGAGGAATGCTCATCAATGTGAACATTAAAAAACACAGTAAAATCATCTAACAAGACTGTCAACTAACAGGATTGAATAAACACTCAGATACGAGTGACATTACCAGGACTAAGAAGAGCCAAATTTAGACCCATGCAAAAGAAGAGGTGTATGGGCTTGCACAGAGCAGGCAGCTCCCTGGCTGCCTTCCACCTGCAGTGCTTCGTGAAAGTGCATTAAAGTGCATAAAAGTGTACCAGGGCCACCATCATCCCTGCTCCGCAAAGCCATCTCAGGCCACAACAATCCTGAAATGGGCCACAGTCAAACTCATTCAGACCCACCAAAACAAGGTAAAACCATGTACACGCCAGTGACGGCAGACAAACATTTTTCTAACTTGCCAAAACCTCCAATAGGTAGCCTTTACCAGTGTTCTGTCGTCTTCGTACAGAGTTTTTCCTACTGTTTAAATCTTGTGTAACGATCAGGTAAGTTTTGACCATACATCCATTAGAGCTAGAAAAAAGCCTCGGCCCTCATTACTTTTTAAGACATCCACCTAAATGCTGAAGTCCTTATCAGCCTAAGCAAGCCAAAGCATTTCCATCTCTTAAGCTTTGCTATAGTTCTTGCTGCTCTGCTCTTAACTCCCTCCAGTCTGCCCACATGTCTCTTGAATATAGTGCTTAAATTAAACTTGACAGAGTTCCGCTGCTGTGACTTCATGTTGTGGTTTAACCCCAACCAGCAACTAAGCACCACGCAGCCGCCCACTCACTTCCCCCCCATCCAGTGGGATGGGGGAGAAAATAGGGGAAAGAAGTAAAACTCATGGGTTGAGATAAGAATGGTTTAATAGATTAGAAAAAGAAGAAACTAATAATGATAATGCTAACACTAATAAAGTGACAGCAGTAATGATAAAAGGATGGGAATGTACAAATGATGCACAGTGCAATTGCTCACCACCTGCCAATCAATGCCCTGTTAATCCCCAAGCACTGATCCCCCTTGCCCCCCACACCCCCCAGTTCCTATACTAGATGTGACGTCCCATGGTATGGAATACCTCTTTGGCCAGTTTGGGTCAGGTGCCCTGGCTGTGTCCTGTGCCAACTTCTTGTGCCCCTCCAGCTTTCTCGCTGGCTGGGTATGAGAAGCTGAAAAATCCTTGACTATAGTCTAAACCCTACTGAGCAACAACTGAAAACATCAGTGTTATCAACATTCTTCTCATACTGAACTCAAAACATAGCACTGCACCAGCTACTAGGAAGACAGTTAACTCTATCCCAGCTGAAACCAGGACACTTCATCAGGGCAGGAAGAGACTTATAGTCACCAACCTGGTCTTACACATTATTCTACTCCTTATCCATTACAGACCAACATCTGCCTTTTGCAACGTCTCCACACTTTCTGTTTAATTTGTGTTCTATCATGACACCAACCTCCCTGATGCTTGTGCAGGGACTGCCTTCTCAGGCAAGGTTGCTGTTTAGGGGCATGAGCATTGAAAAGACTATTATATCGATACCATGAACCAATCTCATTTGTGTTTAGTCCTCTGCACTTCTATTACTTCATCTTGTTGGTGTCCAGTCTTCCCTGGAGTATACTCAAATCACTTGGGATACTAAGTCTGTTTCCTGTACTTGCAGCCTGCTGAAGCCTTCCTCTCTAATTTGAATCAGTGTGGAAATACTGACTTACACCAAATGGCCCATCATATCTCTTGATTGGAAAAACTTAAGGAAAAGTATGCTGCTTAAGTGAAGGGGATAATTTAGCAAATGTTGAGTTTATCAACATTTTTCAAAATTTTCATTTTCTCAGCATTTTAAGAAAACTGCCATGCAAAAATGCTTAATATGAGGTTGGCATAACACTTTTTTCACAGGCACTATAAACAGTGAAGGTGTTTGTGTGCTGAAACCGATGCTTAATCACACCTACCGAGACTATCTGTATCTCCCTCCTCTCTCACATCTGGACTACGCACTTTCGGAAAGTGGACTTTCCACTCCAGTCTATCTCAACAGCAGTAAGTGCCATGGAGGAAGAGAGCTCTGCCCACTACAGAAAGAGCAACAGTAAAGAACACTGCAGCAGACTGTTACTGCTACCGTATTTTACATATGCACTGCTTCAGATTCGGCATCCATTTCTGTGATCCTTATCCAGCTGAAGGTCACAGTAGCTGGTCTGTCCTGATATAATGTCAGGTTTCCTATCTGGGAATTCAAAATCTTCAGTAGACAGAAGACATACCTCATGCTTCAGCAGCCACTGCTTTGCAACATGAGCATTGCAAATGCTGAGTATTAGATAGGTATCACAAACCAATATCAATCACTTTACTTTCATCAAAAATCCCATTATCTTCAGTAGGACTTTCTCTTGCATGTACAAGTGAAACGTGGGCCTGCTACTTCTTTACAGCTTCTTCATACCCGCCTCCTCACACTTCTCTTTGATAATGTAACCCAGGATTACTTTAATAAAGAAAAAGGAAAATATTTTACTGTGCTTGTCACATGCTCTTTCACAGCCTGCACTTTCAGATCCTGCACGTTGGTGGACTTTCTTGCCCAGGGGAAAGGGAAAGGTCAAGGCACAGAAATACCCAAGTCTTCTTCAGCTTTCGCTCCGGGATACAGTTTATTATCTAAACATCAAATTCATAAAGTAACACAAAGCAAAGCTATTCCCTCATCCAAAGCCAGCTGCAGGGGCTCCCAGGCTTTCCATGCCAGAAAAAGGGCACACATCTTCATCTAAACCCCTGCTGAATCAAGTGACAAGCAGGCAGCCTGTAACCCTTTCCTGACTGTTTAACCCTGTCACAACAGGGTTTGCTGTTCTGAATGTTTTATTCCAGGGCTGGAGCAGACAGTTTTACACTCTTTCAGGTTTTTGAGCACACAACACTTTAAGGGTTTGTTTTGTGCATCAGTATTTACAGCAACAGTAGATAATTTTGCTAAACTTATTTAAAAATCAGAAAATCAGGCTATGGAGTGCTATATGTGATTATTTTTTTTTTTAAACAGAATGGAAACCTTTTGCAAGATATGCAAAAGTGTTATGTATTTTGGATGCTTAGAACTGAAAAACATGATAGTAAATAGTAAACTAATAAGGAAAAGAAGATTATTTTTTTTTAAATAAAACCAATTACTCAAAAGGGCAGATAAGCTGGAGGGTTGCAAATAGGACGCAAGAAATACCAGAGTAGAGAGGAGAAAAGCAAACAGATTTCAAGGCTGCTTCAGATAAATGCCTTTCACAAGCGGACCATGGTTGCCTGCTGTACTGTGGGCTTGTGAAGATGGAAGGCAACATTGGTCTGTTTGACTTAAAAACAGGAGTAAAAGCTCAGTCCCTCAATCACTATCCTGCAAATTTAAACATCAATTTCCTGGATGCTGGCTGTACAAAGTCCATCTTAACAAGCTAGAGAACAGTAGAATGGATACTGGCCAGATCCACATACCATTATCACTCCCACTTTCATGGGGAAGCTGAGGCACAGAAAAGATTAAATGTGGTTAGGTCCAGAAACATAAACTTACACAGCCCTCTTGTAACAATACGTCCATCTTGTCTTTTGTTATTTTAACAATTATTTTATGATGCCCTTATTTGTAAGAGTAGCACTTGACTCTCTGTACCTTGCTCCACTACCTCTAAGGGAAGTGTGAATAGCAAAGTCTCTCCCATAAAACTGCATTTAACTCATGCTGTTTTCACTTCCCTGAAGATAAGAGGTGGTGCTGAGAATGAATGGGATCCTTTCCCTTTCCTGAAGCTCCAAATGAATTGTCTAATTAATTCCTGTAGTGCAGCCTTTAGCACTGGGTTAAGACACGTACCAGAAATAAAACTACTCAAGTTTCAGACCTCAAGGTTAGTTTACTTGCCTGACAGCTAAAACCACTTCCTTTCTGCTTGAAGACATAGCTAATTTGATATGGAATCACTGCAATGAAATTTTTTTTAAAAGTCACTGGGCTTTCTCTGTGGTCACTTTCAAGGGTGAGCAAGTCAGTGTCTGGGCTTGGCACAGGACCCCATATCTCCTTGCAGTCTTCTGCTGTAACTACTAGACTAACTACTCTCTCTTCCTCTCCTGCAGGAGCAGGCAACCCATGAGTGGTGGATATTCTTTAAATCTTGCTAAGAGAGGCTAGCTCAAATGAAATCTCTCCAAGCAGTGTGGGGGGCTAAGATCCATGCAACAAAATGTGAATCCCCTCTCCCTCACAGGTCCCCACACCACAGTAGGGCTGCATCCCTGCACACTCAGTACTGATTCCGTTGCCACGACTCACCTCATTTGTAGCTTCCTCCTCCACCTCCAATCTTCTCCTTGCCATGCCAGAGTATGTACAACCAGGGAGGTTTGTACATATCTTACCTGCCTTTTTTGCCTAATTTTCATAAAGCTTTCATAACATCAGTTGCAGGAGCAGCCATGAACAAACTACAGCCCAGATAACGTGATCGTACATTCCTTGCCTGAAGAGAGGGCAAGACTTGGGCTCTACGCAAAATTGCAGTATAGGCCTTTACATAACTGGTGGATTAAATAGGAATCAAATCAGGTTCTGTCACTTTAAAACTTTCCTCCACCCTCCATCACCTCCATCCATCAGTTGCCTGCAGCATGTATATTGAGGAATCGCGTGCAAACCTTACCATAACCCAAGGCTTAACATAAACTATACTCTTTCAGGTCATTGGCAAATAACAGGTATATCCGGTTGTGCCTTTGTACTTGCCTGCACGCAAATTAAAAGCGCATGTAAAGTTACAATAATCAAAGTCAGTCAGGGGGAAGGGGAGGAGAGCAGGGGGATAATAACTGGGGAATCAGGTTATTTATCTTCACAGAGAAGCCACCGAGAGGAGCCTGCTTGCATGCCATTTACACCTCAAAAGAAAGACAGGGGCAAACTTGGCTTTTGGCCAAAGCCATCCCCTAGAGCACCCCAACCCATGCCTAATCCTGCCTTCTCCCTGCAGCTGGCAAAGCCAGAAGCACCATGTTACCTACGCTGCTGCTACCTCCTCCCCATGGTGCCGCACAGTGTTCTACACTTCCTCCTTGACTGTAGGGTAAGAGAATTTCTATGGAGAAGACAGCGGCAAAAATGGACTTTGGGCTTTCTTCTTTAGGAGGCCTTTGCTTTCACAGTCTCAACTACCATTGCTTTCGCCTTCGCCATGAGGGTGCACCTCCAGTGCGATGCTGCTTCTGCAGCTGCTTCATCCCCTACTCCCTGACAGAGCCAGCACCCCACAGGGTGACCCCAGATCCACCCTGCCACCCCAGGGTGGGCATGGGCTCCCACACTGCTCTCCCTTCTGGAGGCAGCCAGAAAGCCTTCATACAGCCACCTTGAGCTGGGGTGTGGGCTGCCTGGGAAAGGGAAGAATTTATGGCAATTTTTTGCTGTCTTTCTCCCTTGGCGTGCCATGAGATTAAAAGACATTAGCAAATGCCTCTTCCCAGAGTGCTGTGACAAGATGAAACCTGCCCTGACTGGCACCTGCAGCCTGTTTCCCTCGTGGTCTTTGATCTGCCATTGCTGAAGGTTAGAAGACCTGAATGGCTCACAGAAACAGACACTTCCTTGGGTTTGCTTCCAAATGCTAGGAGCAATCTGTATGTGTCAAGAGTGTTTTCTCTCCCTGCCGAATTTACTGAGGGCTAGAGGAAATCTTTATTATTTTTATTTGTCTCACAGGAGAAGTCAGCTGTCTTGATCAAGATTGCAGCCCTTACATGGACTACTGTCAAAATCTCCTAAGCTCAATTTTCCATCATTGACCAGACACCACAAAGGGAGTTTCCCTTATCCCCTTGGTTTGAACACACTTTCTCCAAGTCTTTCTTCAAATTAAAAAATGTGCAAATAAACAACTCCCATTTCCCATACCCCAGGGAAGAGCATGAATAATTTTATAGGTTAGAGTATTACTCGCATACATCCCAGTCCCTAGAATTTGAGTCATTTCATTTACCACTGAAATGCAGTTACCGCTGGAGGCAAATACACCAAACCCTTGCACAACACAGCAGAGGAAGCCAAGAATGCCCTGCTGCAGAAGGATGTGCAAATGTTTCCTCAGCTGAGCTTCAGCAGCCAAATCACTGAAGGTCCTGGTTTGGATTAATGCATTTCCATCTGACAGGATACTTCACCAAAGCCAATGTAGCCAGAACCGCTGTTTCTGGTGGAAAATCTAGCGCTCTTCAGCTGCTTCACAAACACGATCCGACATTTTATTGACCTGCAGTAATGAAAGGGAGACGAGGATGAGCTTGTTCCCTGGCTCATTTGAGCAGGGCTCTCTAAGCGGTGACATTTACAAGCGACTCCTTTACTGACATGAAATTTCTTAGGTCCGTGACATGAATCTTCTTTGGGAAATCCCAGCTAAAGGCTTGTCTCTTCATGATTAAAAGCTAGGGGAAGCCCTCATGATGCACAAATTATTGTGTTCCTGTTCAGTTCAGCTGCCATCTCGACAATCCGTTTGTGCCCAGCACCACCTCTTCTCTCAGACCACCTGAAAACCTGAATGGAGCAGAACTAAGGA
Source organism: Astur gentilis (assembly GCF_929443795.1). Classification (NCBI taxonomy): domain Eukaryota; kingdom Metazoa; phylum Chordata; class Aves; order Accipitriformes; family Accipitridae; genus Astur; species Astur gentilis. The sequence goes on along the minus strand of NC_064907.1, from coordinate 2,198,413 downwards.
TAATATATTTTTAAAACACTGAAAACTTCCCATTATAAAATTTCAATCTTTTGGACAAGAAATTACCCCAGACCCTATGCAGTCCATGCCTAATAGTGCAAGCAAGTTTGTTGTATCCACTTGAAGGTGCAGGTAAACAGAACAGGCTTTTTAGTATTTAGAACTGAAGCCCAAAGAAGAGAGACACACACTGCCAGCCCCATGAAAACACCGCATGAGCACAGATAGCTAAGACCTGCCTTTTTACACTTGACACTATGCTTCAGCAACAGTCCTAGTCTGACTCCAAAAGAGGAAGCGTATGTATATACATGTACACACGCTATACTAGACCCCTGGCATCACTTTCTGAAGTACTCTTAGATGTTTGCAGCACAGTCCATGAACCCCCTTAACCAGCAGGATTGGATGTATCATAACAGGGCACAAAGTAATGCTCACACATCTGTGCATCCCCCACTACATAACTGAAGGTAGGAGAATTCTGAAATTCAACTAGGATTGCTCTAGAGGCTACTAGATTCAAGTTGTGTTGCCTATTTTACCATTTTGACCAGTTGTTCTCCTGTCAAGGCACCAATGAACAGTTACATACGCAACACAAACTGAAGAACCTGAATGACCAATATTCATATCATGGGAAATTATTGCTTGGGAAATGGTGAGCTGAACATTCATAGGCTGGTCTAATCAATGGCTAGGACACCTAGGACACAAGATAGGAAAACTCATGTTCTCATCAAAGGACTGTAAGTTTCTTGATTCCATCTGTGCTTCACTATCTTCTCTCTCTGTGCAGAAGAGTCATGGTGTCTACCTGCACAGAGTTCCCTTAGCTGGAAACTCCAGGTCCTCCATTACTTATAACTTTGTCCAACTTTAATAAACCAGTCTGAAATTTTCTATCACTAAAAAATGCATGTTTTACATTGTAATTTTTAGAAATGTTCAGTCCAAAACCAGTTGAATCCATTTAAGAGAACAAGGCAAATAAGTGTTGGTACTGAAACAGGGTGGTGGCTTTTTCTTTGAAAAGCTTTGTAGACTCAAGCTCTAAAGCAGGGACTTGACATTCATCTGGGTAATGTCTTTTCTCCCACATTTGTGCCTTTTGCTCTTCCCTTGATAACTCATTCAAATTTGGACAAATTGCCAAACTCTGAAAAATCATATTTTGCACACCTGTCATAAAGACTGTAGAACTTCACAGGTAAATCTTTAAAACCTTCACCCCTGCAGAATATGCTTCTGCCTGTGAACGAAGTAGACTTTGCTTTCAGCTGTAGCCCAGGGCTGTTTTGAGCTAGCATCCGTCACTACACTGAGCATGCAAGCACACTGGCATTTTCTAAAATGGCAAATACTAAAATCTTAAAGTTAATAAAGCAATTGCACTACAAACTTTGTATCACCACTACTAATATAACACCCAACAAAGTCTGGAAAACAAATGAGAAATGCAATATTACTCCTTGCTAACATGTTAACAATATTGGCCCTAAGCAATGTTATCATTTTTAAGCTTGGGAGTGACCTAGCACGTCATGCAGGCTTTCTATAGTTTAAAATAAAGGTGGACCTTGGCAACACAGCTCTTGGTTCTGCAAACCTCAGAATCAGTGTGAAGATGGAAAGCTGCCAGATGCTTCAGGGAGCCCCTTTGCCAAAGAGGGAGAGTGAGCAGGCACAACAGTTTGCGCACACATCACATGCTGAGGAAAGATACAATAATGCACATCTTGAGCAGTGTCTAAAATTTCCTAAATGCTGTCATTTCATTCATCTTCTTCAGAGTACTTCTTTCAGAGTACTTCTTTCAGAGTACTTTAATAAGGAGCAATTGTATAATATAAATACAAACACACAGAGAAAACACCACAGATGAGTGCCCAACAGTGTGTAAATTAGATTTTGCTTTTTTGCATCATAGCAGAAGGCAGTTTAAAAAGGTTTCTCAAAAGGTTACCACAAAGGGATCAGCTCTGTTTTCCTCTCAAGAAAGGCTTAGCTATGTGGTTTCATCTAATACTGTCAAGAAAAGACAGAAAACTTTTGAAAGAAATATTGTAGGAATTTGGCAATGCAAAATTAAAACAGTTTCATAATCAAGTTTGATGCCTGAATTAAGTATAACGCTATCTCCTCATTTCTGTAATCATACCTGTGTGTTACCTGTGTAGAAGCACACCACAATGTATGCCTTTAATCTGCAAGTAACATGCAAAATGCAAACAGATGGAGAGGCTACAATTCAGACTAGCATGAAGCTGAGCCCCAGCAAGTACTGAGAGGTTTTTTGCCTTCCCACAGCAGCTGGGGGAATGTGGCTCAGAATTAGGAGCCCAGTTTAGGCTTTTCAACAGCAACGGAGATTTGAAAATGTAAGCTTGGAAGTCAGTGGGAATGCAGAGAAGAGTGAAAGTCCAAGGAAAGCTGTAATTTAATGAAGGTTAAGTACACGATATGTAACCACAAATACATATGCTTTAAAAAGCATACCACAAATGCTCTACTTTAGGCCACAGTGACTGGCCTAAATAAATAACCCTGAATCATGAAGCTGCAGTTGGCTCCTGTGTATGCCTGGCATTCTGGGTAGCACTGAGGATGTGGCTCCTTATATTTTGCTCACATCTCATGCTTGACATGACAGGAAAGCTGCCAAACTGAGCAAAACCAGGAACTTGTGTCAGACATGATCTCATTATCATCTACACTTGTGGTGCCCCAGTCTCAGGTTAGGTTTAACACTGAGCAATTTGGTATCACATAGGTAAGCCTGAGCAAGCAGGCACATCTATACGGTGCAGAGCAGCAAGCACAGATTGTGGCTGCAGAGCCAGCTGCCCTGGGGTTGCACTGTGTCTGGTCTGAGTGGCTGGCACAGATCTTCTGGTCCTGGATCTGAAACGACTTGGAGCATAGCGGTAACTCTGCATCATGCTGGATTGCAGTGTAAATGTAATCTGAGTGAGCTGTCGTAAACACAGAGGTTTACAGGTTCTAATTCTGATTGTAATCTGATTGTTTTAATGCTGATTTTCCTGATTTACAGCAGTATTGTTGAGAGTAGAGTCAAACTCCAGAGGTATGTAAGAACGCCCGTACAATTTTAAGCAGCCTGAAACAGTAGGATATTGCATTTGTTTAAGTTTCCAAGTGATTTGTGTTTTACAGTTACGCTACTTGTTTCTTCATCTTATATAGTATTGTGCAACACTCAGAAACAGACAATCAGAAACAATATTTCCAAGGGATTATATAATGAAGAATGTCTTGGATCACTCTATAAACTGTCAACAATTTGTACAAGCTCTGTACTGAAGCAATCCCAGGATAAAACATTGCTCAACTGTCATATAATCCACCTTGAGATTTTGTAAAATTAAGAGAGAGAAGGAAAAGATACATAGTCCCACGTATGGGAAAGAGACAGAGAAACCCAGTGTGGGAAGGCTTTCCATGGAAAGCTGCAAAAGGAAGCAGTAAGGAAAGAAAATGGGACAAGGTCAAGTCCTTGAGAAAATCCAGTTGCTGCTCATGAGGATTTATGAGCACCTTGCCAGTGTCCAAAAGAGAAGCCAATGGCTGCCATAATTAGAAGAAAAAAATGAGAATTGAGTCTGCAAACTCTTATTTAGGTAATTCTCAACACTTGTAAAAAATCTCTTAGGGGTTAAGGGATCATCGTGAAGAAGGGAGGACTGTGGCAGAGAGATAAAATTTTCCTCTCAAAGGGCAAATGAAGATGCTCCAGGTTGTGTAATTCCTTCTCCTTTATCAAACTCCTACCTCTACAACAAGGACTCTTGTCTACGTACATAAAGCACCTTCATTCAGAGTCACAGAGGTATTGATGTTCTCACAGACTCTGCCAGTCCCCTGTGTCTGGCATTCCTGCCAAATCAATCAGGATTTTTAACAGATTAGGCCTGAATTCCTTTCCCTTAATCCCAAAACCACCCACTTCTGCCCCTCCAACTCCTCTCTTTTCCATATCTTACATCAAGTGGGGTTTTCTAGGCCTCAGAAATAACTCATTTTAGGTGGTGTACGTTTTCAGTGATTCAGTCTTTGATGCCTAAAAAAACTAACTTTGACTCAGGAACCTGGGACTGGCTTCAGTAGGAGCTGCATCTCAATTAAGTCCCCAGAACTGGGAAAAAAAGAACCATGCATTATCTAAGAGGAATTCTGAACTTCTATGCTTCTAGAAACAAAAGAAGTGAGAAGAGTAAATAAAGAGGCAGGCAGGAGGACAGTTTGTGGAATATAAGAGAGACCAAGGGCCTGATCATCCATTGCCTGCATTCTTTGTACCACACTAATTCACTGCTGTGATAAAATGTTTCACCCAAGTTATGCTTGATTGTAAGGGACTAATCAAGGTCACATAGAATCAGAGCCTAGAAAATTGAGAGAACATTCATTGCATACAGTCAAAATAATACTCCAGCTGTAATTGATGCAATAGTAAGTCAAGACTCTAAATATTCTGGCTGTGCAGCACGTAGTACAGGGGGACCAGTTGGTACTACCACAATAGAACAAAATACCTAAAATAGATATTTTTTTTTTCTCTCCTGTCTAATAGCAGCTGAACTCCTGAAGACCAAAGAGAAGTGAAAGGAAAAAAAAAAAAAAAAAAAAGAACTTAATGTTTTTCTTACAACATAAAAAATATATACCAGGACTTGTAATTCCTGGGCTTATGCCTTAAACTGTGAATCTGCAGCTGATGATAGTAGAAATGTGGTCTTCCTCTGTACTGCTTGCTAGTGGCCAGGACGCAATCCCACTTGCAGTACAACGTCGAGGAAAAATGTCAGGGGGATGCAAAGTGTACAGTGCTCTGGGCCCGCACTGCCTCACTGAACAGATGGATGAGAAACAGTGAGGTGGGTGCAGGGCCACTTGCCTGCAAAGGAAAGAAACAGCACGGCATGTCACCTCCGGCAGCCCCGCGCCAAGCTGTTTTTCCTCTTACCAATTGCAACCAGAGTTTGGCCACCTTGAGGACATTCTTTATAAATTCAGATTTACATGGGAGCTGGAATGGAATCTGTTCTGCTTGCCCCAAAGTAAACGGCAATCTCCCACTTTGACTGCAGTACAACTAGTTTAAGTGCTACATCAAAGAAAGGTTCTAGGGTCTTACTAACAAGAGCTGTAATGCCTGGATTTTAGGCAACTGGTTACCACAGTCAATAGGAAAAAGGCAAATTTACCTGCTGGCAACGGCAAATGCCCATCACTGTAATCCGGAGCTCGGGTAACTGATCCAAGCTAGTCCTTGCCTCCTAGATCAAGTGCCCAGAACACTCTGCAGGGAGAAGCTCGTGTCTCTTCTTTGACATGTGACTGATGAAGGAGGGAAGGGTGGCCGTCAGGGCTGGGACAGGCCACTTTGCCACAGCTGAGCGGTTATAGCGGGGTGAAATTTGGTTTCAACCTTTAGGTGGTGAAAGAGAGACCAAACCGCCTCGTCTCTCTCCAAGCTTGCCCTAACCTTAACACCACAGGGATGGAGCCACCTTTGCTCCTCTTTGAAGCTGGGCCATGTGCTGGGCTGGACTGCAGGGTCTTTCCAGTTCACCCTAGAGATGGGGCTGGGAAGAGGGAAGCTCACTTTTCCTGGCACTGCTCGGAAAAAGTGGGTTTGACACCTTTGTCGCTTGGCAATGGCAGGAAGAAGCACAGTGCGCTCTGAGGCCGGGGGGTGTTGCGGCCCCGGTTCCCCCGGGGCGCCGGAAAGCCCGGGGGGGGGGGCTTGGAGCGCCGCACGCGCACGCCCCCCGCCAGCCCTCCCGGGGTGGGCGGAGGTGCCGGATTCAAGAGTTAAAAAAAAGCGGCGCGAGCGGGAGAGAAGCGGACGCGGGGCGGGGGCCAGGCTGGAGGGCAGCAGCGGGGCCGGCCGGGGTGCGAGCTTGCCCGGCGCTTCCCTGCCTCCTGCCCCCCCGAGCCGGTGTCAGGTATTGCGAGGAGGGGCAGGGGCCCGGGGAGGAGATGGCTGGAGGCTTTCCAGCCGCGGCTCACGCAATGCAAACTCCGCACGCAACGGGGAGGCGACAGGCGGAGGAGGGGAAGCTCTGCGGCTTCCTCAGCCCCCAAGATGCAGGGGAGACCTTGCCTCCCGACAGGGAGGGCTGCGAGCCCGCCCGCCACCCCGCTCCCCTCCCGGCACCACCTCCGCGAAAACTTTTGGCCCCGGCCATAAAAGCCTCGGCGGCTCAGCCGCTCCGCTTGGCGAGGGGCCCAAGGGCAGCCGGCAAATAGCTGCGACCCCTTCAAGCCAGGGGAAGGGCCGGGCAGCGGCGATTTGTCAGCGGGGCTAACTGCGGCACGCCCGCGCCGCGCCGCGCACCGCGGATGCCGGCGGATTTAAAGCCGCGAGTACCAATGCCAGGCGCCCAGTCGCGGCTGCTGCTGCCGCTGCTGCTCCGGCTCCGCCTGGGGGCAGCGGGCCGTCCTCCCCGCGTCCTCTGAGCCGCTCGCCTTCTCTCCCTGCAGCGGGCCGGGGTGGCTCCGTCCCGTCCCCGCAGCCCGGCAGGCGGGTGGGAGGGAGGGAGGGAGGGGGCGACAGCAGCAGCAGCAGCAGCAGCCCGCTCGCCCCCGGCCCGCCGGGGCTGCACCGGCAGGGCGAGCTCCGAAGGGTTAAAGCGCTGGAAAGGTGATAGGAACTCTGCGCTGGGATCGGGTGCAACTGGCATTTGCCTGCACATGACCTGCCAAGCTCCGGGTGACAGGAACCGGGGCTCCTAATGAGTTTCCCAGAAGCTGGGATCTGAACCTCGCCGTCGCCGCTCGCCTCCTGCGGCTGCCCGTTAGAGCTAACGCCGGCTGCACGGCTCCCCGCCTTCCTCGCCGAGGTCTCGGATGGAAGCAGCGTGCAACAGGTCAGTTCTGTTACAGGCGCCCGAGCTGGCCGCTTATTTCACCCCTTCTTCCCCTCGCTGCTTCGGAAAGGCTGGAGCAAACGGTAGGAGCGGGTGGTCCCCGGGCAGGGGGCTGGGGAAGTGGGACCGGTCAGCTCTGACACGCCCGGGACCGCAGGCATCCTCCGCGGTCCGTCCCCCGGGCCGCCGGCCGCCAGCCTGCGCTGCCGCGACGGGCACGACGGTGCGGGAAGGAGGGAATGGCTCGGGATAGAGGGGGCTCCGTGGCCATGTGCGGAGGTTTCCTCTCCGGCGCGGCGGGAAACTCCGACGGCGGCGCGGGGAGCTCCTTTCTCGCAGGGGCTCCTTCGCCGGGAGGAGCGATGCGCAGCGCCGGGATGAACCTGTCTCCAGCGCAGGGCGGCTGCCTGCATCTGCCGAGGCTCGTCAGGCGAGAGCATCCTCCCGCCTCCCTTTCTGCCTCCCTCAGCCGTGACCTCCTGGATCCGCCGCTGCAAACTTTCCCCACTGGGGAAGAAGCGCGGGGGGGGGGGGGGGGGGAGAAGAGAGCAGCGGCCGCGACGCCAAATACGGTTTTGAGCCCTTACTGAGCGCTTGCCCCTCGATTATCGATCATCCCTTGTTTTTCGCGCAGGATCCGGGCGGGCTTCAGGCACGCGAGGGGCGCATAGCAAGGACGCACAGCCCGACTCCGAGCGCCGGCACCGCTGCCCTCCGCCAGTCCCCAGCGCGTCCCCCTCCCCTCGCCCGCCCGGGCCTCTCCCCGCCCGCGGGCGGCGCGGAGCGCGCCAGCCCTTCCGCGGGGTCGCCGCCCGCTGACCTTTCCCTTGCAGCATGGCCTTCGAGAGGCTCGGGGAAGCCCTGCGCGGCCTCCCCGCCTCGCAAGGCTGCCTGCTGCTCCTCCTCTGCCTGCTCGCCGCCGTCCACCTGGGCAAGCTCCTCCTGCAGCGGCAGCAGCGCCGGCGGCAGGGCCAGCGCCGGGCGCCGCCGGGCCCCTTCCCCTGGCCCCTGATCGGCAACGCGGCGCAGCTGGGCAGCGCCCCGCACCTCTCCTTCGCCCGCCTGGCCAGCACCTACGGCGCCGTCTTCCAGCTGCGCCTGGGGCGCTGGCCCGTGGTGGTGCTGAACGGGGAGCGCGCCATCCGGCAGGCCCTCGTCCGCCAGGGGGCCGCCTTCGCCGGCCGGCCGCCCTTCCCCTCCTTCCAGCTGGTGTCGGGCGGGCTCAGCCTGGCCTTCGGCGGCTACTCGGAGCTGTGGAAGCTGCACCGCCGGGCGGCGCACGCCACGGTGCGGGCCTTCTCCACCGGCAGCCCCGCCACCCGCCGGCTGCTGGAGCGGCACCTGGTGGGCGAGGCGCGGGCGCTGGTGGCGCTGCTGGTGCGCGGCAGCGCCGGCGGCGCCTTCCTCGACCCCTCGCGCGTCCTGGTGGTGGCCGTGGCCAACGTGATGAGCGCCCTGTGCTTCGGCCGCCGCTACAGCCACGGCGACGGCGAGTTCCTGCGCCTGGTGGGGCGCAACGAGCAGTTCGGGCGGGCGGTGGGCGCCGGCAGCCTGGTGGACGCGCTGCCCTGGCTCCAGCGCTTCCCCAGCCCCGTGCGCGCCGCCTACCGCGCCTTCCGCGACCTCAACCGCGACTTCTACGGCTTCGTCCGCGGCAAGTTCCTGCAGCACCAGCGCAGCCTGCGCCCGGGGGCCGCCCCCCGCGACATGATGGACGCCTTCATCCGCCTGCAGCGGGAGCAGCCGCGGCTGCAGCTCGAGCACGTGCCCGCCACCGTCACCGACATCTTCGGCGCCAGCCAGGACACCCTCTCCACCGCCCTGCAGTGGCTCCTCATCTTCCTCATCAGGTAGGTGCCGGCGGGGCCGGCCCTCCCCGCCGCCCGGCCGGGGGCGGGAGGCCGGGGCGGCACTCCTGCCCCGGGGAGGGGCGCGGGAGTCGGTCAGCCCGGGGCGGGGCGGCGCGGCGCGGCGGGAGCGGCAGCCGTGGGCCGCCCCCCTTTGCAGGGCGCTGCGGGGGCGAACTCGGCCCCGGCCGGGCTCCCTCGGCGGCAAGCGCCGGCCCAAGCGAGCGCGTAACCGCTCGGTTGCGGGCGGGGCCGGGGCTCGCTCTGAGGGACCGGCCGGCCCGCCCGCCCGCCCGCCCGCCGGGTGCCGGCGTACCTCGGCGGCTTCCGAGTAACTGGCACGGAAGCTCTGGGAAGCCTGCCAGAAAAAGTTAAGAAAGGACAAAAAGCAACAACAACAAGGAAAAAAAGCCTTCTCTGGCGGTCGGGTGGGGTGCACAAAGAGAGGCTGGCAAAAAGGCAGCCGAATAAAACCTGAAAGTAGCAGATTTTACCAGGTCAAGATCGGGGAGATCACAGGAACAGGATAACGACCGCTTAAGCAAGACAAAGAGTTCGTGCACCCGGTTACAAACCCGCTATTATGTTAACGTGCCCGCAGTGTGTGCCTTTATCGCCGTTGCGTGACTTCGGGAAAGGCAGACCGGCTGGGCCGGCGGCGAGTGCAAGCGCACACACACACACACACAGACACAGACACAGACAGACACACACAGACACACACACACAGACACACACACACCCACACACACACCCACACCCACCCCCCCGCCCCCGCCCCCTGCCTGGCACCAGCTCTTCCAGGGGGAGAATCTCAGCTGGGGGGGGGGGGGGGTGTAATAGAAGAAGGTGTAACGCCCATTCTCTTGGCCGTCCTGGTTTTTTTCTTTGATCATCTGCATCATTTGTAGGCTTATGCAAACATCGTCTACTCAACCGCTTCTTGGAAAAACAGGCAAATACTTAATGCTTCGAGCCAAGGATACGGTGCCCAGTGTTCCCATAAACCGTTGGGTTTCTCCCCGTTTCTTACGTTTGCTCAGCGTTTGACATGCAGACCTGCTGCAGGAGGAAAAAGCAAGCACGCAGAAGCCAAACTTGAATAGCTGAAGCAAATAAAGGCTTGGAGGAACGCGTGCTTTTAGACAAGCAAAAGAAAATAAGCAAAATCTATTAATATTTTGATCTTGTTTAGTTACCGGGTAGTCTTCCAAACTATTCAGACTTCAAGACGGTCATCTTAAAACACATTATAAGGAAAACATGGTTTGATGCTAGTTAGACATGGACTAAGAGTGGGATGTGCACAAAGCCTGTTCTGACAATTATTAGCAGGGATTTTTTCACTTTAAAAACCTACAGACCTTCATATGTATGCAATATGGCTAGTGATAACAAACTCCATGCTAACTCTTAGAAGTCTTGTTCCCACAGAAAGCCCAATATTTAGAAGAGACAAGTAATTTTAGTTATAGAATGAATTTTAAAAATTGGATCAGAATATTCAGTTTCAACACATTTTAAGTTAGTTTCACTTTTTATGTTGAGAATCAGTTACATGTGATATTAAAGTGAAAACTGAGCAAATTAGATTTAGAATGACACCATTGCATGGTAAGTTTGGATTTTTCTCTCAAAGTTTTCTATCAAGGTCTACAAGTTCCTGCATTATATTTAAACTTTGCTCAAACTGCGTTATTTAGGGTAGGGGTGAGGTTCTGTGAAAAATGTTTGCAGCAGGGATTATTGTTAAGAAAATCTTTGGAAATGTTATGTACGTACACACATCTTACTTTAAATGACAGGTATCCGAATGTGCAGGCTAAAATGCAGGAAGAAGTGGATAGGATTGTTGGAAGAGACCGTCTGCCATGTGCTGAAGATCAGCCTCACTTGCCCTACATCATGGCTTTCTTGTATGAATCCATGCGTTTCAGCAGCTTTGTGCCTGTTACTATCCCACATGCCACCACAACCAACACCTTCATAATGGGCTACCTCATTCCCAAGGACACAGTGATTTTTGTTAATCAGTGGTCAGTGAATCATGATCCAGCAAAATGGTCCAACCCAGAGGATTTTGATCCAACGAGATTCCTGGATGAGAATGGATTCATCAATAAAGATCTTACTAGTAGTGTGATGATTTTCTCATTGGGAAAACGTCGGTGTATTGGAGAGGAGTTATCCAAGGTGCAGCTGTTTCTCTTTACCTCCATACTGGTGCATCAGTGCAATTTTACTGCTAATCCAAATGAGGACCCTAAAATGGACTTCACCTATGGGTTGACCATTAAACCTAAGCCATTTACCTTGAATGTTACACTTAGAGATACTATGGATTTGCTCGATCAGGCTGTCCAAAGACTGCAAGCAGAGAAAGCAGCCAATGAAAATCAGCTGTCAGCAAATGCCTAAGCAACAAACCTTGCAACTAAAAATAACCCCCCTCTCTCTTTTTAGACTTAAAAAAGTTATAGTTTGTTCTGGCAATCTTTTTGGAAACTAGCCAGTATTACGAGTTACAAGAGCAGGAAGGAAAACTGCACAGGGTATAATTGAGTCCTCTTTTTAATTCTAGAAGGAGAGCCAGGGGAACAATTTAATATATTAAATGATAAAACATATGCAATTTGAAAGTAAGCCTTTTCTTTTCTAGCTTGTTCACAGAAGTCGCTGTTACAAGAGTTTTTTATCTACTGACTGGTTGGAGCATCTCCAGGAACTGTTTATACAATCCTTTCCATGTCTCCATGCGCTATGCCTTAAACTCTAAGTTCGCCTTCAGTGACTCCACATCCCAAAGTGAAATACCTTATTTTAAAAAAAAAAAAAAAAAAGAGGAGAGTGGGGTGGAGTGGGTCAGCCTGTCTCTGAATTCACTCTACTGGAAACTGCCATAGGCACATGGCAGCTCCTGTGTTGTGACTGCTGGGATGTACATTAATGCCTCAATGATAAATGTTCAAATGATTTTTGGTAAAATGACAATGTAAAGTCTTGCCTTTAGCATTCAAAAGTGTTTACATAAATGACTTAAAAAAAAGACTTGCTTATAAGCACATTTGAAAAAAAAAATCATATTTTGTAGGAGAATGAACAGAATGTCCTAGTATAGTAACTTTTCATTAAGTTTTGAAAGATCAGATTTGTTATGTCACCAAATGGCAAGGGTGATACAAACCATATGCTAATTGTTCATTAGCATATTCATGAACAAAATAGATAGTTGAATTAGAAAGTTTTATAAAGGTATAGCTGAACTTTGTATTTCTCTAGTAAAGAGTTAATATCCCTGTCCCTAGGCACATAGGTAAGCCCAGTAAAATCCACACGGGCCAAGATATTTAGAAGTGAGAATGTGGGGTTTTCATATTAAAACTTTCATGCCGCAAGCCTCAAGTAAAGCGTACATCAAATATACACCTGCTCACTCGTGATTCTCTAGGTTGAGTTAAATGGTATATCCAAAAATCAGCTAGGTACTTTTAGTACGATTTGCTCAGAACAATCTCAGAAGGAAAACTAACATTACATGTCCTAATTAATGTACCCATTAACTGAAGAAAAAGTACTTTTAATTTTTTTGTAAGGCAAAGGACATAAAATAAAAACCCAAAACCAACCAAAACTATTATTTTAAAGTAAAACACACGTGAAAATTTATGGCTTTGAACTTCTGAGTAATGTTTGTGTACACAAAGCTGCATGTATTTCTCTAAAGAGCAAACAACCCTATGTAAATGCCTGATTCTGAAAAGTGTTGGGCACTTCTTTGGAGCTGCATATGACCTTCAATAACATATGAAATCCATCAGAAATGAGAGTACCTCACATGACTTGCTGTGGTCAGCCTAATACTAAATAAGGTATTAGTAGAGCTAGAAAAATAAGGGTGCAATTCTACACAGTAAAGTAGCTCTGCTGAGACCTAAGCAAGTAAAGATTTGCACTGGGTCTTCTGACTGGGTCTCTCAGACTAAGACTTCAGCCAGTCTTAGTCACATTGGCTGCAGTGACAGAACTCATACTGACATAGGGAAGAGCTGAGTTAACAGCACAATCCTGATCTTCTTAAGTAGAAGCTTCACTACTAATTTTAAAAACCTGAATCAAGCCTGAAAGTACTGCTCCAAAACCCCACACAGTAGTAATGTACCTGTTTAAAGTCTCTGACTTCATATGGCATCTATCTTCTTTTTTTAGAGCTAAAAAAGTTTTCTATTACATACACAAGGAGTAACCTCAGGTGTTTTTTCTGAATTATGTACAAGTCTGTGATAGCCCAGAACTTAGCCTATACCTGTGAAAAGCTTTATAAGATACTCAGCATTTTCGTATGGAGATCTACATTAGATCAAATGCTAGCAAGACAATTTTCCTTGTACCTTTGTAAGTATTGTTATTAAAAAAAAAAATAAAGGATGTAATCTACAACTGAATAGTTATTCTAACGCAAGGATCACCCATTCATATTTTAATAAAAATGGCTTTTGCAATTTTGTACTCTTTCAAAAGCTTTAACTATGCATTGGCTACTAATGCAATATCCATTTACACTGCTCATGTCTGTCAAGGGGTCACACACTATATAGCTGTTGGTCAAATAATGCCTCGTATAATCTGTGAAGTTACGCAAATTTAGTAGCACCCATTTAGAATGTATGCAGTTGTTCAGTGACTTTTATGGTCATTTTGAGATGTATCATTGTGTTACCAAAATACTAAATAAAATTATTCCTACACTGCCTTTGCTTAGTTTATGTATGGCTTTCTAACATCAAGGTAAACAAAATTATTATTTCTGATTTGGAAAGTAGTATTATTTTAGATATTTGTTCATATACTTTTCACCTTCTTCCCATTTCTGGATTTTAAGGTTTTTTTCCATCCTGCCCTTATAGCTTCTCAGGTCTGCCTGCTTATTCATACCTTGCCACGTGTTCAATTTCCTCATGCTCCTTGCTAAGAACATTCCCTGCTGCTTGTCTCTGCATCGATCGGAATTCTCTCATGTCTTTTGCTTTCTTCTAATACCTGTTAATCTCTCCTCAGCCTGCACAATCTCCTATGCTATGTTCTTCCTTCTGGCATTTCAGTTTACTTCCACCTCCCCTTATTTCAAGCCCACACACTCATTTTCCTGTCTCTTTTTCCCTCCTATATCTAGTGCTAGCACCTATATACTCCTGATACTGGATCCCCACCACTGCCCTTGGGACCAGTTTGTGCTGTTTGGCCTTGGTGTGTATAGTAAGGAGTGCCAGGAAGGAAATCTCGGGGCCAAACAGTCCTTAACATGCCCTTGCAGAGCAAACTCTCACAAGATCAAGGCAATCTTGTGGTGAAGGGTGGCCGTTATTGCACGTATAACACATTTTGTCATGATGCAGCAGCACCCCTACCCCCCTTTGTCTTCTTTTCCCCAGTCTGCTACACAAGCCTGCTTACTTAAGAGCCATCTTAGAAAAGACCTTCACATTTTCCCAAACCCCAAGAAAGTGGAACAAAAGCTGAGTGGGACAGAAGGCTGGGCAGACTGTAGCAGTAGTTCCCTCCTGATTTGGGATGTTTTCAGCTGGAGTTTCTCCCTAAGGGGGCAGGATTCTAAGTACAGGCTGAGTTGGCAAAATCAGAAGGAGCTAAGTTGAAGACAACTTACAAAGATGCCCTAGAAGTAGCTAAGGACCTGTGGAGTAGGTGTAGAGTCCGGAGATATCCCATGCAGCGCATACGTGGCTGGGGCTGACCAGTGGGACACAGTGTAGACAGAAAGCAGGTGTCCTCCCTGGGTAAAAGCCAAGAGCAACTTCATACAGCCAAGAGATGCTGCCACACTGTCCCTGCTTCCCATTAATTTCCAGGTATTCTGCTTTACCAGCTGTCTACAGCTGAAGTCTAGACTCCTTCTTCAGTGTTGACAAGCACGTTTTTATAGCAAGACCTGCTCCCTTAGTGCTGAAAGCTGCGGTGCTGATGCAGCCAGAAGTTGGCATGAAGAAAGCATGCTCGGAGAGATTCTTGGAGATCACTACAAATACTATTTATACCAGTTGACTAGGGAACCCAAAGTTTCTGATTGCCTACTGTAAGCCAGTACCAAGTGTTAAGACTAACTCAGCAAATTGGCTCAATTTTTTTATAAATTCTGTATTTCCATTTTTCATCTGTTTCATTGGAGCAGCTGTTAGAAAAAGTATCATTTTCAAAACTAGGTGAGGTCACATCTAACAGCAAGTCACGCACATCTCATGAGATTTTGTGTTTGTACTGCCACTGCCTTCCTCACCAATCTGTGACTGGATGTCACCATAGAAATACCAGACGAATACATGTTGCCCTTCATGAAATAAAGCACAAAGAAGTTAAGCAGCTGTATTCAAGACTAAGATTTTTCCTTTAAAAATCTTCATGCTCAGGTTGTAGTGATTTCAATGGGTCAGGAAAGCCAAGTGTCATCTCACACTTGCTTTCTCTGTGTATGTGCACATGAACACACTTAGTCCATCTCCCAGAATTTTAGTAACATCTTTCATTCAAGTTGAGATAAGGGGTTTAAAAAAACCCACCAACCCCCAAAACCCCCAAAACAACAAAAAAACCCCCACCACACACACACACACAAAAACCCCGCCCAAAACCACAAAACAGGAAGCACAGGGAGAACTTATGACAAGCATATGTTTCTTGGAAAACCGGTAGCTGTCAGACCAGCCCACTACATAACAAGGAGGGGAAGCAAGTAGGCTGAGCTATCAGAGTTGATATAGAATATGTTTATGCAATTCAAGTGTACCATTACATTCCTTGTGAAGCCAATAGTTAAACTTGCTGGCTTCAGTGGGAGTCAGTTCAGAGCTGCTGAAATAAATAGTAATAATATAACAATAAGGAACAAGACTCATCAGAACTTGAGAAACAACCGCTGCTGGAAAGATGAAAAGAGGGAGTCAGTCCAGGATCTGTGCAACAGCTAGCAATACCAGCATAGTCATGGCACAATGTAACTAAATGCAAATCCACAACAACGAGTTGCAACTAGTTTTGCATCAGACCCAGCGTGTTTTCGTGAGTGGCAGGGACTGATGTGTAGGTTTGTCTGTAGGAAATTGGTTCAGATTGTCCAGGCAGAGCAACCAGAGACTAGGCAATTGGGAGCTTACCTTTTACCTGAGAAAAGTCAAGAAATTAGCCATGGAAAGCGAACATTTACTTTTGCTGCATCTTTAGCTTGGTTAAATTTTACTGTCATTTCATTTGCCCACACAACAAATTCAACTTGGGATAACACTGAAGGTGGATCTGGCTTTTTCATGGATGAAGAAAAGGGCTGGATTCTGAACAGTGCCATTATTTTGGTATACAGTGCAACACAGATACAGTGATTCAAATTTCAACAACTTCTTTGCTGTTTATCACCCTCCATTTTGCAGCTGAGTTTTTTCCTGTTGCAGTCACTTGTACTCAGAGCAGGCCAACTCAATTGTCAGGTGAAAACAAGCTCAGTATTAAGCACAAACAGCCTGGAGCATTTAAGATGGCTGTAGTCAATACTTTGATAGTCCTCCTTTGGGGCTTTTTGCCAACTTTTCAGACAGCTCCACTAACCAAAAAATTCTTTGCTTTGTTAGTGTTGCCCTGTCCTTCAATACTTAGAGCAGATCTTGCTCCAGTCTGAAAGCACAAAGCTAGAGCTAACCAAATCAAACCAGAGTCTCTCAATTCCCTAAAGTCTTTATCTGTGCTGTTTGGGGACACTGATCCATCAGCATAGTTAACTCAGAAGATACAGGATGCGGATGCATTTCAACTGCACATGTGCCGAGGGGGGGGAAGGGAGCAAATGCACAGAGGACTTACTGAAGGTGCATAAATCACCTGCAGAGCTATATGGGAGTCATTTGTTGGAGAGGCTGAGAGCTAGTGGAGGAAAATGTATATCTAAAGTGTAAGGAGGCTTCCAGCTAGGGAGGAACTGTGCACAGGGTCTCTTGATTTCCAAGAAAAGAGAAGTGGTGATTTACATTGCTTGTACATAAAGTGTGTCAGGATTAGGATGATAAGAATCCACATGGTATTAAAGAGGTTCAATCACATCAGCAGCAGGGAACATCAAACTGAGAGCACCTGGACCAAACCTTACCTTCACACCAGGCTGAAGATAGAATGAGTGATTATCTTCCTCAAAACTTTGGACAAAGGATATCTAAATACTAACTCCTCACTGCCTGTTAACTCAAGTAATAGATTTGGGAGGTAGCAAACATGGAAATGAGAGCTGAGGAACTGTATTGGGTTTGTGTGGCAAGGTTTTGGTATCACCTGGGGCTACAGGGGTGGCTTCTGTGAGAAGCTGCTAGAAGCTTCCCCTATGTCTGACAGAGCCAATGCCAGCTGGCTCCAAGAGGGACCCACTGCTGGCCAAGGCCAAGCCCATCAGCAATGGCAGTAGTGCCTCTGGGATAACAGATTTTTGAAGGGGAAAAAAAACCCCAAACTGCACAATTGCAGCCAGAGAGAGGAGGGAGAACATGTGAGAGAAACAACCCTGCAGACCCTAAAGTCAGTGAAGAAGGAGGGGAAGGAGGTGCTCCAGGTACTGGAGCAGAGATTCCCCTGCAGGCCATGGTGAAGACCATGGTGAGGCAGGCTGTCCCTCTGCAGCTCAGGAAGGTCCACGGTGGAGCGGATATCCACCTGCAGCTGGTGGAGGTCCCCATGCTGGAGCAGGTGGATGCCTGAAGGAGGCTGTGACCCCGTGGGAAGCCCATGCTGGAGCAGGCTCCTGGCAGGACCTGTGGAACCATGGAGAGAGGAACCCACAGAGCAGGTTTTCTGGACTTATGACCCCACAGGGGACCCACGCTGGAGCACTCTGTGCCTGAAGGACTGCAGCCCATGGAAGGGACCCACGCTGGAGCAGGGGAAGAGTGTGAGGAGTCCTGCCCCTGAGGAAGAAGGAGCAGCAGAGACAACGTGTGATAAACTGACCGCAACCCCCATTCCCTGTCCCTCTGTGCTGCTGGGGGTTGGGAGGAGGTAGGGAATTTGGGAGTGAGGCTGTGCCCAAGAAGAAGGGAGGGGTGGAAGGAAAGTGTTTTAAGATTTGGTTTTATTTCTACTCTGATTTGACTGGTAATAAATTAACTCAATTTTCCCCAAGTCGAGTCTGTTTTGCCCGTGACAGCAATTGGTAAGTGATCTTTCCCTGTCCTTATCTCACCCCACAAGCTTTTCGTTATATTTTCTCTCCCCTGTCCGTCTGAGGAGGGGAGTGACAGAGCAGCTTTGCTGGGCACCTGGTGTCCAGCCAGGGTCAACCCACCATAGTCCTTATTGGGGTCCTCCACGGGGATTGGGCTGTGCCATGTAGGCTGCAGGATTTGAAAACAAAACCAGTCTACAACAGAAAGCCATGGAGAGTCTGTCATTCTCCTCATCTCTGCATCCCCAGTGCATGAGAACAGTGGGGAGGAAAAGACGTCCCAGCTGCAACAATCTGAATACCTTTTGGGGAAATTTTCCTCTTGACATTCAGACAGAGTGGTGGAAGGAGGGGACACTACAGCAGACAGAAACACTGCTGGTCTTGAGGATCCATTCAGAGCAGGTCAGGGTCATGTATTTGAGCAAGCTGAGCAGGAAGATGTTTGTATCAGTTGGATATTCCCATGCTATACAGTTATGTCTTCAGTCATATCTAGGCTTGCTGATCAATATCCCCTAGGGGAAGAATGGCATGTATATTGCAGGATGCTCCAGAACTGCTTTTATCCTCTGATATTGGTGTATTTTCAGTGATGGATCACCTTTTGTTGGCAAGGACAGTTCTACAAGAGAAGACTTTATTTCCACAATCTCCCTTCTCCCAGCCTGAGGTCCAGTAAGAACATAACAGTTATCATGCAGAAACAGGCTTCTAATCCTCTCATGATAACAAATGGGATTTCACATAATCATATTTTCTGTGCTAAAAACAACAGAACACCCTCCACTTATTTGGACTACTCTACTCATCATAACTGAAGTGGAGAAGTGGAGTGAGACACCCTTGTTCCCAGTACAAAAGCAAGATATAAGACAAATTTTGACTTCACAAAGCAAGTATGACTTGCAGTCATTGGCAGAATAGCATGAAACAATACTCCATGCTTCTTTTATGCTTTCTACTCTGTGAAAAACTTCCAAGCCGCAGTTTGAAAATTTAATTCTATTGTTATTAATTTTTATTAATAAGTATAATTATTTAAGTATAATTATTAATTATACTATTTCACTCTACAGAGAAAAATCATAAATTGTGAAGCTATTAATCTTTTGTGGTACAGGAAATTTAAATAACTCAATTCAAGTAAAAAAAGAGTGCCACCAGAAATTAAGCTCAGACTTCACAATAATTACCCTAATGAAAAATGAGATTCCTAAATGAACCTTTGTCTCATTGTAATAAAACTCCTTTTCCTTCCCTTCATTCATGTATATAGCTGCTAGGACATGGTGGCGTGCTGCAACTTGTTCCAAGATGTAACTGCGTTCATCTGTCTGTTTCTGGCAGAAGCGAGGAAGAGCTGTACCTACACTCCAGAACAATGTGCCCTGCAGGGAAGCTTTCTAGGCAACCCTTCCAGGCAGCACAGGAACAAAAGGGGAGTGTTTTCCACCAGCTTTCTCTGGATGCGCATTCTTTCTCTCAGGTGCCTAACATCCTGACAAGCGTGCATCTTCCAAGTATGTGACAAGCACTTGTGCCTCAGTGACCTGAGGGCAGATCAGCCAAAGGGCTTTGGTAAGAAACACCATAGAAAATGTTTAATAAAATTAAACAAGGGTGAATTCCTATGAAGGAGGGGAGAAAAAAAAATCTGGTTTAGATAAATATCTAATTAAGAAAGTTCCCCAGAGAATTACAAGGCAGATCCTCCAGTGATAATTATACTTGAACTGAAACCTTGTACAAAAAAATCCTATTCCTGCTTGCATTAAGACTAAGATACTTCGCATCTGTGCGCACAGGTCTACAGCATACTGACAATGTTGTCTGCTGCATTTCAAGGATAAGGTACTAATTTTCTTGAAGTCATCAGCAGAGCCAGAGTTCAAAGCTTTTGGCTGATAATGTATTCACTATACAACACTGTTTCAAATATCTTCATGTCTTACTGAAAGCCAGAAAGATTCTTTTCTTATCTTCACAAGATATCTCTTACCCTAATACAATATTTTTCTGCTTCAGTAAATAGCTCTAGCCTGTTCCCAGAGTTAAGTGCATACAGTAATTTTCATTGGGTATAAAAACATAGAACCGTACAGCAGAACAGAAACCATTAGGGAAGTTCCTGGAATAAATATATGCTCCATCAGTTTTCTGAATGGTTGAAATTGTGAAAGCAGAACAGATACATAAGGATTGGAAAGTAAAGGTAACTTTTACTCTCAAGAGAACAGATGCTTTCTTCTAGGGTTTATGAAACGTCAGTTAATGAAGGGACGAGACCTCTTTAGCTCTCTTTATAGCCCCCAAACTGTATCCAGATTAGACCATAACCTTTTCCCTAGCAAAGATCCAGTTAGCAGGGCTTTGTGCATCCTTACATTCATATAGAGTCAATGTCTTCATGTAATCATGAAGAAGTTCCTCCCTGAGGAGTTGTCATCCCTCTCTTAAAATATTTCCCTGAAATACACACAACTGTAGCTGGCAAAATAATTTAGTCAGTTATTTCACTGAAGTCAAGTCATATGTATTTATTTTTATTTTTCTAAATAGGCACCTTCCTGTCTTTTGGGGAAATCCAGCAGGGTTTGATCGTATGCTAATAGAAGCAGTAGTTCTTCAGGTTGAATAGCAAAGAAGATTCTGTATGTATGGAGGAATAAGTATAGGGAAAACTGGGGCAGTTGAGAAGTGAGAAGGAGAACAGAGCAGAGAAGGAGAAATGTTAAAATAACAGGCCAGAGAAAATAAAAAGAAATGTTTCATCACACGGAGGAGAATGAAAATGAGGAAAAAGAATGCGAGCAGCTACTAAATGCTGCCCCATCCCCAGGTACCACAGGTCCCCAGGGTACCCTAGGGACCACACATTGTAATTGATGAAAACACACACACATGCCCCTGCGGTGGACAATTCATCCCATCTGCCCTCTTATCTCCGCTGATGAGAGAGCATAGACAGCCTGCTTGTACTGAACACCTACCATTCAGGTTATTGATGCACCGTGTCCCTCCCTTACTACTCACCATATGCTACAGACAGATATTTAGGTCTGCCCTGCTTAGACACAGACATGTTAAACTACAGAACATCTTCAGTGGTGCAGTTAGATTAGAAAAAAACCAATACTCTTACACTGCTGGGACACATTTCCTTAGGGGTTGAGGAAATAAGCCACACTGATTTAACTGGGCCATGCTGCAGAGTCTAACTCAATTTAACTACCTGATGTCACAGAATCAGACTGGTTGAGATAGGAAGGGACCTCTGGAAGCCATCTGGTCCGACCCCCTGATCAAGCAGGGCCTCCTAGAGCCGGTCTAGTCGTTCTACCTTCACAATAATAGCAACTACCTACCACACTATAGGCTTTTTCTTTCAGATTTTTTATAGCAAACACATAGCAAATAATGCGTTTACCACTGGTTTGCTTTCCTCTTGAAGTTAAGCCTGTATGGGCATCACCCTCGGAAACCCACCGCTGTCCAGAGGAAGCACTTTTCCTCAGCACTGCCCCTCACCCCCACTGCATGAGAAAAGCCTTCCCTTAACCTTCCTTTAGGAAACATCCCCACAGGCAGGAACAGGGAAAGGCCACGTAAGACAGCCCATTACTGCCCATCTCCTGCGGTTCTGAGCTGCATATTTTGTGATTTTATGTGCATTTGCTCCCTGCTTCAGCACATAATGGAGAGGATCTATCTGCCCAGAATGATCTGTCACAGGTTTTCCTGCTGCTGAACCGAGCCAGTAAGTCATTCGCATCTTCCCCAGATGTTTCTGTTTCCTGAACTAACAGGAACCGCATGTACTGCCAGCTCTCCCTGAAGACCTGGGCCAGCGCAGAGAGGGGGGAATTCTCCACTTGACTTCAGGAATGAAGTCTCACCTGCAGGAGCAGGGCTGGTCCAGGATGCTTCCTGAGGAAAGGGTCTAACAAAGAGCCACTCCTGAATCACTGGGACCAGTGAACATAGGTATGACCGATCAGTGAAAATCCCCCACTCCTTTCAAAGGTTTTAATGCTTTTAAAGTTCTAAATAGCACCATGGTGTCTTTGATACTTGAAGTAACAATTAAGCACTACATGCAGCAACCTTACCTATAGCAGTAAGTGAAGTAGACATGCAATTTAAGACACTGGTAATAAACAGTGCCCTGTTTGCTCACTGAGTTTTACCACAGAAGTCGGTGTTTATTGTAATGGTGATAAATCAAAGAATGTAAGCTTTCCCGTCAGTATTTTACAAATAAGTTCCTTGCAAAGTACTGTCACTATTTTCACATGTTTCCAAATATCAAGACGATAGTAAACGCATGGCATGTCTTCAGTCAAACTTGGTAGTCAGGATTTAAGTGAGGAAGAGCTATAGAGCAACATGTTTGCAAACACCTAAGTCCCTAATCTAGCCATTACATTTTACTGCATATTGTTTAATTTACTGCATACTGAAAATTAAATTTTAAAGATAGGAAACAAGTTACAATTTTTGTCAATCCAAATCTGGACAGGGCAATTCAGGCCACTGAACAGCACTTCATAAATAACTAGAAATTAGAACTCTACCTTTTACTTTCCAGTGTTTGGTTTGTGGTAGGTGTGGGTTTTTTTCTCCCCCCTTTACTCTCTGATCCTTGCTCAGATATTGGTCAAAAATAATTCGCAGAAGGCTTGCTTTCCCAGTCTCCGAAAACATTCTGTTGAGTTACCAAAACAAGGTATCAAAACTGTACTTCAGATTTTTTAGAGGTTTTTTTCTATCCAATGCACAGAAACATTTGATTACAGATGTTCACCAAAACAAGTTTTATTAAACTGTGCCACAGAAATTGTCTACAAATTTATCAGAAGGTACATGTTTTCAACTTAAATGTATGTTTTTTATTGCCTTTTTAGTTTTAACTGCTTAATAGCAGCACTATTCAAAAAGACAGACTTCAGTGAAATATGACTCTTGGGGAAACAGATTTCAACAGTAGCATAGGCTTACATAGTAAAGATTAATATAAGGCCAATGTTCTAGAATATTTCTTTCCATTTGTCTAGCTCTGGCCAGGCTAGGGTTTTTTATAATGCTCCTTTCAAGGGACTGGCCCTTACCTGTGCTCAGTAACTGGCTTGCACTCCTGCAGAGGTCCAATGAATTTCTCTATTGAAACTTTCAACTCCCAAGTCAGTTTGAGTCCATTCTTCACAAAGGCACTCAGGCATGATGAAATAACAAATTAGAGAGAATCGCCACATCCCTATGCAGTCTAAAAAAATTAGACCACCCTCATTGTAATTCTGTACTTGCAGTTGTCAATTTTCCACATACAACCCCAGGATCCTTTTATACACACTGCCAGAAAACTTCTCCACCAGTAGCCTGCAAGGCACAACAAAGCCACTTAGTTTGTCCAGGAACAATCTAAAACATGGGGTTAAAGTTCATAATTAACTAAAGCTCCATTCAAAGTTCAGGGATCTTGATGAGTATCAGTAAATTTCAAAGACTGTCAGGTTGCTTTCCTCTCCCAGACAAGCAAAAGGACTTCCAGGAAACAAAAAGAGTTTGATCTCTGCCTCCATGCCCCCAAGAATTATTATTACTTCTAATGAAACACATTGAGGGTCCACATTGCTGTCAGCTGTCTGCAACTTGGTTTATTTTTAGCTTGTAATATAGTTAATAAAAACCAGGTACAAACCTCATACTGCTTTAGAAACACAACTTGGAAATTGGACAGCTCTGCTAAAGTCATCATAGAACAAGATTTTAAGGTGCTTCTAAAGAGCCATAAACCAAACTGTTCTTAATATGCCATAAAAGCATTGTTTATCCATGTGCAAGCATTGAAACATCCGACATTGCACTTTCCCATTTATAGGGAAAGCCAACCCTCCCTCAGGGAGACCACACACTACGTCACATTTAGCACCTGTTAGGAAAGTTTCAGCATGATTTTATTTATTTCCAAGCTCAGTAAATCCTCTTCTGCCTCCTTGCTGGAAGGGTTTACATCAATTAAAATGGTGTGTCATGTAAACTGTTTAAGCCCCTAGAAAGCTTCAGTTTGCATCCTAGTTAGCAAATTCCTCTCCTTTTCACTCTCCACCTACAGCCTTGGTCATGACAGACTGTAAAATGTAGTTTCATAGGTAGCATAGTACCTAGAATTTCATCCAAAAGTCCCTATATTGCTGTCCATACCTATGATGAATTGCTTGCACTATCTATAGAGCTATCCTGCACTGACAGAGAAACCAAGCGAGAGCGGATGGGCCACTTGGCTGTAGTAACACCAGACTCTAAGCTCTTTCAGCATTTGTATTTAAAGAGTAAAAGTCTAGAAAAGCTGGGAACATGAACTTGGTATCTATGCCTATGGCTGCAAATCTGCTGAAAAAGTTGCACATCCCAAACCAAACAGCTTAATTCACCTCAGGGTACCATCTTCAGGAGCCAGCATTATCTGGGATCCTGCCCACCTGAACCTCCAGGGAAGAGTGCAAACACAGACAGACAGGCGCAGAGGCTACACAAGAGGGAACACAAACTTCTTTGGAAGTGATATGGGCATATCAGCAGCAAGAGAGGTCTCACACTCCATCTTTGGCCCTAAGTCCAGTCCACCTTGAGACATCAATATCATACCCTTGTTAATCAAGGACCAAGGCACAACTGAAATATTTCCCTCGTGTTGGACTACTCACAACATTAGAGCCTAGAGGCTCTTTTCTTCAGAGCAGAAATATGTAGCTGGATGAAAAGCACTAACACTGTAGCCATGCTTGGGCTTTCAGGTTTCAGAACCATTAGAGGTTTCCACATGCAGTCACCCCTGCAGAGGGAAAAATCAAGTCACAAAGAGCAGAAGTAATTCTGCTGTTAAAAGCAAAGATGGGGTTGGAGTCCACCAGTCTGCCCCTCATATCTTGCTCAGCTAGGCACAGCAGGCAGCAAAAGGCAGTTACAGGAAAATATAAGAAATAGAGCCTCTTGATCGCCTTCAAAAGAGCCCTTGGCATCTCCTAGCACAGGGCATTCTTCACCTGCAGCCAGACATCTCCTCACTGTTCAGTCTGGTCAGCAAGATGAAAGCTAAGAGCTTAATCTGTGGTTGATTAAAGCACCAATATGTGGTTTAGTTATTAGTAAGAGCATTGCAAGGAGTAGCAGAGTTTGTCCATATAAGCTGGAGAAAAACCTTAAAGGACAATCTTGCATGTCATACTTTGCAGCTGGGATGCCCACCTTTTCTAACAGAGCTTGTTCTGGCAGCACAGGCTTTCTTCTTATTCATCAGTGAAAAACCAATAGGAATAAGATCACCACTATTCTTTGTTATACCTCTCCCCTTCCGCTCCCCCCCCCCAAAAAAAAGACCAGATTTATGTTTTAATTTATACTTCACTCCCGTTTGGAAAAAGACACACAGATCTTATTAAGAAGCCTGCTGCTGCAGTGGAACTGAACAGTGCTCTTCCAGAACAAGCCACATAGATATTTTGATTCTACAGAAGCAGGTCATCTGAAGAAACACATCATTAGTTCTGAATGTTTGCAAATAAGCCTAAGCTTTCTGGGCATAGACGAAGGGTATTAGCAAGGAAGTTCAACTGGTCCTTATATTAGCTGAAGATGGATCACATTAGCAGGACAAAACTTCAGGATTATGGCTGGCCACAACAAATATCAGATGCTTCCAATATATTTCTGCTCCAACTCAGGGTGGAGTTCTCAAGTTTTCAAGACGATATCCGCTAGAAGTCATTTAGGCACCTAACTCCCATGTACTCAAAAATCTGGACATAAGTAACCTTGCACTTCTTAAGGAAGGGGGGGGAAAAAACCCAAACAACAAACAAAACCAGGCCATAATCTTTGTGTGAAGCTTTTCGTGTAAAGAGATACAAGTAATGTAGTTGAGTTTCATATTTTTGCAGGAGGAAGAAGAAAGAATTTGGACATAGCCCTGGCAATAATCATTCAACAATTAGGAGTTATCCCATAAAAACATAATATTGCCAAACATCTTCCACACAGATGCATGTTTTCATTGTTCATCCTTCGTGTTTCAGGAAACAGTAAATAATGCTATGGCCAATACCCAAACACAAGGTGATTTTAGTAGACCACCTCGTTTGGGACCAACCCACAGTCACCAACAGTTAAACACAATTCCTTACATTATACACTACTAGCAATGTCTGACAAAATACAAACATGTAAAACAACTCAGGCTAGCACCCGTACACCTAAGCCAAGGGCAACGGTGGGATTTAGGGGCAGACAAGTGTCTTCATTCCCTACTGGTAGATGTATCGGTTTCTCCAGTAAATGGGCTCATTGCCAGAGTTAGAGCACCGAGTGAGAAAATGTAACATCATGGGATGCAGACATGCATGCTGTGGTAGGCATTTTAACAGGGAAGGCTGCAGCCCCCTTGGAAAACCGCACCTTGCCACGCCGTGAGATGCCTTAATTCTCCCTGTTCTTTGCAGGGCCTGGGATTCCAAGCCCCTACAGTGAGCCCCCTCCTTCCCTAAGGAAAGAGATGGGTGTTAAGGAGGAGATCCTAGGAAAGTGCTTTACTAATCCAACTTTCAGCTCCAGGAAATTGTTCATGTCCCAGGGCAATCTTTTCATCAAAATTGGGTCTTGAATTGAATTGAATGCCAAAAACGAAGGAAATGAAAAATGAGTAAATAGCAAATTAAAATCCCATAGCATTTAATTGTGGAATCAACAAAACGTGGCATTCCTGGAACAAACGCTGTGCCCCAAGCACCTCAGCAACCGCTGCCCGGCACTGCTGAGACTTCTCAGCGTCCCGCTGTCCCAGTCGATCGGCAACTGGTAGCTGCCAAGAGACAAAGCAAAAATCCTGGCACACGTCAGGGTTTCTCATTTCTTTCTTTTTTAGTGTTTACATGGCTGTCTCTAATATGCCTGGTGAGGACTCCAGCAACAGAAACAACAGATGGGGCTTCCACAAAGCAGCATGTTGTCAGAGAGGGAATTGCATAGCTGGCAACTCAGCAGCAGCCCAGCATCACTGCTTCCCCCACATGTGTCCTCATAGGGTTATCTGCTTATTAGGATAGAACTACAGGCTGCCATGTG
Source organism: Astur gentilis (assembly GCF_929443795.1). Taxonomy (NCBI): domain Eukaryota; kingdom Metazoa; phylum Chordata; class Aves; order Accipitriformes; family Accipitridae; genus Astur; species Astur gentilis. Next base: position 2,171,345 of record NC_064907.1, on the reverse strand, counting down.
GTCTCTGTTTATGGGAAGAATAATGATGATGCATTTATATATTTTTAAAAAAATTAATTCACGGACATGCCTCTTTGCAAATCAATGCAGGGAAACATTAAAGTTACTTTCATGAGGAAAAAAAAAAGGATTAATTAATAAGAAAAATATAGTTCAAAGTTAACATAGTCAATCTGTTTTTAATATGATTTTTCTAAGTTCTTTACTGAATTGTCACTCTGATAACATTGCAGCAGAAATGAACTGTTTTCTTTCCTACACCACAAGGCCTGTTGGCTCCTCCCATCCCTTAAGTTTACAGTCAGTTCAGATATTGTGGCTTTTGTGATGTGCAAACTGTTCTCTGAACACATTCACTGACTGGCTTTATTTCAGGGCAATAATCTGTTGTCACTTTGCATCCTTTCAGGCAGTGACAGAAACCCAGAAGGTAATTATAGTTAATTTCATGGCACCCTACTCACTAGCACACCTGAGAACGCTCCACTTCAAATCAGCAGGAAAAACCCTACTAAACTCCAGAGCACCTGGATCCCTCTCTAGATCAGGGTTAGAGACTGGGTTGAGGGCTTTGTTGTTTATTTTTTGGCTTTAAACCTAGAAGAACATGAATGATGAGGAATGCAAAGCAAGGTCCAAGTGGTGAGTGTCAGTTATAGGAGAAATGTCTTAAAAGACTCATGCAGTGTTTCTCAAAATAAGAGATCACATAAATACAGTGTCTAAAAAGATTGCTTCAAAGGCTTACAGCACACAAACGTTGGCATGAAGTGCTTTACATGAAGCAATCCTCAGAAGGGTATCCTTTCATGCCAGAAGTTTTCTAAATTATTCTGCAGAATTTAACAGATAATTCCATCTGTGCTGAAAGACCACACGTCTCTCTATGGCTGCTCTGCCGCCTGCAATACCAAGAATTACTCAACCTGTCTCTGAATATGAGATATATCCTTTTGAAATCTGTCAATAACAACTGGAAAATCTATTATGTCACTGGAAAAAAGAAAATGTGGACCTGGGCAATTGGGCTGCTTCATACCCAAGTTTCTACATCAGCTGTATTTTATCATAATTATATTGAGTGAAATATTACCTGACTGCAAAGTTTCACAGGTCTCCAGTGCAAGAAATATTTTTTTGTAGCATTTGGAAGACTCTGAAAAAAAGAGGTGCTCCGCTTAGTTGCAAAAGCTTATGCTAGAGATGAGATGGGACCCCATCTGATAAAATAGGTAAGTAATTAGACGTAGTTCGGTAAGATGATGATCGAGTAAGTCAGTAAATACAGCATTACCTCACCTCCATTGTACATACTGTATGCATTAAGCATTAAATATATTGGAGGCTGTAAGCATTAAATATATTGGAGGCTGTGTGTAGTAATGAAGATACCAATGCAGAAAGCAAATGGTGAACTAAGGTTCCAAACATCCATTTCTGACTGCCATGTGTCAGGAAAAAAAACGGAATAAAAATCAAAGCCAACTCCAGAGAGAAGGAGTCACACAAGAGCAACACTGAAAAACAGAGTTTGCCAAAACCCTTGGAAACTGAAGTCCTGGAGATGTACACAGGTCTGCTGAGACCTCAATTTTTATGGACACCTTCACACTGGCCATGGGGCTCCAATTATCTCAGGTCAAACTTACTGACAGGCCTGTGGTTCCTGCTGAATGCCCCACCTGTCTGCTTGGCAGAAAAAGCACTTCACAGCCCCTGCAACACTAGCTCTAAAGCTCACTTGTTTAAGATTACATTTTGACTTCTCCTTCCTAAACTTACTTGTTTTAGCAAGAAAACTGGAAGAGATTCAGTGTGATATGGGTGAGCAGACCAGCTATTAGTGTCTCAGCAGGAGCCGTTCAGAGATGTACTTCAGTCTCCTCATACTTAATATCCAAGATTACTTCAATCTTGCCTGAAATTTCTCTCCCATTCCCACTCCCACAGGAGTTACTTTACTTTTTGATGAATGAGTACTGATTTCAGGAAACCAAAGAAAGTCAAACATTCCCACAGATGGATATTAAGCAAGCCTCCTTGAACATTTTTCTGCAAACCATGATCCTTACTTACAAAAAAACACCCTCAAAAGACAAAACCCCACCTCTACACACATAAGGCTCCCCCCCTCATCCCTCCCCTTCAGCCACAGACTCTCTAGAAGTAGATACGATGGTTTGGGGATACCAATTACAGCCATCTCTCTTAGAGACAGGGTTGATGAACTATGAGTTGACTCCTACTGACTCTGTAAACCCTTTAGAGTTCACAAGCTCACAATTTGAGAAGCCAAGGCAAGGAAAACTAATACATTTATTTACAGCATCTTTTACTTTTTTCTTTACCACCTGCCTGCCCTGAGTCAAACATGTAAGGGGCTTCCAATAGGAACTGACGGCTCTGTATCAAGATGAGCCGGCAGTGTCAAGTAGGGTTATCGCCTAGCACTTCCCTTCCAGCATACAAGGCATCTAGCAATGCTTCGTATTCAACAGGTATTTTTCCTGTCTTTCCTCTCAGAGGGAGGCCCAGTTAAATGCTGAACTGTGGCAATTCCTTTCATGAAGCATTTTTAACTTTGCTCTTAGAAGTTAGAATATAAAATGATGTGCAGGCAGAATCTTTCACAAAGTAATTGAGTTGCTTATTGTAGCTACAAAATACAGCAAATCATATCTATTTAAATTGCTCTTTGAAACATACAGGTATATACATTCACATAAATATTTTTATATGTATATACACTAACATAGAAGCTATGGTCCCCATTCAATTTCTGCATGTAATTACAGTTTGACATTCAAAATAAGACAGGGTGAAATCCCAAATCCATAGCATTCATATAAAAACAAATCCAGCACAACGCAGAGAAATCAAGATGTTGCATTGCAGATTAACCCAATCAGCCTGTTTGCCTTTACCCGATACCACTGAACATTTGCTTCTATTCTGCTACTCTTTGATATAAAAAAAGCTCCTTCATTCAAGTTCATTCTCTAGCCTAAATTTAAGGACTACTTTTCAACACACACGTGCACACGCACCTCCCCACCCCCCAACAACAATTTAAGAAAAACACAACACCCCTTAGCTTTCATTTAAGGCTGCCAGTGGCTGAAACAGTTCTCAGCTACTGGGAATCAGCATTAACTCCCCTTGCAGAGCCTGCTGATGGAGCCCTGCTCATTCACAGCAGCTCCTGACTGCCTCGCACCCACCACACAACTTTCATGCAGGTCCATCAGTGAGGATTTTAACCAAGTGCTGTAAATGGTTATGGAAGAAATTGAATAAAATATTGGCAGTTAAAATATATCCCACAAAACAAAGCTAAAGCAATGTTTTCACACTAGCGTTTTAGCACTTGTTTGCTTAACAGTATCAAGCCCTTCTCACAGCAAAATGGCTGTTCATAGGTATGAAGGTGGCAGTTCATAGGTAATACATTTGAAACGTCTTTTCTACCTTGTATTTTTCCATATAAATTTAAGTCAGAGAACATGAACAAAAAAACATTTTTTGAAGTAAGGAAAGAAGAAAAAGAAAAATTTTCATTTCACTGTCATCTGCCACATGCACCAGTGCCCCAGAGGAGGGTTCTGGAACATCCCCTCAGGTCTCACTGCAGGAGAGTCAAAGCACTGCATGGAGGAGTCTTGCATGTAGGTAGTTACAGGCTCAAGACTTAACACGCTTCCTTGTCAGGAGCTACCAAATCCTGTCTACCTTTAGTTAACCTTCCTAGGGACAGCTTCCAGATTTTCTCTTTTAACTGAACGCTGGCAGGTGCCAGGAGCAGAGACACAGGCTTGCAAAACACCCGCCATTATGGTATCCATCGTGTTTGTCACACACACTCTTTCTGTTACAGATGCAGCAGTGTGAAGCTGGATACCCTGCAGAGCACGTACTCACCCCTCCTTCACCTCCAGGCCAGCAGCAGCCAGAGGCTCAGCCCACCTTCCAGCAAACTCCTACAGTAAGACAGCTCCTGAGTGACCAGCATCCCCCAAAGGTGGGAAGCAGCCAGATGTGGGAGCCCAACCCTGTTCGTGAGCTCTCTGGGAAGCTTTAGTCTCACCATGTGCATCAAAACGCCAATTCTCTGCTGCCAGGCCCACCTGAACCCCAGTTCCAGGCACCCTGGGCTGCTCTCCCCACTGCTCAGCCAGGTGTGCCCGCCTCTCTCCTGGCCTCGCTAGGCTGCTGGCCCACAGCGGTGGGGAGAGCTATCCGAGCCCCCAGCACTTCTCCCTGCCTGGCCACCGCTCACTAGCTAGGGTGGCCGCTCACAGCCGCACTTGCCAGTACGCTCCTGCGGCTGGAGGTACAGCTGAGTATCTATCAACGTATCTGCACGGGCTTTCTGTGCGTTCCAGAAAACCAGCCTGGAAATGCCGTGTAAATGCATCCTGAGGCGTCGTCTTCCCTGACAGCTCTTCAGGTGCTGATGGAAAGAGTAAAAGAGGCCTAGAAAGTGAAGCCTATTTTACTGCTCACTGCTGTTGTGTGTTCTCCAACCAGTTAACGCTTGGCTGAACCTTGGCTTCGCTCTACCAGTTACTGAAAAACCACAGGTCAGCCTTCCCATTTTGCAACACCAGCCTGGCAATGGGGGAGTCACTGCCAGCTTCGGTGGCAAGCGGATGGTCCATTCAAACACTGTGATGGCCCCCATTGTGGAGGACTGTGCCTCACTGCCTGACATGTTTTTCTTCAAACCAACTGCATGGGTAAAAGAAGCACTATCAGCCCAATTTTTTTCAGATGGGGAAATAAGGGGCGGGGGGGATAAATATTATAATGTAAAGGCTGGAGAAAAATTCTGTAGTGTGCAATAGGCTAGACTGATCATAAAGCTCTCCCTCTAGAGAATAAACTAATACCCTTTACAGAAATCATGTCTGGTGGACAACTAATTAAAAGTATTGCTCAAATGACCACACAGGTCCAGGTCCAGTTGTTTGAGTCGTGTCCCCCCCCCCCCCCCCCCAAATCTATTGTTACTCAATTTCTCCTAAGACAGTCAGAAAGACCTGCCTTCTCATTTCCTGAATCAACATGTTTGGTCACGTATGAACAGCTGTAAGAGGGGCTGAAAGCAGCGTGCTGCTGGAACAAGCTGAACCAAGTATGAGGATGTACAGAAGCAAATGTCAGACAAGGTCAAGCAGGTACTTTTAAAAATCTCATCCTGGCACAAAGCCTGGATCTCACTGATGTCCAGAGGCTGTTTTGCCATGTTCTCAACGGCATCAAAATGTCACAGGTATGTTTTATAGGGATAAATCAAGTGAAACTACTCTTTAGTAAGACAAATACTTCTAAAACAAAGAAGACATCAGATAACCTTGGGGTCACACACTCACTTACGGTCTTTGCGTGCACAAAAGGGATTTGTGATGAATGTACCAGGAACACTGTTTTGCTTGAAACTGCCAACACCCACACACTGGTGGTATCAAAGAAACACACAGTCTAGCAGTGCTTTTGTGTGAATGCTTTGCTGCACTTAAATGTTGCTGTAGAAGCATTCTGCTCTTTTATTTTGAAAAATGTAAATTTTATTACTCTTTTAAGACTTCATATATGATTTTATAGGGCACTATATAAGCTGGCCTAGCATTCTGAAAACCAGCAATCCTTAGCCCAGAGCCACAGTCAGGAACTTCACAAATGACTTTTAATTTCTTCATATATTATCCTCTTCCAAGATTAGGAATAAAAAGTAAATTGCAGAATCCACTTTGCTGATTTGCCACATTTTTCTGAACAACAAACAAGAACACTTCTCTCACCTGGGGGCTGAAATTTCATCAGCCATGTTGATTACCTTTATCCATGAATTAGAAACTTGAACTTAGTTTAGTAGGTTTAAAAGTACATCCACATTCATACCCATATCCTTAAGAGATTCTTAGGTTACAATATTCCCAGTCAATATTGTGTGGCTGGTTTTTTGGCTCATACAGGTAGGCAATTCAAACCAGCTCATAATCAATCTTAATAAACAAGACATATGAAGAGTGGCTAGGTGGTGTTTGCATGCGTGTAACTTCGGTACGTAGCTAAGTAGCTTACCCCACAGTCACATCATGGGTCAGTAGCACTACCAAGCACAGAGCTCAGGTTGTTCATATTCAAGTTCACATTGGACAATGCTCCTACAGATACTTCTAGAATAACTGGTTGTTTATTTAATGAAATGAGTAAAATATTTCCTCTAAAAAAAATTACTAATGTTTCACATTCTTAGTTCTAGTGCTTCATTTACCAGCGTCACACATGCATAGGTTACACAAACATAGATGGGGCCAGAAAAGCTTACTTCTTTTTGTATTGTCAAGACAGTTTGGTTTGTTTCTTCACCAATGAACTGGGGAGTCTGTAAGAGGGAAAAGTGCTGGAAAATAAGAATATAACCTTATGTGCAGAAGAAAAAAAAAAGGCAAACAATAATGTTGGCCCTTCAGTCAGAGTTACTCCTTCTTGAGTTTGCACTGGATGAATGCTGCAATACAATTTTAATTGTCCCATCACTGCAGGATTTTCTAATTTGGAGTAGGTGTAATGCATCCATCATGACTATTGTGCCCACTGAAAGAAAATGCTACAGGACTGCCCTCCAGGGTGTCCGGGAAAATTCCAGAAAACCCATGGACCTTGCTGGAATCCACAGTACCTCCCTACAATTCTAGGCACTTTAAGGGGAAGGTGTTCAGGTGGTGATGGCTCAAGATAAAGAGATCCAGATAAGCTGGTATGTTTGGGTTGAACATGGCTGGATCTCTGGTAGCCACTTCTTCATTGTTCGGGTTTTTGTTGTTTGGTTTTGGGGTTTGGTTTTTTTTTCAGTCCAGGCTTTTACTACTATAATAACGGGGTTGCAGGTATGGATTTAGGGTTGGGATTTTTATTTAACTGGACACAGGAATTGTCACTTTCCTTTCTAAGTTGTCAGCTACTCATCACTGTTGGACAGCTTCCTAATTCATTCCAGAAGTCGGTGTATTGATATTACTACATAAAAATGAGTAAATAACCCTAAGACTCTGCAGAATGAAAGACAGTAATTTAAACAAAGTAGTATGACAGTGTATCACTGTAACTGTTTCCACAATGTGCCAGTGGCCAATTGCTACAAAAAATATATCACTTAATTTGTGATTACCTGCTGTTGCAGGTGGACAATCCCAAAGGGATGAGGATCCAATGACAGAGCCTTTAGCTTCACCACAAGAAATAAAAATCATCTCAATTATCCAGGAAGGCAGAACTAGTAATTTTAACTGTAATGAAGCACAAGAATCCTAGTATCAGATCAAGAGCCCCTGAACTCACCTTTTGCAGACATGTAAAGACACAAACTCCCCTGGAGAATTTACAGTGTATGTAGTGGAGCAGAGACCAAACAAGAGATGCCACAGTGGGAGAGCTGAAGGAGGTAGCAGGCAACATGGCCAAGGCACCGTGGCTTCAGGCAGACTGCAGCCCCATCTGCTTCATACAGACGAAAGGCCCACAGGGGTTAATATGGTTAACTTCTACCTCCTCCATGGAGACAAAACTACGGAAGTGAATGTCTGCTTCTGGATATTTTAAACAAAAAAGAAAACGTATGGCCCTCTGGAACTATGCTTACTGTTTCTCCAGCTGATACGACACAGAGAACAGATAGCCTAGGCCTAGAACTAAATGCAAAAGCCTTATTCCAAGGAGCAATTAGAGAACAATTTAGGGAACATGCTTCAATTTTAAAAGTTCTCAGATTAGCCAAGCAGAAATACAAAAAAGCTGAGAATGGTCATGTACACTAACTAGTAAAGAACTTAAAAAGCAGAAAATATCTTAGCTGTGTATAACAGCAGTTTCTTACCTGCATGAGGAATATTTCTGTAAACCATGAAAGACAACTTAGACTGAATAATTAAAACCAGCCTTTTCTCTCCCAGATGTTATTTTGTGATTCTACACATAGACTAGTAATGAGCAAAAAGAATGGGCGGAAAAGAAAGATGAGTAATTTCATTTATAAAATCAGAAATTTAATTTAAAAATTTAATCATGTGGATTAAAACCACAGGTGTGATACATAAATAGTCAAGGGCAGCCATGACGCGCATCTTTAAATTCAAGTCTTGAAACACGCTGGTAAATGTTTCACAGTGCAAATTCATTAGGCAGCCTGGGCCCAAATGCAGAGCCAGTGTGTGCAGATCAATCCTACCAATTGCAGAAACCCAGCAGGAGCGCCCGTGGCTTACAGGGGGCTGGAGTTGTGCGGTCCCCAGGGACAGCAAGGCCAGGAGGGATCTTAATAAGTCACCTAGTCCAACCTCTGCCAGAGGATGAACTGTGCCTTAAACATTGCCAATGTTTGAAATCATCTTTGTTTAACTTTTACTTTAAAACTTGTGTAAATGATTTTATAATGTTCTCAGCAAAAGTACTGCAGAGCTTTGCAAAGTTACCATCAGGATTATTTTCTCCTAGTGCCTAATCTAAAGGTAGGCAATTGCTTCTTGTCCTATGAACAGGGGATTAAGAGAACAAGGTTTGGGGTTTTTTTTAAACTGTCTTTTCGGCAATAGCTTTTTACAAATGTGAATACTCCTTTAGTCATTGCTCCTGCAGACTAAACAGAAGAAATTCTTTCAATTTTTACACACAAAATGATGTTGTCTAGCACTCTCATCTTTCTTGTGTCTCTCCACTGGACTCTTTCCAATTAGCCCCCAATCTCCTAGAAATGTGGTGCCTGAAACTGGATATAGTATTCCAGCTCAGACCTCATTAGACCTTATTAGGCCTAATTAGACTAAAAGGTTATTTCATGTGAATTTAATGGGGAATGCTTATTTATTCAGTCTAGTATGAAATTTGCCTTTTCACAAAACCATGACATTATTGACCCGCGATTAGCTTGCCACTCACAGGAATCTGAACGTCTTTTTCCACAGAATTACCACAACTAGCCAGGTCTCCTCCATCCTCTGTTACTTCAATTGAATACTTTCTATTTGCCTTTAATGAAGCAAATCCTACTTATGTCACCTAATTTCAGCAATTAATTTAAATAACTTCTTGTTCTAATCTATTCCTCTGATACACTTTCAGCATTTATTGGCAATAATTGCTTGGAAATGAAATATCTATTGCATAATCCAATCTATTTTATAAAGTATATCAATAAGCATAAAATTGATCTATGTAAAGGCCTTCTTATTACATCCTCCTAGGCGACAGTGAATTGCTAACAACAACCCTAAGTACAAATCACTGTTCTAGATCCATTTAAACTATGCTTCCTGCATTGGCTATGAAAATGTCAAATACAGTCTTTACCAAAAGCCCCTTACCAAAATCAAGATGCATCACCTTTGCAGCTTCTCTGTTCACAAGTCAATTATTCTGTCACAGAAGGAATTATTTGATAGGATTTATCTCATATGGTATTTCATCTTTTCTCTGAAATCATGTATGAAAAAGAGAACTCTGCAATTGAAAAAGAGTTATAGGAACTATTTTTCCTCAGAGCAAACATTAAAAACTACTAAAATACGTATTTCAATTTGTGAAGATCTTCAGGATAATGAAAACCATTGAGCTAACAGTGAGAACTTGGAACAGTTCTGAACTTTCAGATTTTGTTCAGAGGTATCTCACAGTAATGTTTGCACGTCTGAAAACATATTTTTAAAGAAAATGTTTGAAAAAATGGACAGCCCTATTTTATGAAAAGAAATCTCTGTACTTGGAGTCATGGAGTCAGGCTAAATTCAAACGTAACTCTACATCTGTAACTCTACCTGTTTTGTTCCAGGCTACTGCATGTATTGCCTTCTGTTGTTGGTAGTTAAAGCTCACTTACTATGAGATGCTTCAGTCATATATGTATACATACTTCTTCACATCTGCCCAATTTTTAGATCTTTGTAGCCATGACTAGTTCCTTCTTGCTTATGTCACTGTTCCCCATCTGTCCAAAATTAAACCCCCAGTTGCTAGTTCAATATATTCATGCCATATGAGTCCTCCTTGTCTTAGCCATAAACTGGTCCATGTTATCTTACACATCAAATAGGTCAAGTGAACATGCAGTTGTCCTTATCCAATTGTATTTCCTTTAACAGAAATGCTTACTTCTTCTAGATACGCTCCCTGAATCTAGATTAAGGTCCTGAATTAAAAGCCAGTGTGAAAACTGGCCTTTATTTTTCTACAGACTTTGGTGATTTCTGGATCAGTCTGTTGGTGAACAAAATTCTTTCCCTACCTGTAACATTTTCTTGAAAACATTGCTGTCCTACACACTCAGACAGAAGTAGTAGGTCTTTAATTAGTCTATTTTTATGTACAGGTTTTGTTATATAGACGATATAAAAGGTTAGTGATGGTCACATGCTGGACCAGGTTCTCCGAAGACACGCTGATGCCATCATGCTAGGCAACTGTTCAAAGAGAAAGAGCCAGGATTCACAAACTTGGTGGAGGTCCTATAACAAATCCATTAAACAGCACAGCTGTAATAGAATAATCTAAAACACTCAATTTCATTGGTCTGATTTTTAATATAGTACTTGATGTTACAAATAAAATATAACTTTAATATTTAATTTATAAAGTTTTCACATTTCTGTGTAAAACCAACAGTAGGTTTAAAGTAAAAAGAGCTTTGTGAAGGCAACAGCTTTATTTTTAAACTTCAACAAGAGTCTAATTTTATAAGAGTAGAGAAATGTGTAAACATAAACATTCATGATTTTCTTCTGTACACATCTGTGTAAATTACTTGATACAAATATAATTTACTATAGAAACATTGTTTTGTTTGGTTTTGCTACACACAGTTCTATGCTGGCATCACATACTAGTCGATTAATCTTTCAAAGATTAAATTCAAAGAGATTTATGCATTTTGCATTCTAACATCCAGTATGTCCATTGCCAGCAGTGGACTTCATGTTCAGAGAATCAGACTCACAGTGTTAGCAATCTAAATTTAAACTTTAGTACAAGATTATAAATAATCAAGTGAATGCATCGTTTTCATATCATAATTGCCACAATCCAAGCCAACCAAAGCCAATGACAGTTTTCCCACTGACTTGGCTGGAATTCACCCGCAGTTCCCAGTCACTATAGATTCTCATTTTAGTTTTTATCACAGCGTGAAGAGTTAAAAAGTGCGTAGTATCACAGCTTCAGTGTAAGAAGTAAAGCTTCTAAGTCTTTCTGGGCCTCTTTATCCTGAAAGAAACAGACAATCATGCATCAACTTAGGATAAATCCCTTAATTTGCCTAATGCATGCCTACCCATATTTCTTTATTAACAACAGGCATAACACACAACTGTAACAGCCACAGAATGTACAAGACTGCATAGTAAGTTAATTTATCAGTGATTGCAAAAATAAAGTTTGAAGTGAAAACAAGAGCCAGATGGCAGCCCTCTCTTTACAGCTCTGTTAAAGAACTTAAAATGTTAGGCACAAATAGCCTTCTCAGCAGACCAGTAAACCTTTCAGCTTAGGCCGTAACTTTTATTGGTGTACTTTGCATAAAGTACTGCCTTGCCTTATACTTTATGTAAAGCTTGCAACCCACCTGTGTGCAGTTTCTATAAAGATATTTCCATGATGTTTACTAATTATTTATTATGCAATTAAGAAGAAAACATTGGGAAATGTAATTAATGACATAGGTTAGATTATGGTTTCAGTGTATACAGCCATACCTACCTGTAATAACCACCATGGACTGACTACACCTTCAGTGTCTTCCATACTGGTGTTGGTGGGCTCTGCCTATGCTACTGGACTCATAGCAGAGTAGAGCCAATTGGGGAGCAAGAGGCGAATAATTTGCTATGCTCAGAGCCAACACTATACTATACCTCCTAGGACAGAAGGGAAAGGCTTCTTTTAGGCCAATGTGTAAGTGCGCAGTCTGCATGGGGCTTTAAACCAAACCCAGCCCACAGACTCTTTCACAGGTAACCAGTGACATATGTTTTGCTTATTCTATGTATAATCTGTTTGGAAAGGGGTACATGCATATGAACATGCAACCACAGTACAAAACCTCCATTATTCTACTTATTTTTGAAATGTCTCCTGGATATAATCCACTTGCTTTACTTGCCACTGCAAAACTTCTAGCTTGAAAAATGCACCCTGGTTTAAAACCACATTTCTAAAAAGTCAGCACCTCATAGGTGCAGGCTGGTAAGGGTCCAGACACCTAATGCATGCACCCATGCATACTTAGCAGTGCAAGTGAAAAGCACTTGCACATCACAAATTTTGTGCAAGTATTTCTAATGACAGAGACCAGTATTTCTTTCCCAGATAACACCACAGGCAATTCTGAAAGAAAATACTATAGACAGACAGCAAAGTAATCACTGAATTTCAGGATCACTTCATTATCCAATCAACCAAAGAGCTGGAACAAAATACAGAACATTTTAAAATACATTTTATGGGTGAAGAAATTCCTGCTTCCCTTTATTTTGGTTAGTTGTCCATAATGTCATGAAGGAATAGAGAAGAATATTGAGATGATAGAAACCATATGCCAGACATGTCAAACTATATTACATTATTGGTCTGGATTAAGGCATTAATACATTAGCTGGACACTTCTCTTGGAGTCACTGCCTTGGTCCCACTGGCAACAACAGGCTAAACTATCTGCCTAATCATTTATCAGAGGCTTTAAAAGGCACACACTGCACAGCCAGTAAGCTCTTGCCAAAATACTCTAACAGAAGGAAATGTCACACTGAATTCAGCACCCCTTAAACTCCACATCACTCCAGGCTGCCTGGAGCACCAGCCCATGGCTTTCAATAAAAATTGGAAAACTTAAAATTTGTATTAATATGTTGATTCATTCAGGGAAAATACACTTTTTTTCTGTACTGACTGTAGTCAACTTGTGAAAATCATTATGAACTTCATTAAAAAAAAAATAAAAAGCCAGATATTTTCCCATGGTATTACAAAAATTAAAAAGGTTTCATTGTATCTGGTCCTAATCTTTTCATGCTTTTCTAAGCCAAAAATTATAAAGAAGCGGGTCTCCTAGTATCTGAACAGTGTTCAGCATTTCATGGGTTGATGGGGTCCTTTACTCATTTTGCAGGATACAGCATTTTAAAAATATGTCTCCGAACAACTTTGTATAATTGTCTCTCTCCTTAGAAGCAAAAGATTATATTGGGCAATGAGCTTTACGAGTTGCAAAGGTCCCAGAAATATTGGGCAATCTTTCCTGAATCTTCCTCTGGGCTTAGGAGAAAGAATGAAGCAAACCCATGATTGTTCTAAGAACTAGCTAGAGAAGAAGCTGTGAACGTGCAAAGCATCTTACCTGTGGGTTGCCAGTTCTGAACAAGACTACATCAGTAAAAGCAAGCATTATTATTGTTGCAAACTACTTAATTGGCTGCTTTAATTGAGCCAGTGGCTTCCTGTCAATAGTAAGGACTCAGATGGCAAAAGCATAAAAAAAAATAAATGGGTAACAATGGCATTAAAAACAAAGCTGAGAATGGTCAGTGAAGGGAACTATTATGTCACCTTTGGATAAAGTCCTTCCAGACCAAAAGGCGTGTCATGCTAAAAGGAGAGAGAAGCCACAACTCTGTTCAGTGTACAAGTCTCCAGTTTTAAGGATGAAAACTTCATTAATGCCCAAAGTTTGGCTGTTAATGGGAAGACAAAGCCATAAATCTCTTATTTGGCCAACTTTCTTCCTCATTGATTTCTGGGTCTGTGGCTTTCTAAAAATTAACAATAAGGTTGACTTTTTTGTGTTTGGGTTTTGTTTTGGGGGGGGTGGGAGTTAAGACTGGCAGGCTTTGATCTCCCTTTAGAGTGCGGCAGGGAGAGGAAGAGGTGCAAGTCGTAGGAGGAATGCAATATATTTGCATCAGTCCCATTTGTTCACCCTGAGGCTTAGTTCAGCGTTGATTGAATACACAGCCATTTTCAACCTTGCCTTTCTACTGTCAAGGCTTACGTTTATTAAACACTTCTCATATAATTTTCAGAGTTGAATATGAGTTCAAAATGTTCTGCAAACTGCTACACAAAAGGTTTTAAAATTACAGGGTCAGTGACTTATTTTCCCGCCTTCCTATTTAGTTGCTTTTCTTTTGTGTTTCATCATCCACAGGGGACATGCACAGGAAAAAAAGACCTGGGAGGCCAGGGACTGAACAAGGGAAAAGAGGGAGTTGAAAAGAAGAGCAAGACGGAAGAGAGAGCTGGTGGGATAAAGGGAATGTTGGCTTAACTGGAGGTAGTCCACATTTTGACAGTTAATTTCTGCTGAAAAATTTTACTGATAGATATATATACACACAGACATACACATGTAAATGTGCATGTTAAAATTAAATGGCAATTAAAGCAGAGACAGAAAGATAATGATTTTACCTTCCATCTCTGCTAATTATTTCCTTATGCACTCTCAACCCAGGCACTGCACATGTGTGCACTTGTTGACAAAGTCCCAACTGTCAACAGAGAATGATACACCCCCATGACCACAACCAAAATGGTTACACCAGCCAATAATGTAATTGTGTGTAACCACTGCCAAAACCCAAGCTGACAAGCACCCTGTAGGGTTTCATTGAAGTCAGAGGCACTGCACAGTACATTAAATTAGCTGGGCTGCAAGGGTGGTCCAAAGCTGTACTCTGATACGCAGTAACAGCAATGAGGTGCTGAGAGCCACCCCTGATTTTGAGTACAGCTGTATCATTCCTTTGCAGCTCCAGAAGAAATCCTGGACTGTAACAGAAGAGACTCCCAAACAGGCATAAGGATCGTTAATTAGAGAGTAATAACTCTTGTGGACAATATAAATCATATAAAGCTATATACTATCCCTTCTCAGTTTCATGATAGACTCTTACAGAGGGTGTGATTGTAGTAGGTGTTAATTTGCATACGATTGCATAATACTGTTTTTCCCCTTAGATATTTGAATAAAACAATGCAATCATCTACTTGCAACCTTCTATGTGACTGCTGTATGTCACAAGTTAGAGCATTTTATGCTTTTTCATATTCTTAGGATCTTCCTCTGGGGATGAACCATTACTTCTCAAAGCTTTTAGGATCAAGGCAAGCACAGCTTTAAAATACGTAGCTGACAATAATTCCACATTTTCTGATTATACTTGAAGTAGAGGGAAAAATACCCTTTCACACCCGGAAGACTGACTAAACAGTTCAGCTAGTTCGAAGACTGCTGTTGAAAAATTACAAATGGCAGAATTCAATTTAGAATAATTAAGTCACGTAAAATTTTTATACACTAGTTCTTTTCTAACTTAAAAGACAAAGTTTCACCTGTAATCTGGTTTCCTTTTACTACTGTACACAATGCGGAGCTTTTGATGTTTCAGACATTCCCCTGTTTCTGTCCAGCTGCCGCTGCCACCACAATGGGACCTACAGCCCTTCTTTCTGTGTAGTCATCACTGAAACGGCTTAAACACGATCACACCCAGTTACAAGCCCTTCAGAAAGATGCCTGTTGAGGCTTTCCTTCACGCTGTATATTGATTCTGAGACAATATGTTTCAAAATTCTGGAAGCTTGACTTCCCCTGGCCACTCTACAAAAACAGGAAACCAATTGTGAACCTCTTCATCCTGCAGTGCACCACCACCTCCGTAAATACTTCTCCCACTCTGCCCCTGCAACATCAGCACACCAGGGGAAGAGATACACTCCACGCTTTGAGGAATCATCTGTTGATCAGTCTAGCTGCACTAAGAACTATGCCAAAACAATGTTACCCTTGATAGGATGTTGAAATTAATACTTTGTGATAAACTAGTCAATTTAATCATAAATATAAGCAGCTCAGTATTTATCAGGATAGACTTTATCCTTATGTATGAAACTACTGCACTAAAAAGATAGCTTCATTTTTTGGAATCGTTTTTGGAGAGGGAGAAAGAATAAGCAGACAATGCAAACAAACTTTTTGGCAAGAACTTCAAAAACATGCAGACAACAAATCAGTCTGATCACTAAGAGAAAAATAGACCGTATTCTCTGAAGTGCAAAATAATGTAAAATATAGGATGTCTCAAATTCTTCTAGCAGCTCTTTTAAAAATGTCTCATTTTT
This sequence comes from Astur gentilis, assembly GCF_929443795.1. Classification (NCBI taxonomy): domain Eukaryota; kingdom Metazoa; phylum Chordata; class Aves; order Accipitriformes; family Accipitridae; genus Astur; species Astur gentilis. Next base: position 2,155,181 of record NC_064907.1, on the reverse strand, counting down.
ACCAGCATTTTACAGTTTGAAATCTGATCTTTTTATAATGAGGTTTTAAAAGGCCCATTTCCTGAGCCTGAAGCACTCATATTCAGTGTAAACAGAATCACTAATTAAGGAATAGTTTTTTAAAGTATATTCAGACGATACTTTAATTTTGGATTGGTGGTAGCTATTAGGAAATTCTTATTCAGCTCCACAAACAGTATTAGCAGGAAAACAATAGCCTAGATTTCAAAATGAACACAAATCTGAATATTTCCATTATTTTGTAATTGAAACACCATAGACTTTTTCTTGGCATTTGGAGGACAATTGTGCACAAAATCTAAAGGAACAAATAACCTCTGAAAACAATGACATTTTGTATTGATCTGATGATGTTGAGAAAAGAAAATGTTCTGTTTGATGAGAAAACAAAACCATTTTTTATAAGGTTAACCCAAATTATTCACATAGTTTTGATGGGTAGTTTTTTCCACAAACAAGTCATAATTTGTACCCTTCACTTGAAAAGCAGAAGTAAATTACTTTTTTCTCCTCAAAATCTGTTGTGGAAAATTCCAGATACGTAAATGGTCTATTGTAACAGGAACAACTGATAGGTGCTGAAGTTTATACTCTGTCATCTCTTCCATCCCTCTGTAACTCCCACTCTTTTCCTTACAGACAATATTAAAAATGTAAATTAATGACCAGGGAGATCGATTATGGCAATGTAAAACAAAATGTAAGAACATCATAAGGCCATGATTTCTCCTCAGCAGCTGTATTCTTGTGTAAACATTCAGCCATTGTTCCTGTCCATTATTACATTTACTTCCTCCTCCACATGGGCTTTTCTAGAGTTTCAAACGTCACTGGGGCCAAAGGCAGAGTCTCTAACAAGTCTCTGCTTCTTGCCATTCTACACCTGTTGGAAGTGAATGCCATAATGATCAATTCTGTAATATCTAAATCTCTTTCACTTGTTAATTTCAACACTAAATTGGCTTCATTTGTAATTCCTGGGTAGGAAGGAGTGGTTTTGAATTTAAGAGTTGTTTTTTTTTAAATCACCAATAATTTTGTAAAATACATGCTCAGTTTCAGGGAAGTTTTTATCTGCATTTTAAGTAAGACTTTCAGCAGCTCTCAGTGAAAATAGATTTGCTTTGCATTCTTCCTGCTTTGCTGTCTTCAGATCTTCCAAGACTACATTTTTTGTAATGTAACTGCTGCTTTTTAGATTAATTTTCAAAAAATATCATAGACACCAGAACCTTGAAATTTTAATCTTTTCCTCTGCTAGGCTGTTATCTCTTTGTGGTGAGCTTATGGGGCCTACAAGCACAGAGTTCACTCTGATGCCCATGCTCATCTCCAGATACAAGAAAAAATAATTTATTATACTTTATAATTCTATATTGAGACTTTTATTTTCTGCAAGTTCCAGCCTTGAAAATACCCAACAATCTTTGTTATAAACAAGAAATTAGTGTCTTATTCCCCTTACATACAAAGCGCTATGTGTTTAATCAAGCACAGACACACACCCATTCATTTTGTCTTTCTATATGCAAGACAAATGCTCATGTTTTCAAATTTAAATTACATTTTTCTCCTCAAATTTAAAAAAGTAATTTTTTTCCAATCACAGTAGCCCATCACATCTGGTTTTGACAGCCTTTCATGTAGTCATACTCACCAAGGCTTTAAGCGCACTACAAAGTAATGAGTCTCAGTAAGGGTAATGCAACATCCACTAGATAAACAGAGCAGCTGTTATGTACTTTACAGTAACTCACAGCAGCCCTGAGCATTAGGATCTCTTTTACTGAAGGGGTGAATGTTTCCCAGGACCCTGAGGTTATCCACCTGGACAGCAACCAGAGAAAAGCAGGACAATTTTATGTCCTGTGCACCTCCAGCAGTGAAGTACCACTCTACAGTATGACAGTATTTATGGCCAAGGAAGGACCGCATGATTCATTGGAGGTTTTTGTTTAGAGTAGAGAGGATAAAGAGAAAGGTCTCTACTGTAACATCAGTTTAGTTTTCCAGATTGATTTGCACCAAATCTCCTGTATTTCCTTTTAAAATTAAAAAAAATGCATAGACTGATTAGTTAAAAATGTGCCAAACTATTTTTAAAAACTGGTATTAGGACTTACAGGAGTCATTCAATCAGAATTTGTCTCTCCTTTTATGATTTCTTTGGTATCCTTTTTTAGGTTCATAAAAGGGTTGAAACTGGCCATCTGATTTTTATTTTTTTTTTTCCTTAACAAGAATTACCTCTGTTTGGAAGCCCCTCTACCCCTTGAATTAAAAAGATATTCCCAAGTGGTAGAACAGACACACAGAAGGGATATTTGGATGTGATACAACATTCAAGACAAAGTAATCTCACTTAACTTGAAATGTTACATAAAATGAATCCTAGACAAAGTGTCAAAGAAGTGCCCTGAGTTAGACCAGCTGAGAATTTGACCTGAGGATTAAAATGAGCTATGGGCTATTTTACTGATGCCGAGCACCTCTGGTTCCCACTGAAGTCACTGGAAACTGTGGATGCTCAGAAGCAATAAAAAGTAAACCATTGTCTACTATTATTTTTCATACTTATGCTGCAGGATGATTTGTATCATGAAATACTATACATTTCCTCAATGTGGCACCTTTCCAGCAACTTTGTTCTCTCAGCCTGCTCCTGATTTTATGCCTTTATACATATACATGTTTCTCAGTAGAAGCCAACATTTTAAAACAATAAAGGAATTCCCCTGCCTGAAGAAAGAGAGAAAACACACATGAGAAACTATGATTACACTTGGGAATGATGGTTTTGCATGACTGTGACAACATACCATGCTGCTGACAACCTTGAGATCCTGTGCTGTGGCAAACTGAAAGAAATCCTCAGACTGCTGCTGACCTATATTTTCTTTTTCAGACCACGAATGCCATCTTTTCCAGGGCTGTAGTCAATTCAGGCACTTTAACAGCATCTATTTATTATTGTCTCCCCAACGTCTCTTTAGTCTTATTACAGTCTTTTCCCTCCCTTAAACTAACCCGACTAAATGTTATTCCTCTGTACAGCTCCAAGCCCTGAACCACTTCAGTTCCAACATGTTTCCTCCCAAAATCAGTAACAGTCTTTCTCTAACACAATAACCAAAACAACATGTAACATTCTAATTCAGATGGGACTTGAGGTAACAGCATTAGCAGAATTTGTGTTCCAGATCTCTATTTCATAGTAATTCCTTTGAGTGTGCACGTGGTTTTACCTTGTGCTAACTGCCTTTTTTTTCTTCTTTTTTTTTAAAATTGAATTACACACTATTGCCCCAATGCCATATTTTCCTGGACTTTTTTTTTTCTAAACTTAACTCAAAACACATCACAAGGAAACAAGACAAAGCAGACAAATCTGTGATATCTACAGAATTAGTCAAAACAGAAGAGGACATATCATCTTGTCCTCTTCAGATGGACAAAAGATTTTGGGGGTCCATTTGCTGCTATTTCTTCTGTTCACAATCCAGTATCATTCTTATTCTCATCACCACCCTGCTTGCCAGAATACACACACACACCCTTCAGGCTGCTCCCAAATTCTGGCTCTCACCTCAGGGTCCCCCCTCCTTCTCAGGTCTGGCGGTACTTCAGAAATGTGATGGGGCATTCCTTTTACCAGGGACTAAGTCCCTCCAGGTGACCCAGGACACACTGAACTCCAGCTCACATTTAGACTGATGACAATGGACTTTAAAGGCAGGATTCACCTCTCATTAACTGCACAGTCTAGGAGTCAGGTGTCTCAGGTACACATCTTACACATACCTTCACATCTAGTCTCTCTGCTGTCAGGGGACAGAGAGAGGCAGGGTGGGGCATCTGGCTGCATCTATCTCTTTCCACCAAGTGTAGGGGGAGCCTCAGCAACTACCTTTGGTCACCAAAATTTTGTCCAGCTATTGTTATCAAAGATGAATCCTAATCTATGCTATCTCTACACTTTTTCAAGGAGTCTTTATGAATATGTTGAATGACTTCCAGTTTACTAAACACAGTTTTCTAACCATCAGAAGCTTCTGTGATATATGTTTGTTTGCGATTTTACCAGATATCTTCAGAGTTCATTGCAAGATTACCTGGCCTGTAGTAAATTGAATACAGGAAAAACAAAAAATTCACCAGCACAGTCAGTCCAGATATATACAAACAGGTTGAGTTCAAGCAATTTCAGTTGTATGCTCTCTCCCTTACACCATTGGTCCTACTTTTTATGCAAAGATGTAAGGCACCAAATAACAGGTAATTTATAGCAGTCTTTCCTAAGTTCTGTAATTGGCAAGCCGAAGGTACATTTCAACAGTAAGTAAAGAATAAAGCAGAGTTAAGAGACTATTAATGTCATATCTGTATCAATACATATTTAAAGAAACATTGAACTTAAGCAATGATTGTTTAATTTATGATTGGTACATACTATAACTTAGGCCAAAAATAAAGGCCACCCAGGAGCAGCTGCTGGTGAGGCATGCAGTGGTCTTTCTTCCCAGCAGGAATACTTGACATAAACATGTTACTGCTCCACACGCAGCATTTATTGTCAATCAAGTTACAGATCTATTTAATGGTCTTTTTCCTTAACTTCAAAGAATTAAATGGGATAGGGCCAATTCGTCTCTGGAATCACCTCTCTCTCTCCCTACCACATCTGCTGTGCTCAAAGGGGGTCCCTTAGGCTGACAAAGCTCAGGTTTGAACTTGTCACGCTCTGGCATGGTAAGACGTTTCCAGCCATGGGTCGGTAATTATGGAACTTGCTTCTGCATGAGATCAGACAGAATGAACCTCTTGCCATGACTTGGTTTATATTTGAGAAATTACATCACTTAAAATCTCTCAAATACCTGTAGAAATTTTGCATCCATGTACTAAGAATACTCTAAAGGACCTAAAAATGAATCTAATAATCTCTTAGAATAAACTATGTTCCAGCAGATGTAACTGGAAGAACTGTGCCTCTTTAACTGCACTGTGGTTGAAGACAAAGGCAATCTTGAATAACTCATCTACCTCTGCTATAGCCAACACAAACTGGAGGCTTTCAGGAGCAGAGACAGAGACTATGGGACAAAAATCCAGAATGCTTTCAACTGAGAAAAAGTTGGTTTGGGGCAAAATTTCAGCACAGCTAAAGTGACACACTCAACTGCTTATGCTTAAGATAGTGTAATGAAATGGGTTGAATTACAAAGAGTGCAATTCAATTTCTGACAGCCTCTAACACAGACAAGTCCCTGACAGTTCCCTGGACAAAGATTTTTTTAAAGCTGTTAATACAGACAACTGTAATGAGCCAACCTAGAGTGGAAGAAAAAGGAAGGTTCTGTGTTCAGGGGAAAAAGTGAAACATTATGTTATTACTGACAGTGCAATAATGGGTGCCAAAGACAAGACAGCAGTCACAAGAGAACAAGTTATCGCTCTCAATACCCACCTCATTAGTAACTGAGAGAATTGACAGTGCAGAATCACAGTACTTCAGTGCATTGTTTTTCTGGCCAAGATCTTTATAGCACTGAGAAGAAAAAACATTTTGTTTCCAATCAGACCACTGTAAGAATACCAGAGTCTACAAATCATTATTTATAAAAGAACTTGGTTACCTTTGCCAAATACACATAATTGCATTTGGAATATCCTGGATGCATTTCTTCTGCCTAAATAATAAAAAACAGGAAAGAAAATAGACATAAAACTTGTGTGATGAGATTTATGTGGTCTGCATAACATTTTTAGTAATGCACTAAGCTTCCTCAAACATCAGACTGAATCATCCCTACTATGTGCACCACAATCTGTTTAGCACTTCAAAAAAACCTCAAGAAAACAAGGAAACCCAAAACTCAAACCCTAAACCAGGCACATGAGGTGCTGATACTGAACACATAAAAATGCTCTGTACTGCTTGCTCTCCTCTCTCCCTAAGTGCTTTGTAAAGATATCGGATCACTTTACAGAATATCTGTTGGATTCATTCACTTACAGAGGGGGTTGGAAGACACTGCTCTCTCCGGATTATTAATATTTATTTCCTCATCAAAGAAATAAATAAGGAACCAACCATTCACACTTTGTGTAATGGGTAATGAACTGTATTCATCAACTTTATAATTATTTTTCTTTCACAGACCCATATCTTCCAGCTCTGTGTTCACCTTTCTTTTCACATTACGATCTTCTGAAAAGTTCAGGTTGTTAAAAAAGTTCAAGATTGTCTTCCTTTTAAAACACATCAAGGATGAAGCCTGAAAGGTGAGTAAAAACCTTACCAATTATCTACTAACCAAGAAGCAGCTTTAATCAACAAACAGCTTTTGGGAGAGAAAAATTACCTGAGTGAAATTTATAGTAGCTGTAATCCTTGGACCAAAGCAATGCTGCTTTCACCAAAACTGTGTATTATCAAACATTTGAAAAAAAACCCCCAAACAGTTGTCTTTCAGGCAGTAATTCAATTTTTGTTGCAGAAGATGCCTTAAAACCAGTTACTCTGCAGCCCACCACAAAATGCCTTGAAGCTAAAACACTTCAGTTTATTTCTACCATCTTTAAAGTTTGACATTGAAGATAAAGTCTCTTAAACTGGGAAGATGGTAATCCTTGGACCATTGTATTTCCAAAATTCAGGAGATCATTCCATCTTTAAATAGACTAAGAACACAGAAAACAAGCACTTTTGACAGTGAAGAAAACATGCTTATTCAATTCCTTTGAGAAACTGTCTGAAAGTAATTGTAATGATGGAAGTTTATGCTTTGCATTCAGTCAAGTGAAAAACATGTCTTTTTCAGCTCCAGAAGTAGAAATTATTCATATAAAAGACACTGAAAGAGAGGTTTGTTTTGTTCATGTGGTGTTTTCTCATAACTGTGCATTCAAGTAGAATGCCCAGGAACATGGACCTGTATGACAGAGCTTTCTTTTCTACTTCACTACAAAGGTAATTTCATCTCCACAAGCAAGAAAGGCTTCTACTGAAATTCAATGAAAAGAGCTTCAGATCAGAAAGAGACATATCACAATGTCAAAGTTTTCCTTGCCTATGTTAACCCTCTTCCAGAAACGGGCAAATCGCCAGTTATCACTATGGTTAATTTGTTTCAATGGCATATATAACTTATCTATATCCATCTCACATTAAATCCAATACTATTAACCACGGCAAGTCATTGAAGAATTCCCTAAAACTAAAGAAGAAAGGTGCTAGCTACTCATCTCCAAACTAATTTTAAAATAGAAAAAAAATATTTTAGTAGAGTGCTCTGTGGCATTTAGGAGAGCCCTAGATTTATAGCTACTGAACACAACCTGTTGAACAGACATCTTGACAACAGTCACAGCAGCTGGTAAACAGTCACACAGGAAAACCCTTGGCTAGGACTTACCTTAAGGAAATTCTGCAATGCTTCTTCTACTGTTGAAGTTGGTGGAGTCCCAAAGAGAGCAGCAGCTACTTTCTTTTCAATCCAAGACAACTGAGCTACCTATAATAATAATTAAAAAAAAAATTAAAAAAAAGAAAGAAAAGAAAAAAAATATAAAAGTCTTTAGGGTTGCTTCTCAGTTTTGGAGTAAATATTGTACTGTGCCACTGTACCACTTATACAACCTATTTTGCCAAACAACCTGTCAAGGAATGTTTTATACTGCCAATTTGCCAGCTGAAAGCATAGTCTTTTGGATTTTAGATTAGAAACAGTGCTTTAAACCTGTTAAGGTTTTCATGAGACAGACAGCTTACCATGTACTTGACTACTTTTCAACATTACAAAAAGCTCTTGCTAAAGCCAAAATGTGAGTGCTTTTGGTGCTTGTAAAACAAGTTAATTTATTACACAGAAGCTGGTGACAACCACTGTTAAGAAATAGGCTTCATTTTTTACTCTTCAATTCTGACAAGTAACACTTGCCAAAGACCTCTTCTCATTTCAGGAAGATGGGCTGCTATAAAAGGACTTTAGGGAACTGCCATATTGCCACACAATGTACATGACTTCTTCCCTTACATATACTGACACTTCACAGAAACTGCTCTGGTTACTGCCATAAGGTATTTGGCTCCATCACCTAACCTGGCAAAACACACCTCACATCTTTTATGAAGGATGGAGCTGCTAAGAAATGCAATGTGAGACTGGAGTCTGTTTAAATCAAGAAGTGAAGCCACCCTCCTTTGGACACTTCTACTGCATCTGTAAAGAAAAGTCAGATCTTTTTGCCTTCACATCAGTATTTGAACCACAGCACTGATGGCTCCTATCACAGTGTACAGCTGAGTTTAAAAATGGCAAAAAAAAGGTTCTGTGGTTTTCTAGCAATTTCTGGCCTGATCTATGCAGAGGCAACACAGAGAAGGGGTACACACAGGCAAAGAAAGCAAGCATGTCATCAGAGACCTGGAGGTAAAATATGAGTCGCACAGGGACATGTCTTTTTCAGAGGGATCTGCAATTCAAGTAACAGAGTTGAGCCTTGAACTCAAGTCTGTCCTACTGGTGTAAAAATTAAAATGGTTTTGGATAGCTTTAGATTATTCCCACCTCATTCCCTGGCTTCCCAATCTCTTCGGGGCTGTTGCTGCTCCCCTGCCTTCTCCACCTAAATCCAGCAATTATTCAGTAGATGCCAGTTAATTATAGTAAAATATAAGAATCCATCCACACATAATTATCCACAGCCATAAACCAGACTGCTTCTCTTTTGAACAGACATCAAGCTCTATGTATTTCTTGTTGCAATCTCTCCTAAAAATACCATTGCAAAGAGCACAAATACAGGCCAGCACACAATAGGAAAATGCACAGGACCATGTTTTCTCATCTGGCCCCAACAACTCTAGCTACATAGGAGCAACGTTGCTTGGAGACAGAAGGCGGATGCCTTCTGTCAAGTCTTGCTAGTTGTTCAGCCGGGACCAACGCCTTATTCGTTAAATGCCTCCAGTAAGTCTTTCACACAAAATCACTAGAAATTATATTCCAGAGAGAAACAATGTTAAGAAAATAAAGCTTTATTTCATGCTCTCTCTCTCTCTCAAATATCCGACTCTTGAAGGGAATAAAGTGGTTTTTACAAAAGCTCTCCAGCAATCCCAGAGTTCTTACTCTTTGAAGCAACAAGATGTCTCCCCTCTCTGCATTACAGTGCCTTCACACTATGTTACAAACTGCAGCATGCTGGTTGAAACTTCATATTGTAAGTATGTATATAATTCCCTCACACACTCCATTTCCCTAGTTGCTCTATAGTTTCTGAGACATACTCTGTGAGAGATATTAAAAGGATTTTTGCAAAAGTATTGATTTCTTCATACCAATCTACTGCTGCAGTGTTCTCTATTCTTTTGGAATAGGAAGGGGGTTTCTATATTTCTAGGTCCATCACAACAAGACAGAGGTAGCTTACAGAGGGAGGAAGAGACGGAAAATAATCAAGGGAATGTATATGCTTACACTGTTTTCTGCAAGACCACAGAACACCCTGGAGATACACATACACTGCACAGATAGAATTACCACACACGTGTCTGCTGTTACACAATACTGAAGAAACAATATTGTAGTTTTTCCATGTGGAGTTATGATTACCTATTGAAAACACAAGCTCTTCCTGGCAGTTTTTAATTTTCTTACAATATTTAATCAGAACTGATTTACTGAGGTTTTAGTCCTTATTTTGTCTGGCTTGGGTGCTGCTTTGCACTATTCAAACTTACAAAAAAGCCCAAACATATATGCACTTGGCCATTTTTATATTAAAAATCCCACCAACCTAAAACAATGTTTAAAAGTTAAATACATGCATGCACAATAGTGAGTTTTCTTTAATGTGCACTGGCTCCAGCATTACACTGTGTGACTATTACACAAATAGTCTGAGAGTTCTGTAATGTTTTGAGCAGTCAGACTTGTATGCCACTGGCTTGATGAATTCATTGCAGCTGACTCTAGCCATCCATAAATGAAGTGCCTAGTTTATGTGAGTTGTCCAGGTTCCTTGCATGGTTGATACAGAGAGAGGCATCTCCATTACGCAATTCTTCTTCACCTACATTAGCCTGGGATAAACACTCCTCTCTTTCTCTTCTTTCTTTCCTTCAACTACAAAAGGAGCATAGACAGTTATACCTTGTGGATGGCTAAAGACAGGTGAGGTGAATCCCATCACAACAGCTTAACCACACCCCACCTGAGTCAGTCTGCACCCCTCTATGACTGAGCTGGGACAAATGGAAAAGACCTGTTTTATGCAAGACACAAAATTGTGTCCTGCAGCAATAATGATGAACAGGAAATTATACCCTTTCCCTAAACACACACAAGCACAGTCTTTAATTTGAAATAACTTTATTAGAATAAATCTTATGCCATGTTCAGTGAAATGGAAACATCATTCCTACTATACCAACTAACTTTATTAAGCACTCTCTGTGTGTGAGCAAGCACAGGCAACAGGAACCCTGGTGTAGCATGCTCTAGTGTAGTGAAAATTTGACTTCTACAGTCAAGGTTATTCCAAATAGTGCAAAGCATATCTGGAGGTCTGTACAAAATCAGGTATAAAGAGACTGTAACTGTCATCAACTTCAGCGGAACCACGATTCCATTTAATGCATGTTTTAAGAATGGTATAGGCCAGCAGAAAGTAATAAGAAAAACAGCTACTGCAGCAAGTAATAGCTACAACAAAAAAATTAAAGAATGAAGACTGCCCTTGCCCTACAGATGATTTCCAAATCTTAAGTGAGTTTTGGTTTTTTAGGTCTCCCAAGCCCTGACATCAGTCCTCCCACCAGCCTTAAAATTCCTAAGAGCACTGCAAGGAACACTATGTTTCCACGAAATATCAGGTTTTAATGTATTGGGTCGCTCGAGGAACATTGCTCCCCAGCTGCTATACTTGAGGAGAGCTAGTCCCACTCGCTCAAGAGCAAAAAACAAGGGCCTGAGGGACCATCAGCCAACACTTTAACTTCCCTAGGGCTGGAGGGGAGTGGGTCACCACAACAGCCTGGCCTCTGTCAAGGAGAGCAGGCCACTCTTCAGTATGCCAAAGCTAACAGAGATGGTCATCTTGAACGATCTCTCTATAGATCTGTCAAACAGCTAGCTCTCATCGATTTATTCTACCCAAATCTCTACTAGTACCAGAAATGGAAGAAAGCCACCCAGAAAGTTCATACCTTGCATGTTCCTATCAGGCCTCTTGTTCCTCTGGCAGAAAATCTGGTTCTCCCCTAAAAACTGGGAAAAGGTATTTCCTAACATACCTTTCCCTTCCTTAGTCTAGGATCAGCAAAAATCACATATGAACTGAAACACTGGCTGGAGTTTGTGGTTTTTTGGTTTTGTCTTCTGTTTGTTTTTTATGAGATGCAAACACTGCCCATTTACAGCCTTTTCAAACTCCAGGATGTTGGTACCAAGGAAACTAACCCACTTGGATTGAAAATTCAGCCAGGATTGACTTGCAGCCCTAAAGGATTTCCTCCTCTGATGTTTCCTTGCTAATAGCTCACTGAAGACAGATCACACAATTGTCTTCCATAAAGGAAAATCATGCCATTGATCCAGCTTCAGTAAAATATTAATGGCATCTACTTAAATATCCCCAGAGAGTTGCTTTTTCTTTTTTATTATAACATATTAATGTAAAATTGTATTAAATAATTTTGCAATGTTTTGATTTCTGGAAGAGATTAATAACTGGACAGCAGCTTTAAAATACTGGCTTCCAACACAAATATTCTCTTTCTTGCCAGCTGAGGAACCAGGACAGTCTGCACAGGCATTTAGGCATTTATCCAACTTGAATTCCCTAGGCTTTTCACTTTCCAGTAAGGGGAGCAGACTTACAGAGCACACAGACAAAGGAACTGGGTCAATTTGTTCCCTGATGTTACCCAAACAGATACACCAGAGATGAATCCAACACATAGCGTGTAACGTGCAAAAAGGAAATCCCAAGAGAGCTATTTTTTAACACCCCACTAGCATTTACCAGAGGCTCCAATCCAGTTTCACAAGTATACGCTAACTGTTCTGTGCCAGCCCTGTAATGGCAAGTAGCCATAAGTCTTAACTAGATACGTACTCCATTTTAAAAGCTATACTAAATATTAAAACACTAAAAAACCTCACCAACACAAAATTACAAAGGATTATCAGATAATTGCACCCAAAACTCTAAGGAAAGAAAACCAATTCCTATACACCATGTACCACAGATCAATTCACTTCCAATAAATAACTTCTTGCTGATCTGAAGAGCAAAGTAGTTTTCACTTTCCCTTAACAAAAAAAAAAGCTGAAACTTCAAAGTTTCTAAGCACTGTACTTATTTTAAATCATATGAACCAAGCTGATTGTATATTTAAAACATTAAACCTTCCCTAAAAGTTATGTACTTAACAAAGCCTGGTTTTGTCACAGAAGGCTGAGAAGAAAAAGTTTTGTTCATCACCAAAGACATTTTAAATGAAAACTATTTTGCTGCAGTTGTTTTTCTTTGGAATAGTAATATCTCTTCTACTTACTAAACACTAGTTTACTTTGTTTACCAGGTATTTTAAAGTATCTTCATTACAATTATATGGTAATCATGTTTTCCTAACATTATCAATAAGACTACCCTGGAAAAAAATTACCGCTACATAGAAGTTCATATCAGCTTTGGAAAAAAGAATATTAAAATAATATTTAGTAGGATTCTGCAGTTATCCATTATTGGTGGTGTTCAATTATGTTTGCTCAATGCATAAATAAATAGGTTTGGGTTTTTTTCCCCTTGTCACCCCTGTAAAACAAAACATTAAAGCTATACGTGGCTTCTTGTATATACAGCATGTGTCTCAGGCAAAATTTTGCCCATCATGACATCTGTGAAATGATTGCTGACAATCTTGCCTACCTGATTGTGAGACCAGAAGTAATTTTCTAAAAAAGCTGAGATGATACACACATCAGAACAAAATCTTCCTCTTTTGTATAGCTCTACTGACTTTATAATGGTAGGAGAAATAAGAAACAGCAAAAATTGATTTTTAGACAATGTGGCACACAACTGCCACTGGCTCTGCATCAGAGACAAACCCCCATTGCTGTGAGGTGGTGAAAATCCAGCTCATCCTTTCTGCTGAAGGTGCTATGACACTTTGCATCAGCTTTGGATCTGGCCCCGCAAGAATAAATACTGACTAAAAAACTTGGCATTGCTGTACCATTGCTCTTTGCAAAGGACTGCTGAGGAAGGTGAGAAATGGCAGTCAGAGCCAAATTCTGGCAAAACTCCACAAATCAAATAGCTTTTACTAGTGCAGCATGCAGTCTCTGGATATAGATTTCAGCCTTCACAAAATCTTCTCCATTTGCCTCCACTATACTTTTTACCTAAAAGTCTGTTCAGCTGATTGCCATTTGTGAAAATGAATTGGAACCCTGAGTTACAACACTTGAAGCATCCCCTTTTACAGTCTCTTATGCTATACCTATTTCTTCCAGTTTATCAGGCCAAAACCCAGTGCTAGAATATAGTAATAAGATCCCCAACATTAAATGGGAAGTTAATGGGAAATGTCTGACTATACTAGGAAGACTTAAGTACCTCAGGTTTCCCCAAAGCGTTACCAAAAGTAGTGTTCGATACTTTATAGGCTATCTTTTTTAACTACACTGCTTCAGTAAAAGAATACGTGACTGAAATTAGACAATAATAGCCCTGGAAGTAACACTTGCGAAAGAACAAATATTGTGGCCAATTCTAACTTGACTCCAAAGTCAGCTAGGCTAAATGTAAAAACTAACCTTCTTTCTTCAGACATCCCTTTTCCTTCTTTAATTTCCTCATGTTGGACAACACAGCCTTCCCAGCCTCAACTGCAGCTAGACTAAACAGGAAAAACAGAGGGTCTAAGAGCAGCAATATCACTCCATCTACAGGTACCAGTATAGAGGAGGAGTGATAAATGAATTTTTCAAGCACTCTATCATAATCCCTACCCTGAAGAAGTATTTGGAACCAATGCCACAGCCAACAGTCTACTTCTGGGATAATTACCACAGCATGATACACCACAGTCTGCAGAATAGGACCAAGGAATTTGCCACATCTTCCACAGGTTCCAATGACTATCTATATCACGTGTATGGCCAAAGTGTTTCAGCTTACTATTTTGTCATGGCAGTCACAGAAGGCAAGAATTAAAAAAAAAAAAGAAGAAAAGAGAAATAGGAAATCAATCCTTAAGTATTTTAGTGGCTACATCTGTTTAGGTGGATTGTTTCACTTAATAAAATGCAGGTCAGCTCATACCCTAAAGCAAATGCTTATCTGTGGCTTCAGTGTTCAGTAAGGAGGCCCTGCATAGATGTTGCAAGTGTGGAACATGAGTTTGTAATGATATAGTGCAAGAAACCACATGTATTAGTCAGGAAGTGGTGATTGTCACTAAAATGAAACAAGAGTAAAAAAGCAGTGCAATAAGAACAAAGTGAGGTATACTGAGATGACATGTTAAGTTTCCAAAAGCGATAGCTCAAGTGAGAAATAAGCCATGAAAAAGATCTGGGAGTGTTTGACATAAATGGAAGCTGTAGCCAGCTGTTGGACACAGCATGGTATAAAACTGCTTAAGGAATCACTGGTGAGAGTGATGCTCTTCAAAGGCAGGACAGCAAGCATACTGTAGGACAATCTTCAGCACCTCACTTTTGCATAGCTAATGCTGATATTCAAGAATACCAGGTGACGAAAAGCAAAATGAAAAGCTCTTTGAAAAAGTTAGTGTCATTCTTTATTTAAATCAACTGAGAAAAAATGTAGTTGCTGAAAGCTCTTTGAAAGTTAAATATATGATCTGAAAGAACTGCTGATAGATTACTTTGCATTAAGTCTTGTTGCAGATAAAGACAAAGTCTGCAGTGTATCACAGCAACTCCTTTCCAGTTTGCAGTCACTTTGTAGTGACTAGCACTGGAGGTAGCTGGAGGAAAAAGACAGGGCTGGAATTCACTGTGCATTAGCAGTTATTATTCTGAGAAGCCTCCCAGTGATCTTTTACAGCATAGACTATGCAAGAACATTTTCTTCTGGTGAAAGATTTCTCACAGAACTAAGGATGAAGCATATAGGATGAAGGATATATGAAGGATATAGCCATCTGAGCCATCAAAGATGTGGGCTTAAGAATAAGACAACTCTCATATTACAAGCACAAGCACCATTTTAAAAAAAAGGAAAAAAAAACCAACAAAGAAACAGCTAACCTTGTAAAACAATTATTCTAGTTTTTCATATGAGTACTTATCACTATGTCATTAATACAATATATAAAGTGCCTGTTGTGTTGGCATAACACAAATTGTACCTCTTGCAAAACTTTATGTTGCATTATAGATTTTTATGCCTGCATCTTTGTTGTGACATTCTCCTGGAATTTACCAAGCGAGTATGGTAGCCTTGCTGCCACAGACATAATCCCACAGCATATAAATGCCTTTAACTTCAGTTATAAATGGGGAATAAAGTTACCAAAAACTATGTTACTAGCCCAAGGTCACTCAGAAAGTTTGTGGCAGAATAAAGAACTACTCCGCTCTCATAAGACCCCACCTGCAGTACTACATCCAGCTCTGGGGCCAGCAATGTAAGAAAGATGTTGACTTGTTGGAGCAGGTCCAGAGGAAGGCCACAAAGATGATCAGGGGGCTGGAACACCTCCCCTGTGAAGACAGGCTGATAGAGTTGGCATTGTTCAGCCTGGAGAAGAGAAGGATCCAGGGAGACCTTGTAGCCAGTATCTAAAGGGGGCCTACAAGAAAGCTGGAGAGGGACTTTTTACAAGGGCGTGTAGTGATAGGACAAGGGGTAATGGCTTTAAACTGAAAGAGGGTAGATTTAGATTAGATCTAAGGAAGAGGTTCTTCACTGTGAGGGTGGTGAGACACTGGAGCAGGTTGCCCAGAGAAGTTGTGGATGCCCCATCCCTGGGAGTGTTCAAGGCCAGGTTGGATGGGGCTTTGAGCAGCCTGGTCTAGTGGAAGGTGTCCCTGCCCATGGCAGTGGTGTTGGAACTAGACGATCTTTAAGGTCCCTTCCAACCCAAACCATTCTATGATTCTGTGAAATCAAGGCTTACAATACCAGAGGTCACCCTTCCTCCCTTGCAAATATCAATTACTTTTCATTCATACATTCAGACAGGAAATCTGAATGCAACATGAGGGACACACAAGCACAGCTTACTTAAAGTACATGACAGGAAAGGTCAGCAGTTAACATCATACATGCAGAAGTTAATTCAGGAAATGTAAATGTACTGCTTCATTTAGCTCAAAACATCTACTTCAATAAACACCTACTTTGTCTTAAGTCCCATTATTTCATTTCAAATGCATTATCATTTTTCAGTATACTCAATTCATACGTTAGATAAAAAACCAACTTACTGAATAGCACCATCTTCCATTTAGGTAATATAAAAATGGATCTTGAGGCTTAAGTTCAATTGCTTTGTCTAGGTGCTCCTATTAGAAAGAAAATCAGTGTCACTTTAGATGTTTGTTTGGCAAGTGTGTTTACATTCTAAGTTTGCTGTTAATCATAAACAAATTCAGAAATCCTCTTCTGCTGCAAATCTTTTCTAACATCCTAAAATATTTTAACTAGCAAACCCCTTCCCCATGGAGGGAAACCATAAACAAAATTATTTAGCAACTTTACACACAATGCAAGAAGGCATACTTTATTTAGAACTTTTGTCTTAAAAAGGCAACAACTTCAATTAAATTAATTTTATTTACAGTTAGTATTAGGAAACTGTCACACACCAAAACAGTGAGAAAGCAACCACTTTCTTTGACAGATCTTCCATGCCAGCACCCAGCACTGAAGCATAGTCTCTTCCACCCTGGAATGTGACTGCCCCAATGAAATAGTACATGACACAACAAATTGTTACTATAATGTAAAATTCAGAAAATAAAATTATTCTGTTTATAGTGAAACCATAAAATCTAGAAAGCCTCTTATGATGTGCTTCTTCCAAAACAATTTTCATTACAGGTCATAAGTATCTTTATTTCACTCTTTAATTTACTAAATAAAGCTTTTATTGCTCAACCTGAGTTTGAAGAAAAAAATAAGTTATTTCACCCCTAACTACCATTTGCCTCTCAAATAAATTTAACTTCTAAAATCTCCGCATCCCCCCCCCCGATATCTCTGGTGTTCTAATTAAGCCAGTCACTAAAATATCCGAGTTATACAGATCTAAGAGCCTATTATTCTATCATTTTGTCCACAGACTATTCAGATAGGAGCTATGTTTTCATATTATTATTTTCCCAAATCCTTAACATTTCCAAATGATTCACACAGATTTCAGTAATTACTTCTGAAGAGAAAAACCTCCCTGAAAAGTCTACTGCTAACACTGTGGGCTCTTTTTAAAGTCCATCCTTACACAACTGCAGCACTTCTGTTATTTGTCATTTTCCCTTTGTTCCTACCTTGTCCCAGTGCTCCAGGCTTAGCTCGCTTGGCACAACTCAGATGTAATTAATGCTCTCTCATAGGAAAGCTCCACGACACTCAAAGCCCTAACATGGACATGATGTGATAGAGACCCATCCCAGGCATTCCCTGGGAAGTGGAACACATCTGCTGCCTCTCAATGACACCCAGAAATTGGGGACGCTGGCTCGGAGGGCAAGGGATAGAAAGCACCTAAGCAATGACAAGGACAAGGAGGGGGAGAGTAGCACATGTAACACAAACTGCTAACCCTAAAAACCACGATTACCTTTGAAAGGACAGTGTTAAAACAAATATTACTTCTTAAGGGTGGCATGAAGAATGATTGCAGAACTGTGTTAGTTCATCACTTAGTATTTCATATGTTTTTATTTTCTAAACAGAATTGTCACTCCACTTTCCTCTGCCCTTTGACTACAAAATAAAGCTGAAATCTTAATGCTGTTCCCAGAATCCCACCTTAGTTCTTATATTTTGTAAGAATATCATCTATTTGCATACATAAAAATAACTTTTTCACTTTAACTTTGGCACCAAAATAGACCTGTGAGGCTGAATTACTGTGTTGCAAAAAATCCGTCTTAGACACTATATAAGGAAATAATTTAAAGGAATAGCTTAAAAAAAACCCCCAAACCCTACAAAAACATACCTTAAAGAGATAACCATTCCTGATTTTGTTTTGTACACTTTCAAACTGAGACATATAGCCACACATAATTGCAAACCTGAGAGGGGAAAAGAAAAACACACACACATACTTTTCGTGATTTAAATAAACCTTTGAATCAAATTACAAAATATTTCAATACCTAAATCACAGATTAACACCTGTTTTTCTTCCATCTTGATGGCTGGACAGAAGTTTGGCATTAGCTGTACGCATTCAGGAGCAGACAAAAAACCCAAAACAAAACATACAATAATGAAAACAAGAAGTTTAAGTGACACTGTCTGGGCTGTCAGTGAAATGAAAAAACAGGGATTCCTCCTCCAAAATTTCTACCATTTAGATCAGACTGCAACACTTCCAGACTTGCTCCAACATTGACAGCAGTTTAACTGGACACATTGCGCTCTGCATTGCAATGCACTGGGAACATTAACATCATCAGCTGCAGTACGTCACCTGGGAAGGCAAATCCTTGGGATGTGCTCAGCAGGAAGCTGTGCAGACCTCAAAAACCGTTCACAGTCATCTTCTACCATTCACAAGCATCTTGGTGCATTCCTGCACCTCTAGCATTCTTCTAATATCTTTAAAATTATTTTAAAACATACACACACATGCTGGTCTAACAGAATCATTACTGCTATTACTAGCTGTCTACTGCTAAGATTATTATTATTACTATTATTATTATAAATTGGGGACACTGACAGTGATAAAAGAAATGTGAGACCATTTCTATTAAAAATTTGTATTGTTAAGCACGTATAACTGAAAATATTTTCAGAGGTTCCTACCTATAAAGGTTCAGATTTTCTAAGCAATGCTATTATCTTACTGACCCTCCACCTAAACTTCTATTGCTTTTTATTTATTACAAGTGCTATAGAACCTACTATGCATAAGCAATCTCATGCACAGATGTCAATTGTACTTTCCTTGGATGTATTTTCATTGGTATTAAGGTAACTTTGCATTTCTGTATAAAACTTACAGAACCACCAAAGATATATTTAAGCGGCATAAACTAATACAGATAATTTATCTAAATTTTTCAGAACTTTGCTTTTGTATTAAAAATTTTACAATGAAATATCAAATTAAAATACAAATTAATCCTAAAAGAGGGAAATCAAGTTGAAGTCCAGAGGAAAACATGAGAGCTATGCAAGAAACTTATCAAGTTAATTATAGTAACAGACCTGCAACCTGTATGGCACATACAGTTTTTAAGCATTACTAAACCTAAGCTTTCTTGAATTTCTTTATCTAATGTAATTATTCAAGCTCCAGTGAAGCCTCATTGAAATGTCACTGCTAACATAACTAAAGAAATTATTTTATTGCTTACAGTTATATTTAATGGTTTTAGGTTAGAAACACTCGTGCTACAGTTTGTTGAATTTTTAGTCAGTAAGTGTTCCCAGGTAAGGCATATGCGGGTCAGCATAACAACAGTAGTTGAATTTGCAAGAGCTCCAGACAGACTGTCAAACACTGTTGAGCAGGATGTATGTTGTGACCAATGTGGACTGAACAAAATCCGGCCAATGGCACCACTACTTCTGACAGTTAAAGCTGCTGGGGGAGCACTTTTCATATGGGAACCAGCTGCAATTGAGGGAAAAAGCAAGGGGTGGGGGTCAGGAAAGTTCAGGTATTTAGAAAGAGGGGGAAGGTACTGAAAACTTCATTAGGCTTAAGTAACTCAAGCAACATTTCCCCTAGTCCCTTCACTCATTAAGTGCTAATCAGATAAACTCAGCATACCATAGCTAAACGGATTGCTGCTACAAAAGAAAACAATGAAAAGCGAACAAGCTAATCCAGCATCTTGCAGTATTTCCCTGTCTGTGCGTGACAAGAAAGAGGGCCTTAGTTTAAACCAGTTCAAAGAAAAACTTCTACTTACAGCTAAAATCTCTGGGGAGGGAAATCCCAGTAAAATTTTCAGTAGATGAAAACTAAGCTAACGTAATACATTTTATTTTTTCAAGGAAAAAATAGGAATGTTTTTCCATGTATTAGCAAATTATTTTTTTTTTCTATTTTATACTTTTGAACCAGGCTAGGCAGGCAATTGGCATAAATCAATTATTTAGTTTTTAGAGTTGATGGCACTTTGGATATTAATTTCATTTCTAAAAAAAGGGGTTGGTTTGTTGTTGTGGTTTTTTTTTCCTGAAAAGAATTTTCAGGCGTTTTAAACAATTTTTAAACACTTTAAAAAACCAAAGCAAACCTCATCTTCACAGATGCAAAGGGTAGTACTAAGAAAACGATCAGAGAAAACGACGAAGGAACTAACCAGCAATGTTTGTCATTCGATCCCGAAACCGTCTTTCCGGATTTAGGCCCCAGCTCTCCGCAAAGCCGGCAGCCGCAGGCCGACGCGCGGGTCCCGCGGCCCCTCAGCCTCCCCTCGCCGTTGTCACCGGCCCCATCTCGTGGTGGCACTCGGACACAGCAGGCAGCCTCGGGGCCTGGGCCTTTCACAGTTCTTTTTACTTCCTCACGCGGTGGGGAATAAATACAAAAGTTATCGCACAATATTGTGCAAATATCCTATGAAACGGGTGAAACGTACGTATCTTTTGTTAGGGCAAGTGATACTGGTTTTCCTCACAACCGCTGCCTGCCATACGCCCTTTGAACATCAAAATTAAAATACTGCTTACAGTGCCTTCACTGAGAAAAATAAAGAGAAAATTGTACCAACTAAGTACTGCAAGGAAGTGACTTAGCTGCTGAGCTAATGCTACTCCTGGATAATGTGAGAAACCAGCCACAGACGTGTTCATCTAAGTAAACGTAACAATCATAACCTCAACGAGGCAGACACAGTACTTCTATTAACATTAAAAAAATGTTATTTCCAGGTAGAAGAAAAGTTACTGAAAACAGTGTAGAAGCATACAGATTAATCATCCACAATTAATACTCCTTTTCTAAGCACAAACACAATCAAACCAACCGAGTAATAAGTCAGCACCATGTCCCTTTGCTACGAACGATGTCACTGAAACTCAAGACTTGCAAGGAACTAGTTGAGAGAAATGAGTGCCAAGGGCCTACGTAGCCATCACATAGAGGGGTCCAGATCAAGGTGAATTAACATTTTCCCCTCCGGTGTTCCAGAACTTCTGTATGTATTCAGACAAGGTAAAACTGCAAGGGGCATACCTTACCTGCTGCAAAAGGAAGAAAAGCAGGTTGACCCAGTGAGTTTTACCAAGCATGTTTGCAAGCAACCTGTATTTTAATACCAAAACCACAGAGAGATGCCACCAACACTTAGACTCTGGCAACCACAGCTTATCCCCTATGAGATGGATTTACAGAAAAGATTTAAAGTGTCAAATCAAGATTAAGCCACATTAGGACATTGAACTACAGCAAGTTTTACCTTTTCCCTGATAAATTTCACAGGGCCGAAATCAGAAATAGCACACGTCTTCCCAAGCTTGTTCTTCCCTCTTCTATATCTCCTTCCATGTATCCCAACTCCAGAAAAACCTCTTTTTTCATGTAGACTTCAGAAATGTGTGAGTACAGGGCTTACATTTAGAAGTCTAGGTCTCCTTTTTAGCAGCCTAGTACCAACAGGAAAGTTTTTCTTAATTACAATTGGTATGACTCTGTGAACAGGAGGAGAGTTTGTGATATTTACTAATACCAAAGAATTTATTTCATCTGTTTCATACCTATTTTTCACTCCCTCCTCTTCACCCTAGACACATTTGACATGTAAGGTAGTATGAGTAAAGGCTAATGTGTGGGTAACATGAGAGGCCTAGTGAAAAGAAAGTTCATTTCCATTCCAGCTCTAAATCTGTTCTTTTGTCTCCCCATCTCCGCACGGCTCAGAGTCCTGTGTGTCCCATCTTATTTCTCTAGCCATCAACTCCCTCACTTACATATTCTGTCAGTCTCTGCAATGCAGCCAGACCCTCAAGGCTTTCTTTTCAATCTGACTTCAATGAGATATCAATTCCTATGTAGGGAGATTTTACAAATTATATTACTGTTTATGACCCCTGTTACATTACCCTTCCAGAGATCACAGCTTTGCATACTTAAAATTTTATCTTTTTCCTACCATGATATTTCACCTATAAAATTGCATCTGATACTAAATTTCTGTGGAAAAGTAAAAGTATCAGTTAGATATCAGCTTCCTCATGGTGGTGAGGGTATGGAAGCAGTGGCTATGAATGTGAAAGACTGGCATTATACAAAGTAAAATGCGCCAAGGTGCAAAGTGAAGTGTTTAGGTGTTTTTTTTGTTCATGGGTTTTGGTTTTTTTGTTTTCCTTTTTTTTTTTTCCTTCTTCTTGGAATACAACTGAGTCTACATTATAGAAATTGGCAGAAATATAGTTTTTATATTAAAAATTCACCAGAGCACTGAAGCTGAGCTCCAGGCAAACATCAGATGTGGCACACACTTGCGTAGGTGATGCTTGCAAAAACACAGGAAACAAACCCATACTTTGGTAAAAAAACAAACCAAAACAAAAGTAAGGATATTTAAAAATTCTGGCTTAAAAGTTTATTGCAACACATACAATATACCAAAACAAGGAAAAATGCTGCTGTTAATGCATATTCACATAAGTTCACCAGCAGAACACGCGGATGCCATGTTCTGCATTTCTGAGGCTGTGGAACCCGCAACTGTGTTAAATTTCTGTATTCCAGAAATTTAACTTTTGTTTTTATAACAGAATTTTTGTGGTTGTTATAGCTGCAAACACAATCTTTAAGAAATTAGAAGGATATAGTCTTCACAAATGTGGAAACAGAGTGAAACAATAGCTTTCAGAGACAGCAACACAACAATTCTTGACAGAAACAGGGATCACTAGATTGCCAGTATTATTTCTTCTGTGACCATTCTGGCAAAAAGCTCGTAGTAAATAGTCCTTTTCACATTTCAAACCTCCCTCCTTTGCACTTGCGTGAGGATGTTGCAGTGTTTCACCAGTGCACTGCTATTTCAAGAACCTTTTCCCCAGGGGTGCATCATACTCCTCCTCACGGCCAGACTACAGACCCGAGCTCAGTCCTTTGCAAAGGGCTAGTGTCATGCAAGTACCAACATCTGCTACCTCCCTTTAGCGGGGAGGGAAATGTGCACCGAGAAGAAAGATCAACAGATGGAGAACTGGAGAAGGGACCACAAATGCCCTGAGGCATTGCAACATTTCTGAACTGAAATATTCCACTGACCTGTCATATGGAAAAGAAAAAAAAAGAAAAAAACCAACAACCTCCCACTAGACTGTGATTTCTTTTTTTTTTTTTTCCCTCCACACAAAGTGGCTTTTATCAGATCTAATCTCTAACTCCAGCAACCACACAGTCCTAATGCATGACCTTCCACCATTCTCTCATTTAAATGCTCTAACCAGAAATACACAAGAACCTGCACATCCCTCTGATCCACTTACTGCAGAACAAGGTACACCTTTTCAGAATAGCTTCTGAATTTGTCTTTCTGTAGTTGAAATTTTAAATTATTTTTACCAAAATAATTAAGTAATTTAAAGATTGTTGACTAAGATTAAGCATAATTAACAACAAAGATTGCTGTAAAACTTTTTTGGTCTCCCCATGAATCAAATATGGGGCAAATAACTACTAACCTGAAACTTTGTTATACCAAGTTTTGACTGAAATTATTTCTGCACAAGGTATCAACTCCTGAAAAATAAGACTATGATAGAAACAGATGCTTGTAGCTTGTAAGTTACCTGTCTCTTCTAAGCCTAAATAAGGGATAAAGGCAGAAGGTTACAAGAATTTAGTTAGAAACATAGTATGAATTTAATTTTAAAAGTTGTTAATAGTATGATAATATCCTACAACATATTTTATAATTTTGAAGAGTTTTGTTTCACTAGAGAAATATTTTTTTTTGCCACTGCACCCTACAAATCTGACAAATTATCTGTTCTAATTCTACTACTGGGAGTACGACATTCACTTTTTTTGTGGGAAGTTTGTGTAAAACCCCTTTGTGTGTACATGTCACCTAACATAAAAGTTCTTATTCCATAAGAACTACATTTTTCCTGCTTCTGCACAGCTTCCCATATTTCTGCAAAATAACCAAGTTATATGGGTTTAAGAACTTGACTTTATCATGCTGGGTAGTAATATCACTTAGTCTTAGAAGTTAATCCAGGAGAAACTTAATCCTGGTTGGGTCAAAATAGTAGTTCACTTTCTTAGAAACCATCTTCTGAGCAGTTTTTTATCCTATTATGAGTGATTTTATCATTTTTTGTTCACAAGACACAAAAGTTTCTACATTTCTGAATACTTTGTACCTCTCAAGTAATACAAAACACCTTCTGGCTAGATACTCTGTACTGTTACACACAAGCCTCTCAGTATCTTTGCAATCTCTAGACTTCCTCACTGAAATATGTTCTACCTGGGACTATCACTTCTTTCACTTTTTGTATACCAAGTACAGCAAGTCCATTCAGAAGTACAAGTCATACTAGCACATCAAAGATTCCCTAAGGATCAGTTCTAGCCCAGGCCCAAGCTTAGCACAAAATTATATGTGAACATAAGGGTCAACATTTTGACTTAGTCCTGGAAGTGAATAACAAACTCTACAACAAACAAAAGCTAACACAATTTCTATGATTATATTCTTTTCCATTTTCTGGCTTACTAATACAAGGCAGCCAAAACACCAAGTAAGTGGTAATTCATGTCCTCAATGAAGCCAATCCATTCTCTTCCATAGTGTTGCCTCTCCGTGAGAGACTGTCAGCTCTGGAACCTGCTGCCATGGACAACCCTGGTCTTGTGAAACTTGTTTCTGCGCTTCCCAGTAACTCACATAGAGAAGAAAAGTCTTGGGGGCAGCTGTGGTTCAGGGGGATTCTTCACTTAAAATGACTAGGTTTTCACTTGATAACTTCAATCCAAATGAGACACGTGCTATGTGACTTCTATCAGTGGGTAAGTTCTATAGAGAGAGTAACCCAAACTTAACTGCAGCACTAAGTTTGTTTGTGGCAAACAAACCGAAGTTCAATGCTAAGAATGATCTTTCTAAGTAAATGTCACATACACTGGTCACATCCAATAACCTTTCTGCTCTTTGCAAAGCCTGTAACAAATCCTCCTCAGCAAAAAGGAGGTGCAGGGCTCTCGGCAACAGCAGAGAAGCCTTCTGGACCTCTTCCAGATTCTTGAAGAAAAAGCAGCAATAAACCCCTCCCCCCCAACATAAAAACTCACTTGTCTTGCTAAAGAACTTAGAAGTGATTGTGTAGTTTTAAATAAAAGCACTGTTAACATTCCTCTACATTTTGTGTTTTCTGTAACTGCAAAGCTGTAAAGCAATGCCATCCGAAGCAACTACAGCACTGAATTATTCGCATAGCGCTTCCAATTAAAATCTGGACGATAAAGATGTTCCATGGTCCAAGATGAGCTATGAGGATTCACAGCTATCATTTTTGAATCACTGACCCACAAAAGGGTTTTGTTTGAGGCTTGGGAAGAACAAAAAGACCTGCAACTGGCTGATGCCAACTTTTGCATGCGAGTTCCTTCACAGCTTGAATAATTGACACCAGCTGAACAAAGCAACAAGTCACTTAGAATATTTACTCTGCCTCTCTTTAGGTTGGTCACACAAATAATAAAAGGTTACAGCTATGCTTTTCCTTTCCAGTGTTTCCATTTACTTCAGTATTTTAGAGGTCACCATTCAAAAAATCTGAAAGTTTTTTGATCTCACTGGCAACTACAATATTAAATATGATCACATGTTTTAAAAAATCTGGATTCAGATACAAAAAGTATTCACAGCTGCAAAAGTTCACTACCAAAACCAACTTATTTCAAGATTCTTTGCTCAGTTCTTTCTGCATATATTTTATCAAATTTAATTTGAGGATGAATATTGATTACTTGTCAGTATTCTGAGCAGTAAGTTGACCAGTTTTTCTGATGATGTATTTTATGATGAAGTTTTATAAAAAAATATAGGTGACCTACTGAGAAGATATATGGCATTTTTTTTTGTTCTTAACTGAAGTAAATGTGAAAAGTAAGGCAAGACAGCTGAACTCTAGGCCTACATTAGCAAGAGTTTGCTCATGAGACCATTCCACTAAACTCTCCTGGTGAAGGCAAAAGATACATTCTATTTCCCAGACAACTTATGGCAATTTTACAAAATAGGAAAAACCCTGCTCTGAAAAAGGGATGTTTTTTCCAGTGTAATTCTGTTTACACTAGGGCTTTACTGGAACTGTTGTCAGTCAGGGTGTGACAAAAACATATTTATGCAGTAAACAAGAGCTTTCAAGCAGTGGGGATAAGCTTCCATAATAAACTTTCAAATAGGTCTATAGCCCTAATCCTTGCTTGACAGGCATGGTGTACATTTCTAATGAAAAAAAGTAAACCATAAAAAAGTGCCATGTTATAAAAAGTTCTAGAGAAGAATGATTAAGAGAGAATATTCAAAAGCACAGCAGCAAATGACTACTTCTGATGCAGACGAAAGGCAGGTTTTAAAGACTAATTCAGCTCCAGTGAGGTGTTCTCTATTGACTTAAAAATCCAAAAGTAATTGACCCTAAAGGTGAAAATAAGAGCACATGGCTAAGCTAGGGATATTGGATGGATATTAATGACATATATATATATATCAGAACTGGATGGCATATTTAAAGAGGGATATATATCAGAAATGCTAAATACAAACTGAAGGCAGTAAGAAGAGGTTCTATAAATACAGCAGAAGGAAAAGAAACATAAATGAAAGTATCAAACAATTAGCAATGAGGAAAAAATGACAAAAGATGAAACCAACAAGGCTGAATTCAATTTTGTCTTTGCTTATATTTCCCCTACCCCCAAGGGTTAACTGTAAGTAGACACCAAGAAACAGGACCAGGAAAAGAATAGGCCTATCATTTAATCCTTACTCATTTAGTAAGCCATAATATATTAAACAGTTGAAGAGAACATTAGAAATAATGCATGAGTTAACAATATAGATAGCAGCTATACCAAACATGAGTTAAAAACTCAGTTGTGCTGATAGGAAATACCAAAACCCCTCAGAAATAAGAAAGTACAGATTAGTAAGAAATCAACCAAAACTTTCCTTAGGCAAGGTCAGAAAGCCAGCTTCCTCATCAGTAGCTAGTACAGAATGAGACAACCTTACATGAAAAATGAGAAAACTGTCTAATGAATAGATAGGCTTATCTTACCCAGGCTAAGATCATTTACCTTATGCAGCTTAAGAAAATTTTATGTTGGTGGTGAGGTGAAAAGGAAGGATTTTGGTCTGAGACAGCACTGTTTTCACACTGAGCTTGCATT
The DNA here is from genome assembly GCF_929443795.1 of Astur gentilis. Taxonomy (NCBI): domain Eukaryota; kingdom Metazoa; phylum Chordata; class Aves; order Accipitriformes; family Accipitridae; genus Astur; species Astur gentilis. The sequence continues at coordinate 2,127,553 of NC_064907.1, read as the reverse complement.
CATGCTCATCTGTGTACCTAATCTCCTATTACAGTCAATGGAGACCCTATTCAATTCACAGTAGATCCCTGCTTGGACACAGGTGCCTGCTGCCACTGGAGCTGCCCTAGAGTTTCCCACCACTTCCAGCTGTTGGCCTGGAAGAGTGCCAACCCCCAAAGGTCCTGCGTGATACCTCCCATGCCATGCAAATATGCAAATATGCTGGCACATCAAATGTCACATGTTGCCTATTAAATTTTAACTCTCCATCCCCTGTAAGCGGAGGACAAGTCCCTCATTCACATGTAGACAGATAATGAAGACAGTACATGAGATGTCAATCTAGAATTGGGTACTGCCCTTCATCTCTGACCTTAGGTAAAACTGGTATGCCATTCTTTTTTAAGTGACCACCTGCTAGTGATCCTAGTATTTTTGTATAAATATTTATTCTATTTTGTCTTTTAAGTTTTGTTTTCTCTCTTATTATCCTTTTAAACTATGGATTACATATTACTTTCACATATTATTTCTTCATGCCTTAATTGTATTGCACTGTTTTCTGTTCACACACAGTCTTATCTAAGATTTTAAGCAAAATTCTGTTTTCATATGACTTTGAGAGAACAGCTTCTGCAGGGAAGATTCCCCAAAGTCTTATTTCCTGTTCATGGGGATTAACATGTAGAATAACGTTTAGATGAACTGGATAAATTTGCATCAGCCAGACTCAGACAATCCAGATCTGACATACAGCTGACTACCACAATCTCCTGGGTAATGCAGAACGTCCCAGCAGAAGGGAAAAAGGCAAACATAGCTGCTATGTACAGGAAAAAAAAAAAAAAAAAGGGAAAGGGGAAACCAGCCTAACCTGAAAGCATCCCAGGATAAATTATTCTGTAAATGCAGAAGCATACAAAACAGTTAACGCAAGCTTGTAATGAACAAACAGTATCAAACAAAAATATTTTTCTTTTTTGACAAGATAAACAAGACTGGAATATTAGAGGAATGCAACAAATGGGATATAGCTTGACCTTAATGTGGCCTTTGACTTTGTCCTACCTGATGTTCCTCAAAATCTCACCATGGAAATATCATTTACATTAAATCACCTGTAGGTGGTTGGAGAAACAGGTTCAAGTGAACCTGAGCATCATTATAGGTGTTCCACAAAGTTTTGTGCTGGGTCCATTATCTTCCAGTAATTTCATTAATGAAGTCAATGATTTTAAAAAAACCACAAAAACTCAAAACACTTTATTTTAAAAGTTGTAATCTGGGAGGGGGTGTAAGCATTTACAAACCTAAATGGCCTCAATAAACCTGAGAAATGGTCTGATATCAACATGAAATCAATGAAACATGTGTAAAGTACTCTACCAAGGAAGAAAAAAGAAATGTGCAGTTACAAAAGAAGTCCATCTGGTTAAGCAGCAGCATAACAGAAAAGGATCTGCTGGGACCACAGACTGAACAACAGTTGGCAGGCTAGACAAAAACATACAAATGTCTGTCTGGAGCATGGAAGTCCATTCTGCCCAGTATTCAGAGCATCAGTTAGAGTGGCATAACCAGTATGGGGCATCACAGTTTAAAAATTACACATCAGGTCAGAAAGACTTCAGAAGAGAAAGACAAGCAGATAAAATATTCATTAAAAAAATATTATACCAAACTATTCTATAGTGTCCATCTACATCACTAGAAAGCTACCAGTTCAACAGTAAAACTCTCACATTCACTTGCAACCCAGATACAAAAAGGATGAAAACTGTAAACCATACAGAAATCCATTGCCTGTTACAAGAAGCAATAGTTTACAAAACATAAGATTTTCTTCTTAAACCTCTCAAATAGGCTTTCTGAGCTAACCTCTGGAACATGTCTCCTTGCACTCATAATTCTTCCCTTGCTAGATGTGCCTGCCAGTACAGGATCTCACATCTGAAGTCCAGCAGACCACCTACATCTCTCTGAACAACACATAAGCATTTATCAGTGTAGTTTCTGCCAGTGAAGTTGTATTTATACCAAGAGATTTTGTCAATCTTGTGAGCTGGGGAGGAAGGGAAGGACGGAGGGGCAGGACTTCTGCTTGCATGTGATTTTGTGGTTGTTTATACACATAGCTGTAGCTGAGAGGGGTACACCAGCATTACCATGAAGAAGTGACCATGGCTATGGTCAGGTAAACAGCAGAAATGGCTGTGAGTTGCTTTCAGAAGGTGTTCAAGCTATATGGGCTTCAAATCACCTTACACTGAGGAGTGATGCTCAGATGATCCTCTTCTGTTAGTTTTGCTGCCACAGCAGCAACCTCCAGCTGATAGGAATTAACAAGCAGCTGGGTAAATCCAAAAGCAAAAGCTCCTATCTTAAACTGCCATATTATAGCCACCTGGGGCCTAGGCTTCACCTTCAGGCAGGCATCATCATTACTTCCAAGGCATCATCTCTACTTCCAAGGCACCAGAAAGAGCAAATGCAAATCTGTGGTGGTGAAGCTTAGTCACAATTCCCACAGCACACCAGTTCTAGCACCCCACTGTTACAAAGCAGGTGTTTGGATCACTAGTTGTTATAAACAGAAGGAAAAAAAGAATCATAGAAACATGGCAATGCTCACAGGAACATGGTGTGGAACAATAACATAGCCATCTTTGAAATTTAGAAGAGACAGAGACCAAGCTAGTGAGTGACCTAATTAAATGAGAACATCTGTGTCTAATCAAGTATCTAAACCTGATCTAGCTGACATGTGCTCCCTTTATTGGGAATGGAGATATCAACTGAACCTTAGGAGAAATTCACCTCACCCTAATGCAGATGGGCAAAATGGACTCACATGAACCGCGCTCCAGAAGTGGCTACTTCTTTTCAGATTGTGAAGGGAGCCTGAGATAAAAGGACTTGGTTTAGATATGTGAAAGTTAAGTGAAATCCCACCCTACATGTGTAATGACAAAATTAATGAAGAACATAGAAACCAAAATGGAAAAAGCTAACAATATTAGAAAAGAAATTAGAAGCTCAGTAAAATTGATTAATAAAACAGTAAGGTGAGGAAGTATCAGCTAGAACTCAGCAGAATTATCTATACCTGATAATGTTGATTAGATAAAAAATATTTACATTTGCAAAGAGCTTGTTAGTCCTGGCAAAGTCTACAAAATTAATCCAGGTGCCAAGCTTAGAGGAAAAATATATGATAAAACAAAAATTGAGAAGTTAATTGAAACTTCCATAGTCCTCTCATTGTCTATTTTTAATTATTAGAATTTAGAATATTACAAGGACAAAATATGAGGTCAAATGACATTGTTTTGCAAAGTGTTAAAAGAGAAGGTAAATGAAAAACTATGGCTTCTCTGAACAATAATATACTAGTTTAAGCATATACTGCCTTCTACATTTCATGGTACATACTGAAGTATGGTTATTGAGTTGTTTCACAATACTTCAAGGTAATTTTTAGCTGCAACTGATGATAATTGAGTTCCATAAAACTATAAAAAGATATTAATGAGCAATTTATGAAATTGATGTCACACTGCAGCACGATAAATGTAACTTGCTGTGGGCACTATTTAGAGCCAAAGACTCTAAAGGGGTTTTTTTTGTTGGATGTGATAAATACATAAAAGTTTGCAAAAATGCACTTTCTCACTTACCACTGGTGACTCTCAGCGCTCTTGCCATCCAGCAGAACAGCCTTTTCAGCTTTAATCTTTCCTGCAAACGGAATACAATATATTAAAGGATTTATTATACTCTTCCACATTTTAGGCAATTCCTAAGAAAGAACGAAGCAACCTGTTATACTCTAGCTGCAAAGAAGAGATTGCTTCCCATTCTTGTAAACATTTAGATGGACAATGTAACATCCTGGCTGTACATTATTTACATACCCATATATACATGCATAAATATGTGTGCATATACATATATATAGGTGCAATTTTAGCATTTTCTCTTAAAATACAGTTCAGATGCAGCTAAATCAGGGAATGATTGGACTGGACTGGCAAAGGAGGCAGAGTTGTCTGTAAGACTGAAGACCCTTAAAAGCAGGTTAGAGAAGCACCTGTCAGAAGAACCAGCAAAGCTGTTTCCTGCCTTGGCTACAGTAATGAACTAGTTGAAGTTCCCTTCCAGCACAAAGACTTCCATTAAGTTCCACTTTTAATTGAATAAAGATGACAGTAGGTGATTTGATCAAACCCATGCTCCCAGTAAGAAGTTCAGATGAGATGCTTGCTGTTTGCAAAGTCTCAGCTGCAACCAATTAAGCCACACTGACATTTCTGTATTGGAAGTTAACTTCAAAAAAACCCAAAGAACACCATACAGAGTCCTCCAACCCAGTGGAATGAAAAAACCCACAAAACTACTGCCAGCTCCCCCACAGTCTAAATCCCTCTGCACCACTTGCAAAAACTGAGATGAAAAAGGCTGCTGTCACCCACCACTTCATGAGAATGAGCCAAACTAGGCTGGTTACTCAGCACCTAAGACCCAATTTCCTTCCATCATTCTTTATCTCTCCCTGTCTTTTCCTATGCCATTATCGTTCATCAACTGAGGCTACATGTAGTCACTGGTAAAAGCAAAGAATCCAACAACTGAGTTCACTGTTGTAATTTCGTTTGTGTCATAATCCTCACTGTACCATGCGATTTCCATGCAAAGAAGCCAAGTAGCTACTAAAGCAAAACCAGTATCAATTAAGTAGCTAAGACAGTGCAAGTCTTAATGAGCATGACAAAAGGATAGGGACAAAGACCTTGGACAAGCTGAGATTGGCTATGGAATATGTAATAACAGCACAAAGGCATGACACTGCCATTAAGGATGACAAAGGGCAGCAAAAGCTGCTTTGTCAGTGATGGGGTCACTACTGACAGAACAAAAAGTAGAAAACAGGAAAAGAGTCACAAAAGACAAAATAACCTGAACTTGGAATACACATATAAAACCTGAATTTGATGCAGCAAAAAAAGGGAGAGGCAATGGAGAAACAAAGGAGAGAGAGAAGTACTCCCAGATACAGGCAAAAAGGATTATTTTAAGAACAGTGTGTTGACTGGAGCAGAGTGACACATGTAGAAAAGATGTAGGTTTCATCGTAATAAAGAGAAGAAGGCCCAAAACAAAAAGGGAAATGTAAACGGTACCTTTAGCCTATATGCATACAGACAGTGAAAGAAAAGTCAATGCTTTTAAAAGCAACAAAGTGCTGTGAAGAAGAAAATCAGAAACTTGTTGAGGTTAAGCTGTCAAACAGGACACACGGGGAGAGATGCCTGGAAGCCATATCAATTGTCACACACGACTTCTGTTTCTGGTCAACAGTTTTTCCAGATTCACAAAGTTTCATCCCCACCATCACCACAAAAGAGGCTGCTGATATGCAGGAGTGCTCCTTTGCCACAGGAAAGCAGAAAAACAAACCTTGACTTTGGCTTGACATTTGTTTATTTATTCCTCTTGCTCTCCCAGAGATGTAATTAAGAAACTCTGCTTACAGCATCTGTCTTTCTTCACGTTCTGTATCCATCAACAAAATAAAGGATTTTAAGGCACCATCCAGAGTCAACAGCCTTCAATTATGACCCACAGTACTTCTTCACTGATTCTGGATCGCTCCAGTAAGGAAAGAATGGACTGAAGTTGTATACTGTGGCAGTTTATTGCACAAAACACTATTATTACAGCACAAATGCTCCCATTTATTGGATTGGAAATTCCTTGGAGTGGAAAACTTAACCAAAGTTCAAAGCATGTTTCACTATATTCAGATGGCATTCTACATAAACCTTTTTTCTCTGCTTACCATCAGTAACGTACTTCCTCTTCTCCTCAGCATCAGTAGTCATCTCAAACAGATCTCCATAAGCACGTGCAAGTCTCCAAAGGAAGTCCACACAGTTTTCATACTGGAAGTAGAGGACAGCTGGGTAATTAAACTGATCAGAATGTGATTTAAAGAGTTTCCTTTCATAATGCTTAAAGCAGGTTATCAGAACATGGCATAAATCTTTGGTTGTTTTGCATCCTTCTGTACTACTTTTAGTTTATGTGAGAACCAGATGACCAATTTTTCACAACCAAAGGAGAATACAGCTTTTGGAAATACCATGGTCTGTTTAAAGAGGTTTTATTTCATAGATCAGTTTTAAAGTTCTTTTACTATAAAAAATAAAAATCCAGTAATCCAGTAAAGCACAACAGATCCCTGAACGATGTGACGTGTATTTTCTTTAGGGATGCCATAATAAGCACCATACTCACTCATAATCAGTATCCCATCTGTCTTCCTGGGTATTTCAATATGTAAATGAAAATATAATCAGAACTAATGTTTGCCAAATCAGAAGAAACTGATACACTGAATTAAGCACTGCACATCAAACCACTTTGCAATTTTATCTGGAGTTACATATGTGCACAGTAAAGTCAAAGGAAAAATTCACATGAAGTATACCAGAAAGGTATAAGCAGACTACAGGCTCATAGTTTGATTTCTTGAGAACATCTGGCCTGTTTACTACTTAATTCCACCGGACTTTCTCACATAGACCATTCCAAAATCAGCAAAGGTAAGTATCATTTATGTAGAAAAAAACCCATGATCTTTCTTTGTCACATGCAAGAATGCATACATGAAACAAAGCCTCGAAGTTATTGAGCCTGGATGGGATATAAAATAATAAAACTTCTATGCCCACCCAACATGAATATTGACACACCTTGAAATATTTCTTTTTCACTGTATTTTAAAAATACACATGAAATTTCATCTTCCATTCCTGCATGCACCTTAATGCTTGTAGTAAGGAAGTTCTTAAAAGCAGCACAAAGCGTAAGTTAATAGTAGCATAATATTAAATTTACCCATTAATACCTTGTCATCTTGCTCAAACAGCAGTCTGAAGCCCTCCTTTTTATCCTCCTCTGAACCCTTGTGCAAATTGTCTACCTGCTGTAAAAGATTAAATAACTCTTCTTCTTCTGATTTCACAATGGCATTGAGAGATTTCATACATCCCTTTTCTTCCTCAGAGTCTCCTTCTGAATCAGTATGAGCTGTAAGATAACTAAAATCACAGAAAACAATAACCATATTTTCTAAAAATATTGGGAAAGCATTGCTAAATTCAAATGCAAAAATTTCAGAGCACAATTTCTTCCAGTTGTCCAGCTTAAAGGAGTTTTTATTCACGGTATCAAACTTATTATTATTATTACAAAACCTTTATCTTCAAAGGGACAGCACAATCATATTCCAAACATAACATGCAAGTAATTACACTGTCCTGCTGCTTAATACTGCATTAAAAAAATGCAGATACATATTAGAAACACATGTATCCTTGTGTTTCAAATGCAGAACACTTTAAATCATTAATGTGTATGAAAGACATGCTCTGTAAACCTGAACAGGCCTCTTCAACTCTTTACTTCAATTTCCCTATTTTTTGAAATAGGAATGAGCTTACTAACTAAAACATAAGTGTTGTAAGAATCAGTTACACAATGTTTTGTTAAATACTGTAAGATCTAAACATAAGCAATAACAACACTGTTATTAATTCCTTTACTTATTTCTTTTGAACATTTTGAAGGTCAGAATATCTGAAACTGGCAAAGAGCTTATATTAATTCATTATGCTTAGGGCACAAGTACTCAGCACAAGGCAGTCAAGGACAAAGAAATATTTACAAAAGCCATATAAATACCATGCAGAGATAAGCAGGTGGACTTACTGTCAAAGTGCTGAGCATACATTAGGGTACTCCAATTTCATATAGGAGCAGCTGAATGGCATTATTTTTAAAAAGTAGCTTTTTGCTTATGTGCTAAAAATGGACAGAAAAGCCTAATCTTCTGCATTTCCACTTTTGAAAATACTCTTCTGATGAGAAATAATAATGTAAAAGTATTAGCTGCTAGGTTCAGAGATTTTTTTTAAATGGTAACTATGAGCAGAAAAAGCATGAAATGTACTATACACATTAAGCAACTGAATAATCAAGGTAGGCCATGACAATCAAAATACATAAAATCTATTTTTTTCCAGAAATATACCCAGTACAGAGCATTAGCAATATAAATGGAGGTTAATAATAATGGCTTTTAACTATTCTGTTTTCAATGCGTTGCTTTCGGAAGTGACCAGAACTAAAACATGAGCAGATACACTCAGAGCCTGTAAATGTACAAGTACAACTACTTATCAAGGGTACAAAAGTACTAGATGTGACGTGACAGTTTTGCTGCAATGTTAACCCAGTAATATGGGAAAGAGGAGTCAAAAATGCATTTGGATAAAAAGATACATAAATAAACCATGTGTACGTGTTCAAACTGAAAAACAACATGGAGCAAAGCAGAGATGGGAAACATCATAGATTCCTACACATTTGTTTTACATAATCTTGATGATGCTGAAGTTGATGACACATCCTATGTTGTATCCTGCAGAGCCTTTATTTGTAAGTCACTGAACATTTATTTTGGTTTTCTAAAGCATCTTTAAAAACACAGCACCTTGTTCTTCCATAGTTATTTTGAAGTGGGTACAGAGCTACACCACATATAGGCTGCGTTTGTAAGAGCACTAACTTGACCAAAAGTGCAGGGGATTTGGTGGGAGGGGGGCAATCTTTTAGCACCAATACATAATCCTATGATTTGAAGTATGGTTGGAAAGTACCTTTTCTCACATGGTTTGGATGCCCCCCCCCCCAATTAAAAGATAAATGCACCGAGGGTTTGTGCAATTACCAACCTAAAATAGATAATATAAAATAGCAACAACTAGGCAGTAGGCAATTTCAAATTCCAATACAGTACTGCAACTGTAACACTCCTTAGTTACAGGAATTTGGGCACTGCATCCAATGCTACCTAAGCAGGTAGATAGATATAAAGTAAGGAATCAGTGTTTGGAAGTCAATGTTGATGTTGCCATCTTTATCTTTGCTGCATAAACATCTGCTAAAATTTCTATGATCACTACTGTTCCAATGTTAGAAAACAGACAAAAGTGATTATTTGAAAATGTTACTCTCCCAGCAAAAATATAAAGGCCAAGGTTGGGCTGACAGCCAAGCCCTGTCACTCCAAACAAGCCCAGCAGAGATTTCCAGCAGCTCTGTATCAAACTGTCATGGCCAAACAACAAATTGAGGCCAAACATCAAATTCATATGATATCACATAAGTCATATGAGAATATTCATTGAGAGACTCAAATGGAAATAGTGTCAAGTAGGTCACTATCTACCAGATGATGTGAACCCAGAAGGAGCTAATTATAAAATATCATGGAAGAATAATCTTTTAAGATCAGACCATACTGCCTCAAGCCTTTTCTCATCCCACCTCTCCTACAGGAACATGATCTCCAGGCCACATTTGTGCTGAGAAATAGCAGAGAGGACAGGTCATTTCTTCCCCACTCCCTCTCACCTCCACTGTCCTGGGAAATTCTCAACTACTTCCTCTATTTATCTGCTTTAAGAATCCTCAAAGAATGTAAATGTGGAGCATACCATCTTAAACCTTGATGAGAATGCCATAAAATTTCAATTTAATAACTGATTGTGTGCTTTAAAGAAGGAAAAACAATACCTATAAAACAACCTGTGGGAAATGAAAAACACAACAGTGAGTAACTTTTTCCAGTGTAAGGCAATGCCAGTAATTCCTAGGGACTGCAACAAATCATACAACCCCATACCTGCTGACATAAATGAGAAGACACTGAGCTACACTAAGGGGCAGGAGTTTCTACACAACCAACAGAGAAGAAGGGCATTCTCAAATGAAAGAAACAAAATGTTTAAAATCTTCTCCAAGTTTTGTTTGAAGTGTTTTTCATAAGAACTCCACAAGTTAAATGTCCTGATACCAAAATGTTCAAGGGAGCGCAAGCAATTGCTAGTGCTTAAGATTCGTCATGCTAGTTACCCCCAAGATGCACCAGCATTCTTCTAAATGTTTCCTTTCTTTCCTCAGAATAAATTCATAGTGCCTTCAGAGGGTTCTCTCTTCCTTGTCTCTTCTTTGGCTCCAGGGCTGACATTGCTGCCCCCCAGCATTTCCCACAGGAAAAGCACGAAGGTGACAGCCAAGGGCTTCATGACATTTGTGATGAGTTCTCACCTCACTAGTCATGCACCCCAGGCAGACTCCTACCTTGCTCAGAAGTCATAGGGGTAAAATGACAGCAAGGTATATAATCATGTATAAAACATTAAATATAACTTCAACCATTTTGGCAAACTGGGCATAAAGAATGTTCTGTTTTGCTTCTGATGACGTTCATTTTCTTACTAGCTCTCTGTTCAATCCTTATCATAGCTGAAATGTTTTAAGCATGAAAACTTAACATGTTAAGAAGGCAATACAGACTTTTAAAGAATAAACAGCTAGGATTTTTCGTAACAACTTGGGTAAGCTGTACTTTACCAATTTGAACTGAAGCCAGTTTTATTACAAGATAGGAGGTCCTTCCAGCTACTTACGGACAAAATAAGAGTGTAACAGATATTATTGATATAAAACTACGATAAGAAGAGCTTGATAACTGACTTCAACAAAGCAGCTAGCAGGCTTATACATCTACTCATTCTACAAAAGCATGTTATGAAAAGCAATACTATTAAAAAAAAAATATCAGTATTAACACAAACAGAAGTGGAGATTCTTTTTAACACAGTTTAAAAACTCCAAGGGTCTAAGGGCTGATGACAGTAATCCAAAAGGGAAATTAACAAAACCCGAGAAAGTCATTATGTTCATATAACAACACTGACATTTGCAATTTTACCTGGTATATTCCTGCAAGAGGTTTTATCAGGTGATAAACAGAAAAGCGAGTATTTACATGTGATTAACGCATTGACCAATATTTGAGAAAATGGAAAAACTTTAAAAATGTCTACAGTCAGTGCCAGCTTGTTTTCACCTCTATTACACATTGATTTTTTTTAAAAGAGAAAAACAGTTGTAAGAATGTGAGGAGCAATGATCAACCAACAGAACCCAGTTGGATCACAAAGGACTGTTCAAAGTTCAAAGAACAAATGGAAACTGTGCTGGAGACTCACCACACTGTGGTTAAGCTGTTCAGTAAATTCACGCACTGAGTACTGGATTAAAAAAAAAAAAAAGAGCTGCATGGTATAAAACACTACTGTGGTATAAACTCACTTTGCTTGTTCAAAAACTGTGTTGGATTGCCTGCAAACTGTCAGACACTGGGCCTAACCAGGTATCATCTGTTCCCAACGTTTCAGCTTTTAGACAGATCAAATGTCTCCCTGCCAACTTACAATCTCAAGCCGACACAAACACCATCTCATCTGTTCCAGCAAATTCAATAGAAAGGTGATTATATGTCACAGACTGATTTGGATCAAATTTGCACTGCATCACCCAGCAGAGTGCATATCCATCAGTAACGATAAGCGGCCTTCGAGGAAAAGTTTGGCAAATCAGATTCTTAGGTCGACTGAGGGTTGCACTGAAAACAAATGGGCAGCAAAAATAAATGAAGAAATGAAGTAATTATAAGTGAACTGATACTCAGAAGCAAGCAAGGGAAATGTTTCTTCCTGCTGAATATTTAAACTATTTCAAGGAAAAATTATAAACAAAACATCTCTAGGAAAAAGATTTACTGCAGTGAATCTTCCTGGTGATTGATGCCAAATGTGACTTGAAAAGCTTGGATGCCAGGCCAGCCAAAGACCAATGTCAAACATGACACTGATGTCAGTGGTTCATTACTGCTGTATCAGGGAGGAAACAGCTTTAAAATCAGAAAGAGGAGGATTAGGTGACACTCTCCATCCCAGGTGTTCATCTAGACACAATTTATTGTATCTGTAAATGAATGAGTGCTTGTTACACATTCTCAAATGTTAAAGATTGAGGGTTTTGCTAGTAAATGATGGGAACTGAAACAAACTTAAGAACAGAATGCAGAAAAGCACAGACTAGAAACTGTAGTCTCTTTAGTGTTCAGTCATGTCCCATCCATTCAGTGTATCTTCCATTAAAGCTATCTGTTATTATGTAAAAATAGATCTCATTTATTAAAAAGCATGTGGTATTTCTCCACTTACAGAAATATATAATTTTTGAAAGGCAAAATAGAAAGCTTCTCTTCCCAAGGTGCTGAATACCAACAGTGCCATTGAGAATATGACCAGAGCAGATCAAAGCAGTGAGGACCATATCAGACTGCCAGCTTAAAATATTTTATGGAAAAAAAAGGTAGTATTAAAAGCTTTTCTGGAAGAAGTTTACAAATCTGAAACCAGTGTAGTCATCCAGCACAAGTCCATAAAACTCTTAGGATTACTTCATGTGTCAATTCCCAGCGTCTACCCATTTGTCAGTTAAAACCAGAAGTGCTTAACACAAGCAAAATCCTATCTTCTAGATCATGAAAATACTGCTGAGGCAGTGAAACCTGCTGCATGTACTTTAGATAGAATACAGAAAGTGAAAAAATGTTTAACCTGTTATTAAGAGAAAAATTATTTCTCAAATGCACAAGCTAGCAACTGAATGCATTATTGTGTGCAGAATTCACCACAGAACAGTATAAAACAATGCACATAGTGTTATACCTACAGCACATGAAATGGTGATGCACATTAACTGGAAAAAAAAAAAAGTGTGTTATTATTGTCTCTCACAGCAATCTCCCACAGAACATGTACCACTATCATTAAAGTTACAGAAGACCTCAGAAAAAGCTATATACATTGCAACTGTACACATATTAGGATTAACAACCTATTTTCATTTGCAAAAGGAAGAAAAAAAAAAAACAAAAGAAAATTACTTAAATAAAATTATCTTAAATTTAGAGAAGATATGCAAAACAAGCACAAGGTGTTAGTAAGAAAAAATCACCTCTTTTCAAAAGGGATTTAAAAAATAGCATTGGAAAAGCACATACCCAAATGACTAACACTATAACCTTGAATTATCTTCCTTCCTTCTGACTGTACACAAATACTTGTCAGAGGAGGCCTCTCTTAAGGACACATTCAAAGCTTTTGCACACTATAATCACTTGTATTGGATCACATCATCAGCTTCTTCGTCACACAGAACCTGAACAGACAAGTTTCCTTGGCTAGTTCTCAAACAGCAATGCATCTCTGCTGACCAGAAAATGGGATCTTCTCAAATGCTAGGTGTGGAATAACCCCTATATTGTGTTTGGAGCCTGATTATTCATAAACCGGTCCTTTGGCCTTACCTACATCTCCAAATATTTTATGCATAACATAAAGGCCTCTGCAAACAAACTAATGGATAAAGCAACCTGAAAACTAATAGAACTGAAATGTTTCTACACCATATGAAGGAGGAATGTCTTTGAATATGCCTGCCAATACTGAATACTTAAAATAAAGAACTGGTTCATAATAGAACTGACAGGTCACAAAACATGGTATCAAAAATATAAGACTTGTGAAGCATGTGGGCTGGGATTTAACACAACAAGAAATTCTTCCCACAGAAACTGAAAATAAATCTGGAGGAACTCTTAAAAAATAGAATTCCATTAATTATTATATGCAGCATGTTGCTGTCTTCACAATATTACAGTTAATTAATATATCTTTAAAGAAAAAAAAGTTACTTTAGGCAATTTACAGACATAACGCTGCCTACACAGGTATGCATAAGACACTGAGGAGATGGTTCAAAAAACTCAGTTGCTATAAACATACCCTTATTAAATTGCATATGAGTACCTAATCTGATTATATCAAAACAAAGTTGCAATTACAGGAGAGTAGTGTCATCACCGTTTTTACATTACTACTAGAGGGCATATTAGGTAACACATGAAAAGACAAAAACATAGTCCCTCTCCTGGACTCCAGGTACATCTGATCCTTCAAGCTTGTTCCTCAACTCACGCAAATAAAAGATCCCATTAACCACAATGGGTCTACAAGATGAGATCAAAACTAGGAACTTTCTAGAGTCAGTACCCTAAATCCCTCATGATTACTTTTTAAGCCACCAGAAAGTGTATACAACAGCAAACATACATAAACATGCTGCCATTTGGACATGTGTTGCATTCAGACATAGCTTTCATAGCATGTAACACCTTTAGGCAGAACACTGTAATAAGTCATCTTTAAGGCCCATAGAAGACAATTATCATGAAAAGCACAGGAGCATTTGTGCAGCTTGAACAAACTGTCAGAGGCACAAGACTACTTTCTTACTAGAAGCACTTTTAAACTTACACCATTACTCTGAACTTTGACTCTCATTGCATAGCTATGTAGCAATACTGCATCAGATTGTTACCAAATGCACCCTTAAAAATCTGTATTATGCTTGGCACTAAGCCAGCTTCAGCCATAGTGCAGATTCAGAGATGGTCACCCAGAGTTTCCTCTGACATAAAAATTACTAATCTGAATTTTTGGGTGGTTTTTTCCCCTGAACGTAGAGAAATATAAAATATACATAAAACTTTAAAGGGCCTCCTGATTACAATACGAAGTTTCACATAGGTAATGATATAACTTGTGCTGCATGTGTACTGTAGTATATACAAAATATTATTGACTCACCCTCCTTCACTTTCCGCCTCCTCAGAGCTGGTAGTTTCTGTTGCACCAGAAGCTGTCTCAGCTTTTCTCCGCTTTGTTGCTCTGTGTGATGGGCTAACTCTCTGAACATCTCCCTTCCCTTGAAGCTCATTTTGAACAAGCTCTTCAAGCTTGGGAATAGCTTCTTTCAGAAATTTCACCTCTCTCTTCAGTTCATCCACACTTACTAGCAAGCCATTCAATTTTTCTAGTATCTGCAGTTGCCTTCCGTGTAAAACCATTACTGCTTCTTGCTCGTTAGGAGCTTCATTTTCCAAGCCCACAGAATTAAGCCTGGTACCTACATCTAGGAATGCAGGCACACGCACAGCTACACCGGGTTTTCGGATCTTACGGTACCAAAGCAGCATCAGGCTTATTCCAGCAGTCCCTGCCATTATGCCCAGTATTAGCCCTTTATTTTCAAAGGGAGACATTTCTGCACTCTCCTAAAATTGAGAGACAACAATAACAGTCGGAGTTAAATAAGTTTTTCCTACTCTACTCAAACGACTTTGCTTTTAAGTCACAAAGGGCAAGGCTAGAATAACCGGCGCATGCTGCAGATACAAAGTTACAATGCAACTCTAGCAGATTCTGCAATAAAAGACTTTGTGCTATGACAGCGAAACCAGGACGGTTGTGGGTTGGGGGCGGGTGGGGAGTGAGGCACGTGCGCAGGACCGCAGCCTTCACTTTTAACCTTCTCCGCATCGTGGGATTTTGTTGTTTTAATGCCAGAAACTCATATAATCGGATTTTCCGCAACGGCACAGCGGCGGAAACCCAGCTGTCAGGCCGTGGCACAGCCCGCGCCGCCCGCAGGGGTGTCTCGCCACCGCCTCGGCCCCACCGCGCCGAAGGGCTGCCGGAGCCCCGCCGTCACCTCCCCGCGGGGGACCGCCCGTCTCGCAGTCCGCCCCTGCCCCGGCCGCCCCGGCAAGGGTCGCCGCGGGCCCGGCGCCGCCCCCGTTACGTACCGGCGGGCCGGTTCAGGAGCAGGAGCGGGAGCGGGAGCGAGTCCGGCCCAGGCGCGGCGCCGCGCGGCCCCGCAGCTCTCCCGCCGCGGCACAGGGGGCGAGGGCGGGGGCGGCGGCGGGGCCGCCCCGGGGCGGTGATACCCGGATCGAGGGGGAGGGGCCTCCGCCGCAACCGCCGGCCGGGCGGCGGGCGCGGCCCTGGCCCTGTGGCGGAGAGCGCTGTGTCTTGTCGTGCCGTGTCGTGTCGCCCTAGCAGCCCCGGAGCGGGCGGACCCCCGGCCTGGCCGGGACTGGGGCCTCCAGCTGTGAGTCCGGGTGGTCCGCAGCTGCGGGAATCCCGCCGCGCGGTGCCTGCTGCTCCTGCTTCAGACGATGCTCGAATACGAGTATTTGCACTGCTTTAGTAGAGACCTGAAGCTGCAAAATCGCGAAGAACCTCCGCCCAGTTGCCAGGAAGAGGAGCAGTCCTGGCGCAAAAGCCTCGTTGCAATTTTAGCCATCCAAGGGCCCAAAGCTGATTTCACCAATGTCCGTTATAGATTGCCCAAAGTCATGGAGGAACTTGGGTTTAACAGGGTGCGGGAGGTATTGCTCCTGCGTCCCATCTGAGACATCATTTTTACCGGTGACGGTCACAAGACCCTTCTTTTTCCTTTATGAAACTATTTCTGGATCTGCCTCTTGTTTCTGGCCTTGAATGGAAGACGGTTCATCACAGACAACCCACCGTGCCTATTCGTCTTCCCAAAGGCTTCTGGAGGGTGCCCGTACACAACATCCTGCTGGAATTTAAAAGCATAAACCTCATGTTCTTCTGTGTGGGGGGCTCAAGGAAACCATTATAGAAACCA
This sequence comes from Astur gentilis, assembly GCF_929443795.1. Lineage (NCBI taxonomy): Eukaryota > Metazoa > Chordata > Aves > Accipitriformes > Accipitridae > Astur > Astur gentilis. Next base: position 2,111,086 of record NC_064907.1, on the reverse strand, counting down.
CTGTGTCAGTGCAATGACAGAAACTGCTCTTCAAGAGTTGGAATTTTCCTCAGCCATATCACTCAGAAACAAAGGAACACAATGTAGTCCTTAAATAACATACTAATTACCTCTAAAAAGTGAAAAAAGTGCCGTTAAAAAAAAAGTACCTTAAACAGGTACCAAGAACTCAATAATTTTCAGTCTTACTTCAAATTAGCAAATGTAAACCTGTCTAATGTCTATTTATCTTCAAAGGCTTCCTTTAAAGTAACTACAGCTGCTAACTAATTCTCCATTAAGAACCTGAGGATGAAACTAGCCTTACGTGAGACCAAATTACAACCTGAGAGAAAGACAGAAATTTGTTAAGATGGAAAAATGAATACTACTTCAGTATTCTACAGTTTTCATAGTTAAAAAAAAAGTATAATGTCTTCAAACGTTTGTAATTTGAGATACTTAAACCAAGGATGGAAATCTCTTCAATTTTATGGATAATGTCAACTTCACTAAAATAAAATTATTTTAAAGAAAAAAATTCACTATAGGTAATTGGTTTTAAGTTACATAATCTGTCAGTGTTTTAAAATGGAACAGGACTACATGAATCTCCGTGCTGATGGTGTTTCAAATATTCAAGAACAGTAATAAAAATTTGTTGGAGAACCTTTATTTTTATTTTCTCTCTTCAATACCATCTGTCAAAAATCTTTCTATAAGCCAATTAAAACAGGAAAGGATTTTTAAAAGATAATTAATCGGAGGCAAACACAGCACAAAGCTCAAACAAAAGATTATGGATGCAAAAACCTAACTGAGTTTTTTCAAAGATTTTCCAAAGTGGCTGTCTCAGGCTGCAGGCCTTAGACGAGTGGGCCTGTTTTCAAAAATAATGGCCCAAAAGAACTGCCGTCTTCAGCTGCCTGGGTGCATAGCAACTGTGAAAATCAGGTCACCTGTCTGGTCCCAAACTCATTATTTGCTTTTCACCTGCTTTTCACCTGGCCATTTTACCCAGGCAGAGCAGCATGGAAGCACAGAAGTTACTGCATGCATGTAGAAACCTGCCAGAACACAACAGCTTTCCAAGCTGGGGAACTAAACATGAATTTACCTAGATTTGACACAAATATATATGGCCTAAACCTGACATATGTTCTAAAAAATTGAAAGGAAATCATTTTAGAAAAGTGCTGTTCTTCTGCCTGGGGATTTTTTTCCTAGTTCAAAAGAAACCTTGTACCTGAAGTCCTAAAAACCGTGCAAGTCCAGACCACCATCTGTTATGAAATGGTTATCCCTGTGTATTTTTAGTAATTTTAGTGTATTTTTAGCCTTACTTCCTAAGAAGACAAAGCATATGTCCCCAGGTTGTCCGTGTGCTGTCCTTCTGCCAGGCAATACCATGACACTTTCTCCACCCAGTAGCTCCTAAAACTGTAGCTTAGTTTCAGCCAATTTTTCTGCCAATTTTGACAGAAGAAAGATGTCAAGGTAATGAAGTTCCAACAAGTTTCACTAAGGTCAGCCAGCTCTGGGCTGGTAAGACCCTGTGAACATCCTGTCTCCCTCCACCCCTGGCCCCAGGCGGATTGGGGATGAGCTCAGCGCATCAGAGCTACAACACTGACACACTTGCATAGGGCACCGGCCTTCTTACAGCACCATTTGTGTAAAACCAGGCCATGTAGTTTAAATGGTCTTTTGGGAAATTTGAACTTGGACGCTATTTTTATGTCATATTAGAAAATCTAGTTTATTACTGAGCAATTGTATTCAATGGACAAAACAACCATTATATTGTAAGTAACTGATACATGCTGTTTTCAGCCAAGATGTAGCTTAATTTACTGGTGTTTTTGTTTCTGTATGGAAGGCATTTGTATTTTACAATTGACATAAAATTCTTTAGCTGTAATTCTTCTGTAAATTTTCTTTTGTGCTATGCTGTTCTTTCTGAAAGCCCCCCCATTACAGATTAATCTGCTGCTTGTAATGAATACAGAAACTTCAAATGTGTTAGTAACACTTCATACTTATTAATTCAGCAGTTTTCTTGTAAACATAAAAGCAAACCTTGTTAATAAATCACCAGATATTGTGAAAGCTTAAATACCTTTGACCGGACTTGCAACCAGCCTGCCAGAAATCCTACTGTTCTGTCAAGTTGTATTGAATTCTCCTGAATCTTTTGCTATAAAAATAAACAAAATGATATATTACCTCAAAGGGAAGGGAAGCATTCACTTTCAGACTTGTCAATATTCTCTGCTGCTCTTGCCCTGAACAATTGTCCAGTGCCCTTAATGAAAAATTAATAAATTGGAGTTAAAAGGAGATGGGTAATACCACACTGATCTTTCCTGTTTTCTTCAAATAAAGATATAATGCTTAGCGTAATTCCCAAAGAGATGAGTTACTGTAACTGCTGCTGTCTTTATGTCTCTGTGTGTGCAAGTATAACTGTACCTCTGCATCCTCTCCAGTATTTTTGAATATTTGGCCAATCTCAGTTAAATTCACCAGAGAAGTTAACTTCTGACAAGTTTCTTTGAATTAGATGATCTTTTAGAGGAGAAAGCCCTGAATTAGTGCTCCCACTATAGGCAAGATTTTTCACCCCTTGTTGCACAACTGAGAATCCACACAGGAGAAAATCGTTTTGCAAGGACAGGAAAAGCTAAAGCAGAGCTTACGGTTTATTAGATGTAAGGTAATTGAACTACAAGATATGACCTGATAGGAAACCTGGCTTCATTAGTTCAACTGCACACACAACCATCTGTTTGTTTATTTATTGTGTTGATGGGATCCAGTGCTGGAATTTTAGCTAAGTACAAATGGTCACTGATGCCATGGCATTTAAAAATTTTTTTTTTTTTTAAAAAAAGAGATGTACAGGCTGTTCCTGCTTCTTTGTGTTTGTCTCGCCAGGAAGCTCAAGGACATTATAAAAATATATTTATGCAAGCTATGTTAATTTTTTTGTGCCACGGTACACGGTTCAATTTCCTTGATGTAAGACATGAGAGTTGGCAGCCCAAAAGACTTTATGTATGTTGTGTTGACAACAATAGAAATAAATACTCAAGGCTACATTAGATGTAATTCCACAGCTTTGCCTGATTTCTCCACAAAGAGAAATGGTCCTGGGAGTGCCTGGGTATACTTCAAAGAGTAAAAATATATGAATAGTCATAAAAAACATAGGAGTATTTTTTTATAAATGTATATTTTACATATATATGTATATATCCTTTGGGAGTCAAAACTCAGAAAGATTTAAACTCTTTATAAATATACGTGTGAGTGTGTGTGTGTGTGTACACATGCATTCCACAATCACCCAGTGTATTTTATTTAATGAGAAGTGACTTTTTTTTCAGCTTCCCTATCAATATGCTATTTCAGAGCATATTAAAGTATTTTAAAGAGTTTTAACATTTCCACCTGCAAATGGCAGAGTGCCCCTTCCCTAACTCCACAGATCAGTCCCTCCAGTAAACATTGCCTAATAAATGTCCTTAGGATGTCTGCAATTCCACATTAAAAAAACCCTTCATTCAGGTGATGTGGTGTGTTCTTCCATCATTTCTGCCCCTGTTTCGTACTAGCACTTGTGAGCTTATCAACAATTTCCTTTCTGATTTTAACTTTCCATCTAGGCCAATAAGGCTATGTGTGCATCAGCAAGCAGTGGGGACCAACAGGTGTGCATCTGTAGGCAAAACGGTGCTGAGGCCATGACATCCATGCTGTGCCCTGCGTTAACTTTTGACTAGCTCCAGTCTGACTGCAGGGGCTGCATGCCCATTTGCGGCTGCAGTGCCTTGGGTGTGCTTCTGCACTGGATCTTCCCAAAGTGCAACTCGTGTCCCAAGCCTGGTCCACGGGGTGAAGCAAAGCTTGCCAAGCTGGGACAATTGGGAGATTTGCCTCAGAAGTGCACACCTAACCCAACCCAAATAATTACTTTATACATACATATTTACACTAGGAGGTTTTGATGTACGTTACACAGTTATTCAGGTAGGACAGAGTGAATACAGCACGGGAGGTCATCTCGCCCCAGCAGTTACTGTGTGCTGGCAAAGGGGTTCCTCCTTCATTGTAGAATAATTTTTCAACAATGACAACTGATAAATGCAGCAAAAAGCATGAGGAAAAGTGGTGAAACCAGGAGAGTTAAGGAGAATCAGAAAGAAACTCCTGATCAGTTACAAGATTTTTGCTATATACAATAACAAGATAGGATTTCTACTGTATTCAGTGCACACACACATATATATTCACACAAATATATTTATACACACAGCATTTTAGTTTTGCAGATTGTTTCAAGTCTCCTGATGTGCTTTTTCAGCAGGAGACAGGTCTGTGAAAGTGAAATGTAAATGTAGATTCTATTATTTTAATTGTTGCTTGCACCCAGTCCTGGTGTTTAAGAAGCTTTTCCTCTGATTCTGAGCTGCAGATTCCTGAAGACTAAAAAGGAAATAAACTAGGCAGCCTTTCTGAATTTTGGGGAGATGGTCTTACAAGCTTCTTGCTCATTCGTAGTTCTAGTGCTGCTACCTTGTGGGAAAAAAGGCTGCAGCAACTTCAAGTTAGCCCTCTTGTAAAAGAGGGTATTAAGATCAATTGTCAAGAATGGTAATGATGGCATTTTAAATGTTTCCATGTTTTCATTGTGGTTTTGGGGTTTGGGTGTTGCCGGTATTTTTTTAAATTTATAAATACTTCACCCAACCTGTGTTAGTGTGATTAAACCAGTAGGTTATATGGGGAATCACTATTCAGTGTGGTCCAGATTGACATTTGGGTTCTTTGCCTAGAGTTTTGTACTGTGTTCTAGCAGAAGTAACAAAATCCCTCCCAGTACATTCTGGAGTATGAGCAGTACTGCTGTCTGTGAAAGCAGTGAAAATGTTTCTTCTATTGCCACTTCTTATAGACGCTATTTAAAATTACTGCACAGTTACTCAATACGTAGTTTTGAAAATCCAAATCTAAGAAGCAGCTAGTAAAGCATCTCAGGCAACACTACACTATTCTCTTAAACTGGCAGATTTTTGGTCAGAGTAGTTGTTTTAGAAGCATTTTCATTGGCGTGTGCTTTTATATTCGAACTGAAATACAGAGAACAGAGTAAGATTCCAGCCTTAAGAAGAAATTGTACCAACAATTGAAACATGTTTTTTCTGCTTTCTTGTTTTGTTTTCCAATTTTCAAATGCACATGCAAATACAGATTTGTATGTCAACAGACACATAAAATACTTGATACAGTTCTATTGAATACTGATATAATCCACTTTAGCAAGTTACTAAGCAGTTTTTCAAGATCATCCATGTTCATAAAGGAGGTATTTTGTGTTTTACCCAATAGCCTTGGATTGGGAAAGCAGGACTTAAGCAAGTGAAACACCTAGAAAAGTCAAAGACAGAAATGACAGAGGTGGCCCCAGAGCTGGCAAAATTAAAAATAATGTCAAAGCAATTTGATTAAGTTGTTTTCATTTCAGTGGGATTGCGACTGTCACTTTTTAAATAGAATGGGGCTGTAAAAGTTGGTTTGGTCTTACAGTTATTTCAAAGGCAAGAAAGCAATTTCCAGAAGTAGTGTAATGGCAAAATACAGTATATCTTCCAGATGCAAAACAATCCTTTTTTGACACTTCTATTTTTTAAGTTAAAAATGCTTTTAAAGGACTCCGTAGATCCTCATTCCTCACACAACTGAAAGTCCTACTGAGCAAGAAGTTTGAGGTAAGCATAAAATCTAGCATGACACTCTGAACAAGTCTGATACACATCAGGAGTTACTCTGAAGAGTTAACAGTGTGTGAGGCAGCAAATTATGTAGATGAGGTATCAATTTCACTACTTTGCATCAGATCCTGATTAAAAAATGCAGAAAGTATGCTAAAAAATGTGCTTATTTTTTTAACTCACTGCAGTGTTCTCCCAAATGAGGGTGCAAATGGAAATTGTTAATGTGCAGAATAGGATATCTGATGTCAGGCTACTCTCTATTCATTTGTTGAATATTTGTTCATTTGTTGAATATTGAATTTGTGTGCATGGGCTGCACACTAATGTTGGGCAATAACATTTAAATCTTCCTTCATATTTTTATCAAAAACAGCATCATGCCAGTATTAAGTGTTATGATGCACTTACGCCTTTGGCCATGGTGTTTGGAACTGCTGATGCAGGTTTGTGAGTGGGAGTTTGGAGGGCAAGGCGGGGCTGTGCAGCAATGAGCAGCACCAAGCTAGGAAGGCCAGAGCACAAGTCCGATAGTGGTTGGCTCCAAGGCAACACATGAATCAAGTGCTTCCCCATAACCAGCCTTGGTTCCCTCCATCCCTGACATCAAACTTTTTGCAGGGTAGTCTGAGGCACGCGTGTTCCACATGATTTCCCTGAGGCCACACACCATCCTTGGGATGACATCTGTCTCGCAACCACACCGCTCCCTGCCATTTGCCACTGTCTCTTCACCCCAAACTCTACCACCACCAAAATGTGCAACAGCCACCTCCTGCCAAGGGGTGCTGGTGCCAGAGATACAGCACAGGTATCAGGGGCAAGGCTGCTGTACGAGCACAGGCAGCAAGGCTGCTACCCACGGGCTGTTGTAGAGGCAGGGAGAAGGGGTACCCGTGCTAAAGCACACACTTGGCACAAAAGCAAACTGGTGCACGCTAGCCATGGGCAGGCACAGTCTGGAAACCAGAACCATCAGAGGAGCTGGGTGAGCAAACAGCCTTGCAATGAAGCGTGAAATGCAGCAGCACTCCCTGGTTTTCAGAAGGGGTGTGACCCATGTGAGACCTCCCTGAGGCAGCAGGGGACAGGAGCCGGTGGCCCTCGGGTCCCTTTCTAGTTCTACGCCGTATATTGTGCCATACATACCGTATGTCCTTCCAGGGCCGGAGGAGCACGGGGGGCCTCCATGGTTCCCCGGGTGCCCTAGTCTCTCCCCCCACACAACAGGCCCTCGGAAACGCTCTGGGCCCGAGCAGGGACTCACCCTCCTCGCACTGACACGGCCGCAAGGCCGCCCAGAAGCGACACGGCTTATTGTCACCTGTGAGAAACCCCCCTCACGCCTCGCGGGGGGCGGGGGGCGAGGACGTGGCCGCGCCGCAACGGCCCCACCGGGTGGCGCGCGAGCGCCGCCGCCCAACGGCTGTCGGGACGGGGAAAGGGGGAGAGCGGCGGGAGCGGTCGCCCTCCCTCACGGAGCCCGGCGGGGCCGCCCGCGGGGAGGGGGCAGGCGGTGTTCCGCGGCGCGGGCCCTTTTCTGGAGTCTCCCCGCGGCTCCCGCCGAGGCCGGCCCGAGCAGCCCCGCTGCGCGGTGCCGCCGTCTTAATAAAACTGCTTCGGTGCGCGGAGAGCGCCGCGGTGGCGAGGGTCTCCGTTCTTCTGAGGGCAAGAAGGGCCGGTGATGTCCCTGGAAACGATCCTGTTTATACTGAAGGAAAAGTCGACACCCCCCCCCGCTTCTCGGTGTTCCTCGCTTGTCCGGGTGCGTTTCGGGGGGTGAATCTAGGAGCCTGGCTTTTAAAATTTTGGCCTCAGGAGGCTGAGACGTGAACAAACAGCCATGTTAGTCTTTGGTTTTCACAAGTTTTATCTAAGAAGAGGCAAGGAAGGAGAGAAGATAGATGGTCTGAAGTCCAGAAAAAGGAAAATAATGAGGGAGGAAAGAATGGTCAGTGGGAAACAAAGCTTCGTGGACAACAGCTTGCTGCCATCCAAAGCAGGTGCTTTTACACCCTCCCTTGCACTGAATCCAGTGTTCACGAGGTCGCTCAACTCACTGACTTGGCAAAAACCACTTTTTTGTTGAGTTAGTTTTCTGCCAGATTGGTGGGTTGAATCAGCTCAAGGCAAAGCCTAGTGTGAGAAAAAAGGCAGGAGCACATGGCCAAGAGCTGAAGGAAAATGGTGACTGAATTGACTCACCTCAAGGCAAAGCCTAGTGTGAGAAAAAAGGCAGGAGCACATGGCCAAGAGCTGAAGGAAAATGGTGACTGACTTGACTCACCTCATGGAAGTGCGCCTTGAGGGTGCACCACAAATTGGGACTTTTGTAGTAGAAAGGGTGCGAGATACAAATGGAGAAAGGAAAGATAACACTTAACTGCTGGTATCTTGGACCTGTACTGGGGGACAGTAGCAGATATCTCAGGACTAGATGACAGCAGCAGAGATCTCTGTGGTGTTTATTCTTGTTTCCAGTGTAGATCTGAATAAGAGTAAGTCTCATGGTGTGGCTCTGTGTAAGCTGACCCTTAATGAGAAAGATTCAGCTCAGAGTCTTAGAGAAACAAACAAACAAACAAACAAACCAAAGAAAAACAACAAACAAAAAATCAGCAAACCAACCAAAGAGAAATGGAAGCAGCAGATGATCAGAAGTGGAATAATCACAAGTAAAAACTGGAGGTAAAAGCAAAGAAGCAAGAAATAAGGGAGGGTGCAGAAAGTCTGTAAAATTTTAAATGCCAAGAGAGCTTGTCTCTGCAACAAAGGTGACTATGACCTGGATTCCTTCCTCCTGAATTTACGTGTGTAACCGGGGTACATAGGTATAGACTTCCTGCAACTTCTGTGGAGAGAAAGGCCCCTTCAAAGGGGAACAGATCTTCAAATTGGATAGCAGTACCTGTCTGTCTGTTTCAGCAGGCTGTAGACTGCTGAGTCTTGCTCTTATGTGCCTAGGGTATAACGACCTCTGCCTATTCAAGACATCCTTGTCAGAGAAATTATTGAAGACAAATATTGAATTACATTATATGGGAGGCCAGCCCATGTGATCATCATTGTCTCTTTGGTCTTAAAAAGAGTGACTTGAGTTTCAACCTTTGGCAAGATATCCTGCAATCTATTTTGAACTGAAACAGGAGGATGAGCAGAAAATCACAAAGCTGTGATAGTTTCCCTGCTTATCTTGGCTGCCTTCTCCCAGAGAGTTGTACTGAACAGCAGTTTGGTCCAGCAAAGAAGCTTGACCGGTATTTCTAAATAAACATGGGTTTCTCAGTGCATTTTTTCTTATCTGCATTTATATATATATATACTTTAACCTTTTTGAGGCAATGGCAGTCTTTGTTTGTGATGGCTCTAAGACCATAATCAGTGTTTAATGGTAAAGCGTAATAAAAATTAGCTCAAACTGAGCTGGAAAACAGCATCATTATAGGCACTTTAGTTTAAAAAGTCAAGTTACTACTTAGATTCTAGTTAATTTTCTTTGTAATATCTACATCTAAATACCATTAGAAGGTGAAAAACATGCACTAACCACAAGCTTCATGTTTTCATTGTTTCATGTTCTAATATATGGAAAAGAGTAGTACATGGAGACTTGCAATGTAAAGAAATAATGTGATAATTGATTTGTTGCTTAAGCTGACCACCAAAGTTACAGTAACACTTTAACAACATCACTCATCAGAAGCAATGTCCCAATACATTTTAAGAGCCCAGCTTCAGTGGTAGTGGGTTTAGACCCAGTAATTTTGGTAGTTCTGTGTACTTCAGACAGACACTGTTGTCCATCTTGGCTATAAATGCATTTCAGTCAGCTAAGGTAACAAGTGCAAGTTATTAAACAACTGGGTGTTTAATAAAAAAAGCGTATACTTTGTGGGAAAAAAAATAGCAGGAGAATTCACTTTCCTCTTAAATTCAAATAATATTGACCAGGACTAGGACTCTAATAAGAAACAGAACTTTTTATCAGAGGATCAGTGTTGCATAAACCCCTTTATTTAAAGTCCCTGGCAAGGCACGTGCACTGTTTTGGCAGTCACGCTAGAGTGAATACGCATACTTAATTCTGGAGGGAATATCTGACATTTTGGAAGTGTATTTGTGGTTGGGTTGTGGCAGCCAGGACTGCAGACCTGCCATAATGCCAGGTCTCCCAGGGCCCTGCACCTTCCCTGTGCGAGGCTCTCTGGGCTTTTGGCTTCTTCATTTGGAGCAGCAGTAGCAACATAGAGCAGAGCTGGCCAGAAATTTCTGACAGAAAATTTCTCCATTGGGAAGAAAAAAACCCCTGTAATTGACAGGTTTCTGAGCAGCACATTGGCTGTGACAGAAGCCAGGTGGAATCCCAAGCTGCCTGCTTCCCCTGCAGGCTTACTTGGCTTTCTCTATCAGCAGTTTGCATGCTTTCTGGGCTTATTGACAGCTCAACAGGGAAGCTACCATGGGTCAGGGAGCCTGTGAACCTGAGAGGTGGGCCCAGGATCAAGCCCACATTTCCACTGTAATCCCACTTTGGATGAATAGGCTTTTCCAGAAATGTGGGAGAGAAATTCTGGTTCTCCAGGGCTCCAATGAAGGAAAGAGCAGTTGTTGGTCTCCTATTCCAGAGCACCTCAGGCAATGCCAACAGCAGAAAGAGCATCCATCCTTCTCCAGCCCAGCAGCAGCAGCAGGGATAAGGTGCTCTAAAGAAAAAGAGGCATCCTCTCTTCCCTTTTTGAGATGCCACAGCAGAAGGGACCCATCGACATTAAATCACTCTGTCAGCTACATGGGACTATTGCTGCTGTGCTTTTCCATTCTTGGCATATAACATTTTCCATGGGGATACAGTTAATGGACATTTAACCTAGATCAGTGAGTGAGGGGAGGAAACACAGAGGGCGATTCATAGTTCTCAATTACTGTTCTTGGCCAGCGCTAGCACACCCTGGCTGCTAGCTCAGCGATGCTTAGGTCCTGTTTGAAACTCTCCTTTATAACTGCTAGGCATCTATGGTTTTTAAGCAAGCAGTGAAATGCTCAACAACCATTTGGCATGAATATTTTTAGGCTTTCTACCTGTTAGTAGCCATTCTTCAATATAGATCTGAGCATTTGTATTTCCTTTACAATAAATGCAACATAATAGATTAGCCAGGCACCGCATGGTGATTCTGCTTCTCTTCAGTGTAGGTTAGAAACTGTTCTACAGTTAATTTAACTTAAGCTCAGAACACCCTATGTCACACAGACTTCAGAACAGCTCAAATCCTGAAGTCTTTATTCAGGCCCTGATTAAACAAATGGAACAAGCATAAATGTAACTAATATCATGGCCTGCTGAATTTAAGTCCCAAGTCTTGCTCAAGGAAACTATCCATGGAAGTTAAAACTGGGCTGCAGCTTTTAATCTGTTGTTTCAAGTCAGAATCCTTACACCAGTAAATAAAGCCTATTATAGCTTTCTTTTTTCTTACCTTTTAGTTCACTTTTTCACTGTAAATAAATCTGTAATTTATTTTCCCAGTTAGACGTATTTGTAGAAGGAAATAAGGCAGGACAGCCTTGTAAGACATCTGGTCAAGAGGCAGAATTAAACTTGTCACAACTAAGTGATTTGCCATAAAATAGTGAAAAACAGTTAATCTTTCACTGGTTCCATTTTAGGTTGTGAGAAGAGAGGTGAATATTTTTTTTTTTAAATATGTCTTCTGTACACAATACCAGAAGGTTAAACATGTCTTTTCTTCTTTGTAAGCAAGCACAGTCTTCTGGCAACAGTCCAGCAGATGTTTTTCTTTGTCCATTAAGGCAATCTCCTACACAGTTTACCAGGGGAGGATGAAATTCCTCAAGCTGTGTTATAAACATTCATCACCGAAATCATGCTCCTAATAACAAGAACAGCAGACAAAATTTAAGACAGCTCTACCTTGGGTGTTCTTTACAGATACATCTATAGAATCAGGAGTGAACCAGTAAAATGAAAGACCAAATAAGCCACTGTGAAAAGATTAAACAAGACAACTTTCCATCACTAAGGGTTTTGAGGTTCAGTCAAAGTAGGAAAAAACTGATTCTGTCATTCCAAACATAAGACAATTAATACTTAGATGTCAAAGGAAAGAGTCTGAGAAAGGACTTTTTTTTTCTCTTTTGAAAAGTCTTGGTTCTTCCCTGTAGCAGTACATGACAGAGACAATCTGCAAGCCACATAGTCTATGTTTTGTTCCCTGGACCACCTTTTTAAGAGCTCTGAGAAAGGATCTTTTTTTTCTCTTTTGAAAAGTCTTGGTTCTCCCCTGTAGCAGTACATGACAGAGACAATCTGCAAGCCACATAGTCTATGTTTTGTTCCCTGGACCACCTTTTTAAGAGCTCTAAGGAATCTCCCTGTTGTTCCTCTGTCTTTCTCTTGCTCAAGTTTATTCCTCTTGAATAAAGTCTCTAGAGGTGACAGCTGAAATCAGGGTCCTGTTGAGATCCTGGCACTCATTGGGCAGCACTGATTTTAACTTGGCCTGCAGTTCACCATGGGACTGAAAACGGGTAGTGTTGACACCAGCACCCGCAGGCTTCTGGTCAGGGAGACTCTTTATCGGCTTACCTTCCTGTCTTCCTTTTCAGCTGCAATTTACTCCCTTCTCTGCCAGTCTCCTTAATTAGTGCAGAGGATTTGGTTTTGTATAGCCCTAATAAATCATAATCACCTTAGATATAGTGCTTCCCCAGGCTCTGACCTTTTGCTCTCCAACCATGTCCCGTGCCAAGTACTGGGTGGGAGGATTGGGCAAGGATTTCCTATGTATTGCCATCATTAGCAATGGGGAACTGAGACTTCCCTTCCTCATCCAGACCTGTGCTAAGGGCTACCACCATTAATTAATTATTTCCTTTATGAAAGCATTTCACAAAATTCAATAGGGATCAAGCCAGAAAGCAATCAAAACCCTGAACAAATTACTACAGAATTTCTAAAGCATTTTAAAAGAAAATGAAAACTTCTTTTGTGTCTGTGTTTTTGTGACAAAACCTATGCAACTCCATGATAGGTATATTTTTTTAGAAAAATAATAATTTACAGAAGACTCCAGAAAGGTTTCTTAAAATGCTGATGGCAAGAGGCCTATGGGGTGGGATTTTCTGGACATACTGTGAGCATATGAATACTGGCCTCTCTACCACTGCAGGCTGCATCTGGTTTTCAAAGAATTACATTTTCTGTAGCATTGCTGGCTGGTTTCTGGTGTGTGAATCTGGGAGCCACATCGGGCTGTAACTTATGCAGAAGGCTGCACTGAGTCCTGGCAAGCCCAGGCCTCCGGAATTTAACGGTGCAATAGAAACATGCCAAACCATCTACCCGAACTACTATTCCCTCAACACATTCTTCTGTGGTGTTTCTTGGCTGGCTGCTTGATCCCTCGGCTCTAGAACTGAAAAAAGCATGGTGCTTGAAGTTATATTTCTCACAATCCTTTACATAGCGTATGTGGCAAAAAAAACCCCAGAATACTATAAAAGTTCTATTTTCCAAAACCAAGCAAAACCTGAGAAATAATTGTCTTTTCCTAATACCCTTAAATTGGTGTAATTTTAGTTAATACTCAAGTAGCAGATGGGTGCTCATGAATTTAGATACAAATATGTGAAAATCAGAAGTGCATCTTTAGACATTTAGGTTTTCAATTTTTGTTTTGAGTAAGATATTGCAAAATTAAGACTTTGAATAAGTTGCCTTTTAAAGCAATCTTAATTAGAAAAAGTTTTTTAGACTAGTACTACAAATCTAAACCCACTAATTTATCCTGTCTCATCATAACCACTTAGAATTGTTTCTTCACTGTGGATGATTTGGTCAAAAACCCATCAACTGCAACAGTACCCTCTTCTTCTCCCCAGTGTACCTCTGTTTATGTGGCCTTTTAAAGCAGATACACAATTAGTGTGAAATTGTGGTCCTATGGAAACAGAGAAGCTTGGCACAGGAAAAGATCCAACATACAACTAGCAAAGTATATTGGAGGTCATTTAATTTGTGTTTTCATAGTTTACATATGTAGATGATTACAATCTCTGCTACAGAAAGCAGAGAGGTTTCTTTGTTTGCCTGCTTGCTGTGTCACAAGAAAATGGTCTGGGTTGGTTGGTACATGAAAGTCAGTCATGTCAGTCAATGGGAAAATGCAGGGCAGATTTCCTGGAAATGAAGGAAGTAATATTTTTTTGTAAATTGTGGAGAGTTTCAGATTCAAAGTGCCTGGAATTGTTGTGTATTTGCAATTCTTTAGTGACTATCAGAAGCATTGAAGGTTGTTTCCAACAGAAATAATGTTTAGCATGAATAATTCTTAGCTATATGCTAGATACATACTGAGCAGCAACTTTTAACAGGGTAGCAGTCACAGCACAATGGTTGGTATGCACAACATGCAGCTGTACCTATTGCTCATACCATATAAGCATCAGCTCAGCAAGGAAAGACAGGAATTCAAAAGTAATTTTGCCCTATATAGTTGTGGGCTCTTTCCATTTGTCTTGACCAGACAAACTAAAGTAAGGAATCTTATTACTATCCAACTAATGATTGCCACTGGTAACTTCTACTATCCCACAGATTTGTGTCAAGATGGTCTCACATATATAAAATTCCAGCTCTCTGTTGTTGTTGTCCATAAAGTAAATATTCCTTCCAAATGTCCTGTGTCCAAATGACTGCAATATGTCATAAAATTAGAGTCACAATTCCCTATATTTCATGGTGTATTGGATGTGGAAGAGTCCTTAGACTCCTGTTGGAGTGAAAGGAGTCCTTTCACTGCCTTCAACAAGCCTTGGATCAGACTCTGGCTTGCTTAGCACATTATTTTGGGAAGTCAGTGACTCTCCTAGACTTCACCCTCTCTTCCTTTTGGAAAGCTAATTAATTTATAGGCCTTTAGAATCTCAACTATTGTCTTAGGAGAGATTGGGGGGGGGGGGGTTTGTTTGTTTTAAATCCTGGCATTGGAATATGGGATGTGCGTAGACTAAGACGACCCTCATGTTTATAGGCCTCTTGAGAAAATGGAATCACAAGTCTTCAATAAAATCTAATCAGCATTTTAAATTACTCACAGATATAAGAGTTTAACTAAACACAGAAAATACCCTGGTGTTCCACCCCACAGGGTCTTATCACAGTCAGCTTGGCTTCTATACTACAAAAACATCCTCAGCTCTTCAAATATGCCAATAAACCTCCCCTGAGAGGCAGACTTCAGAAAATAAAGCCCTCCACTCATGCTACATCACCAATGTTTGCTTGTTAGACTTTGGACGAAAGAGTCAAAAATTTCTCCACTGAACCAACAAGCTGCTGGAGGAGCTTAAAATGCTGGAAGCATGGGAAAGCAGAGCAGTTGAAAACATAAAGACAGGATTTGGGACAAAGTGATGTCACAGCCTAGAATCCAACAGTTTTTAGTATGCAAATAGGAAAACATTCAAACTCCAGAAACCTTCTAGCCGCCAAGTAGTTCTGCTGTAACATGGATATCGCTGGGGAGTTTTTTAATAGACTTGCTATCCTGAGCCAAACTGAGGTCTTCAGAGAGTTACAGGAGAAGTGGAACAAGCACTTCTGGGGAACTAAACCAAACCAATACTGATACTTTAATTGCATAAGGCTTTTACTTCCTATCACATATAAAGAAGGATGTACATTGTTTTAATTATTTTTAAAAGTTCACATTGATTCTCCAGGAAATTGTATTATACATGGATATCTACAGAATAAAAAGCTTCACTGATGGATATCAGATGATAGCATCAATAACCAGAATAAAAGAAAGTTGGTTCCTAAAGTAATATATTATTTTTCTTTGAATAAGAGTAAGCTAGAGAAAGTAGTATGTTACTAGCCACTCCTTTTGAGGTGGTAAAGAGGTGATTGAATACATCCACAGTGTGATGATGTTCAGATGAGGTACTGGGAAACAGAACTGGTCAGTAATGAGCAATTAGTTCAAAGAAAAGAAACATAAAAATGAGGTTAGAAACATAGAGAACATTTTAAAAACTGTATTTGTTTTCTATAAAAAAAATTATCTTGAGAAAAAGATATTTTCTTTTGAAAAGCAATTTATGTAGAATTGACTAATAAAGCAACAGTTCAATCCAAGGACAGCAGCTATTAAGTTTCCAAGAAAGGTGTAATAGCAAATGCATATCTGCTATCAGATGCTAAGAAAAACAAATATATGACAATAACAACAAACTAATTAATGTTGTCAGGGAAGGAGAGCTCTGGGGGCCCCCTCGAGACTCAGAGAACTTCTGAGGTAGAGATGCACTGTGCCCAGTGCTCTCTCATTTCCACTTGCACCCTGTGCTGGCCATGACACAAGTGACATTCTGCCATTATTCCTTGTTTATAAATCATCAAAAAATTATTTGAAAATTACATTGATTTCACCTTTGGTTTAGAACTGCAGATATGTTTGCTACTTATCTCCAGAGAAGATGATTTGAGGGATTAGTGAGCATATGGCTTATGGCATTTGGCTTTCAAATGTGAATCCTTTTACTCGTGGTCTTTGAAGGTCCGAACAAACCTAAGTCTTTCTATAATTCTATGAAAATTCTAATTATAAATAAAAGTTGAAGAATGTCTCTACAACTTATCAATGGTCATTACACTTACAAAGCTGTTGAATTATGGAAGACCTCAGAATTTGTGCTCTTCTGCATTTGTTAGTAGGGTATGTACCATGTGTCCCTGGACATGCTGAATTTGTTTGTACCCAAAACCAAACTTCATGTGGTGTCCCAACCACTTCAGCCTAGGGGGCTGACTTAATACTCTGGAGTGGACCATGGCCCAGGCAGCCAGCACTTGCCTGGAAACCCGGACTCTCTGGGCCAGTTCCAGCCACCAAGCAAATCTAAGTCCCTCATACTTCGTGCAAAAATGCTCAGTCGGCAGAATGCAGTGGTAACTCATTTAGGTGGAAGCGGGTTTAGACAGGCATTTAACAGAAGTCTTTCTAACTTGCCACTTTGCAGGGGGGCTGGTGTTGGCAGAAGGAAAAATATCCAATAAATTCAGAACAAAAAACCTAATGCGTGGTTTCTTCTGGGGCTAGTTTTTACAAACCAGAGACAAGCACTGCCACAGTGATTAGAAAACTGGAGCAGGAAAATACATCTAGAGTTGGGCATTTTGGGAGCCAGCTGAAGTCTGAATGTGCTCCACGCTGCTGCGTGAGCACTCGGGGAGCTCATGCATACCTGAGTGCAGTGGCAGAGCTGAATAAAGCTGCCTCTAAAGGTTGCGCTGGGATACTGCTGCCTGGGCTTGTGACAACGTCTGCCTTGCAGAAATCACAAAGACTTGTAACGATGTTATTTTCACTAACAGCACAATTTCTCTTTCACTCATGCAGAAAATAATTCAGTTCCCTACTGCATATTTAGCAAACCCATGAGACAATCAGTCCCTAAAGGGGCTGAGGCCCGCATCTGCCGCTTCAGCTACCTGAATTCATCCCTCAAATCCCCAAGTGGCTTTTCCAATGCACCTGCCTGGGGAGGCACCAGAGTTGTCTGCCTGCCTAAAGTACTGCCTCTCAGCATGTCATAACTACTGAGGTGCGGATCTGTCTGTGCTGTTACACGTTTAAGCCCTTCTTAAACAAGCAATTAGTCAATCTGCATTGCCTGCTGGTCTGCTTCTCCAGGCATTTTCTGTCTGTGCTGTCACAGGGCCTGACACACAGTGTTCCTGGCAAAGGTGTTTCCTCCTGATTCATCTAACTAGTGCAACCTCTGGAAGGTAAGAGAGTCTGTCCGCCCCCCCCCCCCCCCCCAAAAAAAAAAAAGGGACATTCAGGATATGTAGAATAACCAGCACCCTCCTCATAAAGGGAAAAAGAAAGACAGTACCCTCTTCTCATGAAAAGGGTCTGACTTGCTTTTGGTACCTGTGCTGAGGAAAAGGCACATGGTGATGAATATTGAGAGGTAAATGCATCCAGCCAGCTCAGAGTTAGGTCCCCACCTGCCCCAGAGCCTTGCCCTGCCCCTCAGTGCCTTCCACTGGCTTCACAATCTGTGTTTCAGCTTCCAGGAGACTCCTAGGGCTCCTTACACAGTGTCTGACAAAGTATCCAGGTAATAATTGGGAGCAGTGGATCCCCTCTGTCTGTGAGCTGTTAGTGCGGGACACAAGAGGAAATGTGGGCAGGGACTGCTGGGGGACCGCAGAGCACCCCTCCCAGTCCATCTGACAGCCTGGCTGACGGCCTGAGTTAGAAATCTGAAATGCATGCCTTGCAACAGACAGGTTTCTTTCCTGCAATATTGAAATAAAGACCTCCTTAACAAAGGACTGCATTTAATGCATGTACTTTTCTAAGGCTGTGGTGCCTACACCATAATGAGTAAATGCAGCCTTTTGTATGTACATGTGTGTGATTGTTATTTAAGTGCATAGTGGCCGAGCCTCAATAAAGGTCCATTGCAATTCCCTTAGCCCAGGTGAAGTTATAACAGCCAGTGCCAATAGACAATTTCCCTACACTTGTTTTCCCAGGCAGCAACAGTCAGAGGCAGCATATCAAAACTCTTCTGTCATACAAGAAAATACTCCTTTTTTTCAAGTCAAAATCAGAACATTCTTTCCTCCTCCTTTACCTTCTTTAGGAACAGGCTCAGGAGAAGTTCTTGAGATGTTTGGATCCTGGAGGCTGGTTCAGGCCCATTGTGGGACCTCCTAAGAGGAGTTTCTCTTCAGCTTCTCATAAAAATCTTGTCAAGCTGAGAGGGTATGTAGGTAAGTTTCCTGCCTCAGCTGAATTCCCCTCTTTCCTCTTCTTCATTCTGGGGTTATAGCATATTTCCTAAAAAGATGCTGTTTGCTTTACTTTGCAAATGGTCTGCATCACAGGTGACATGAGTGTGCACAGTGCTCAGGACTAACCTGCAAGTCAGGTGCCCCCAGGTATTTATGCAAATAACAATCCCATTCACACCTGGAGAATATTCTTCATGCTCAAGACAAACACATGTATGTTTCTGGAAAACCTGGCCTTTCATCTTTTCCAAACTATTGATAATAAGCATCAAAAGATTTTAAGCTACATTTCCCAAAAATTATTTGTAGGTCAGTTTATGTACTGTCCATACAGTCTTAGGGCTTTCCAGATGTAAGCGACCCTGGCTTTGCCCGTGGGTGTTGTATGACATGATGGGTTTGTGATGTTGGGTTAACCTTCAAAGAAACTGGACTGAAATCATGTAACTATTTTCATTACAGCCTCCACCTGTACTGACATCACAGTCTCACATAATAAATAAGAGTCCTGTCCACTAAACCCTTTCAAGCTTTATGTTTTAATGAAGTTTTCAGCTTGTGTACAGATTCTGGTGAAAATCCACTTTGAAAAAATTACACTGTGAGTAAGGCACCATGAGTGTATTTATGTTTGTGGGTTTCCCCTTCTTTTGATGGTACTTTATTTTGTTCTGTTTTCTTTACTAATTTTGCCAAAATTAACTTATGCAGACTTTGGTTTGCTTTACTCCTAGGTTTCTACTTCTAACATTTGATTTTTAAAGGTTTTAAAATTTGGACTCAAGAATAAATGTCTCAGGTGTTCAAAGCTGGAGTAATTTGCTTTAGTGAGCTGGTGTATTGCACCTGTATCAGCTTAGTGGCACAAAACTTCTTTAGGGAATCTTTCATTAGAGATTTTTCATTTTATTTTCATTCGGACATCAAAATGAGAGCCTAGCCAAGAACTGAAAAGACTGATTAAACTTTAAATAGTTTTACTAATAATACTGAGGAGAAACGGGCTGCATAAAGGATTTGCTTGCTGTGCGCTTGGCCAGTGTGAATGCTCAATTGTTATTACCAAAAGTCTTCATACTTGTGTTCAGTACTTAGTATGTGCAAAAAAAAAAAGTATCAGAAGTTTTAGCAGATAAGGCAGGGGTTCAAACTATGGCCTGAGGGAAAATGTGCCACTTTGTTAAAGCTGTAGAACTGGCTCATATGTCTGAGAATCATAATTACCAGCATTTTAAACCACAGCCATATTTGGCGATACATGCTGATACCCTTATGTGCTGTGATGATGAACCACATGCAGTATTTTGTATGCCCAGAGTCAGAGATCTGTTTTGCTCACCACACTTTGTATTTCTGTTCATGACCTCAGCATGGTTTCATATAGGCGAAACTTGAGATTTGTCCTGTTGCTGCCATTTTAGCAGGGATCTGTCAAAATACAATTTTGAGTCCTTTTATTTTTTAGTACACAAACTACGCTAAATCAGCTTAATTACATTGTATTTGCCCAGTCTGACTGGGCCCTTTGCCTAATGGAATGATCTGTCCTGTAGGAAGGGCTGTCCACTCTGAACCTCTTATTTCTCCACACACACTGCTCTGCCAACAACTTTTACTTGTACTGGGAACACAAAACAGGACAGCAGTGTGCAGTGGTGAGATAAACTAATGAACAAGGTCCATATCTGACAGCTTAAATGTGCTTAGCCAGTCAACACCTGAAGTCAACTTCTAGTGCCAGTTACAGGCATATCTGTTGACTGAAGCTGGGGCATTTGCAGGGAAGATGCAGGTCTAGAAAATGTGCTCACAGCCTGTCAGAGTCAGGCTCCTAGCAGACCAGCAAAGCAATTCCTCCATCCTGACCATGAGCAAAGCAAGCACACATGTGCCTGCCTGATGGAGTAATATAGCTCTTAGCTACAGGCACAGTCCACTGATAATTAGGTTGGAAGCTGCAGATACCTTGGTCTCTGGTGGAGCGGTATCTCACACCTTTCTTTAAGCTACTGTGTGGGAAGGTCATTCAGGTGGTGTGTATTAACCCTGTCTAGTGTCTTTTTTCTAGACCTCTGCAGCACTGTTTTCTGGCACAAGGACCCAAAACAGACAAGGAAGATGATAGATTTTCTTCAGCCAATCCTTCTGCTATGCTTATGTTGGGTAGTACTTTCCAAAGCTATCCTTGCTGTACTGCTTGAGGAGTATCTAAGTCATTTTGTCATGATTGGTAGGAATTGGATGATCAGCTAAAACCAATTGGGAGGAAAGGTGAAGGAAGCAGGTGATGACTAGAGCTGAATGAGAAAGCACTCATGCCAGACCGATGCCTGTTCTCAAGTTGAAGTTCAGCATCTATCTGGGCTGGACACAACCCTGTACTCATTCAGGACCACTGAGGACTGAGGCACACAGTGGTAGCCAGCCACATCCCTGCCAGCTACTGTGCCAGCATGGAACCCCTCCAAACAGGCTGCTGAGACTCGACCTGCACTTCTTTTCTCTCATTCCAGAACCCATGATTTTCCTCACCACCTGCCTCCTGGTTCAGACATCTGTAGTGTCTGGTGGAGGAAACCTCAGAGTGCTCCTTCAACTGCTTGGTCCCTGCTAATGTCAGCTCTCCAGTCACCTCCAGAGCACTGTTCAGCAGCATATCCTTGCTTTTTGGGTATCTTCAGAAATGAGGTAGTCAGAGGTGCTCTGCAGAATATTTCCCTTCTTATCCTTTACTGTGAACTGGTGATCATCTAATCTTCAGCCTGTCATTATTGTTTTTTTAATTTTACACAGTCACAGAATAGTTGATGTTGGAAGAGACTTCTCATGATCATCAAGTCCAAACCCACCTTGCTCAAAGCAGGTTCAGCTAAAGTAGGTTGCTCAGGACATTGTTCAGTCCATTTTTGAATATTGCCAAGGGTGGAGACTCCACAACCTCTCTGGGAAACCTGTGCTAGTGTTTGATCACCCTTACAGTAAATTTTTTTTCTTATGTTTAAATGGAATTTCTTGTATTTCTGTGTGTGCCCATTGCCTCTTGTCCTTTCAGTGGGTACCACCGCATTGCTGGCTTATGGCCAACTTCTAGTCCACCAGGATCACCAGGGCCTGCTTTCCAGCTGGTCAGCATTCAGCATGTACGGGTGCATGGAGTTATTCCTTCTCAGGGACAGGACATTGCATTTCTCTGTTTCGAACTTCATAATTTTCTTGTTGGCTCATTTCTCCAGCCTGTCAAGGTCCCCCGGCATGGCACCAAAACCATCTGGTGTATCAAACACTCCTCCTGGTATTGTACCATCTGCAAACTTGCTGATGGTGCAGTCTGCCTCATTATCTAGGTCATTAATGAAGAACAATTAGGTATTTCACATGCTGCTAGCTTTTACCTACTGGAAGTTCATATTCCCATTTGAGCATTTTACTTATGAATATCCTATTTGTAGAAAGTAAATCCAAATGATTGTCCATTTTTCACCTTTGTGGTTTAGGTACAACATAAAGCCATGGGATTATTAAGTGAATCATAATCCAATAAAATTTGTAACAGAATATTTCCAAGAAAGTAGTTTTGTTTTCAGGATGAACCTCATGGAACAACATTTGGAAGAACACTAGGACTTATTTTTGCCTAAAGTTTCTCTACAGAAACAGTCTGTTTTCTAAAGAGGGCTTTGTGGCTAAAACACAGAACAAACATACAAAAAAAGAACAAAGAATACATTAAAGGATACTCTCTAGCCCAGAAGTAAAACCTAGAAATGCTGGAAATAGGATGTTCCTGCACAAAGAAATACATACATACATATATATATATAATATATTTATATAAAAATGAAAGAAGTTATATTTTCACTTTCCATCCAGCATGAGCATAGCCTAACTTTGGCAACTGCTAAGTATAGTACATGTTTTCATGCTAATATAGCTTCATTCTGTTGATGTAAACATGTGCAAAAGACAAGAGATGGATCTAAGGTGGGGTAGTTACAGTTTCATACACAGACACGCTTGTAAAACTCTCCCATGTAAGAGGTAGAATAGCAGCTAGAGCTTGCAAAAGGCCAAGAGCTCCCATCCTCTTTCCTAGCAATAAGCAAGGCCCCAAAATGTCTCTGATAATGTTGGTCTTTGTTTCTGTCCTACCACAACTGTCTCTTTCTTTTTTTTGCCCTGTGCTTTGTCATACTCGCTATCATTCTCAATCCTGAGCGAAAATGGGGCAAAATGTAACTCTTGTTTGTTTCTTTTTGCATTCCCAGGCCATGTTCCTGTTTGATTAGTGGTGTTTCCTTTTTCCTGTGTTTTGTTTATTACTATAACACATTTCCTGTTTACTGGTTTATAGTTACCAGACAAAAATGATGTTTAGAACTTAGAGAGACCTCTGGCTTGGAAGTCCTGGAGGTTCAATGACACAAAACATTTGAGTCTTACACTCCTTCCTGATGTCCCAGCTTTCTCCTTCTCTCCATTTCCCCCCTATGCTTCCCAGTTCTGCTCCCTTTGTCATCACACACCCCATCTTTGCTTTTTGCTCACCCCAAAGCCCTTCACACACCTCATCTTCTTACTTCTGTCAGTGGAAAGGTAAGTATTTGGCAAGAAGGCCCACAAAAAGGGGCCATGGTGCAGCCAGTGTAACATAAGCTTCATGGTGGCAAACCCTCTTGCTCCAGCATTGCTGGTAAGAGAAACAAAGTTGGACACTGCTCTCCAGTGACAGGACATATGCAGAGAAAGCCAAACAACTGAGTGAAACTGAGTCTATTGCTGGGCATCCACCAAAAGCTGGATTAAAAATTCTAGATCTAAAAACCCAGAAGTTTTGCTTCCTCATGGTTTGAGGGCATTTAGGGTTCACATTTTTAAGCTTCTCATTATCATATTGAAGACTATTGTTTTTAAAATACTATTTTCCTTTTTAACAAAATCTCACATTCACAGGTATCAGCCTGACAACAGCATCTGGAACTTTAAAAAAGCAAGACAATACAGATACCACCCCAAATACCAGACGACCCTACCAACAGAGAGCCCTGTCTGCCTTTAGCACAGTGGGATGCCACTGTTGACTCTGTGCCTGCAATTGCCATGAATTTGCTAGAAGTTTGGAAGCAAGTTATCCTGGTTTCTTCACATGTCAGGTTCTTCATTTTCCAGCCACACCAGCATCCCCCAAATATACACAGGCAAAGAAACTGGACATCTTCTTTAGGCTTGCCAGAGACATTGCATACAAATAGTCAGGGCAGGGTGGCCTTAAGAATTAATGTAAATGTACAGATTATACCTTCATACCTAGCCCCAACAGGACAGTGCATTATAGGAAAATAAATGCATCTCTTCATGCCCAACATTAAGGTTATTCCTTCCATCTACAGACAGTTACACCATGGGGTGCAGAGCCACAGACCAGCAAGCTGTGGCCTTCTGTCATCAGGAGCTCTTTGGTGACCACTGCAAGTAGCTGCTTGCTACTGCTCCTCTGGCCCTGGCCAGCACAGGCTGCTTCCCACTGTTGCAGAGTCCTGGATCTCTGCCTCCAGTATACTGCTGCTGCTTCTCCTTCACTCCTGGCTTCATCCTGACAGCAGAGTCCTGTGTGGTCTGGGGGATTACTGGGGGATTTTGCAGCCTGGGGGATTTTGCATCCTGGAGGTTGGAACTGGAGAGTAATGTAACATTTAGCAATGAACCTGACAGTTCATTGCAACAAATGAGACCTCTTTACCAGAAGGCTTAAGTTGTAAAAGGATGTCAAGAGCCATAATTTTCATTTTTCGTGGCTGTAAAAATAGCTCTTTGTTTTGCTAACCACTTACAGTCTGTATGAACAATCTTATTAGCAGCTTAGAGCATTATTGAGAAAGAATTATGTCTGTCCAAAAGGTGAAGAAGGTGCCCTAAAGACAGAATTTAGATCAGGGGAGACAAGGAAGGACCATACCAAGGAAAACAGACTTACCCTTCCATGATGGCTTTTGTTATTCCAACATTCAAGGAAATACTTAAAAGAGAGGTTGGAGAAGCTAACTGCTTGGAACCAATGTTTGCTGCAGGTCCATTATGGACGTAAGTCACAGCGGAGTGCCAAAAAACTATTTCTTAATTAATAACCTGACTCCAGCATGTGGAGCTTTACAGTTACAAAAAACAGTTGTAGCATGCAATGTCATGTAACAAGTGAAGTTTCACAATCCCTCCAACTAAAGTAACTGAAGGGGTGGGGAGGTTATAGACAGCATTGTCAAACTTTGGCACTTTTAAGTCACCTAAATAAGCAACTTCAGTTAACTTTGCTAAAGAAGTTTTCCATTCATGTTCTTACTAGCTAAGATAATGACACTAACTATTTAGGTGTCTAATTATAAACTTATATGTCTAACTTGAGGTGTAAAATGCTGTCCTAAGTTCCTTCTCAATGCTTATAGTCAAGCACTGAAAGAAGTGTGACTGCAATCCAGAGCACTGCATTCCTATCACTTGACTGGATGTTCAAGAATACAATAAAAAAAAAAATAATTGTAGGGTAATAAATTTTTGCCTTGAGTGTTTTCATTTTCATAGGCATTCTTGTCTTGAGTGTTTCCACAGACATTGATTTCCCTCAGGTAAATATATGCGCCAGAGTCACATTTACATTTTTGTCTAAGTGTTGCCACCCTCTGTTTTTCAATAAGTTTTTATGCCTTTGTTTAACGATATGTAATTTGTAGCAAGTTTTACACTTCAAAAGAAACACATAAAATTCTGTTTATTATCCCATTCTTTATTTGTCACTGAGTACAGCTTGTCCCACCATGGCATCGAATACTCATTTGCTAACAGCTTAGATGGTAGATAATCACCAGTTTCATCTCCAAAACTTAAAATAGTTCAGGGTGGTGCCTGTGAGTTTTTGCATATACATGCATACTCTTCCCCTGCATCCAACAAGCCACAGTTAACCACAGACAAATCTCCACATATCAAAATACCATTTTTCCTTGCACAACAGTGGGAATATGTCCTGAGCCACCCCAGCATGCTCCTTTTCTTTTTCTCTGGAACCGTACAATTAGCATCTGTTTTTAGTACTTAGTGTTCAGACAGAAGGGGATACAGAGAAGTCCCTGTTGTTAGTTGTTGCTATGGTCTAGTCGGTAGTAGTGTGCAAAATTGTAGCCAACAGACAGAACTACAGGGATCACTCTTTCAAATACATCCCCACATTTTTTAACTGTTAGCCTCCTTTTCCCTAGGCAGAAATAAAGCCTTCTGGAGACGGAGAATTAAGAGTCCCAGCAGAGGGCTAAACAGTGGTCTGTCTATAAAGCTGTGGATGGAGGAGAGAACAGAGGAGGTATAAGAAGACACAGTACATTGTATCCCTGCATGGTTAGCTATTATAAACTCAGGGCTTGTGTCCACAGAAGAAGAAAGGAACCCATCACCTCCACCCCAGCACAGACGGAACACACTTCATTGAAAGACTTGCGTTTCTTTCTTAGAAGTTTCCTCTCGGTTCCCACTTGTAATGCACCTGACCATTGCTACAGGCAGGGCACCACGAGCCCCCTGAGCTGGAAATGCTTGCTACTTAGTTTCTGAACTCTTAAAAGAGTAGTTTATTGGGACGTAAAAAGGCATGGAGAAGGGTGAGGAAAAAAGTAACATCTTAGGAAAAGAATACATCTCAACCCCTTTTAAGGTCAATAATTTGATGTTATCTGCAAAGGACTCAAAAGTAAGATACAACTCTGATGTTGCATCCAATTACCACCTAAAGCTCTAATCTGTTCATGCTATTTATGAATTGCAAAAATCAGCTTCAACAACTACCACCATTAGCTGGTTTCCAGCTATGTTCTTTGAACAAGTACAGCTCAGGTTGCTGAGGCATTTCTGTACCATTGCTTTACCAAATCAAGCACATTATGCACGTGTTTCAGTATGGAGACATAGTTACAAACATTCTGCCATCCAGTGTGCCCCAGCTCAATAGAAGGATTTTCCTGAGAGAGGTGGACAGTGAATCAAGCCTAGAAGTAACATGTGTAAGTGTGGCTGTGAAAGTGAAGAGACAGTAATGGAGTGGGGAGTGTGGAGCCAGACGCTGCAATTTGCCAGGCTTCCCTGGTGCTGCAAGTGGCCACAGAGACATTAACGTTTCAGCCTTGATGCTGACAGGTCCTGGAGAGCAAGCTGGATGCATGGATTGGTGAAAACCTGGCTGAAATCTGTAGGCCAGTTATCATACTTAAAATGGGACATAATCTTATGATTCTTCAAAGTGCACTAAGGAACAGGGAGGATCATTCTTAAAAGTACATCATCTTTCCCTTCACAACATCCAATGCAATAGTTTTCAACTGTGCAACCACTATGACCTTAACAGTGTACCGGTGATGTCTGGGTTTACATATTTTCTACTCTTCCAGTCAGATATAGCCACGGTTTCATTGCAGCATTTTGCATAAGGATTGAATGAATGATTATTTTACTTTACATATGCTCTTACATACAATACTACAGTTGTGCAAGTAAGGACACATGAACATAGTGAGCTGGTTCTTTCCAGTTGTTGTAAGGTAAGCCTAGACCACAGATGCCCATATTTTCAAAATGTCTGCAGCTCTTGTGCAAATTGCTTTGACTCATCTCTCACCATTTAGTTAGCCACTTTGTCATTGGCTGCAAGCTTGTATGTGAAGCAAAGTTTTCCCCACTCTATTTCTGTCAAAGCACCCAGGAGGCAATGATAAATAGCCCAACTTGTTACACACATTTTCATGAACAGAGAGCCAGATTGGCTTATATTATACCAAGCACCTGTTGGATCGAGCTAGGAGGAAGTGTTTGTGTATTTGACTACACATCCTTTTTGAGGGGATGAACTATTTTGGTGTCAAACCACATTAACAGTTAGACAAGATGGCATGCCCATGATTTTCTGAACATTCATCCCTGAAAATTGTGAAACAGTAATTCTAATCCTAATTACTTTGGGCCATACTGGGCCTATCTTGAATATATGTACAGATTCACATAGACTAGTCTTCTGCATGGCTTGTGACAGGAAGAGATATAATCACAGACCCTGAACTTCTAATGCCTATTACTGTGTGAAAAGTAGGAGAAATCAAGGTCATTTCCCATTCCTTCAGTAGACTCCCTCCACAGAGGTTGCTATGACTTTCATTGAAAAAAAACAGTGCGTGATTATATCATGTCAACAGAAAGACATTGCCTGTAAATTTTATGACCCACAATTAAATTACAGGTGTAACTTGTTCCAGTTTGCTGCTGAATTCCAAAGAAGTGGAATAAGAACCCTCACACTGGAGACTAGTGAGACCCAGGTCTGCCATATACTGTGCGTCCAGGATTTTACTCTTGCCATATGCTTTGGTGCTAGGCTTTAGGATTTGTCTGTTTTGGATTTGAGACTAGCCTCAGGGCCTGATACTGCACTCCATCATGGGGTCCAGTCATGTGGGTACCAGTAGGACTCTACAGTTTATCCAGTGAGTTCAATAAAAATTTTTCAATCCAGCCAGTAATGCAAGACTGAAATGCAGCTTAACAGGAGTGTTTCAGCAGTCTTGGAGCCTGTAATGTGGTGGCTTTTATGTTGCAGATGGAATGTGGCACAGCAGATAGATACCCACATCTCAAGCTGTGATTGCAGTCTCAATTGCCATACCAGCAATCTCAGTATGACTGGAACTCATTTCATTTAGGATTTCAAAGGATTCAGTCCTCATGGCTGTCAATAAAAGGGATCCTTTATCTACTACCAACATGGCCTAACTTCAAAACTGTTTATATTAAGGTAATTTTGTTGTCCAATTTATCTGAAGATTCCTTCCCAGAGAAGCTTAGCATAGCAAAACTACAAGTAACTATGCATTATTTGGGTGGTTCAGAAGAGCATTGTTACCAAGAAAAAACTTGGTGTTGACCCTGCTAATTAATAGCCATCTTTGTAAAGATCAAAGAGTGGACCCTGATCAGGAACAGATGCTCTTATGTATGGTTATTTACATTTTCCTGTCTGATGTTGTAACATGCTTTTAATGATTTATCTCCCTTTTGCAAAGGCTAATTCCATCATTTTATGAAAGAAAATCGACGTGTCTCTTCTTGACAGATGACTGCATACCTAATATTGTGCTGCCCTTGATTCGTACATGGAATTTTCCCCATTGTGAATGGGAATTTCATACAACGCGTATGACCACAGCCCAGGAAGGGAGTGATGGGACACCAGTGATACTCCACTGGGCAAAAGGGCTGCTGGACTCAGGCATAAAGACTGGAGAGCACTTGTAACAGAGGCTTGTGTCTTTCCTCTCCTACAAGGGTTAAGTTCTGGACATTAGTGTGGCATGTCCCTACTCTCCACATTTGGGTCTGCAGAGAAATCTGGTATTCCAGATGCTTCAAGACAGTAGGTGCTGTTGCTAGCTCAGGCTGGATAGATGACATACCCAAGCAGTAAGAACCTGTTATCACTGTGTTTATGTCAGTAATCCAAGTTCAGACACCCAGTTCCATTAAGGAAAAGTAAACACTACTTAAGCCAAAACTAGACAAAAACTCTATATTGGTGACATCTAATGGTACTGAAATCAATTTTCATTTAGAGAAACTGAAAATAATGACCACAAACTTATTTTTAAAAAATATGGCAAACAGCTCCAAGAGAAGGCAGAAAGATGACAGAAATTATGGCAGAGGAGTAGGCGAGAGAGAACAGATGGGGCAAGAGTAAAAATCTCACACTAAGCTAGATTTTGTGTGCATGCATATCCTGTATATAGGCCACCCACCCATGACACATGGATTTTGGAAGGGTGTTATTCTACCCCTTATACACAGCACTGGCTTTCTTTGTAACTAGGAAAACATTTATTTTAAAAATTGAATCAACCCTAACTAAAACATAGGTTTCGGTTACAGGAAGAATAGGTTCATGAACTCCAGCTAGATTTCTGAACCCTGCCATCTTAAAAAAAAAAAAAAAAAAAAAAAAAAAAAAAACAAACCAAAAAAAACCCACAAAACCAATACCCAAAATCACATGTCTGCAAAACTCTCAAGCTCCAGGAAGCTTACCTCTCTCTGGATCACCACACAAAGTACCCAGTAAGGGGTTTCAGATTGCATATGAGGCAAAATAGCTACTAATACTATTAACCAATAGAGAAAGAAGGGAAAAGGGAAAATGAGTACTGTGACTGTTCCAGGTAGTAGAGCTACATCATTCTTCTGCACTAAGGCAGTAGTTATAAGCATGGCATCCAAAAACTTACGGTATTCTAGACAACTATTAATGCTAAAATGGGAGATGTTCAAGTCTTGCAAAGTGGGCTTAAGAAAGCTCTCCCGTTCCTTCTGTTCCTTTGCAATCCCTAAGAGTCAAAATTTGTAGTCCCAGTGCAGTTACCTCTCCCTCCTTCCCCATAAATGAAAGGTTTTGCCAACCAACGCAAACTCGCTAGCCACTGTTGAATACCTGGAGGAGCTGGGGCATTGTGTGAGCTCATGGGACACTTGGGGAGGACTTCTGCTCTTTCAGGAGCCATTGGTGGTCCTACCCTGGCAGGGCAAACAGTGTTAACAAAATAGTGTCCAGATAAGCAAGTGAGCATATGTCTTCCTCATGGGTATCCATGGCGTTGACAGTACTCTTTTCCATACTGTTGTTTGCAGAGTGCAGTTTATGCTTTCCCTACTGAGTGTAGCTATTTTAGCAACACACTTTTGCTTCTATATGTATGCATGGCAGTTCTCAGAATGGGGTAGCCGCTGACTCATGAGGGAGGAAGGTTTAGTTCATAGAAACATTTTACCTCTGCTGAATGTTTTGCAGCTTTCTGAAGACCCATGTCTACATAGCCAACTGCTATCAAACATTGTATGGGTTAGAGTTTCAATATAAACCAAAAATAAACATCATTTTGGTCTCGTACCACTTTTACATCACTACAGCCTCACAAATTCAAAGCTCTGAGTGACTTGAGCTGTAAATGGAGTCAAACCTGTTGCTTCAAGTCTATATAAATTAAAAGACAGTTAACAACTCCGATTGTCATGCAATTAATTTGGACTGCACCTGAGAATAAGAAAGAAGAAGACTTGCCCACTACATCTGGAACTTTCATTTGTCATAAAGGTTTTTTTTCAGCTTTCCCCCAAACCCTGAGCTATGGCTTTTGACAAGTTCACTTCTTCCACCTCCTACCTGCCTAGAGTCATTCAGTGCACATGTAGCTTGACAACATATTGGTTTGACTAGGACATAAGCAAGCAAGAGTTCAACTGATTGCATCTGAGAACATCTGGCACTTGGGGTACAGCTTTCAGTATGATTTGTGTCTATGAATTCAAACATACCGCTGTGAATTCAGCAGCTGTGGCTTCCCTGCATAGTGGGAGCATATCTTCCTGTGCATATGGAAGGACCTCAGGAGTTTTGCCACGTTCAAGAACAAGGCTGTTCTGTTTGTTGTGGATGTTTACATGACCAGATATACTCTGCTGAACAGTACTTGAAAAATATCTGTGGCATGTGCTTCATCCCAACCACTCATTCCCTTTCCTTGACCTGGCCTTTGTGGAGAGCGTGGAATGTTAAACATTTCTTGTTGGTCTTCCCAGCCTCTGCTTTATTTACACTTACTCTCCCATTCCCTTATTCTGGGGCACTTTTCAGGATATTTTCTTTCCTGCTCAATGTAATGGAGTGCTGGTAGGGCCAGATTCTTCAGCAGTAAGGAAGTGGACCTTGGCTATTAAGGCTGGAGTCTGTACCCACTGAAGCTGCATGTAGAGTCAGAGGTAAAAAGTAGTAAAGAAAAGTAAGAAATATATAATGCTTTGTGTCTTGCTGAGCAACACATCCCTTTTTCAGCTGCTCTGAGAAGAAGTATTTTTAAAACAGTAGGTAAAAATCCATTTGCTGAAACATTTCTTCTCAATATAAACAAGTTTGGGGCTCTTGAAACCCACTAGTTCAGTAATCACAGAACCATCTCTGCTGTATTTAGAAGAAATTACATAGCAAAGAACAATCCTTACAGCAGAACAGACAAAAGCCTGCACTTACAGTCAAACTAGTTCACAGATTTTATTTTAAACTATTATAGTGAAACTAAAGTGTCTGGACACTTATTTAAAAGTCAGCCAGATTTATTCTAGTTTCAGTAAGACCATTCAGAAGTTGCTTTAAAATAAAATAAACCAGAATAAAACTCTGCCACTTTTTGCGTCACATTTGCCTGTAGATAATCATGTAAATATGTGAGATAGGTAAAGAATCAGAGGGAAGCTGATGGACAAGAAACAGCACAGAGTCCGTTACCCACAAATTCCCAGTTAAATAAGGATTCAGCTCTTCCTGCAGACTTTAGCTATTGCCCCAGAATTCAGCTACTTTCAAAGCTGAATGTCACCTTATGTCAGCTCTTTGTGAGGTGTATTCATGTCAGAGCTGCCATATATGTTTATTTCCAGTTTCAAATGCTATGTATTTTAAAAGCAGCTACCATCTTTCCTTCTTCTGAGTTATCCTTTGCATTAAGAGCAAAGGAAAGAGGAAAGCTGTTTTCAGCAATGAGGTTGTAATAGAACAGTAATTTTAAAGGGGAATCCATAGAAAACTTTTAAAAAGCACATTTCTCATAAGTCAGGTTAGATGTGACCACCAGTAAGCCCACCATGATGGTCTCTCATATATAATGTGCAAGATCAAAAATATTGGTGTTGCATGGATTGTAATCACACCTGAATGACATTTGGAAGTTCATACTCTTAAGTCTAAAACATTATTAATAAATTGCTATTAGTGGATTAGGTTCTGTTATCCTTATTTATTTTGAATAGAGCTTGCAGACCAAAGCAATCCTATTGGAAGTAAATAGCCAACTGACATAGGAGCAGGAGTAGAAATGGGGCCTCATTTTGTCTCTGCTGGGTAGTAATTAAATCCTTGAAGTATTAAGAAGTCTTCAGCCCAGCCTCTTGTCTATATTAAACATTATGTATGCCACTAACTTTACAGTGGATCAAACATTACTTTCTCAAAAGAAGACCCTGGCCCAAATTTTGAAAAGTGCATAGTAAGTACAGAAGCCTCTGAACAACCTGATGTACAGAACCTGTTGAAACACTAACCTTCCATCCATGATAAGGAGACTAGTTCAATACCCAAAGATGCAGCTTTTGCAAGTATGGTATTTAGTTGTGGAATTTAAAATCCAGCTCAAGACCTAAGACTCGCAAATGTATTTACTAGCTTGGTAACAGTGACACCAAAAAGAGGCACACATGCCAGTATCACAGTAGCTTGGTATGTTCAGGGCTAAAATACCACCTGTCTGCCTCAAGTGGTCATAAGGTTTAGATCCAGCTGCCTGATGAGGTCTGACCTGAGCTTGAGCACAGCAAGTCTGTGCCTTAAATCTTAACTGAGCCTTGGTGTGTTTCTTGGTGATAAAGGGGACATTTGTCTGCAGTGAAAGATGCAAAGGAGTTCCATAGATTCCTTGTCCTTTCATCTACAGAGCAGGATAAGAAGGATCTTGGCAGTGGCAAAGGGCTGCACAGTTAATTCATTCATGTGTGCCAGAAGGAAGCCTGAAGGTTTCATGGTGAGGAAAAAAATGTCTGAAAGATCTGGCCAAAAAATAGTGCCATCATATTTTTCCTTGCTGCTGAACAGGCAATCAACAACATTTCTCATCAATAAATCTATTATTTATGATCTCAGCAATCTGATGAAAAGATTCTTTGCGGACATCTGAAAATAACTTTGTTTCCAAGGATTTATCGGGGGCGAGGGTAGGAATTCCATGCAAAGCCTATGTTCAAAGTGCTCATATTCCTTGTGGTTTCTCATCTTCGTGGAGGTAAGCTCATAAGAGAAAAAATGTGTACCAGCTGTTATGTCATTGCACAAGAGTACTGTAAGATGATCAGAGAGATTTACTCACTAAATGCCAAGAATTTATTTAAGGTAACGCTCTGCCCTGTGTGGAGGTACATGAGGCAATGGTGGGGTTGTAGGGAACGAGTACCCATCACATGAGGAAGGCAGAAGAGCAGCGCCAGCACCACTTCCTTCCCAGCAGTAATGTGAACACAGAAGAGGGGGAAATTACCAAGTAGGTTACAGAAGCAACCTAGGATGTGGGAATTGGGGGTTTAAGACCCCAGCGTGCCATCAGCTTCTTTGGCGACCTGGGACAAACCATTTAGCCATTTCGTATATTGAACCCAGACTGATTCCAAATGTACAGTATTTACTGTGTGTCCAAACCTTGGGGGAATTGCTGGTGCCTGGATTAGTGCTCTGCATCCATCAAGGCTAGTGACGGAAGTCACAGTAATGCCACCGCCACACGCAAAAGAGTGTGCAAATGGATTAGGAATGCAAAGGCAGCCCTAGTCAGGGGAGCAGGAGAAGCAGAGATGAATGGCAACACAGAAATCAATGCTGAGTGGAGAAAAACTAAGAAGTCATTCGCTGCACTGGCCTAAGGAGGCGTCCCCGCAGCATGAGGAGGCATCCCCCCCAGTGGTGTGTGTTGCATTCCAAAATTGGAGTTACTCAGGTTCGTGGATTTCCTTTGTCAGAATTAAGGTGAAACTACACCAGGGGAGTTCAAACAACAGTCAACATTTATTCAACCTAGCTAACCTTGCCCAAGTACAAGTGAACTTATCAATATGAACCTTGCAACATGTCATTAAACTGACCTTTGAAAAGAGAAGGAAGGTGTAGAAAAATAAGTGGAAAAAGGAACGTGAAACTGTGTCAGAAGGAGAGCCCTCCCATTGAGTCATGAGGTTCAGAGCAGACGCCCTTGCTTTCTGGACTCCTCAAAGAGAAGCCCAGGGGCAGCTGGATCCACTCCTAGTCTCAGACTTGGTCAATGGTTTATGTTTAAAAGGATGAGGTGTAGGCACTGTGGAAAAGAGAGAAGGAAGGGGGGGGGGGAGGGAAAGAGAGAGAAAGAGAGAGAGAGAAGAAAAGGGTTTCACCAGTCCTGGATTCAGCATTGGTCCAGCCAGTGTAGAGATCCAGTTCTGGAGGGCGCTCACTGAGAACTTCTTCTTCTTTCTTTTATAGTGTGTTAGTTGGTGGTCTCAACATGTGCAGTTCCCATTCCCAGGGTTCTCCAGAATCAGTTGGCGAGCTTTGGAGGGGTTCATTGGGGAGTTGCCTCTCTTTCCCTGCTGTCATGACCGCTTAAGATAGAAGCACAGTCCCATCCTCCATGGAGACCCCTCCTCCAGGCACATATGCTGTGCTCCTTCTCCTGGTCACTTAAGATAAGGAATTGTGGCTTTGGAGAAGCGTGGTCCCACCCTCCGTGGGGCCCTCTCCTCCAGCCACATTGTCCTATTCACAAAACTCCAGCGTTTTTACAGAGGCCGTTTTCTCCACAAAAGTTATTTAACAAATGTTTGAGACATTGACTATAATTTGTCAGATGGTCACAGGGTGGCTCCAGTCGTTGTCCCCAGAGCAGGGCTTTGCTCCCAGCCCTGAAATGGCCTTGGAGCTACTTCGCGCCAACAGCTCCGTGCAGCAAGACAATGCCTTTTGAATCCACAGCCAGGAGGGAAAGAGCAACTTAAAGATGGATGAGTTAACGATACAGGATAGAGATTTAATCTGCATTATCATATGTTAGGATTCTCATACCTCCTGTTGTCCATGCTGAGAGCCTGGGAGAAGAGTGTTTTTAATTGCACAGCTGATGAAAGAAACTAAAATAAGAACTGGAGGATGGAGGAGAAAGATCCAGACAGACCCAGTTCTCCCCACTCCTGTCTAAATCAGGAAACAGATGGAGGCTTGTATGGAAGGGGAAACCATGCTGTTTATATCATGGTCTCTCTTTTGTTATCTGCAGACTGAAGTTTTTGGAAGCCAGTGATTAGAGAGCCTTGGTGACAGGAATGGGGCAGTCACCTTAGCTGGGAGCAAATGTAACTTTTGCAGTTGCTTTGATAATAAGCCTTGGAAAAGGACCCTGAATAATCCAAATATGAATGATGAAGTATCCATACAGTCAACATGAAATTCACATTGTAAATACAGCATTAAACAAAAAAAACAAACAAAAAAGCAAGCAAAACAAACCTATAGCTTTGGCATTTTGCATTTGTTTGATAAACAGCTCTTGAAGCACAACTTGTCTTGTCTGTACTAACAGGGTTTGTACTTTAGTTGAAAGGCCACATCCAAAGCAGTCATTGTGAAATCTGAGATACACAACTTTGTTTACAGAATGATATAATGCTGATAAACCACTTCTATGTCATCACATGCCTGCCCTTTGGGTTAATAGATTTTCAGTATTGGCCTTAATAACCACCTTCAAGGAATGGATTTGATCAGTACTGTGTACTATTATTATTCTTTTTCTCCTGATAGCAACAAACTGTATGAATACACCAATGCCCAGTTCAACACTTAGCCCCAAGAGCTCATAAATTGTTCTCCAGACCTTTGGTGTCTAAGTTTATCTGCTGCAAGGCCAGTGTAGGCTTCTGAGAGATTTCCTTCCACTTTGCTTACTTGTACCATTGAACTTGCACAAGCAGCCTGTC
This sequence comes from Astur gentilis, assembly GCF_929443795.1. Lineage (NCBI taxonomy): Eukaryota > Metazoa > Chordata > Aves > Accipitriformes > Accipitridae > Astur > Astur gentilis. The sequence continues at coordinate 2,074,885 of NC_064907.1, read as the reverse complement.
ATTCTCCATTATATAAGCTTAAGCTTCACAGCAAAAATAACAATACCTGTTCTTTGTCTTTGCAGATCTGATGTTTCCCTAGAATACTTGCAAAAACATTAATCCAAATACGAAAGAACAAAGGAGGAGTTAAGGAGAGAAGAACACACAAATCTAGTCTTTCCTTTAGGACTGATAGGGGATTGGCCTCAAGAAAAGAAATTATCATCTGAGCTACAGATATCCACACCAGGAAAGTATCAAACTGATTTACTTTTAGCCATGGTTTTGTTTACTAGCTCCTATTAATTTGCAGTTAAAACAAAGCAAACCTTACATCATGCTAAAAAAAGAAAAAAGTTTCACAAGCATACCCTAGTCCTCTTCAAAACTAGAGAACAATATCAAAACTGCTATAATTAAATGGTCAAACCACCATGGAGTGTTTAATAGAAGCATCCTTGTCATTATCATTTTGAGGTGAACTAGAACAAGGAATATAAAATTCTGATCACTTTGAAACATTTGAAATTCAAAGACTAGTTACAGCTCCACAACTGTTTCATAGGAGTGTATTTCACTTTGTGATTAGCCATTTCACAATTTCTTCTATATATTTTTGAATCATCAGATACCAGATGGATGTGAGCAGCCTAGTATGGTAATTCCTTCCTTAGCAATCCTATACACAGAATGAACAAAGTCATACCTGTCTTCCCATGCTTATTGAAATTAAAATACAAACTGAAACAAACCCACCTTTTCAGATAAAGAAGATTTAGAAAGGAAAGATGAAGTAATTAGATTTCTAGTTTTAGAGTTTCTCTGATCTTATACATCAGTCAGATTAGTAGGCACACAATCCAGAGAAGTATGTTCTAAAAGTGTGGAAATATACTGCAAGTAATTTGTTAAAAAATCAAGTGATTTAATCTGATTCAGGGTACACAGTTCAATGAGCCTTTTTCAGAGTTGCTAGATTCTTAATTGTTCTCAACAATTTTAAACCACATCAGTAAGAGAAAATGTTCCCTTTTTGCCTTTTGGACCTTCACTTTTCCCACTTGTAAAATATATAACTTTGTAAAATTTTTAAATGTGTAAAATCATGATAGCAGCCTATTGAAAGATAGACTTTTTGCTGAGGGAACAGTGTCCCATCAAAAGGTGAAACAAGAGCTGCCTCTAAAGAAAGGAGTTTGTTATTGAATGTATTTGAACTTAATTTCCAACATCAACAATCTTTTCCCTGCATAAAAAGAATCAGGAGTTAATCAAAGAATTTCCAAGTTAAATTCTCAGTTTTCCATATCAATAAGAGAAGTTCTTCCAAACCCACAAGCTCCATATTTTCACTTTGTGTTGAAAGAGTGAAACTGGTAGCCAAACCTCAGTATGCTACACATTCAACAGAGTAGCATCCGTTATATGGGTAATAAATTGCTTCCAGAGGAAGAATTTTCCAGCTCAAATGAGCTTCCAACAGCAAAGCACAGGTGTTCCAAAACAATCCTTGGTTTAGATGTGGTTAGAGAATTTTACAGATGATAAATCATAACTATTACTTTAGAACAACTACCTAGTTTTTATTTCTAAATTACCCATTTGCATTACACCTCCTCATCTCTGTGTACTGAGTCTGAAATACTCCTTTCATTTACCAATGTCACTGGCCACTCAGTGATTACAGAGAGTGTGTTCTGAGACAGAGAGAGGTACGGGAAAGTGTGTGGGAGTGTGCAGCTGCCCACTGCCAAAAGAAGCACCCATGATTCATTTTCCAGAGTATGGCAGTCAGTACAGATAACCATCAGAATGAAATGCAAATCCACTTCCTTCTTTTAGATATCTAAATGTATGTATCTAAATATTCTCACTGTGATACTAGCAGCACAGCAAAATGAGGCAGTGCAATTGCAGTCTAGGGGCTAGCATCAGCAGGCTAGGACAGAACACAGCCAAGAAGAATCAGTGGTTTGTCCTTTGGAACATGCTAGAAAGCAAAATACATGGCCAGGATTCTTGGAGAGTTTTTAGTGTAGTCTCTGGCATGTGCTGATATGCTGGACTTTAGAGTCTCCATTATTATTGTCACCCATGCTACTGGATTTTGCTGGCAAGATTTAACAACGATACTTTTTTTTCCCTGCATAGACATAACAGAAACTGTCATCACCAGAGCTTGAAGTAGAATTCAGGATTTTGCTTTGAACATCTCAATCACATTCTTTAACTTCTGTGAGGTTTCCTGGCATTAGCAGATGCCACAATGTTTGGAAAGAAATTTTTGTGGCACCTTGTTGCTGAGTTGGCATTTCGGGTCAGGTTATACTCTGAACCTTCTTTTCTGCAAGAAAATGAGCCTCTATCTACACTTCTGCTACCTTAGGTTCCACATGTCTTGTCAAATTACCTTCAAATTCACACACTGGAACCATTCAGGTCTCTAAGGTGTAATAATAGCTCAGTAAGAGCAAAAATTTGTTCAGATGACTGCCCTTTGAGTTCTCAGATCAGAAACAAAAACAGTTAAAATCAGCACTTTTTAAATGTACACAAATATATGTTTAGTTTAAAAAGAAAATAAGTTCACACTGCATGAAGTTTTTCAGCATGCAATTTTGAAATGAACTTTTCCTCCTCTCCAGCACATCTGTAGTTCACCACATGTAGACACACAACATACGTTTTTGTTGAAACAGAAAAATGCAGTAAAATAATATGAGAGAAATTGTAGCCACAAATGGTTTCTGTGGAGTCACTGAGCTGTTTGAAAATAGCACTTCATCATATTTTCTTCTGGGCAATTTTTGTTTTCTCCCAAAAAGAAGGCCACCAAAGACCCCACACTCAACAAGCAGTCCTCCTCAGAAAGCTGAGCTGCTGTTTGATGTACCAGCCCTTCTCTGGATAATCATAATCTGGTTTGATGTGTTTGTTGATGAACATTTCACAGATATATTTTGGTTTTATTGTTCCCTGGTTTATACCTCTTCCAAGACCTTGTGTGACACTAAGCCGCCATCTGCTGGAACTCAACTTTTAACTCTTCCAGACGCTTGTGCATTGGCCCAGGGTCAGCCAAGCACCGTGGTTTTTGTCTGACTGCCATGCAAGTGGGGGGTGGGGGCACACAAAATTTGTTGATCCAGCTACAGACCTGCTCAGCAGGAGGAGCTGCATTCATTTTTAGGCAGATGGTATTACACTCCAATCTTCTATCTTACATGCATACTGAAACCATCAGTTGCTACATTGCACAGGACAACCTTCTAGGCTACCCCTACATTTCTTCTTGCACTACTTCTCTACTGCTCCTTCAATGAGTCTAACCACTCCCAGCTTTTGAATAGGGGAGACATCTTGGCATAAGCACTAATCTCCCATAACATCTCATTCTCCCAGCCTTCTTTTTTTTAGTAGAAATCCATTTTCTCTAGGTACTGCTCCATGCAGCACTACATAATCCCTGTCTTTACAGAGTTGTGCCATGGTCTTCTTTCCAATTGCCTTCGGCCTGTCCCGCCTTTCACCAGGTGCTCCACAGGATGCTGACTCCACTGTACTGCTCAGGAAGCAACAGAAAACAGCCCTTTAGAGACACTGTTGTGATTTTGCCTGTAAAAGCCTCCATCCAAAAGCACCTTTTAAAAGCAAAACTTTTAGAAGAAAATGGAGAAAGTCAGAGCATCTGCTTAGGATGCAGTGGATGGCTGCTGTAGCTAGGAGAGTGCCTTTAGGTAAAATAGAGAAAGGACACGCCCATTTAAAAAACACATTAGTCTCTCTCCTTCCCCCAGTTAGTAGGATGAGAGATACATCTGTTACAGCTGGAAAACTTGGCTGTACCCTTCTGGTTTGCAGTATATGTCCAACCCTCCCAGTCTCCATCAGAGTACCTCTCCAGTTATATTCCTAGCCAAATGGCAACTGCTTAGGTTTCTTTTTTTCCTGTCTCAGGGAAGGCAGCCTTTTAACTGGCTTTTAGGTCTCCAGTTTGCTTTTGAGATACATTGACCATATCAGGTTTTCTCAGATAAAACTATGATACACACAGAAGGAGCCAAGGGTTGACTGATAATCCTTTCCTCTTTCCTGTGAAAAATAGCTTCCTTCTGAGTGAATTTTTCAACCATTAGCTTTTTTGTTACTTGTTTGTTTCAAGACTCTTGTCATTGGTTTGCAGACTGGCCACCTACATGTTACCTTGGCTAAAAACCAGTCAAGAGCATATTCTTGGCTAATAACCAGTCAAGAACTTATTCTAGCCATGTATTCTGTAAGATTTTAATTAAATTACCTCAGTATGCCCCCTCTTTGAAATTGAATCTATCCAACATCATTAAAACTTACCCACATGCTCTTACTTTGGTATGAAAATCTACTGAATAACTCTGAAAGTCTTTCATTCTTCACCCTTAGCAAGAATTGTAATTACCTTATGTCATGGTTTAACCCCAGCCAGCAACTAAGCACCACACAGCGGCTCATTCCCCCCCATCCAGTGGGATGGGGGAGAAAATAGGTGAAAGAAGTAAAACTCATGGGTTGAGATAAGAACGGTTTAATAGAACAGAAAAGAAGAAACTAATAATGATAATGCTAACACTAATAAAATAACAACAGTAATAATAAAAGGATAGGAATGTACAAATGATGCACAGTGCAATTGCTCACCACCTGCCGATCAACGCCCAGTTAGTCCCCGAGCGGTGATCCCCCCCGCCCCCCACGCTCCCCAGTTTATATACTAGATGTGACGTCCCATGCTATGGAATACACCGTTGGCCAATTTGCGTCAGCTGCCCTGGCTGTGTCCTGTGCCAACTTCTTGTGCCCCTCCAGCTTTCTCGCTGGCTGGGCACGAGAAGCTTAAAAATCCTTGACTTTAGACTAAACACTACTTAGCAACAACTGAAAACATCAGTGTTATCAACATTCTTCTCATACTGAACTCAAAACATAGCACTGTACCAGCTACTAGGAATACAGTTAACTCTATCCCAGCTGAAACCAGGACACCTTACTATAATAATAAAAAGAATAAACAACCTAGTCTGCCAAAATTTGGTTATTTACCCATCCCAGCAGGGTAGCTCCCACTATTACACACATTTTTCCAGTTCTCTAGAAATGTAACAAAATGAAAAATTGTATTCTTGAAAATGCTCAGTACAACCATGTAATTAGCAAGAAATTTTTTTGCTTCTGACAATTTAGATAGTACTTTTTTTGAATAAGTGCTTTTGGACTTTGCAGTAATGTTGTCAGACAATGCAATACTAGTTTGAATGTTTTTTTTCTGTGATAATATTTTAATTTGATTTTAGTGCTTAGTAAATGCTGGATTGTCATCCCTTTGAGACTTAAAGCTCCGATTCATAGTTAATGAAGCATAGGCAATAAAACTCCTATTCATAGCTAATGAAGCATAGTCAAAAGCAAGGCAAAAAGCCAATCTTTATAGGTAGCTAGGAAATAAAAGCAAAATAAAACATTCTCTAAATTCAGAATTCCTTGAAATTACCCTGACCAGTTGCTATGATACACTAGTGTTGGTGTGCCTTAGCTGTATGGCGTGCTTGAATGCTTAAGCAAAAGTTTCAGCTGAGTTGGTGGGTTTTAAGCATAGGTTTAAATGGTTCAGCTAAGCCTACAAGCACATTTTATATAGGTCTCCTATTAGTCTTAGGCATCATCCACCTGAAGCAGGCTCAAATACCTGTTCTAGGAGTTACAAGCAGTATTGTAGTGAGCACTGGTGTCCTGTAACCTATTGCTATTACTGCAGGTAATTTTTATGCAAGTATAATAATCTGTACTCTTCATTTCCACAAATGGATTATTCCTTTCAATGACGTCTCCTTTATTCCCCCAAATATCCTAAACAGATGAAACAATTGCAGGTGACACAAAACTTGTATTAGATAACTTATTTTATAGTTCTATTGTATATGCCATATGCAGGAGAGCTATTTGCCATCATTGTATGCTGTGACTAAATTATCTATTCCAGCACAGTTGCAATCACTGTAAGAAATCCAGTTTTCTTTGTGACTGTGAACAGTCCTCTGGGGTAAAATGATCTGTTCATTAAAACCTAAATAGGCAATGCTATTGAATATTCTTCAGCTTCATAAAATCACACTTGATAGCACTGTTGATTGAAGTGGGCATTAGGTACACTTTTTATTGACTCCTCTCTCCCTGCAAAGTCCTAGATGGCAATCCTGTGGGCTCCTTCATCTTGGAGTGGGAGGGCATGTGGGCCTGTTGAAAACTAAGAGGCAGATCTGTAGAGTAACAGAAGGATATATTGCTGTGTTGAACAACAAAATTGCTAGTTAAAACTCAAGTAAAGTTAGTAAAGATTATAGAATACTCTATGAGTCGTCCAGGCTTAGCCCTTTACCCATCACTCAAAATACAAATTTCCAACTTCAGTTTCTTCCCAAAGGCAATGTTTTTCATGCTCTCCCAATAGAATCTCCTCAACCACTCTCTTATTAATCCTGTTTACTAGAAAACTGCTCCAGTTGCTCCTATATCCTGTCTATTACAACAAAATGCATCTGTCACTAGGACCCAGCTGTAATTATGCTGCATCACTAAGCAGTATTTAGGTACCTGGCAACAAGACAGTGTAGTTGAATTACCCAGAAATTTGGACTTTGCTGGGCTTCTGCAAACACATGACTGGATGCTTGGTTCTTCTTTCCTCTGGGAAGTCATCCACTATTTTGTGTTTAAAACAGAGCTGAAGTGATACAGGATACAGCTACTAGCACAGTGTTTTGGGTTCGTGTGCCAGGGAGTTGTTGGAGGGGGAGGGGCTGCAGGAGTGGCTCCTGTGAGAAGCTGCTAGAAGCTTCCCTGGTTGCAAGGCCAATCCAATCAGTGACAGTGGTAGTACCTCTGGGATAACATATTTAAGAAGGGAAAACCTGTAGAGGGGAGGGGAGTGGGATGTGAGAGAAACCCCTCTGCAGACAGCAAGGTCGGTGAGGAAGGAGGGGGAGGAGGGGCGCCGGAGCAGGTTTTGATGCCCCTGCAGCCTGTGGTGAGACAGCAGGCTGTGCCCCCCAGGACATGGAGGTAAGTGGGGGACAAGATGTCCACCTGCAGCCCGTGGAGGAGCCCACGCCGGAGCAGGGGGATGGATGCCCCCCAAGATGGCCGCCGCTCCCTGGGGAAGCCCACGCTGGGGCAGCCTGTGCCTGAAGGACTGCATGGAAGGGACCCACGCTGGAGCAGTTCATGAAGGACTGCAGCCTGTAGGAAGGACTCATGTGGGAGAAGTTCATGGAGGACCGTCTCCCATGGGAGGGACCCCACGCTGGAGCAGGAGAAGAGTGAGGAGTCCTGCCCCTGAGGAAGAAGGAGCAGCAGAGACAACATGTGATGAACTGACCACAACCCCCATTCCCCGTCCCCCTGCGTCGCCAGGGGGGAGGAGGTAGAGAAAATTGGGAGTGGAATGGTGCCTAGGAAGAAGGGTGGGATGGACAGAAGGTATTTTAAGACTTGATTTTACTTCTCATTATCCTGTTTTGATTGGTAGTAAAGTAAATTGATTTTGTTTTTTCCCAAGTTGAGCCTGTCTTTTGCCCTTGACCATAAGTGGTGAGTGATCCCTCCCTGTCCTTGTCTAGATCCACGAGCGTTTCTTTATATTTTATCCTCTTCATCCCACCAGGGCTGGGGGGGAGGAGTGAGCAAGCAGCTTCTTGGTGTTTTGTTGCCTGCTGGGCTTAAACCATGACACGCGGTTACCTCACTGCTATAATAATGCAATTTGCTTACTGAGCTGTAGGACCCTACCCATCAGCAGAGTGGAAGTAGCTTTCACTAGAGCTGGGGTATGTTCACTGCTGACAGTACGTGAGTTCCTCTGAAGGGATGCATGAAGCAGGCTCTGGACCGGTGCTTGTGGACCGCAGCTAACTGTTTGTGGTCACAGGCTGGGGCAGGAGGGCAAACACCTCCATGCAGGCCTTACTGCAGGGCAGCTGAGGAGGTGGGGAGACCCTGGGCTGGCCGGGCCCCTACTATGAGGTGAGGACTGGCTAGGACTCCTTCTCTGCATATGCATCCTCCAATTGCACAGATGTCCCCACACAAACTGAAGGTAGGAGTCTCGGCACTGGATTATTTATAAAAACTCCTTGCCATGAGTTTTTGGCCTTATTAACAGGAAGTTACATTCCTTTCATTGTAGTTCTTGGACAAGTTTGTTGATATGTATGGAAAAATCCTGTCCCTCATGTGTGCATGTGGGAGGCACATTTTACTCTTAATTTTATTCTGTGCTTTTCTACTCTGCACTTGCATACAGAACATATTATGCTAGGACTAGCAAAAGATACGTGTGCCATGTGTAAAGCACTGAATGGGAAGGGAATAGGAGCTAAAATCTGTTACTACCACAGACCATCTGCTCAGGTATTAACTCTCAGAGTCCTCCAAATCTATCTTTGATTACCCTCAGAACAAGGAATAACACCTTCCTTTAATGTCAAGTTTTGACTTGTCTCTGGAGGATTGAAGAAGACGTGGTAGTTTTGAAACAGCACTTTGAATTGCACTTGAAGACCAAATTGTAGCACTTACTGACACACTGAGTTGCAGCCCTTAGAAGGAGATACGATTATCTTTACATCTGCAAGTCCCAGCCAAATTCCGGCTCCAGCACTCCAGCTGTGGAGTTTCATTGTTTTGTCTTTCTCTCCCTAAGTTGTAGGATTTGTTCTACCTCAGCTATAGATGCTACTAGGAAATTCTTTGGTCCACATTCTACTTTCTGTCATCCAAGACAAACACTTGTCAAGGCTTTCCTTTCTTATAAATGGAAATAAGTAGTTTGTGTTTTGCCAGAAGTGTGATGCTATCAATGTCTTGCAAAATCTACAAGCAACTCACTTGCCCATATGTTCACCAAATGCTCTTCAGCTCTATCTGGGCATCCTGGATCTGTCCAAAAGCCATCTGGAATAATACGTTGCCAACTTCTGATCTTCAGTGAAGTACAGTAGCAACTTTCTGATCTCATAGTTGCTAAAATGACTAAATTTGGAAACATCATAAAATTGCACAGAGGAGCCTGTTGGATGTTTTATATCCCCCAAAACATACTCCAGTGTTTTCTTTTAGTCTTTTTAAAGAAGTATATAAATAGTAAACTGCTTGATATGCATCAATTCCAGAATAACTTCTAGGGGCAATTTTTCTATCATTTTTAATTTTTCTGAATCTGCCTTTGCCTGTTCTTTATCAGTTGCCTTTTCAAAGAACGTTTCCAGCATTTGTCATTTCAAGCCTTTGTCTTCTTAACCTCACTTGTCATCTGGTCTTGCTTTACCTGTGGTTTGTTCATCCACTGACTTCTTCTATATTAAACTCTTTCCCACACATGTGGCCTTTCTATCAGAGCTGGAATCATTAACTCTGGAAGATGTCTCAGGTCCTTGTATTTGCTTTGGAAATAACATCCTCCAAAAAGATTTACAAAACTCACAAGCCTGTAAATGTCATGGGGAACTACAGCTTGCTGGAATCCCTAGCTACAGCTCATAACTGAGTTAGTTGCCTTGTCTTTAGCAACTGGAGGCCTTTGTGTTTGCAACAATAGCATAAGCAAGCACTGATGCTAAATGGATTTTGCCTAAATTTTGTTCTCATGAGGCCAAGCTGACAACTTTGAAACATCTTTCAGGAGGTGTTGCTGTCAAAATAGATACTGCAAAACGTTAATTTTGTGAACATTTTGCTGATGTTGCAATTAAGTATAATGTTAATTAGAAAGTTTTTAAGAAAAGGTTGTGAATAGAAGGTTTTGATTAGAAGCCTTTTATCAATAGATTTTTATTGGACTAGATGACTTTGAGGTCAACTTCCATGCTGAGGAGAATATGCTTTTCTCTCTGTACTGCTTCACTGAACATAAATCTGTGAAGATAGAGCTGTAGGTAAACAAACAAACAAAAACCTTAGACAGGCTTAATGGTTATTTATCCCAATGTGTCAGTAGCACATTCTGTTATGCCATTTTTCTCTGTTCTTATTTCATGTTCAGAAACAGCAGGAACAGCTCATTCATGGTTATCTGGAATGCCTTTGGCACACCAACTTTTGTCAATGAAATTAATACTGAAAATTGGCGCTGAACACTATTCAACTTATTGAATATATTTTCAGTCTCACTCAGTGGCTGTGCTTCAATTTGGGTTTGTTCCACTGGCAGAAAAGGCATCATACAGGAAAAGGTCCCTCCACTGCAGCAGATCAGTAAGTGCTTTTGATGTCAATGAGATGCATCGATTTACAGTGTCTACAATATGTGCTCCAAATTTTGTTTTCCTTTTTGTTTTCATGTCACTGCTTCTGAAGACAGTAGAGGCTGTCAATAAACCCAGCACCAGATCTGTCCCACTGAAGCAGTATGCAGAACTGCTCTAGTCAGAGGTGTCAGAGCTTGTTTATCTAAATTTTTAACAAACACAGTCATCCCTCCCTATTAATCAGTTTTATATTTAAAAAGGAGTATTGCAAAATTTGAGAATAACAGTTCAAGCCTGTTCAGGAATGCCATTCTTAAGGCACAGATCTCAGGAAATACATACTGGCCCCAGTCTCTGCTTCCAAAAGCTCTTTGCCAGGTTAACATCTTCTTACATTTCCTGTAGATTTTTTCCCTGTCCAGATAACCTTGTCTTGTGTTTTCACCACCTCATGAGTTTTGTTTTGCTCTGAGTTGTCTTTTTGTCCCTGGCCTCCATTATTCTTTTGTTAGGGGACATGTACGACTATTAGCTCAGTTGCACAGCTTCTAAGTTGACTGATTTGTACTATATTTCTTATGAGAATCAAAATCTATTTAAGCACCAATTCAGCCAGGCTAGTCCTTAGGTTTAGTATGTATGGACAGTATCTTGGAGGATTTTATTTGTTTTCTTTTTCCTGACAGTGACTCAAGGGCTGTAGGTGATGCAATGCCCAAGTGGTGGATAAGGAAAGTGCCAGTAGATGGTGCTGAAGAACACGCAGCACGTTCCCGGGTTTTGATTGTTGCTCCCAGCATGCGGCTGCTGGTGTTAAAGCACACACAGCTAAAGAAGAAAGCACTCTGGATTTTCAACTTGTTAGAGTAGATTAAAAATCATGCTGTTTTCTTGAAATATTGAACAAAGAACTTTCAGCAAAAGGGGAGAACAACTTTGTCATCAAAGACATGCTACTCTGTCCATTGCAGACCTTATGTTAGAACCTTTTCCAAACTCTTCTTGCTTTAAAAAAAAATCCATCTTTTCATATCATGTCATGTTCTTTACTCAACCACTGCTGCTTCCTTTTTCATTTCTTTGTGTTTCATTCCAGGATATGCAACTTCTACGCATGGGGCAGCCACTGTGCACAAAATCATTTTGAGAGATTCTCTTCTGCCAACCCCATCCCTTCCCACTAAATTAACGCTGAAACTCCTAGGACATAGTCTCCCATCTTTGTATGACTTCCACTTTGTGACCTGGTCAAGGCTAGGGACACTCAGTAAGTTTTCATCCTGTACTGAGTTGGAGGAGACCTTCACTTTGCCAAATGACAGATAACACCACTTTTCTTCATTCAAAACCTAGAAGCCTTGAGGTAGGAGGGTAGGTTTTGGATGGAGGTGAATGGAAAGATGGGGAAGGAGCACACTCGAAATAATTTAGATTGGTGGTAGTTAAATACATAAATTTGGTGAATGTGATTGACACGATTTAAATGAGTGACTCTTGCCTTGTCTTTTACTGTATTGAACTTCATAAATAAAGAGATTCAGGGGACCAGCTTGTCTGCCTGTGTCTGTTTTCATCCTCATCCCACTCATTCTGAAATGAAGGAAACCAGAAATGCTGCCAATAAAATATTCAGCTCTATGAGACCTTCTTGTTGTCATTTAGGGCATGGTCTCATTTGGCAAATTTAGATCACTTAATTTCAGAAAATTCCTCTATGCTTGTCTGCTAGAGCTGCCCCCCCTCCCCCCCCCACACACCAGGGAGACAGCACAAGGAAAAGCATGTTGTTACCTCCCTAACAACTCACATACTGGCTCAATAGCACAACTCCCTCTTCACCAGTGGTTTAGCACATTACCCAGCTTTATGACATATTGCAGCTGAGACTAAGACACGTGTTTATTTCTGCTCCAGGGGTGACAATATCTGGCAGATTCCACCAAAACCATCTTTGTAGTATAAAGATCTCAAAGGGTTGACGGTTCTTAGACTGTTTTCTGTACTGCCTTCATTTAGAAGACATGTTCATCTGTAGGAGTGAGGATTAAGGAAACCTCTTGTTTTAACTCCTCCATATGAGAAGAATCAGCTCCACCAGCTCCTGCCCACTGGGCACAAGGCCACACACAGCTGCTCTCCTGCTCCACCACCCATGCTGAGCATGCCAGGAAGTACAGACATGTCTTAGTTGAGCCTCAGAGACGTATCTGCACTGCTCGGCTAGAGGATTCCTGGGTGACAGGGCAGTGAGGGTACCTAATATTGAAATGCTGTATTATTTCAGCACTCAACCTTAAGGTCTTGGGATATCTCTGGAGTGCGTGGGGGACATAGCAGCATTGCATGTGGCTCCTAGTGCTGTTGGGAATGGCACATTTCCCAGCCCAGAGCCTGCAGCCCTCCTGGAAATGCTCCTTTAATGCTTGACAGTAATTTGTCTGCACCACCCACATCTGGCAACCCTTCTATGTAGTTCTGCACCTGCAGTGTTCATACCATTATCCTTCATCTTAGAGTCAAAAGGAGGGGAGGACTCATACAGTCCAAAGACCAGACCTGCAGCCTAACAGCCTCCCACATTCCTTCCAGTTTGGCAACTGCTAAAATGCCTAGGATTTTTTGAAAATATTTAATTTATGCTTTGAAGGGAAGAAATCTCTATTTCAGCTTTTGTCTAATAAAAGTGACTTAACTTATTCTGTCAAAAATAGTCCACTGGATGTATAAAAGTTTCTGTTTCTGTCCATTTTATAGTGCACAGTTTGTAAGAAAATTCTGCAGTGGCAAAAAGCATGGTCTTGTCCAGAAGCTCAGCCTATTAATAACACACAAAGATGCACTGTATTCTGCCAGGCAAAAACACCAGACAAGCTGGAAACCAATATGGAAATATTTAATGAATTTTTCAGTAGAAGTGCCAGCTACTGTATTTCATTGAAAGGGAGGAGGATTTTAAACTAAATAACACATAGGTTTTGCAAAACGTGGGTATCATAATTTACAATGAAAATAATTTGGTTTTGGGTCACTGTAGTCACTGAAGTTAAGCTGTTATTGAAAAAATGAATTTATTTTCATATATGGTGTCTCAGAAAATCATCTCTGGAGAAAGCTCCATATATCATTTTTCTTAAATTTATATACATGTGCTCTGATCATGTTCTCATTTTATATTTGATATACACACTCAGGTAAAAACATGGGGAAGTTTTGTATTATTAAGGAAGAAAGGGTATATTTGTTTGAGTTTTCATTCCTTGAATGGATTTTAGAAGACACTGTACTTTAGCTAGGAAGATCTACTGAGAGCTTTTCCGATCTTTGGCAGTAACAAGAGATACAGAGAAACTGAGCTGATACTGTAACTGAGAGTTACAACAGTAATCTGAGTCAAGTTATAAACTGTACTGGGTTGCATGTATTGCCATCAAAGAGATACTGTTCAGAATAACAGAGACAAAATCTGTGGGAATTCCCTGGGTTGATCACATCCCTGGGTAATCAGTAGGAAGTGATGACAAAATACTACCAAGCCAAAAGAGCCATATTTCATATCTGCTTTCCACCATTGGAAGTGACCAGACAATGGAGTGCAGTTGCTTGGAGTTACAGAGCCAGATAGGTTTGGCTTTTAGAGCATTTAGGACACGTCTTTACAACTTGATCTCCAAATTCCACCTCGACTTCTGCATGGCATCTACAAATTTACCTTGCAACGTGCTTGTGCAAGCAGTCATATATCCCTATATGAACAACTTCTCAGTAACGTGGAATGATGCTGGCTGCATGATTTGGCTTAAGTCGTATAGCCAAGGGGTTTAATATTACATCGAAAAATAACCCATATGCCTTTCTTACTGTAGGCAAGAATCTCTAAAATGGAGGATAATTTTCTTTTCATGTATTCAATGCTATCATACCTGTCACAGTACAAGCTGAGTGTACCTTTTGGTTTTAATGTGCCTTCTTCTCTTATGTCTCAGGTACACTTCTGGGTTCAAAATATGAGTGTGAACCTCCTGAATATCATTTTAGTCCCTCTTAATTTCTCTCAGCACATTTATTATACATTCTGCTCTTTGGGAAAGATCACTCTCGAAAACTGTCTGAAAGGCAAAAGATATAGTTCCAGGTTAACGTGTCAAACTGATTTGTCTACAAAAATGAAATAAACATATGGAGTAAAGGAAGAGGATTTCCAGGCAACCAAATGTCATGATAACTGAGTGACTTATAGTGGTACACAATCTTAGGGGCACTAATGCACTGCAAGATAAAGTCCCACCCTTCACAACTCCAAGGAAATGCATATCATATGTGCTTCACAATCTCTGTCTGATTTACTGCTGATATTGTAAAGTGGTCTCTAATCTACATCCAGGCTCCAACTGTACTTTAGGAGTACCATCAAGGAAATTAGCATTAATTAGATAGAGGAAAGATGAAAGACTCTAGGAAGCATTTAGGACCCAGTAATCATGTTTCCTAAAGAGAGAGACTGAGTGTGGTCAAATAAAGCTGCTGAGTGATTAGGTCAGAGGTTCCTGCTTTACAAGGGCCAAATGCAGTGAAAAATGCCGAGCAGTCAGAGCTGAGAGTGGAGGGCAGCTCCACACTTGCTATTTCCTTTTCCTCCCCTGCCTGTCCTTACTATAGCCACAGCCATGGGCTGTGAATCAGGCAACTTCTCTGGCCCAGCCTGGTGTTCCTCAGAGAAATGCTTTGGTCACACTTAATCTCTGAGGTGTCCAAAACCTGGAAAGTAAACAGTAGAAATAGTGAAATAATTGTCTTACCGGGGTTGTGTTCTAATGGTTTAAACTGCACTATTTCTCTATACTCAGTCCAGCTGCAGCCACTGGGCTGTATGTAGCTGTATGGAATGGTGAACAAACTGAGTGGCAGTTTCCCAGAGCTGTGACTGCAGCAAGAGGGGAAGTATACATGTACATGAAACAAGGCTTTTGTCAACACTTAGTTCTGTGGATTGTACCTGCAGAGGTATACAAGCTTTCCTATCACTACAGAAATTATCAGCAGGTTGGATGTATCCTGCAGAAAGGACTCCAAGGTTTAGTGAGGGTCAAAAGGATGCAGTAGCCCAGAAGTAATATTGAGAGCAGAAGAAAGGAGAAAAATAACATTTACAGACCTTGAGATGGGTTGTGTGAAGTAAGTGTCTCCTACTCAATGTATTTGACCTGAGCTGGAGATTTGTCTGAATGAAGAGAAGAGGTAAAGGTTTGGCTTTCAGGGCTCTGCCTTGGCATTGGTTCCCAAAGTGTCCCCTCATCATCTGTAAAGCTATTGTATTTCTGGTGTGCAGTGTCATCATTTCAGAAAGGCAGAGGTAAGATTGTGCTGTACGGATTATGTGTGTCTTGCTTTCATATTCTTTGTTTTCCAGAGTTTACATTTGGAGCAATGCAATGTACTCCACCTGCCTTACTGTATGAGGCGCATGATGACACTACAGCCTGAGATTAGAATATGAGGATACTTGTCTAGAGACCCACATCACTTGTGCAATCACTTCCACTTGTCTGGAAGTGCACAATGAATTTAAAATTCTGCACTTCTGACTTGAAAGCAATTTACCTTCACCTTCTTTTGGTGTAAGCAACCATGTAAACTCTGAGAAAGTCCAGGCTTCAGACTTCAGTGTCAGAAAGATCAAATTCAATTAGTAGTTGATTAATTAAAAATTATCCTTTATAATGCAGGTTGGCTATGGAAAAGTTTTGTTCACATTTACTCAGTTATATAAATTTATCAAATTATTAATTTCCAGTGAGAAGACAATGTGGTCAGAAATTTGAAGTCTGATCTTCACCACATCATTGAATCAGAATCTGGTGTCAGGTAAATGTGATCCACCAAAATTACTCCATGCATAAAATGGAAGCCACTGCTATGTCAGAAAGGATAAATTAGTGGATAATTAATGATCAGTCAATTAGTTAATAATCAAGTGTGCTTTGAATCAAAAAATGCTAAGTATTATTATCAGTATTTACCTCTGCAGTAGGATATGACTCAGCCTTCAGTTTCTAACAGTTCACATAACTATATAATTGGAATTTATTATTTTAATAAAATTTTCATTCTGATTTTATTAGACAAAATTAGAAGAACCCTCTAGTAGACATAGTTTTGTATAATAACAAGATTGTGACCAACTCTGGCACCAATATTCAGAAATTAAAAACCCCATTCCCATTACAATTTTAAAATCTGATTCTCCCCACACTGTGTGCAAGTTAAGCTAAAACGCTGAGGCTGAGGTCAGGCGCACATGTGGGGCAATGCCTCTTTTTCTGGGTGGATTCAGTGGCATTCAGTGGGGTTCAGCTGAGGAATGGGGGTTTAGGGGTACTTCAGCTATTTGTAGGCCTGCAATTTTAGATCTGTATGAACGGTTGTGACATGGTGGGTGATGTGTGCATACCAGCACCAGCACAGAGTCCTCTCCAAATCAATAGCAGTCAACCTCCATGGCTCCTTGTAGGACTTCTCAATGAACAGTAGCTCTGATGGACAGACTGTTTTATACTTTTATATTTTATTGAGTATGTCTTGTGCAACATATTGATGTCCAAGGCAGTAGTTTGACAAACTTCAGGCAGCAGAAATTGGTATCAGCTGTTGCTGGAGGAAGCAATCTTGCCCTGGCCTAAGCTGTTCATGCCCTTGCCCAGATTATCTCCTGCTTGGTGCCCATGCAAGTACCTGGGCAGCCACAGGGTGATCTAGAGAACTGATTGGGCTGAAAAAGAATGATACTGGCATAAGAGAAGCCTCCCCCCCCCCCCCCCCCCCGAGGTTGGGACATGAATCTGGGGTGGGCAGAGAGGGAAAGACAGCAGTGGCAACTTAAAATATTTGTCCAACTAGAGCTGAAAAGATCTGGTTCAAATATGAGAAGTAGCTCAGCTGCAATCATCACAGAGCTCTTTGAAAGCCCATTTATCCTGCTGAGAGACATTATTAGCTTCAGGTAGAAGACATGTTTTGCTTATTATCAGAACCCATTCACTGAATTAGGAAGTACAGAATAAACATACCTTGTGCCAGCGGTGCAAAGTTTGGTTTGGGAGTTTTGCAAATATCAGGTGCTCCTGAATCATGAATACTGATTTCAGTACATGCAGGGGGCTAACAACAAAGGACTAAACAAATTGTGTGTTACTGCTGTTTAAAGACCCTTGAAATATATATATGTATATGTATGTACACGTGTGCACATATATGTGTGTGAGTATAAAAACAAGTTATATGGTTAAAGGGTTTTAATAATATATATACAGGGTCAAGATTAAGGAAAGAAGAAATCTATTGCAAGGAGAAGGAGTTTCTCAATATGATCATAAAACTCATTCATGCTAATCCCATAAATCTGTATCCCCACAAGGGAAAGAGCCATGTCTAAGGCAGATTTGAATTATTTGTTTAGGTACTGCCAACTTAATGCAAGTCTTGCTGAAGTACAGAAATCCTTGTACTGGCTCCAGTCAGCCTTGCATTGGGTCCTGAATTTTCGTGGGTCGAATAGGGGACCAGGGACACAACTCACTGGAATTGCTGCTAATTCTGAAACTTGCACTCATTTTGATCTATCAGAAGAATTACGTAGCCAGATGTTTCCCTATGTATTTTGTTCATAATTCACACTAAATATGCCTGAAATGGGGAGACTGTAGTAATGTAACACTCATATTCCATATTGCATTGGTTTTGAGTATAGAGTGTATTGGAAAGTAGCAGACCATGTGGTAGTTTTCGCATCTACTCTTGAGTTACAGTATTTTTCACAATTGAGTGGTTTACCAATGTTTGCATATAACATAAAGGTGCTACAAACACTTGTGTTTCTGGACTATACACAGTGTTAGAAATCCTAGCTTACTTCTCCACCTATTTCCATGCTAAGCACAGTGTATATGTCATTCTAGACACAATGAGCTGGAAATTTAAGATATGTTGTTTTGCTTTTTAATCCTTTTTTGAACCCACTATTCATGCTTCATTTTGACTTCCTCACTATGTTTTTAAGTACATGCCAAAATGTGGGATCTATACTTAATATGAGAAACTTCTTTTTGCAAACTAGACACTGATTTTGTGACAGCTTCTCAAGCTCTTTGCAGCCAGACTGCTATGTCTTTCCCCCTAAGTTACTTTAAATGTCCTTATATATAGCTGGCAGGGGAGGAAAGCAGGAAAATTTTAAATGATGTTACAATGGCAGTACAGCTGTCAACAAAGCCTCTCACTCTAAGTCCTATGATATTTACTATGTTTCATAAAAAAACCTCATTCCTGTAATTCTGTGCTGCAAAAAGAATGAACACATGGTACTATTAAATACGTTCTAAAGGCACAAGAAAATACAAGGAAAAAAAAAAAAAGAGTACAACATTTATTTAATACTGTGATTTGTAGGTTGACCTCAAGGCTTGACTCCCATTTTGCAAAATGTTGGAACTGGCAAGGCTAAATGAAGAAATACAGTACCTAGCTTATGTTTAAACAACATTAAATCTTCATAGTAGCTACTGTTAATATGTGTATGTGTAAACAGACACCATATTCATGAGGAAACTTTCACTGATTATTTAATGTACATATGGAATGATTCTTACTTAGAAATACTTTTGATTTGAATAAAACTGCACAGAAACTGATGATATGCCAGAGAGATCTGCTGAATGTCCACGGACATAGTGGGCTTTTAAGGAGAGTGAAATATAATATCATGTTCTGGTTTTAGAGCAAGGTATGAGGCAGACTAGGTAGGAGGTCAGACAAAGTGTATCTAACATGAAGGAATAAAAACAGCATCAACATTTTTATTACTTAAAATCTTATGATTTGTGGGAAACTATCATTATTTTTGGATGCCTGAGTTCTGCAATTGCATGAAATAAACTGCATGGTAAAACAGCTCCTGATAAAATTTTAATTGGTATGATCTGTCTGTTATTCTGACTGCTTTTACAGATCCCAAAGTAGCTTAGTTGGGAAGGGCGCTGGTTTGTAAAAATGTAGTTACTATTTTAAATAAAACACTTCAGTCAGACAAATTGACTAAATTCCTTAGGACTTATAATCTTGGCAAAAGATGATTCTCCTTTTTTAATGTTTATCTTTGTTCCTATATTATATTATTTCTGGGAAATAATGGATAGGGACCTCCTTCTTGACTGAAAATTCAGAATGAAAAAGTTAATGAAGCAAAACCATGTAATGAGCATAAACACAATTACGATTAAAAGGTAAACAAGTATTTGACAAGCTCACATACATGGAAATGATACCAGCAGCCCTACCTATGTACAAATCTATCCCATAAATCCATAAGCAAAGGACATTGCACAATGCAAAATGCAGGGCTTTTTTTCTTTTAACTCTAGCTCTCCAAGAACCAGACAAGCACATCTTCAGCAATGAGAAAGCCACAGGGCGGCATGTGCATTTTGCATAGAGGGCTGCATTCCATTCATGCACTGAAATTAAAGCTAAATGGAAACTGAAGTTCCTCAGGGCAAGAACCATAACTTCTAATTACCAAAGGTAAAAGATAAACTGGAAAAAAAGTATATTCTTTCAGATACAGCTAGAATTATGATGTGAGTCTTAGAAATATTTATCTTTCCTTCCATAAGTGAACATTCTTCTGGTAACTTGGAGTTTTTCTTGGACTCTTATTGCTGTTTCACAATGATCTAAGGGTTTATTTGTAGTCTTAGTGGTGCTTATATAATTACAAAAATCTAAAAAAAATAGAATGTCTGATTATTCTAAATTCCAGTTAAAATGAGTCAATTGAAAAAGGAACTATACTTCAGTGTTTCAGCTACACTTCAGAGGGTCATATATTAATGTACTCAGCAGGCCACAGAATGAGTGATCTTGTCACAGGTGATCATCAGGAGTTCTTTGAAATCCCAAATATAATTAAATCTCTAATATGTGTTCACAAATATATTAAGCCACAAAAGGCAGCAGCATCCAAAATCTCTGGTAGTCCTGAAAAAACACTAGGGCTGGGCCAAGTGAGAAATGAGACTATCTCCACTGAGAGCTTGTCTTTGAGAAAGAACTCAAGAAAGCCAAGGCTAATTAACTGAAAGTATGGAATTAAAGTTGATTAAATAGCTATTCTCATGCAATTGAGGATAGGACCAGCTGAACTCTGCCGCAAATGCTTTATGTCTGTGTGGCACCACCATATATACCTCTGGAATTTCCTAGATCTACTGCCCCTCCACAGAGTAATTCTGCAACATTAGCCCAGTAATTAAAGCTGCTTCTTCCTCTAAGTGTCAAACTGATAACACAGGTCCAGGGTGGCTGTATAATGCATGTGGAGTGTATCCTATGCTTGTGAAACCACCAGGCTTTGTGCAACTGAGGTATATACCCATACTGTGTGTCCACACTCTGTGGTTGTCTTCAACTTCTGTACACAAGCCAGGTCCAAAACTGTCAGCTCATATGTCAGTACAGGGCATATGCAAAACAGTGTCTGACCTTTCACCAAGAACTAGTCTCTAGGAAGGCTGAAAATCCCAGACAAATATAGAAAGTGATCAAAATTTGCCCAGGCAAGATTTCCAGGCACGAACAGGGCACATGCTGGGAAACAAAAAGCAAACAACAAACCAGGAGACATGCAAGGAATGGCAGTTTTGCTGTATCATTCACAGCTGTTAATGCATGCTATTGCTGTTGGAAAGTGTGTAAATATAAATTTGAAAAGTCCTTCTGCAGAAGCATGTCTTCCTACTGATTATTCAAATAATGAAATCAAAAGTCTGTATTATATTATATATTAATGACTAGAGCTGGATCAAACTCAATTCAGATTCAATGCATAATTTTGCATGATTACAGTTCACCTTTTTCTGTTGCTCAGGACAGAAAAGTCTTATTAAAGATACACAACTGTAATTTCTCTTGTTTAGGATTAAAGGAAACCTTAGGAGGAATGGGATAATACATGCTGAGAAATTCTTTCAGTAGTTGTTCATGATGGAAACCAAACACCTTACGAGATATGTGATAAAAAAATACAAAACATTTAAAAAATGCAGTGTTTAAAATGAAACATATTTTTCAATACTTTGACTAGAAATGTAATGTGTTGCCAGTAGAGTAAGCTGGATTTTGTAGGCAGAGTCCTTTGCAGAGCACAGTGGATCTGACACTAAACTTTTCCAGATTACAAACTGAGTAACAATAGCTCACATCTTTTGCACATGTTCTCCCCTGTGCTCCCCAAGAAACTCTTGTAGGTGAGAAGTCCCTAAACTTTTGGCTGGCTGCCAGTCTCAGGATGTTCACTTTCTCTTTCAGTGTAGGCTAGAGGCAAAAATGGCAAAAAAATGTAGGAAAACATTCAAGACAGCTCTTAGTACTGGGTTAGTGCATTCCTGTTTGGACTGCCAAAAAAAGGAACCAAGGCAGAAAGTCAAAGCAGATCAGAAATCACTGTATTTCCATACTGCAATATGTACTATATGCTGCCATGAGGAGTTTTGTTACCATGCCCGTCTCCTTTGGAGAAAACATTCTCCATCTAGTAAGAATTTGCTGAATGTTGAATGCTTCCCTATTAATTTTGAATACTGGGGCCAAGAAATGTGCACCTGCGGATCCTGATACGCAGCTGGAGCAACATTCCAGCAGGCTCCTGCAATGACTCATCAGCTCTGATCCAGTTCTCCCTCCAATTAATGAAAATGATAATACCTTCAAAGTCCAGTTTTAAGCCTTTTATCTGGAACCCCTTGTCCATTGCTAAAAAATAATTAATTACTTCCTCTGATACACATGGAGGTTCAGGACGTTTTACAGAGAATGCTATAAAAGTATTTTCATCTCCACTTAAAAGCTGATTTTCATGTCAGTGCCTTAACTTAGCCTGTTATATTAAGGACCTGCTTTTAAACAAAAAGTACAATGTTATCTACTTACAGCAGACACTTTTGTTTCCTCTTCTATTAATGAATTTATGAAATTATCCAAATATAAGGTAGAAGAAAATCTAGACATATATGTTTTAGAAAAGAAAATAGGAATTAAGTAATCACTGTCAGGCTAACCTTTTGCTTTGCACCTTCTTCTTCAAACTAAACTATCAACAAATATAGGACAGACATGAACACTCCATCTTTTCTTATAAATATCTAAGATCCAGATATTATCACTAACGCTTTTGCATTACAACTCTCCTGATACCTGTGGCGTTTCCTTCTGTTTTGCACTACACTTAATGAAAGCAGAATCAGCCCCTTAAAAGATCATAATTTTATCAGAATTTGGCCTGTCAGCATACCCTTTTTTTCCTTAACCTAATAGGAACAAATAGGAACTCTGGGTAGAGGCCTCAAGCACCAGACTTAATTTGAAGGATGATGAAGTGGTAAATTATCTCAGCCTTTCCCTTCCATTAATAAAGCAACACAAAATGCTGCATTATTTGATTATGCCATTTTCTTTATGACACCTGTGTTATGGAAATGAATACTAATAGTCACCATTTGGTTGCTGGCAAAAAGGATGTTGGTGAAAGACACAGTTACTATTGGAGGCTGTTGTCCCACCAAATCCTGTGAAATTCTCTTTTCACCCTTTGAAACTTAGAAAAACAAACACAGTGAAAGCATAGGACATGGATGAACTGTGAGGAAGAACAAGCAGCCCTGATAAAAGTTACGCAATTATTCGGTAACTGGAGAGACAGTTAAGAGAAAATACATAATTCTGTGCAGTCAGCCACAGATTTAATCCGGCCCCCGCTTTCCCTTTGGGGTGCCCACTGCAGAGCCTTGCGGCTACCGATGGGACTGTGAGTTTCTGCCAAACCCACCCCCAGTCTTTGCAGCAAATCCCTCACTTCGCTCTTGGCAGGTGCTTACCCCGTGGCTAGAAGGATGCCAGCTCCCAAGGGGGAGTCCTGTCCTGCTAGAAACACCCGAGGGCTGCACACCATCAGTGCAAGGAGTTCTCAAGCAGCAAGCAGGCAATGCCCAGTTCCTGCCTTCCCACTGTCCCCCACTTGCCAATCTGCCTCAAATTACAGGTAACAACTCTGGAGGGAGAGAAAGGCTGATTACTAGAAGGTCATTGCTTCTGGAAGGTCAAGAAGCACCATAAGGATGCTGTGGAAAGAACTTTGATGTGAGATGCAAACAAGGGTAAGGCGTGGCTTGTGTGTTTTGAACCTAGAGAGGGGTGACTCTCATGGTCAAACCAAACTATTGCTGTAGAACAATCCTGAGGCCTGTCTAAACTGGTGAATCCAGAGGCACTTCTGATCCCCTGGGTGAGGGAAGCCTGGCTACTTTGCAACTGCGTAATAGAGGGAAAATCAGACAGGTGCTGTCTCTTCCCTGCCCAAGTTTCTGCAGGAAGCAACATCGAAATTGAGCAGAGAGCTGCCGTGTGCTCAGGGCAAGACCTTGACGGAGCCATGAAGAGGCCTGGATCCTGACTGCATACCAGAGCAGGCATCTGCCCTCAGCCTAGGCACAGGTTGGATGTGCCAACTGCATCTACCAGGGACCAGGGACACCTGTATTCCACAGGGAATGGGAAAGATCCTTGAAAAACAACGGGCAAGGTTCGTTTGTAGCAGCTCTCAGCCCAGGGTGATCTAATGGTGCTGCAATTGCACATACTCACATTCCTTGATTCAAACCTACCACGAGCTAATAGATGATCCATTTGTCTCCCCATTGGATAGCAAATAATAGGGGTTTAGATGCCAAATAGGAGTGCGGCACAACAGGGGAAGTTTAAAGCTCCTATTTATTTGGGACTTCCCCATATTGAGATTAGCAGTGATAGGAGGGCTAATTGAGCAGGAAGGATATTATGGGCTATTGCCTGCTCTTTGCAGCCAATTCCTTTCAAATCCATACAGGATGTAGCCTTGTCATCCTGTTTGAAAACATTCTTCACATGTAGGAGTATTCAATGCTAAGAGAAAAGATGGCTAAAAGGTTTCTTATGACCTCAGGGATCAAGAGACACATATATTTGTGAGGATGAGCGTCACAGAATAACTCTTTATATCATCCTGCTGGCTCACTGCACCTGTGCAGGCATTGTGTTTTTTAGGAAGTGTTTCACTTTGTAATATCCGGTACTGCTCAGCTGAAGCCACAGCTATTTACAGAAAATAGCAATACTACTCCAAAATGAGATGTGCTGGAATGTAGAAGTTCAGTGTTTCTTGATCCTTCTCTAGTGCTGACTGTCATGTCCCCACCCACAGAAAAGACTATTTAGCAGTAAGGTAATTCAATTCAGAACAGTATTTTTCTCTACAGTCAATATTTTCCTTTCAGGTAATTCCTTTTGAGGAGAATAAAACTTTCTTACCTTGCAGAAAAGGAATCCCCCAAACTATAAGGCATGCATAACAACTTCATTGGCGCTATGTCCTTATAAGTCAGTTTGATGTCCAGGCAGGACTTTCTGGTAAGGGCACGTTTTGCCAAATCACAGCAGTAAATACCAGCAAGTTCCATGGGAACTAATAATGAACTATAAAGCCCACCTGTTTGTGTGCGGCATCATTATGGTAGCTTGCTTTTAATGGCACTTTCCTTCCTACATTTTTATTTCCATTTCACTTTTAAGAGACTGCATATTTCAAAATTAATTTCCCTAGGTGTTAATAATGTTAATTTGTTAATAATGTGGGATTTTATTTATTCTAAATAACAGTGTAATTTAAAATCAGATATAAATAACTTGCTAGTCAACATGCTCCAAACTTGTAAATCTTATTAGGCATAATGCCAGGCAGAGAGCTACCTGAAGTCAACAAACTTTCCTTTGAACTCAAGTGGGCCGTAAGATAACCTCTCCCAGAAGAAATCCCTGGGATTGCTCCACGGTAGGGAGTGCTGGGCATTGTGATTGATTGGCCTTACAGACTAAAGATTTAACTTGAGGTTTATATTTTTAAAATCCAACAGTTTTTCAGATAATGTAGCATCAATGTGTGTAAGGTCCTTAAATATGACCCCCTTATTTCTTGCAAGTCAGCGTGTGTGGAGGGATGGGCTCTGCGGGACCCGTGAGCTGCCACAAAACACTCTGGAAGCCTTTTAGGGGGGTAGACCTATACTCTGAAAGGCTGCACATCACAAAATAGGTTTTCGACAGAGTTAAGTTAGAAGGATTTGTCAGCACTTGTTATGTTTCACAGCTCAGAAATGCAGTTCCATACAGAGAGTGTATTATTAACCAGCATCCAATTTCTGCAGGATGTCATGAATCACAGGTTGTGGGACATCCTCCTGAAAGGCTCCATAAATTCTGAGTCACTTTTAAAACAAACACTACACAATGGCAAGCAAGGCCAAACTAAGGTAAATATGAAAACACTGAGATGCAGAAATAGGATACCTTCCTCTGTCTCCTCCCAGCTGATACCTTCCTCCCTTCTCCAATGGAAAGGTCCTTCCCTTCAGGAAGGACCGCCTCTGCATCTCCACGTGCACATCCTACCAAATCAGAGCCTGAGTAATTCTTTGTTCAGGACTTCAGGAACTGGTTGACTATGAGTAAACACTGAGTAAGACTCCTTCCTTTCTTGATGGAATCCACTAGGGAATTTATTGTAATCTGTTCTGGCTTTTTTTTTTTTTTCAATTATGCACTTTTAATGTAGTTTTTTTCATAGTTGGACATGTCATGAGAGAGTGATCACATGATATTTTTCCATGGTGCCAAGGTCTTTTTTCCAAAAGATGTGCCTGTACTGCATAAAATATACAACTGAGATTTACATGTCAGTTAGGAGTCCAGTTAAAAATGGAATAGACTGAGTATAAAAATCATCTCTTCAAGGATAGAAATGCAAGATAGCCACACATGGCTGGAAATCCAATCCTAGCTTTAAGCTGATGTGACTCCAGTATTAAACTGAAGATTGATAAATCTACCTGAAATATTTGTAAGGAACTCAAAGTTTATGGGGAAAAAAAGACACTCCCACTTCTTACAAATCAGATCAAAATGGAGGAAAAATAGATATGTAAAAGCAACTTCACATTTTTCTATTTCTTTCAGTTTTACTTCTTACAGCCTTGGACAGACAAACAGAAGTCAAATATAAAGATGCATGCAATAGAATTTCTAAGTATTCAAACAGGCTGAATAAACAAATGGTTGGAAAGCAGTGTGGTTTTCTGCTCTCTACGCAGTGCTAGCTCAGATCCAGCAAGGTTTGTTAGATTCCATATTGTCTGCACTTACAGGAGGGCTTGTGACAAACTTTGGGGTTTGTTTTTTTTTTTTAATTCCATCAGCAGATATAAACTCAAATGCATAATGTGGTTTGGGTTAACACATACCTCTGTGTAGCAATCTGAAAATTTAGACCAAATAGAAGGAGCTGTTCTTAGAGGTTTCAGGGCACTGGCTGCTGCAAGTAATGGAAATCTTGTAATAAAAACACTTCCTGTATTTCTAGTAAACTGGCAGATGTTTCTAACTGACTCTGTTTGTTCCATTCCAGTAGTTTCTACAGACATAAGTGTAACAGACCTATAGTAAACAGCATTTTAAAAAGCCAACATTAAACATACCTGAACCCAAATAAAAACCTATAATTATTGTGGTTACTTAAGAACAACCAATTATGTCATTCAGCAGAGTGACTGTTGATTAATGTCTGGTACACATCTTTCTTCTTTAAAATACATATTCCAATCATACCAGTTTGCTTAAGAGGTTACTCAAAAAGGATAATTTGGCTAAAACAGAATGGGATTTAAAATATTCACTGAGTGTCAAAATTCCCCTAAAACATAAGCACCTGATTCCAGACTAAGCTACTGCTGGCAAGATTCCTACTGAATTAAATGGGAGTTTTCTTATTCTAGGCTTTAATTACACTAGCAGAGTACTTTTTGCCTGTAGTTAATGGCCAGTTTGTAGGCTGTTCCCACATTTAAAAACATTAGTCCACTTGCTTCCCAAATGACCTCTTAGGATGCCATATTTATATATGTGTGGGATGGTGAGGAAGGGAGAGAAGGAGTTAATGACAGTTATATTCTTCAGATAAAAGTATTTTTGTCTGGGTCAAAACCCACCACTATTTATCACAAGTAAATGTATTTTTCCAGCACCGTCATATTATTATCCTATGCAATTTGATCAGTGTTTTAATCACATACACTGTGTTCTTTGTTTAGCCAGATGTCAGGTCATCTAATTATATAACAGCATTGGTAAAAACATTACCATAATTGATGTGAATATTATGAAAAGTAAAACATACATAACAGTTATATTTATTATTAGGTTTCCAGACATTTTTCTGCAAATGCACTAGGTGTCTTACAAAATGGAGGTATCTATAAAAAATTTATTTCAGGTTTTATCATGCTTACCATTTTTAAGCTTTCTCTATATTTTGTTCCCACCAACACTTTCCGGTCTATATTAAATCGCTACATCCTTACCATGTGTAAGAAAAAGGTGTGAACCTGCATGTCCACGATTAGCTACTTCCATCTTTCTCAAACTGCGGACTCCTTAACATTTTTCTATGCAGATACAAACCTACTGATAATAAGCATTCTTTTCTCATTTACCTTTCATAAGACCTTCAGAAGTGGGCACCAGGCGCCCACAGAGAACAGGTTCAAAACTAGTGTTTCAAAAGTAAGGTAGCAACTCACTTCTCTTAACTGCTATGGGGATACCAGGCAACAGAAGAAAAGTCAGACCTTTACAGTCTTGGGGATTTTGGTGGTTTCAAGTTTGGTTTGTGACTTGTGTAAGTGGTGAATTAGAGAATATTTGTGGGACTGTGGAATAGAGAATTTTATTTTGCATTTTGAATGCAGATTTTGTTGATATTGGTGCAGAGGATTAGACATAGCTAATCACATTTGTGAGAAGGAATAAATCTCCAGTGTTTATGGAGTCTATGGCAGAGGCAGACATGGTTCAATCTACAGGGCATAGGACAGGAGCTGCACACCTATGGTAACACGAAGAGATGCAAAAGTGCACACCTTAGTAAATACATAGTAAAGACAGGTCTCTATGAAGTGCATTTCTTTAAGTAATGCCTGTGTGTAATTTCCCACCAGCATCATGCCATTGATCTTAATAGTTATTCCTGACTTACAGTAAAATCAGCTGAGAATCAGTTTCATAGTACTTAAACAATGTGTGAAGGCCAACACAAGAAAATATGAATAATTCCTTTGTTTCTGGTGGGAATAGGGTCTCAAAAATATATTCATGGCAAAGAAAACTAGAATTGTTGATTTTTAGCTCAGCAGAGCTACGTTCAAGTGTATCTATTCTGGTACTGTATTCAGTTATGGGACATACCGTGATGTCTGAGGTTGTATTTACTGGTTTTAACTGCATGCTCAATTGCACCATTCTATGGTGTGCTGTGGGAAAACTGGTCTGTCCTGTGAGTACCTGTACAGATGAGACTTTGTCCCATAAACATAGTAAACTACTTTCAGCTTGGCATGCTGAAGTTTTCTCTCTGCAACCTCTATTCCAATCAGTGGTAAGGCATGAATCCAACTTGGAGCACTGATCTGTTCCAGCTGTTGGCATTAATGCAACTTTCATTTTGGAACCAGGAGGTAAATGCAAGACATGAGAAATGTTTGAAGGCATTTTGTCAGTGACTTCTTGTTAGCCAGCAGCATGCCTGGCTAACAGCAATGTGCAGACACAGGGGCAGCTGATACAGGTTTTTATAGCTGTGAAATCCTATAATGCTGATCAGTGATGCTGTGGTAAGGCTGCAAACAGAGAGCAACGAAACAACCCTGTCTTGCAGACCATAAGGGATATCAGAAGAGACAAATCTACAAGAAGAGGAAGGTCCCATGAAGCTCTTGGAAGCGCTTGCCCCCTCACTTGTCCAGTGAAGATGAGCCCTTAAGGAATCTGTAAAAATATCCCAAAACCCAGAAGATCTTCTAATCCTTTAAATACATCCCATCCAAATCAAAAAATGAAGAAAAACTGGAGCTACATTACAGCTGGAATTGTCTCATCATCCAGGTAGGACACTGTGGTCTACAGGTATTTGCTGTCTTTTCCTGCTTTATTAATACCTAGCCCAAGGAGTGTGCAAGGACCCAAAGGACACAGCTGGCTTGCTAAGCTCTCTTTTCTCAAGTGGTGGGTGGAAGGGGTTCTGTAGTAGGTGATGTTGGGGGAACACAACCTTCTCCGGAGGCATGCAGAAGAACTGCTTCCTGGGAGAAACTCTGTCTGCCTCCCTCTGCAACCTCCCCCTTCCAGCACTGAAAGCTAGAATAGAGCTCTAATTCTCATCTGCATCAAAAATAAGAATGTGACCAAATTTGGTTTGTCCTGCTAGATTTGCAAAGTGTTTACAAAAGAGTTTAATGGAGATGAAACTTGAGGAGAAATTGCTTAGCTTAGCAGCAAGGGTATGAGGAATGTGAGATGCGTATGTGATATCTGGATTCGTGACTGAAATTCACAGTTACCTTTGCTTTATCCTCTGTGAACTCTCATTTTCAGTAAGTGAAGGTCATGTAAAATGACTCTTTACCAGCCCACATCCACACCCAGCCAACTTCAGCATTTCCTAATTAGGTTATATTCAATCTTTATAATGTGCTTGTAATAGATGTGGTACTGTAGCATAATCTCAACTGATATTATTCACTTCCCAGGAATGTACAGCTGAAGCTGCTCTGCAGGCTCTGACTGAAAACAATGGGTGTGCAGCTGACAAATAAACGTAGATATTTTACATGCCCTGGTCTATTTGGATGCCATTGTTTAAGTGATGTCTGCTGAACAGGTATTCACATTAGAAAAACAAGCATATTACAATTTTCTGATGTGGCAGCTATTTTTGAAACTCATTAAAGCTTGCTAGTGCTTTTCCCATGCAATGAAAAACTGGAATTGCCTGTTGTAATATTGGCTGGCAGTTATGAATGGTTTCAGCTCACATTTTATAATGAAGAAATGAGCTCATGCTATATAATTGTGGGCTATCCCCAAGAATATTTTTATTCAGCGTTACTGTCAGACTAAATTAAAAATGCCAAAGAGCCCGATTCCTCAAGGTGCCAGGTGCTCTCAACTCCCACAGTAGTTAATGGAAGGGAAGAGTACTCCGCAGTTTCAGGAGTCCCTAAATCCTGATAGTGATGCACAAATTCTCATATTAAGCAAGACAATATTTTGCAGAGCTCTCATTGTTCTTTCACTCTTCTTTTTCTTTGTAAAGTGAGCAATTATTGCTAAAAGTAATATTTATTCTATGCCATATCCATTTATTACATTTGTATGAGTTACTGCAATACCCTTTCAAGTGACTTTTGGTTTACTTTTCCCCATCTAAGCTTAAAACAGTCATTAACGTCCTTTGATTAAGAAGTAATTAGTGACATATTTGAAGCTCCTGGTGATCATAGACAGTGGCATTCATCTGGCACTAGACACTTGTTTGCATCCCCTCCTGCCAAACGCTGTGGGATTTTTGTCCTCTTCTCCCTGGGGAATCCTGCAGAGAAAAGTGCTCTGAGCTTAGGGGACCCAGAGAGAGCAGATGACAAAAGAAGGGAAAAGCCCTTTGGGCCGATATGTGAACTACCACCTCCTTTCACTAGCTGGATCACCACTTCACCCCATGTGCTCCCCCAGCCAGTACTGGGCAGCCTGGGAAGACTGAGGCTGGGGCAGGGGGTAGAAGGTTGGTGCCCGCACACACATGTGCTTCCACTTGGCATTTCATAATGCAGTAAGAAAAGGCAGACTAGGAAAGCCAAATCTTGTGCAGTGTTTGAGTACCAAAAACATCTGAAAGTCAAACATCCATCATTAATATGTACAAGGTCAGGCAAAAGCCTTGCTCAAACTGCAGGTCAATTAGTCCTTCTTTTTTCCCCTGGATCCAAAGTGTTATCACCACAGAGGATAATGGTAAGTATGGTCCTCTGGAGCTCAGAGGTCACGGAACAAGAGTCAAAAAAAATGGGTTCCAAATATTGTAAGTCTTTCAACACTGTTTTCTAGGTATTCTGTTAAATATCCCACTGGGAGTCTTCTTTTCATCAAACCTAACCACATTTCTTTGGACTTTCTTCTCTGAGTGAATTCAAATATATAAAGAATTTAGATGAAAAACAGATCTGTATTTTTTTCATTGTTTAAAAAATGGTAGTACATGCTCACTTCTCAGAAGAGTGATAGTTATTTTATTTATAGAAATTCCCAAAGTGACAGTTACAGAAATACTCTGTGGCAAACAAGTTGCAGGAGATTTTCCCCTCAGTCAGATCATGTTCTTGCTTTCCAATGCTGCATAATAATTTCCATGAAAAGAAGCTGTATTATGTAGCCCTGATCATTGTTTCAACTTGGTGAGAGCAAACAGTGAGAAAAAAACTGTAAGTTTGGGGAAAATAACAGCCTCCAAATAGGATTGGTATAAAGAAGATGGTCTCACAGGTCTCTGGGCTCAGTGAGAGAAGCAAGCAGACTAATTTGCAGCAAAAAAGAGATATAAGTTGTATATCTGTTGGGAAAATAGAAAAAAAAAAACCAAATAGTGAAAAAAATGAGACTATGGAGCTGCCTCAGGAGGTTGTAGAATTTCCATCAGTGGATGATTTTAGGAACAGAGGATCAATGAACATGTGTAGGAATAGCCTAGGTGTGTGGTTGCCCAACTTGCCCACAGTGCCACAGGGATCTGGGAGGGACTGTGAAAGGTGGCTGAGGAGACGAGTTTTGTATGCACTATGTAGCAGCCCATTTCAGGGAACCTTAAATGGGCTGCATCTTCCCTGGAAAAGAGCATGGAGAGGCTAGAGTTTTTGGAAGATTTTAGAAGTTAAGTGCTTGATCCTGCATCAGGGTACAACGCGGAGAAGATGACCCCAAAGTTCCTTCTGACCCTACAGTTCTGTTGCTCTATAAAGTAACTTATCAGAAATGTTGTGTGTTTGGATATGTATGCATTGGTAATCTATGGGAATTATTAAAAAAGAGACAAATATTTAGACTATTCCTATATAGTATTGCTAAACACTGTTTAGCAATAGTATTTCAGAATGCAATCTTCAGGAGCACTGGAAAACAGTATTAGACAGTTTTTGAAAAAGGTTTTGGTAAAATTTTCTTGTTTATGGTGGTAGTATAAAGAGTGTTTACATTAAATACTTTAACTTCTTAGTTTCCAGAGCTTATGTTAATCATGTGTACTTTAAGGATCAGAAAACCTTTGTCAAAGCACAGCTTTTAAACAATTTCAAAGCATAACAGACTGCTTAACAGTCCTCACTAAACTCATGATCTAGCTCCAGCTGAAAGAAATACAAAAGCACCACGGACTTGAGTTGGGCATATATAAATAAAACCAATATTATGACGAATAGAAGTTGTCCTGATTCAGCAAAGCACTTAAACGGATACTTACATTCTCTAGCTATCACGTAAGTATTCAAGTATTTAAGTATTCAAGCATGCCTGTCATTTAGGAATCTTAAGACCATGCTTTAAACTCCAGGTTTAGTTCCTAACGAGAGAGGTTAGAAATGACAGGAGACAGCATAAATATGTGGTGGAAAGACACCAAAACAGCAGAGGATCCCATCATTCCTTCCTGTTGATCAATTCAAAATCTGCATGTTGTTAATAATGCTGACACTTTAACTGCTAAGAAGTTGAAGAAATTCAGAATTGAGGTTCTCCTAAGAACTTTGGTTCTGTCTCTGGCTGCTACACTTCTGTCTTCCAGGGTTTCCCATAACACGTTAAGCTGGGGAAGGGATTGGCATTTTTTGTGCAGAGAAACTAAAACTTTTCTTTAAACCGTTACTGCCTCAAAACACTAACTGTATTTATGTGTACACAGAACACTTTCCTATTAATATGTCCTTTGCTTCTTCATAAGAGAACAAACCAGTATCATAATGGCCTATGACAGTACACTTGGGTGCAGTGCAGTGTAAAGAACGTGCTCCTTGTACCGGGGAATGCAGCCTGCCTTTGATAACCTTGGGATGACTAACATGGGATTGGGAAAGGTAACAGCAATGATACAAGAACAGCAGAAATGGCATGGCTGCAGCTTTGGGCCATATAGGCTTTTAGGGCTAAAGAGAAGCAGGTCATCTCCTCACCACCATGAAAAAAAGCACAAAACTCAGAAGGGATAACGAAAAGGGAAAACTGAAGAGGAAAAGCTGGAACAGGTGCTGCAGGTCAGAGGCGCAGGAGGTCATAATGTGAAAGATCATAAGAGAGAAACTTGATTTAAACCAACTGTGGCCCAGTACAGTGGCACACAGAGGTTTGAAACCCAGCTCTGAAAAAGAACCAGGGAAAGTATTCAGAAGAGGCAGGCATGTTTGACATGACTGGGACAAGCTTTTGAGTGTGCCACTGTAAAATGTTGCCAGCCTGTTATTCTAGCAAATGAATCCATGTGTCTGTCTGTTTTGTCCTCAGAAACAGTCGTGTGGATTTTCTTCAGCTTCAGCCTATGAAGCCACACACACGCATGCCCACACACATGTCCTTTCTGAACTAAAAAGAAGTATGAGCAATGTCATCTCTCAAGTGTCCCTTTTAAAAAGTTTTAAACCACTTAATTTAGGTTCCTAAATGAGAAAGTAGTCTCAAGAGTAGAGTTGGTAGATTAAAGGTAGCGTGGAGTGCATTCACGCAGGATAAATAATTGAATAATTGCGAAGCTGGAAATGTATCCAAGGAAGCCAGGATTTATTACAGAATTCTTATTTTCTTTTGCTTACACAAACTTCATAATAGCTGTTTTCTCTGACTGTCCTTTTGCATAAACTGGGAGCAGCCTCTGGGCTGCTCTCAAATTTACTTTGGCTTCTGCAACAGCAATTAAGAATTACTGGAACTCTGCATTCTCTGGCCATGCTTTCAGTACCGTCAGAGGTTGGGGCACAGAGCCATCCTGCTCCCTTGAGCAGCAGCAGGGCTGTTCCCTCCAACTACCTGTTTTGTTGGTGCCTGCTGCCAGGTGGGGGGCTGCATGCCGGGCATGGGGAGGGACTGTTTGCATGAAGCCCTTGCTTCAGTGGAGCAAGCAACTTCACCCTCAGCTATTAAACTGACATGTGGAGGGCTTGGTTGTTTGGTTTTTTTTGAATCATCTTATGTAAATCAAATAGCCAAAAGGATTTTCACAGAATTGAAAATTCTTCAGCAATGAGAAATTGAATGTAAAGGGCAGAATCTTCTGTGTAAGTTTTATTTCAGATAGCATATCAGGGTATAAACTGCTGTGTATGACCTGATGTTTCCTGCCCAGAGACAGCATCCTTTATGTGCAAGGGCACAGCAGTCTGTGGGCATGCTGAACACTACAGTCTCAACACCTTGAAATGAAAATGTTCTCTGAATTTAGGCATGTATTTACAGAAAAGAAAATACAATTGCCCTGTGGTAAAGTAGTGCTCCAATGCTAACAATGCAAAGAGAACAAAGGGGAAAACTCTCTCACCCAGATGTGGGTATGTAAGCATATTTTAAACCAAGTATACATTTATATGCAATGCATCCACTGTTTACACTTACTTAAAAATGCCATACATAATGAAAATTATGCAAATATTTATAAAAATATCTTAGCCTGGGTAAGGTATGTACCACACTTAATATTTCAATAAATGCACATGCAGCGCTTGTATGGCAGTGCCAAAAGTAACATTTTGAAAAATGTCCCTTTAGTAAAACTGTCAGGAGCGGAGAGTTGAGTTCAGGTACCTGCCAACAGAAACCTCTGTGAGGATGTTACTGGGAGAAGTGAAACAATACCAGGGTCTCTACCTGGATTAACCAAGGAACTTGTAAAAAATTTAACATCAGGTCAGTGTTTATGGGCTTCCTAGTCAGTAATAAGCCAACAGCTATTTTGAGCCCTTTCCCGTTCTGGGCACGGCAGTTTCACTTGTATAAAACAGACGGGCAGGTGCCCTTAAATCTGCCATTACGGGGCTCTTGGCCCCAGCGGGTCCCGCGGAGGCGATGCTGCACGCTCCGCATCTCGCTCCGGCCCCTCCGCTGGGCGGGAGGAGACGCCCCTGCGCCTCGCCAGCTCTCGCAGTATTTGCCGTTTACCTGCAAATCGCAGACCGTGGAGTCAGGAAAGCCTAAGAGCTCCTTAAAACCCCTTAAATAATGGAGGAAAGGCAGAATGAATGAGTCGGGCGGGCGCTGCTACGGAGAGCGAGCTGAGAGCCTCACCCTTGACGGATCGGGCCGTCGAGGAGGTGAGGGGGAAGAGGGTTCGGGCGAAAAATCAGCTTTTAAGCACCTCTCCCAGTTGGCCGTGCTCGGGAGGGGGGAGGGGGGGGGGGCCTGCCCACCCGAGAGCTTCAGCGGGACACAGCCGGGGTAGGGGGTGGCCCCCCGGCTCTCCCCGCAACTCCCCCACCCCACAATGAGCTCCCCCCCCAAAAAAGAGGGGAAATCCCCCGTTATTGTTAGCGTGGCTGTTTCTCGCCTCCCCTGCCCGCCTCCCAGGCGGCGCTCCACGGTGCCAGGATTTCCCTGCAGCCCTCCCTCCCCGCCCGCAGCCCCGCCGGCAGCGCCGCCTTTCCGCGGCTCCCGCTCGCCGCCCGCGGCCCCGTGCCGCGCCCCCGGGACACGGGGCGCCGCCGCCGCCCGCCCGCGCACTGACAGGCGCTCACAGGTGCCGCGCTCGCCCCGAGCCGCGGAAGGGCGGCCCCGCTGTCCTCCCGGCTCCGCACCGGCGGGAGGGAGGTAGCTAGGGAGGGAGGAGCGGCGGGGGAGCAGCCGGCAGCGCTGTAAGTCGGGAAGCGGGGGCAGCGTGTGCGCGGCGCGGCGCGGCGGGCCGCCACCGCCGAGCTGCGCGGTCGGATCCGGGGGCCGGCGAGGGGCCCGGCACGGCTTCTCTTTCCCT
Source organism: Astur gentilis (assembly GCF_929443795.1). Classification (NCBI taxonomy): domain Eukaryota; kingdom Metazoa; phylum Chordata; class Aves; order Accipitriformes; family Accipitridae; genus Astur; species Astur gentilis. The sequence continues at coordinate 2,038,672 of NC_064907.1, read as the reverse complement.
GCGGAGCGGCGGCGGGGCCGCACCGCGCCCGCTCGGGGGGCAGGGAGGGAGGCTGGGAGGGAGGAGAGGCATTTCAGGGTGGCCAGGGAGAGCATCCATTAATCCTCGTGTTTGGCTGCTTGGGGGATTTATGCCGGAGCAATCGCATTGCTAAAACCGTCTCGGGGTGTTTCTACATCGCTGAAATTCCGAGCTGAAATTCGCCCCTATAATCGGTTTAAATTTTCTTCCCAGCGTATTTTGACATACCTGATTTTAAGCCCTTGTCTTGGAGACAGCAGGCATGCCTACATCGGCCCGAAGCAGCGCGGGCATTTTTTGTGCGGGATGTCCCCTTTTGCTGTGCCTTTCTGTGCGGGTTTAAAAATAACCGTGCGCTTGAACGCGCCGCGGCCGGCTGCGGGGCTGGGGCTGGGGCTGCACCTAGGGCAGATGCAGGGCTGGGGGATGTCAGTGGCCCGGTGTGATGCCGGTTGTCGAACAAAGAGGTCACGTCGGGAAATCAAATAAGAATTTGTTTTGGGTTGCTGATGAAGAAATGCGGGCGGTAGATTAATAAGAGGGACTTGGTTTATTTTCAGTTGAAATTAAAAAGAGACCAAAATAGAGGAAGTAATTAATTTAGGACTTGCGTCACTGTAGATCGTTGTTTTGTAGTAAAAATAGGAAGAGGGCTGATTATGAAATGTTTAATGTAACAAATATGATCCTGATCTCTTACTTTCCTTTGAAAAATATTTAGGGGAGGGAGGCAAGGAGAGCTCCCAGGAGTGAAATTACTCATGCATAGACCATTATTTTCAGTTACATATAGGCTATAAGTATGTAACGTTGTTTAGCAAAGCATAGGGGAAAAAATCAGACACTTTAAGGTATGAAAATCAAAAACTGAACAATTCTTAAGACGCACAGTACCAGAAATCTTATAATCCGTGTGCCATGGTTCAGATGTTTAGAGGAATGACAGAGATACCAAAAAAGGCATCATCATACTCAGTGCAATTCCCGGAGCAGTGTTTTCTCCTTCCCTACAGAAAAGGAAAGCACATTTCTGGAAGCAAAAAGTGACAGATGTGGCATCTCAGCAGCTGGCTAAACATAAAAGCATGTATCAGCAGGTGATTACTGTCACAAGGATTTATTTTTAAAGTGTCTTGTACTGAAAGAGTCCAGCCTTTTTTAGCATTAGTGTTAAGATTTACTTTAGCTCTTTGGCACATTAAAAACAGTCTTTCAGCAGAAGCATTCAGAAAAGTAAGAGAAAACTCCTATGTTCAAGGCACTCCTTACTTTGAACATTTGTTTTTTATTACAGCATGCAGAGACAAGGAACTGAGCAGGTTCTTCGGTCAGTAGGATAGTACTGAAGGGAACAATTTTTCCTGGCCTCAGCATAAGCCAACCATATCTGGGAAGGAAACAATGGGGCCTATCTCCTCCTTATATTAAAGATAATCACAGTTACTGTTCTCTCCGGAGCACCTTGTGCATCCACAGTAAGTGAAAATCTGCTGCAGAAACTACCTCTGTGGTTCTGCCTCTCTTCTGTGATCAGTAAAGCCAGCCAGAATCACCAGGAGGTGGCCTGGGTGAATTTTGGAAAGGAAAGAGATGTGTATCACCTAAGAGGCAGCCCAGAGCCACTCTTTCCCTGAGGCGGCTCTGCACCATCCCTATTTGACTGCTGTGCTGACTTCAAAGAGGTGTCTAAAACTGTTCCAAACCACTTATATCAGCTTTACTGTAACTGAAGAAAGCCGTGGTTCATGGCAAAACATGTTTTGCTCTCAGCTTTTCATAACTAGGTATGCTGCTTTGGTGTATAGTCTTCTAAGCTAGATGACTTCTTATAGAAGAAATTCTGGTCCTCTGCCCAAGTCTTGAGAAATAGTTTTTGGATAGGAGAGGGAACTGGCATTTAAAAACAAATTTCCCTCTGCCCTGCAGAATTTGCCATCAAGTTCTCCTTTGCTTCTTGCCAGCAAGGCTATGTCCCAGGGGCTCGGTGATGCTCTCTGATTAGTTTGTCCTCCCATTCCTTGCCCTTGTTGACAGAGTTACTGTGGATCATGTCACCCGGTGCCTGTTTTGGCCTTTCATAATGATGTAAAACTCTACAGGCTTTTACCCTCCTGCATGCAAATGTTACTTTTTGGACCACCCCCACCCCCCCCCAAACCAACAAACAATCCTCAAACCAAATCCCCAACAAATAAAAGACACCACCCCACCCCCCCAAAATCCAAACAAACCAAAAAGCATCACTTCTTTACTTCCCCCCTCCCCCTCATGATCAGGCACAGTAAATGTATTTTCTCAAGATCTGAACCATCTTGGGGAGAACTGGCTGCCTCCTCCAGTGGTAAAACTGAACTAATTGGGTGGTCTGTCCCTAATAGGCACAGCCATGCTGCAGAGACATGGTATCCCCACAGGTACAGCGCTTACAGGGGTGGCAGGTGGCTGAAGGTTGGTTCCTGTGGTAGGTTGGTTCGTTTGTTTGTTGTGTGACAAGGTGAATTTCCCAAAGAAACTCAAGTCTGAACTTAAATGGGGATGTGGGGAGAATTGTATTCAGGTGCTGGATGGAGGACTGTTTTTAAATGATTTCCTCTCACAGCAAAGCAAACCAGTTACTAGCCAGTGAAAGCAGCTAGCTGGTGCTGATGGATGTGTCTGAGTAGAGCAGTGAGAGTGGATGTGAAGCACCACCTACACAGGGGAGGGTTTTGTGTGGAGCAGGATGGCAGAATAAGGTGCAGCTACTGAGTACAAGCTCAGGTAAAGTTCACGCTGAAGAAGAGATCTATTACTAGTGCTCTGTTAAATAAGAAGGATTTCTGGATTACATTCTTGAAGATAAGCATTGCTTACAGTATTTTACGATGTTCTGTATTCACATTCATAATGTTATTAAGCAAAGACACTGATCCAGCATGGTGACTTCTGGGGAGGTAAGTGTAGTGGAGCAGCTGGAACTGGCTGACAAGACAACTCCTCATAGTTTAAGGGTTAAATCAAGACACAGTGAAGCTTCAGAAAACACTGCCAAGATAAAATGGGATGATTACAAATGGATAGAGTTGGCCAGGATGACAAGGTATATTTATACCTTTACTTGGGTTTCATTGACATGTATGGAATAAACGGTCAGGTGTAGAAACAAATGTTTGTTTTATGGTTCTGCCACTAGTTAAGTCCACAAAAGCACTTAAGTCCACAAGAGCACAGTTAGTTAATAATTTTTGTAAGTAACTGAGATTTTCCTTTTGAGAGGCTGGTGAACTGTTGAATGTGTTTTACTCCTTTTTTTGTGTTGCGTTGTTTTGTGTTTTTTTTTAAGAGGGAGGATAAGCCATTTGCAGGCCATTTACAGGCTGAGCCTACATTCCAGTAGCACATTTTCATACCAAAAGCTCTGAAAATGTGAAAGCGATGGTTGAATACTTAAAGTGTATCTTCAAGACCATGCTATCTTAATGTGAGACCATTTTACTCAAATGTATGTTTAGCAAAACATACTGTTGAAATAGTGTTACACTTATTTTTTAAATTATGCAGGTTGTGCAATACTCTTAAAACTTGATGACTAGTATCTCATGAATGCCAGGGAGCCACATTAAGGGTTTCAACCCCCACTACCTGTGGGACAACAGCATACAACTTAACTATGTAAATGTTGCATTAATGTTGTTTACTTGCACTAAATAATAGAAGAAAGCTTACCAAGTCTGATACACTCCTTCGATTTCTATCATTAAGGTCAACAGGGAACAAGTGAGATAAGAAATTAAATGGACTGATATAATGAGTTATTGTGCTGGGGCTGATTCTGAATGAGCTAGGTGAACTTTTCTGTGGTTACGTGTAAACAGCAGCTGACCTGTAGAGATACAAGTGCTGCTGATGAGCTGTGGTCACTGAAACTAGGTATGACTCACCTAGTCAGGTCTGCAAACTTGTTTAGATGCATTTAGATGCAATTAATTTTTTTTTTAAGTCACCTGTAGAGAACTTTCTAAAAATAAATACTTCATGTCTTTGCTGGGAAGATCTAAAATGTAGGGCTTGGTGTATTTTTTTTTATTCCATTCCTTTGAAATACCAGATGTTTCAAGTCCAGTTCTCACTGTTTTGCTGTAGAAATTTTATGTGTACCTGCATATTTGTGTTGTGCCTTAAACAAAGGAAACAGGTGTTGAGTCTTCATTCCAAATGTTTTCTTCATATTAGAATATTGGATACTACCATAAAAATAGTAAATAAAAGCAAACTGTTAGTCTCGAAATCCTTGTTTTCAGTTAACTTTTTAAAAAGCCTGTACAGTGTAACAGTAAAGTCAAGCAAACCCAGAAACCTAAAGCCTGTTATGCTGGCAAAAACAAGTATCCATAAGTTCGAAAATGCCTGTAGAAAATGGTGATACATATATAAGTGCATTATGGTCATGTTACTTCTCACCACCCTCTTGCCTCAAACACTATGTGGGATGAATGAGGTGAGAAGTAACAAAAAGAGAGGATCTGATTGAAATTCTGGGCTAAAGCTGAAGGTCATGCTCTGTCATGGGCATTTTGGGTGGTGCTGGGCAACATTGTAAAGCAGAGGGTGAAGGAACCAAATAATGGTTGCACAAACAGTATAATCTTGGGATTTCCTAACTTTGCATTCTTTGACTTTGCACCCTTAGTGTTCCACATATGATATTCCTAATTATGGGGTTCAGAATTCTTAGTGATATTCCGCAAGGAAGATCAAAGGTGCTTTGCTTCCACCACAGTCAGCATCTATGAAGCATTTCCCCAAAGAGGTTGTGAAACTAGCTTTCTAGCTGGCAGAGCTCTCTGTCATGATCTTCACCAGAAGAAACTCTGATACCTGTAAGAGTATGAGTAATATTGTTTCAAATCTTCAGCAGGAAGCAAAGAAGAGGTGGTAAGATGGTAGAGAAGACTCAAGTCTTAAGTCTTTAGCAAAGAAGAGGCTGATGGATCTTGTTGCTTTGATAAACGCTTTCTCTGTTTCTCCTATTCTAGTAAAGCTCCTGTTTGACTTTTAAGAAGGTGGTTTTCTCAAGCCATACAACTGGATCAGCTCATGTGTAGTAGACAGTTTTTTGTTTGGTTGTTTTTTTCTAGTGTTTGAGTGGTACACTAGTACCACGCGATGTACAGGAATGGAATGCCAGTGGTGCTGGGGATTTTTTCCCCACATTTACATTCTTGCCTCTTTGTTTATTTTTTCCCTTATTTCATTTATATCGTCAAGAAATGTATGACAGCACTAATGGATTCTTCTCATTAAGAAACCTTTTAAATTTTACAAAAATCAATACTTAAGTAATTTAGAACCTTAAAAAAAAATCCTTGTGATACCAGAACAATTTTTGAATGTTCCTCTTCATTCTAATACTTACTAAATCTAACCTTTTAAATTGTACATCAAGATACTGTGATCAGAAACAAGTTCCATTCTTTCTTTCTTCCTTCTATGTGTATCTCCAGTTCTAGTTAAGTAAAGCCTAAATCGTGTGTTTTTACATATATCTTTTTCATGAAGGTCTAAGTATTTTCTAGAAACCTCTAACTTTACCTTTTTGCCTCAATTAATATGATTCAGTGTATACTTTGATTTTGTTTGACTTTAATTCTGTTTATTCTTGAGACTGGGTAAATTAGATCTGAAGCTCAGGCAAAGATTAGTCCAAGATGTGGAGGAGCTTAAGGTGAATGTTTTAGTTTGCTTTTTCTCCCTCTTTTTCTGTGCTTGAGATGCACACCATATATATCCTGTCTTCAATGTGACAGACCACCATTAAGGAAAAGCATATTGTTCAGGCACTCTTGCCACTGCTTTTAATGATGAATTCTATTGGGGAATGGTCATCATATTACTTTTTGGTCATTATTATTGGATTATTTGATAAACTGTCTTTCAGGAACTAAAGCATAGTTTCAGTTCGGTTAAAATTTATCTCCAGAGAAAGGTTAGGCCAATCTTCTCAATATTCAGTTTTCAAATGATAGCTTAATCAATTTTAATTTTACCAGCTCCTTGTCATTTGAAGTATTAATGTTACTCAGTGCTTCTTTGAGAGTACATGCTTCTGTAACCACAAAGACTAAAACCAAAAGTATCTCTGACACTAAAAGCTGCACCTGCCACAGCTAGGGTGAAGGAAAAAGAAAAGGCAGGTTCTGCCTTTGTAGTTTGATGTAAAGGCCAGCCATACCATTTCTCCCCAGCACTGTGATCCTTGCAAAGGCACTTTTCTTTAGCTTTTGCATGACTTGTCTGTATTCATTTGGAGGACGGTGTGTGGCTGTGTAGTCTTTGGTGTTTCTCTTCTTTTAAGGATGTGTGGCTCCTACAAATAATGGTAGGGGTTAGCCCAATTTAAGGAAGACTTGAACAGTAGGAGAGCTACATGGTGAGTGAAAGAGGGACAAGGAAATAATTGTGCCATTGATTGTCCTGCATGTCAGATGCAGCTCACATGTTCCTGCTCCAGATACAAAAGAGTACCGCTCTTCATCAAGTTTAAGCTGGTTCTTTTCTTGCTCATGGCTGTCTAGCAGATGACCTTGGAAGAATAACCACAGTTCATAAGAGGGTAAGATGCAGTGTACCTGGAGGTCTTTTCTGCTTGGTTGTTTGAAAACCAGATGGGAATATGGAGCTAAAGAGTGGAGCAGCGTGTCCATGCTTAGGCTGTATATATGGCATACAGAATTGTATTTTACTTCAGTCCAAACCCTTGGAGTGGAAAGCTGAGCAAGGATGCTCACAACAGTTAAAATTCTGTTGCAAAGCTAACAGAATTCCCTGCCCCAAAAGATGCAACAACTGAAGAACTGTCTTTTGTGAGATTCTGTTGTTGTCATTTTATGTCTGCATAATTCTTAATACACTAGATACCTGGCTTGTGATTAGGTCTTCTGATGCTACAATAATACAAATTTATAGTAATACATTGCTCAGTATGGTCATCTTGCCTAGAAGTAAATTTTAGAATCTAGTCAGTTTGAAGAAAATCTTAAATGAAAAGGTTGGATTGTTAATGTTATCATATCTGCTCTAACTTGTTTCTTATTAGTGATATGCAAAGTAATTAGTGGTACAGAGAAGTCAGACTGAATAGAGAATCTCTTGTTACAAACAAGATAATGGACTGAGCAGACCAGTAATTTGTATGCCAGCTGCTCTGTTCCTGTATGTCCTTTCCCCACTTGCACGGTATGATTTTAGTGGGGAGGTAGGCTATATTTCTTCTGGTTTTGTCTATATGCACCCTCAGGCATGATGAATACCCATCTCAGTATCCAGAGCCTTTTAGATAAGATCCACTAAGGTCAACAGCAAAGACAACAAAGTCATCCATTTTATGGTAGGGTGGGCTGTACAGCTTTCTTAAAAATACATATTTCTAGTCCCAAAGAAGAAAAGTTATAATAGGAAGAGCCCAAGTAGGTTAGGAATCTGTAGGAGTTCCTAAAGAAATTTGTGAGGACAAAAATAAAACCTACCTCTCCAAATGAAAGCAATGAACAATCAAGTAGTTTATTCTGCAGACAGCTTTCAGATTTTTGTCTGAGAATTAATTTCGCTTTTAGTTGTGGTAGTTATTTTACCTTGAGACTACAACAGTGTGTCTATTTTGGCAAAGGAATATGCATTGTAAATAAGGTATTTTGTGGCATGGTGTAACAGTCAGATTGCTGGGATATGCTTTGACAACCCTATAGGAGGAAGAGACAGGAGTAGCATCTAATGAAGCAACAACAGAGAATTTGGAAGCTTTGTGACACTGTGGTGAGAACAGTACATCTATTGAAATGTAAATCTGTGTGTTCAAGTAATCTCTGAAAATACAAAGAGATAATCTGCATAAAACTGAAGAATCTGTAAGGGAAGAAGCAGGCTTCAATGCCCAAGTGAGCAATCTAAACATGAAATTAACTCCTGTTGCTAAATTCCAGCTAGTTTTCCTGCATCAAGCCTGCTTACATGTCTTTCTCCCTTGCATCTATGCATAAGGGTCAATCCTTTCCCCACTTCCACTGTCTGCCATCTCCCGCTTCCACATCCGTAGTTCTTATGCAGAGGTTCTGTCCTTCATCTGAATATGGGTTGGTGGTTATTCCTTCCTGCTGAGTCGTTTGTGGGGATAGAGCACTACTAAACTACCGAATCTTGCAAAAAGTGTACAATTAAAACACCTTAAAATCGACTGTCCTGGTAATTCACAGTGACAGGAAAAGACACATTCCCAGATACAAATTTGAATGTCAGGTCTAGCTTTAAAAGTACAGAAGTGCCAGAACTTTTTAGCAAGGCTGTGGATTTTGATGGGTGGTGTATGCCTAGAAGTAAAGGGCATTACAGTAGAGCAGGGGAGTATAAATACATACTTTTGTTTTATCTCATTGGAGAAACAGTTCAACAACTTTGGTTAAAATTCTCCCACCTCTTTCTAATCTTCCCAGTAAACAAACATATACAGATTGCTGCAGATGAAGGACAGAAAATATTGGCTTGAATGGAAAGTCTGATATTTATAAACAACTCTGAAAATGAGCTTTAAAATGGAAGATTCCAGGACATCTGAAGAGCAGGTGGACATGTTAAAAAGGTATAATCTAAGAAATTGTGTGTATTCTCTCCAATAAAAGTGTGGTATCTGCAGAAGTAGAAGCAGCTGTCTGTGTATGTACACTGAAGATCCTTGTCTGAAATGGTACCAGATAATTTTTCAGGTGTTCTGTTTTCAGTCTGTTCTTCCAGTTCATCTGGTGAGGCAGCTGTCAGTAGTTACTGGGCTTTCTGAATTTCAATGTTTGTAGTTCTTGGGTTAATATCCTGAAAGTACAAATGTGGTCCCAAAGTCAAGTTTTACAGTAGTAACAATATATAGGAGGTGTGGCTTAAAAAGAAATGATAGAGTATTGTCAAATTCAAGAACTATCTCAATTTCTCTTGAGTAAAAGTGAATGAAACCGCCTGTCATTCTTCCATTGTGCTTTTCTTCAAAACTGAGTATCTGAAGTTGGACAGTGGATTCTGCTTGGTCATGGATTTGAGATACCCTTGTTTGAAAGTTGTACTTCAAAAAGTTTATTTATCTTTCTTCACTTTGAATAGGCTAACTTGCTGTGAAATATGTGCCCTTCTACTTGCACAGTGTCAGAGGAGAAACAGCTTTTAAAGCTTGCAGATCTCAAACTGTTCATGGCAATTGGACAGGAAAGAATTTATTCAGTTCTCCATGCAGGATTTGAAGTAGTGTCAAACATAGATATCTACATTTTTTTCTATTTTGTGCTGAAAGACAAGAACTTTCCAAACACAGCGGTTTGGATGAGAGCTCTATTTTGATAACTTCCAGGAGATTTGCCCTTTCAACCTTCATAATCATCTTGATGGCCAAGAAAACATAATTTGTGGACAAAAAGGCTCTAAAAGTTTAGTATGGCTTTCTCAAAAGTTTAGTATGGCTTTCTTTTGATAAAAATGCTTTCCAAAATATTTAATTCTGAAGAAGAATGTCATATATTTAGGGAAAAATACTGTTCATATCTTGAATGAGAAAAACCAGAACAGACCATTGGGAACGTGTCTCTGACAAGTTGTAGGCCTTTCCTGAATTGTTACCCAGTTCTGTGTCAGTATGACCCCTGGCTCTGCCTGAATTGTTTGAATTAGACAATGGGCAGTTTTTGGGAGGGGGGGGGGGGAAAAGGGGGGGGGAGTTTTTGTGTTTGTTTGTTTTTTTTAAATAAAAATCCAAATAATAGAGAATCCACAACAAGCCTCGGTAAATTGTTCTTGCCATTACAAAAAGGTACATTTTCTTTTTTACCTTGCTTTGTGTAGCTTCAGTCTAGTAAACATAAGTGATAATATCAGTCTTGTGGCTCTTCTGAAACCCTCTGTTGTTCAGTGGCATCCTACCAGAATTGTGGCTACTGGGACTGGATGTGGTGGTGGCCAAATTGGTGGTGGCCTTCCCTTTCCCTTGTCAGTGCCCTCTTATGCAGTAGGGAATTGCAGTAGCCCCCTGTGACTACAGCGCAAGAGGATGAGGTTCAGCTGATTATCTATTCTGACCTGCAAAACTCTTATTGCTGTTTCTGAACAATATCTTCCCTCCTGAAAATGTGGCCTATGTGATTTAGTCTTAAATTTTAATCTTGAATGCATGACTTTGGCTACTGTTAAAACTCAAGTGGCTTGCTGATGTTCAGATATCAGCTACTCAAGATCACTCTCTCTTCCTCTCATTTCCATTATTTACCTGTTAATTTTCCTCTCCCCCCGCCTCTGCTCCCCAGTACTCCAGTGCAGGTCATCTTAGGGTAATTCTCCAACTGAAATGGATGAATTGAAGGCAAAGAGTTTAAGAGCATCCACTAGCAATACTGGTTGAAAGTCCTTCTGCTGAGCAGAAAGCTCATGCAAGTCCTAATGCCCATAGAAAAAATTGCCACATCTTGTAACATTAGTCTGATTTGGGAGTGATACTACCTTTTATAGCATACAAATGGGGAGAAACTCCTATGAAATCAGGCATATTAAGCTGGTGTGTAAGAAGTCATAATTGATCTACTCTGAGATCCCATGACAGGAAAAAAGAATATTCTTTTGGGTTTGAGTGGATATACTGGGCAGAAGAGGAGCTGTGTATATTTGGTGTTACACAGATCTATCCTTCCATTGCAGATGTACTGGTTTTGTAATCTTGTCATCTATTTAGTAAAGCAGGAGTCCTGATTCTGATCTGATTTGCAGTAGTTATAGCCTCCGATAATTACACTGATTTAATTACTGCTGAGAGAGAGGGAGAGAGAGAGAGAGAAGATGTGGACTAAGTGACTCAAAAAATTAATCTCTGTTGTTTTTTAAGCTATCAGGAAAGTGTCATTAGCTGTCAACTGCTACAGTGTTTCAACATGTTAATTTTGTTTCATTCTTGCTTCTTGCATTTAATATTGGAATATTCTAGGAGAAAGAACAGAAACAGTTCATTGTACTTCCTGGGGTAAGGGGTTGTTGCTTTGCAAATGCAGCATGTGTACCAAGATGCTCATTATATTGGTAAACTCATTGTTGCACTCTTGCTGAGAGCATGAATGCTAAGTTTGACCAAGGAGCAAGTGGCTATTTCCAGGTGCCTAGTAAATGACAGCCTTTCAATGGAAAGCCCAAGAAGAATATTTTGGTGGCTGAAAAAACACGTAAGAAAATTTTCTGTATTTTCTTCTACATAAGAAAGGTGACTAGCAAGAAGTATGAAGGGAGTTTCATTATTTATTAGAATTAACAAGTTCTAAAGCAGCACTCAGTTTGTCTTGTTGGATAGTAAGTCACTTGGAACGTAACAGCCAAAATGCAAGGCAGATTAAGAGTCTCTGGATTTTTCAGGTATTCACAATATTTTTGTTTTTAAAATTAGATTTCACTTTAAAACGTAATGCTCATTCAGCCTGCCTTGGCACCTGGGGTAAAACTGCCTGCCTTTTTTCAGACAGTCTGAAACACTCACTTTGGGAGGTGTGAACTTTTTTAATCAGCAGCCACTAACCACCCTGGGAACTTGGTGACTATTAAAAGTTAACTGTTCTACTGCAAGCTGCTCATATGTTGTATTTGGAGAGTTTTGGTTTACTGATTAAGTGCAAGGTTTTTTTTCTTTTCATTGTTTTGGCCTTTCTTCTCTTCGCATGCTAAATTGTCTCTGCCTTCCCACTGTTATTCTCCAAAGTGAGTGGATTATGGTCTTTTCAGGAATGGCAAGAGTTTAACAGCAGTGTCTGTGGCAGGATTTTTGTTTAAGCAAATATATATATTTAATTTGAATTATTGTAGGATAACCCATATTTAGTGTTCTGTGTTCTGAGAGAACTTAAACAAACAAAACAACAATGAATTCCATTTTCCCCAAGGATGTGGTTTAACTTAAGAAGCATAGGACTATAACAATAGGGGTGTTGATGAACTATGTCTAACATGGATATTTGTAGCTGTTGGTGAACAATTCACTGATTTCCTCCAGTAAGGATTTCCTTGGGCTTCTTCCTCGGAGCCCAAGTATGTTGCCCCACTGTTTCTGCAGACAGAAGGAGCATACCTTTCGTGAATCCAGGTAGCACTCGCATACAGAGGAGAAGAAGGAATACCAGTTTGGTAATACCATCTTCATTCTAGAAGTTACTATACATGCCTTTTGCTGGGACTGTGTTTCAAACTATTTTGGTTATGATATTTCTATTACTTCCTATGTGAGCTATATCTAGAGAGTCTGTGGAACAGGGCCTACATTATCCATTAATTTCTTCCTGTCCAGTACCGAAGCAGCAACACTGAGATGTTGATGGCCTCCTTGGATGCAAGTTCCCTCTTAAATTTCTTGAGTGTACTGCCTTTGTTGGCCATGCGCTCTTCTGTAATTCAGGGAGCTAATGTGTGTTGCTTCCCTGTGTTTCTATAGAGGCTATCTCTGTTAAAAGAAACAGTATGGACTTTTACAAGAGAAGAGTGTGCCACTGTGCCTTAACTTAATGCAATCCTGATGCATTGTAACAGTATTATAAGGGCGATTTTTTTCTGGATATGGTTTGGGTTTGCACTCAGGACAAAGAAATTGATCTCAGTTTCTGCTCCCCTTGCCTACACTAAGGACATCAGGAATACCTGGCCATTTACTTCTGTGGCTTGGATTCTGACCATCTTTACATTGGTTTTGTTTTCTGAGTTGGTGGGTGGTTTTTTGCCATAGTTGTTCTGTGGGTTTCGGGGGTTATTTGGTTGGTTTTGGTTTGGTTTTTTGTGTGGTTTTTTTTTCTTCTAGTGTTTGAGCAGAGGTTTTTGTCAGCACTGCAGGTGTGTGTGCTGGGCTCTACAACATATCACCTTTTCTTAAAATTCCAAAGGATGGTAAACCACACTAAGCAAAGTATCACTCCTGCCATGACTTGAATTCTGACTCCCTGGAGCTTGCAAGAGCCATTAGAAATTTGCTTTAAATAGCCTTCAGTAAAGGCAGAAGTTCATTTTACCTGCTTATTAAGGGATTAAGTAAATAAATGTGTCCTTTACACAGGAAAGTAGGTTCCCAAAATATGTTCTTTTATTTGTCTGCCTACACCCCACTGCCTTCCATACCAGCTGTATGAATTAGTACATGAATGACTCGCAGCATGTGGTAACAGCTTGTTCTTGGTCAAGAGAGAGGTGCATCCATGCCCAAAGGGATTGCTGCACCTCACTTCTGTACCGTTAGAGTTATATAAATAAGACATGTGATGACCAAGCAGAGTTATAACAGTCTAGTAGCAAGTGTCACAATGCAGTGTAAGGCCTTGGTATATGTGTGCTCTCTTTCAGAGCTACCTTCTATCAACTCTGAAGTAATTAGTGCAACTTAGATAAAATACAGGCTTAGTATATTTAGCTGTTGTTCATTTAGTCAGACCTAAAAGGAACTTTTGCCTTGTGCAATGGATTGTTTCTCCTACCTGTCCCCCAGTACTCTGTATCATGTGAAGAGCAAAATGTCTGAGATTTCCAAGAGGTAAGCTGAGGCATTACTAAAAAGCCAGGTTGTTAAATTTGGGTTGAAATTGGCTGTCAGATACCTGGCATATGTCCCCTCAATATCCTGGGAGTGGAGTGCCACTGCTGATCAGTCTTGATTCTATGTACAATGGTTTTGGCAATGGATTATATGTTTAATGGTCAGCTTCAGGATCTCTCTCCCCTTTGATCTCCCTTGTTGGAAGAAGCATAAGGAACGCAGTGACTGGTGCTGAGGGGCATGTTTAACTGTTAGTTGGCATTTGTAAAGGGAAGTGAAAGGGACCTGCGAGTGCAGGGCTCTGCTTCTGAGGTAGGAGGGAGGGAGAAGAGTTGACTCAATAATCTTAAAGGTCTTTTCCATCCTAAATGATTCTATTTGGCCTGTGAGGGTGCAGAGAGGTGCAGCTGGGTGTTGTCACCTGTGTTACCTAACATTTCAACAGAAACTAGGTTAGACATCTGAGTAATTTGGGGCTTTTCATTAATGTGGGGTTTGGAACAAATGAAATGTGACCAAGGTCCCAACAAGGATCTGAAATTTGTTTTCTGCTGAATCGCTCTTTATACAAATGAACACCAATTTGCATCATTAAGCGCACGCTTCACTCAGGCTGCCCAACAGGATTGAACACTGAGACAGAAATTGCCTCTTGCAGTGCCTTTCTTATAAGGTGACAGCCACTTAGGCCCAGCTCGTGCTTTGGCTTGTGTGTGTGTGTCTTCTTCTACAGCCTTTCTGGGGAGGTGGTAGTTGTTTTATAGCAGTCTGTTTGCTGTGATCTTCTGCAAAAGGGCCCTGTATCTTGTATTTCTTTAGATACTAGCTAGCAATTGGATAGTCCCCTCCCTCTCCTTACACGCCCCAAGGATTTACAGTGTTTTAAGGTGTGTGAGAAGGTTTGTTCAGGTAGGAGAACTCGTAATAAAAAGTTGTAACTTGTTTCTCGCAACTAAAGCAAATAGTTGTTTTGGTTGAGTATGGTATTACGCCACTGTGTGTGTCACTGTCAGTTTATGCCAGGCTTTAAATAGGATACTCTGCAATGAGTTTGTTTTTTGGTAGTCTGTAATCCTTTCAGGCTAGCTAACATTAACGAGTGGCAGCATTACTGTGGCTGGTTTTCTTTTGATCATGTACAGCCCTAGTCAGGAAATGGGTGAGGAGCATGAGTCACGATTACATTACCCTAATGTGACTGCCTACTAGAAGTTTTCTTTTTGCCGCCAATAAGCTTTCCCTTGACACTACTCTGAAAACAAAATGTCCATTTTGGAGCACTTTGAAATATTGACCTTTGCAAGAGAACATAAATCCCTCTGTTTAGTCTCAAGGCAAAGTTCTAAGCAGGAGCCCCTGCAGAGTGCAGAGAGAACATGAACATCTGCAAAATGCTTTTCCAGAAAGCTGCAAAGGACAGGACTCAACTTGCAGTACATTAGGTCTGCTTGGGTTCATTGGATACAGCATGTTTCCCTGACCCATTTAATTATTCGGTCACGTTGCCTGCACATGCAAGCTTGAGGTCCAGTCTCCTCTATATACAGATGCTGTCATCTCACTTGCCATTTGGCTGAAGCTGTGTCTTAGAAATGTACTTATCTTTTGAAATATGGCTGCAGTAATGGAAAGATAGGTGCTGAGTACTGGCTGAGGTAAAACCCTGAGTGTTGAGAAGGTTGCTTTAGGGGGATTTGAGACAGAAGTATTTCAGATAGTTTAATTAAATATCTGGGGTTTAGAGTTTGAAAGAAATATCAGCTGCTAACCAGTAAACTAGCTTTAGCACTGAATTGCCACTGTGCCACTCTGAATATTCAGACAGTATACCCCTGTACAAGTGCTGAGTATATTAATTCCTTTCAAATTACACTGATGAACTCTGCCTGGTTTTAAGAGCAGTATGTGAAATACAACTGTTGGCACAGAGAGTGAATGCACTCTGATGCTACTTGATATATTCCAGAAAAAAGAAGTCTGATCAATTTAGTACAAGCAACTCAAGTTCACAGACCAGAGCATCTGTAGCAGAGAGATCTCAGGAGGAAGTGGGGACCCCTGCGCTGCTGTCCAGTGTGATGCATCCATATCAGGTGGGGCACGTCACAAGTGTCGCTGACATGCTGCAGAGCAGAGCCAGAATGACATGTCTTTCAGTTGTCACTTATTGCTCCAGATTCTTACCTCTGCTCAAATGGTGCCTTCAAATTGTGGAGTTGTTTTGTTAGGAGTACAGCATAAACTCACAATGATTTCTATTTTTTTCCTTTTGTTTCATATAAGGGTGTTAAAACAGTTACTTTAGTTGTATTAACAATCTACTTTGAATTGCATATAGATAACAAAATTTTAGAAGTCCTATTTACTCCATGATTTCATCCCCATTCCTTAAAGAGGGCATGAGTTGGACCAAAAAAGAAATTCAGTGAAGATTTTTGTAATCCATTGAAGAATTCCCTTTCTTCCATCTACCCCAACCACATGCTCTTTGATCTCATCTTGATGACCATTCAACTCTCTGAAGGAGGTAAAACTGCAACAGAGCAGAGGATTCATCCTTTTTCTATGTAATAAAAAAAGTCCTGTGCAACTTTATATTCTACTGTAGCTTTGTACCTCTACCTCATTGTTAGCCTTTGCAGATAGAGGGCTCTCTGGCCTTCAAGTTTGTTTTAAACCTAGTTTATCAGCCACTTCAAGATGGTAAATACTTATTTCAAGTGAAATGCTTTGAGAATTGAATAATAGGAGAACTAGTGATTCTAATATGCCTATGTCACTTGTGTGTTTCAAGGAGATGATGAAGAATTATTTGACTTAGAGATGAAGGGTATTTGAGAATTGGAGGTGGGGAGTTCAGGGTAGGGTGTTTTTTTGTTTGTTTGTTTTTTAATTGGGATCTTGCAACATGCTTTTTAGATTGCCTTCTGTCAGGACCTACCAGTTAAGGAAATGTTAAGCTAGGGATCCTTTTAAAAAAATTTCAACATGACAGAAGCCTTGGGAACTCTAAGGCAGAAGCTAGTGGAGCTACCAAGCCATTTTTGCATCAGAAGTGAATAAAATCTGGATGTAATTCCATGGATGTTTTTTCTTGCAGAAGAGTTGGTTAAGAATTGCCCATCCCTTCTGCCAGAACTCCTTGCTCTCTAAGAGTGATGTTTCATGAGACAGCTAAGCTATTCAAATGACTTTTTGCAGCTGAAAGTAGCAGTCTCAGTCCTAGCCTTGTGATCTTACACCCCTTTCCTAGTTAGTTTTCACCCAGTTCAGTGTGCTGAACTGGCTTGTGAGGGGTCGTGTGCACACAGTAGGGGGGAAGGGGAGAATGCCTTTCTGACAGCAACAGTTATATTGGGCTTGAACTCTCTTGAAGCATTGCCATCAGTCACGCTGCAGCTGTTGGTAAGCCCTTACTGTAAACTGAGTCAGTGGGGAGAACTACTGCTGTGACCTGTTTGCAGTGTGGCTTGTAGGTCTGCCTGCCCACAGAGGGTACAAGGAACTGCAGTGCAGAACTGGGAACCAGCAGCAAGGAGTGAGGAATCCAGGGTGGGAACTTCTTAAACCAACTTTGAGAGCAGAGCTGGGTTGGGGAACTACACCTTCTGTGTCAAAAGAGAAAGACATCTATGCTAACCTGCTCAGAATTACAAAGGGTGTGGATTCGTAATCCACTTAAACTGATAGGAGTGCTGGCTGCCATCAAAAGGGGCAGTACTGCCTGCCTCAGTCCACATCTTCCCAAGTTCTTCCATATGGTAATACCAGCATTTACGTGAACATGCCTTGAGCTGTGTCAGGCAGCTGCTTTGGCTAAAAACTGTTCCTTTCTTCTCCCTCGGCAGATGAGATTTCAACCAGAGCAGTTACCTATCTTTTAGGTGGCACATAGGATCAACTTATAGGGGTTTTTTTTGTCTCATTTCACAGTGGTTTTCCTTTGACCTGAGAGAATTGATGGACAAGTTTTTAAGCCTCTCCATCTTGTGGTTTACAAGTTTATGGTCCCCAGCTATTTGCTCATCTGGTCTCTTGACTTTGCAGGAGGAAATGTGTGACTGTGCTTCAGTGCACAGTCTGTCTGACGTAGCGTAACCTTGCCTTCACCAGCTGCATGAGCTAAGGTGCTAGACTTTGTACTGACATGTACCTATGCCTAAGTCTTCATGGTCTTGCACTCACCCAATTTTTGAAAGCCAATGATAAAACTGAACTATATGGTATTAAATCCGTATGTATGAATGTACCAGCCAACAAAGCTAAGGAGAAGGTAATAGTTAGGGACCTGTTTCAGTCCATGGAGCCAAACAACAGAATACAGTGAGCTTATTAAATTCCTGTCTCTGGAGAAGAGAAGAAAAGAAAACAAAAAAGGTTTTTATTATTCTAGAAAAGATGCTAACTTTTCAAAGCTGAAAGAAAGCTGTGACCAAAACCTGTTGGAAGGTGCAAAAAAATTTGCTTGATTAAAAAAAAGAAGGGGAATTACTTAAGACATTCTAATGAGTGGTCAAAATCACAACTAGAAAAACAGACTCTATAAGGCATTTGACTTAATATTGCATCACAGCCAGTCCTCTGCAGTGTCAACAAAGCATGTATTAAAAACATTTAGAATCTCAGACTAAACATTAGAAAGAAGTCAGCACCAGAGGGATATATTTCTACTGAAATAAAAAATGCAGAGATTTTTTTATACAGCATTGGGCTGCATAGTATTTTTATGACCAGCCTGCAAATAAGTGCAAAATTGTTGTGGTACAAATTTGCAGGTGATGGAGTTTCGTGAGGAATTATATTGATGAGGAAGGTGGAGAAATCTCAACTGATTTATTGATTGGCAGCCTGAGCACATTCAAATAAAATGTTTTCTCTTTCTGAAGTATGGCCTTGCTTTTTATCTTAAAGAATATAAATTCAGCTTATTTGCTGGAGAATGATAGCTTGGAAAGCCTATTTTTGTTTGTTTGGTTTTGTCTAAGGAATAGAGTCTTACTGGACAAACTAGTGTAATATGAGCACCACCACTGGCTGTGCTGGCAAAATTTGTTGATTAACTGAATGTATGTGTATCTTCATCCTAAAAAATAGAATGGGGGTGCCTACTCTGAACCAAGAAATGGCAGTGATAACAAATTTCAACTTTTGCCAATATAGTTTACTTTGCTTGGAGAATTAATTTTTACCAGTTATACCAGCACAAGAACTCTTATATGGTTTGTAATATAATGCTACCCTGCAAATACTGCAAAATTCCTGTTGTAAGGTGGTGAGGATAAAAGTAGAAATATGATCTTGTTTATAAACAAGGCAGCAATGATGGGAAGAAAGAAGTGATTTTTATCTTTGTATATGCTGTTAGGGAGAACGATATTGAAATGTTGTCACTAATTCTGATCTGCTCTGAAAAAGATGCTGGAAAATTGGAGAGGGTTCAAAGGAGAGAGAGTGATGTATTTGAAGGTTTAAAATTACTCCCCCACCATCACCACATGAGGAATTCCCCCTGTTCACTTCTATCAAAAAGGATGATTGAGAAACAACTTGGTTAGTATTCAAGTACTTTAACAGGGATGATAGTTACTGGTTGATAAGGGGCCTTTCTAATCTCACAGACTGATACAGAACAAAATAATAACTGGAGACTGGGGCCAGTTGCTTAAAGTAGACAGCAGCCCCAAATTAGATAACTTCAGCAGCTCCTTCCTGCTGTGCTGGTACAGCTTTTTGAAGGATAAATTGAACTGTGAAAATGATTTTTTGGTGGTTTTTTGTTTTTTGTTTTTTTTTTTTTTGGGGGGGGCAGTTCTAAACCAGGTTGGCTTTCCTTTATTTTGTTTTCTTACAAGCTAAAATGGAAACTCTTAAATAGGTGAAATACCTCATTCATTTCAATATAATCCACAAGTACTTTAATGGTTTAAAGTTGAAGGTGTTCCCTGGTTAGTATGATTTACTCTAGCTTGATCCATTTGCAAGGGTACTATGCAGAGAAAAGTGGCAAGATTTAAAGGAGTCAACAATTTAAAATAATTTCAGGAACTTGGCTTTTTTTTCCTTCATGAACCTAGGTTTTAGGGGGGAAAAAGAGGCGGGTGCTGGAGAAATGGAAGATACCTGGAAAGACACTGTATGCAGTCCCTGTCCTTACACTTAATGACCATTAACACTTATTCAGGTGGACCGCTCACAGTTAGTGTACTATTTATCTTTGATTTATGTGGGGAAAAGTGTTTCTAACAAGAAACATGAAAATGTATCCTTATATGATTTTTCCTACATTTCCCTTTCACTTTCCCTTCCAAAGATGACTGATAATGAATTAATTCATTTGCTTTTTAAAAAAAAACATATTTTTTTCTCTCCAGCTAGCATATAACTGAAGTTTTCCAAGACTTCCTTGTCATTCATTAATATATCTGTATTACAGAACATATTTACATTTCCTTACTTACCCCTGAGCAGACAACTGTTTCAAGAATTCAAGCTGCTTCAAGTAGCAGTACCTTGGAGTATCGAGCCACTGTTAATCTGGAAAGATGTATCAGGTGGAACTCTGCAGGGCTATCTTGCATCTCTGTTATTACACAATATTTTCATGAATTATTTGAATGTATGCTTATTAAATTCACAGATGATGCTAAACCTGTATGCTGTAGAGGCCAAGATTAAAATTCCAAGTGATCCTGGCCATTTGAAGTGTTTGAAATGAATAGAATGCAATGCAGTGGGTATGGAGGCTTTGCTACAGAGGTATAGTCAAGAACAAGATGTAGAATAACTGGCTAGACAACAGTTCTTCACTAAAGGAGCTAGGTTTTTAGTGGACCACAAACTAATCATAAGCCAACAATGTTGTGATGCTGAAAGAAAAATGCAGATACTCTATTAAGAGAGAAATTGAGATCTCAGCTTGAATATTGTATTTGCTTTTGGGCATATTTAAAGAAAGATTTGAGCTGAGGGGAGGAAGTCCAGAAAAGGAGGTTGGGAGTAAGCTATCCAAGCTCCAGAAAACATGACCTGTGTTGCAAGATTGAAATATTTGTGTTCTTTAATCTGAAGAAGAAAAGGCTGAAAGGAGATGTAGAATGCATAAAGTAATGAACTGTATGCATCAGGGTCCAGATTAGAGCAGGGGAGACTTTAGGTGCATCTTCTCTGATGACTAGCCTCTGTGAAATAAATTAATGTGTGCAGTCTGCACCTGCAGGGAATTTTAAGAGTAGGGGAGACAGACGTCTTCCTGGACTAGCAGAAGGCATCTGGGTCTTTGAAGGATGATGGAGAAATTAATTAACTGCATCTTAGGGTCCCCTCTTGACCTGTGTTTCTGTAGCAGTGGGAAGGATTGGGGATTTTTTCCTTCATTTTCTAAAAAAGTGTATGTGACAATGGAATAAAATAGGTTAGATTTGATCTAGGAAGGTAGGCTGAGTGCAGTTTGAGAAAATTAGTTGAAGTTAAGTGTGATTAGCCTGATTGTTTTTATAAAGTAATTAAATCTGTAGCTTTAATCAGAAAGATGCAAATTCTTTGATGGAAGGAGAAACAAAGGGGTGAGGACTTCTAATCTGATCAGGGAAGTTGACTTTAATACAGATGAATTGAAAGGCTGGGCCTCTTATAAACAAGGTAAACTTAGATGAACAATCTGGAGGGAGAAGTGTTACCACCTGATTTGGTGAAAGCTACTCGGAAGGTGGTGGCTCTATAAGCAGAGGCTCACTGGTGGCCTGGTCTAGAAGTGGACAGTTTTGTGGCCCCTTATCTTCAGAGGCTGCCAGCTGATACGGATACCTAAGTTCACGGGAACATGAGAGGTAAGCTCTATGGTGCATCATCTGCTGCTTTTCTTGTACCTGAAGACTTGGTTATACTGGAAGTTTGTTTTACTAGCATTCAGGAATTGTGACTGCATGAGTTCAAGTCCCTGTTACAAAAACAATAAAAATGTGGTTTGCACTGATGTTGTTTCAGGCATAGTGGAAGTAACAGCATTGACAAGGACATTCTCAAGTTTGTTTGTGCTGCTGGAAGCTACTGGTAGTTAAAACCTAAAATGAACCCCTAAAGCCTAATTCTTCTATGCTTGCAGATATTTCATTGTGTAGAAAAGTTACAGCAGCTTATTGCGTAGTTTGTGTCTGTCTTTTGCTGTGTTACTATAACCTCATTTGGATATTTAAATAATGTACAGACTCTGGTTTTTCCTGGTGACTTGATCCACAAGATAATTCAGTGTTATTTTAAACGATGTTTTGGAAATGGGTTTCTCTAAAGTTCACATGCTTCTAGCCAATGATGTGTAAGGCAGAGCCCTTGCAAGGGATTGTCCTGTAGAAAGCTCATAGGCTTCTTAGAGTGCACATCTTCTTCGGGTCCTGCCCTGTGGAAATAGGATTTTCTTTCTATCATTTATTCGCCTAGGACTCTGCTTAAGGATCTAGGTCTTTGGGGATTTGTGCACAAATAAAATTTTGCACCTCGACCCTTATTCGTGTCTAGCTTCGTAAGCTTAGCTGTTGAGATATTTGCTGATAGTCTGTCCTTTTAAAACAGACTGTGGAATAAACTAAGTCATCCATGGAAAACTTTGAACTGTGTGGAAGGTGATGATTACTGAGTGGACAGAAGGTTCACAAAGTGCATTAGGAGTGCCTCTGAAAACATTAGTCATTGTTACCAAGCAAAATCCTTAAATGAGAGTGTGAAGTGATAGGAATGAGAATAAGCAAGTGTTACAGCCAAACTAAAACTTTAATTTTCACTGGGCTGAAATTTCTGTGGTTTCGCCCATGCTTGGATCTTGTTGGGAGAGGGATATCTCTTCAACTGGAAGAAAAATCCTTTCATGTTGTTTTTCTCTTAAATTAGGATCTTCCACTGTAGGCTGGCAGCCTGGGACTGTGGGCTTTTGGTTATGCATTTGGTTTTCTTATAATTTCTCATTCAACTGTCCAGTTTGACTATACATTCACGTTGTTACTGAGTTGAAATTAGTCAAAACAGAGACTCTTAGCAGCAAGATCAGAAAAAGGTCTCATTTTAAGACAAGGTGAACTTTACTGTGTGGCCTGGTATCGAGATTGGAGTGTGTTGTGTCCCTTCTCTTAGACTGTGTACTGGTGATTTCATTAAATCTTGCTGAATGCAGGGAGTGTGTAAGGTTCGTGTGAGAATTTTGTGGACTAATTTTTTAGTTTTGCAGCAGCTGAGCTGGAGGCTTAGTCTCATTAAGCCTTTCTTCATTTGCCAAAGTTGGTTTTATATTTTTTCCTTCCTTTTTTTTTTAAAACCACATTATATATTGATATAGGTTCTTCTTTAATTGCAAATGAAATATGAGTAACAACAGTATTTTAGGCTAAGTGAATATTCCCGATTTATGATATATTTCAGCTGTTCAAAGTAGATTAAAATCTGTACTCCTTTAAGAGGATAGGTATGCAGAAACAGTACAGTTGCTCTGAAGCCTATGTTATGCTGTATGTGGAAAGCCTGTCCATTGAGTAGGGAACCCTCATCTTTTATTTACAAAGTGTAATTTGCAGATTTTCAGTAGAGTAGCTAGTAAAATCTGCAGCAAGGGGAGCCTTTGTTTTCAGCAGAGAAAACGATGCTTGCAGTAAGCATGTAAAAGTTCTTCTCTTTAAATGTAAAGCCTCTTGCACTGGCCAAATAGAAGGCAAGGCCTTCACAGTTGCAGGGACTGCTGTATAGAGAGGGATTATAATTCTTAACACCAGAGCCTCTTGCAGCACCCTCAGAGGTAGTATGGTTTTACACTGCCCCTTACTGGGGCTCTCTCATGGTGCAAGAACTAAAGGAGATCTGGATGCCCACAAGTTTGCTCTATTTGGGGTTTTTGCATTTTTTTTTTCTCCCCAAGCTATGAGCTAAATAAAATACGGTGCTCTTCTAGTGTGTCAAAATGGATTATTTATATTAAAAGTTATTTTACACTTGATTTTAGTATTTCTTGATGTTCAGATGTTTCATTGTGTCCTTCAGGTTTCTTTGAAATCTTCTTATGGAGTTTGGTGATCATGGTGTTTGATACACATCCAAACTGGTGGAAGCCATGAAAGCTTTGAATGAACTCGGATTTGTCTTTCATTTTAAACTAGTGACCAACAGGCATGACTTTGGGCCACATTGACACTACATTGCCATTCATGACAGATTAAAAGATCTGAAAGAATGAGGAATTAGAATCAAGAGGGAATTCAGCCTGTTATTCCTGGGAAGTGAGATAGACCTGAGTTCACTAGACAAACTTAAAACAATCTCACCATTTGGCTTTGTTTGCTAAGAATATTCTTCTCTGTAGAACTGAGGGCATTTTGTTTAGCTAAATGGGTTACTTGGGTAGAATGTTAATCGGGAGAAACAAGGCTATGATTTTTTCAGCTTTAAACTGAAAGGTAGCTGAGTTGACTAATCAGTTCTGTTCCCATGGCATGTAGCACTAGCAGAGATCTTATTTAGGACTTACTTTTCTATCTTACAGTACTGACATGGAGTTAAGTTGGTGGAGTTTTGGTATGTAATGTGAATCTCCTAGTATTCTGTAGAGCCTAATGAATTACCATTTTGTTGTGTAGAAGGAAGCTTTGATGTGCTTTTAACTGGTTGATGCAGTCAGTTGTATTTCAAAATTGAGCTTAAAAGTATAAAATGTCCTCATAACTTATTGAACATTAGGTTTATTTTGTATGACAGCTTTCATCTTTATGTTGTACTTTTGGGGGGAGGGCTTTTCAACGTTATCTGAAGTGCAGTAGGTATTGGGTGGGAATCAAAAAACCAGAATACTAACCTGGCTAGATTCCCAGCTCCTCTTGTGATGCACAGTTAAGTACCCCATTTAGGAACTAATTACTCAGGTTAAAGGATTTGTGAAAATGCTTAAATGCTTCTTGAC
Source organism: Astur gentilis (assembly GCF_929443795.1). NCBI lineage: Eukaryota > Metazoa > Chordata > Aves > Accipitriformes > Accipitridae > Astur > Astur gentilis. The sequence goes on along the minus strand of NC_064907.1, from coordinate 2,014,169 downwards.
AATCTGGCTGTATAACCATACAGTACAAAGTTTTAAAACTGGTGATTCTTACTGGGCTTAATTTGATGAACAAAAATGTCTGCTGGGGCATGGAAAAAAGGCAGCAAAAGTAGCCTTGTTACAGACAGCTTCCCTTTGCTTACTGCTAGAAAAGTCTTTCTGTGCAAAAACTGCAAGCTGCTTTATAGAGTGATGATGGTGATGGACAGAGTGTGAGGGGTTTGTGGCTGAATCTTCTTTTGCGGAGGAGTGACCTGTGATGCTCTGGTGGTCCATGGACTTAATAGGGAAAAGTACAAAAATGTCCAGGAGAAAAATACATTTATTCTGAGATTGCTCAAGAGTCAGGAACTGGTACTCTAAGGAAGAAATACACCATTAAAGCATTAATGAAGAGTGTTTTTCCTTAACTTGTTGACCCAATAGCCTGTTAGCCCTTGTGGACTGCTTCATCAGGCTTTTCAGAGACCACATTCTAATAGGACAACTTGGTTTGCAAACACTGTTTCATTTGGCTGCACAGAACAACTCTGAGTCACTTTGGCCTCACGGCCTACATAATTTGTGAGTTAGTCTATAACTAATTTCTATGAAGAATTCCTGTAGTCTAAAGATTGTAGTCACAAGAATCAGTCTCTTCTAAGACACCTGCATTTGGATGTTTCTAACTAATGACTAGCACTTTTTTCAAGTACATAAAACTATCCTTTTAAATGGGCACAATTATCAGAAATGTTATTAGTGACAGTTTGTGAGAGTTCCAGCACTAAATGGTGGTATCTCAAGTTCTCTAATCTGACGTGGTCTACTCCATTTCCAAAAAGGTTTCCTGAATGACTGTCAATCTTCCCAGGTCTACCAAAAGTTTAATGTTGTTGAATGTTATAAATGTGTTTCTGCATGTGCTCTCAAAGGCCAGCATTTTGAGAAGAAAGGTTGAGATAGTGATATTTATCAAATGAATTGTGCTCAGTAACCGTGTCTAAGGAACTCTGACTTCAAAAAAGCTATGAAGTCAGAGAAAGGTTAGCTAGCCCTTGTTAATCTAAACTCTTTTATCTTGCCTAATGAAGGGAAGCAACATCATAAAGCTAATCTGCAGGCTGGAACTGTCAGTACTATTACTAATTTTTTATTTAAAAAAAGACTGAATGAACCATGAAAAATAAATTAATGATAACCTGATTTTGTATCCCATGCAGGTTTTCTCAACTTCTGGAAGTAGCAGGGCATTTGGTTGCTAACTGACCTGAAAGTTGTGCTCTACCTTGGAAAGATCTGCAGTGGGAGACATTGACCTTCACATACCCCACAGTTCTCTGCATCAGAAGAAAAGAACTTCATGTGCAAGAGTGGTTCAAGATGATGATGTAATGTTGGTAACACTGAAGGTCTCCCAAGAATAACTGATTTTGTAAGAGGCTTCTCCCTCCCCTCCCCCTTCCTTTTTTTTCTTCTTTTTCTTTCTTTTTTTTATATAATAACTTCCTCTCTCAGAAACTACAAGCAAGATGCCAGCCAAGACACCCATCTACTTGAAAGCTGCTAACAATAAGAAAGGGAAGAAATTCAAACTAAGGGATATCTTATCTCCTGATATGATCAGTCCACCACTTGGAGATTTTCGTCACACCATACACATTGGAAAAGAGGGACAACATGACGTTTTTGGAGACATCTCCTTTTTGCAGGGCAACTATGAGCTATTGCCTGGAAATGAAGGAGAAACCAGAATTAGCCAATCTGGTGGCCACAATGAATTCTTAAGGGCAAACAGCACTTCTGAATCCATGTTTACAGAAACTCCATCGCCAGTGCTCAAAAATGCTATTTCCCTTCCTGCCATTGGGGGTTCTCAAGCCCTTACACTGCCCTTACTGTCACCAGTGACATTTAATTCAAAGCAAGAATCCATCAGGTCATCGAGAAATGCTAGGCTTAGCTGTGAGCCAGTAATAGAAGAAAAATTGCAGGAGAAAAGTAAGCAGATGGAGGATGGAGAAACATACAAAGATGACATATGGGAGCAAAATGGTTCTTCTTCACTTTTTACTAATGGTAGAGACAGTCACTCATCCAGCTTTTCTGAACGATGCACTGATTGGCAAACAGTTGATTTATTTGATGACAGTCGACTTTCACGTGAACTAACCAAGACAAAGACTAAGTCAGAAGAATCCCTTTCAGATCTTGCAGGCTCTCTTCTCTCATTACAACTTGACTTGGGACCTTCACTTTTGGATGAGGTCCTCAATGTAATGGACAAGAATAAATCTTAGAACTGGCACTCCCTTGTTTCTTTACAAGTGATTCACTTAAACAAAAACAAACAAAAAAAACTTAATCCAAAAGTAGAGACACTTAAAAATCAGCTGTATTTGCAGTTGTTTGACGGGTTTTCTAAAAATATTCTTAAAATGCTATTTTTTTACCTATTGTTTTTCATGATTTTTATTACACTAAATTCTCATAGCAGGAAGCTAAATTTTAATAAGTTTTCAGCAAATATAGAAAGTTTTTAAGTACCAGTATAATGATCAGAAACTTAAGAAACAGTTTGAGGATGATACCGATTGTGACATTTGGTTAGTTCACTTCTATGGGCTTCTGAATATATGAGAATCTCTTAAGTGTCAGAAAGGAGACTGATATTAATTATTCACTTTTATAAATTATTATGACATCACTTTACATGTAGGCCTCTTTCTAGAACCTTGTGTTTGGGGGTTTGATAGTGTTTTTCTTCATTTTCTATAGTACCATTTCTGTTATAACTTCACCGTAACTACTTTCTTGGTCTTATACTACCACTCTGTATTCAGATGTGAACAGTTTGAAGGCTTTTTCAGCTTGAACACCTGGTCCAGAGTCTCAGCTGCTTTAAATGAATATGCACAAATTTACACAAGTTGAGGCTTGGGCCTGACATTGTATATGAAATGATATGTTGTAAACAGGTGACACAAGCAAGATGATATCGTTAAATTATTTTAAAAGTTGAAATATATTTTTTGTGTGCATATTGGCTTTTTACTGCAGAGCCTATACATACAGTATCTCATCAAAATAGTTGCTTGGCATTATTGGTGCTCTTCTAAAAATTGTATATTTGTGTGTTTGAAAAGAAGTATGTATTGATACTCCTTGCTTTTTTATTTCATTTATTGCCACACATGCTTAAACTTGCAACCAATTATTTTAATTTTTGAAGAAGGCACTGGTTATTCACAACGCTTGTGATATGTGCTGCAACAGCCAATGTTTTGGGAAATGTGGATCCTTTAATACAGTACCTACATGGATTGCATAGATATCTTGTGCAATACAATAAAAAGAACCTTTAAATTGCTATGTCTTTGTCATTCAGTACATAGCCTCACCAAAACACAAAGTTTTGTTTTCTGCTGTAATGAAACAGACTGCAGTAGAGTTGCAGAAATATGGGACCAAGGGGCAGATCAGTTCTACTATCTTAATTCAGTTGACTTTTCCGATTCATTTTACTTCCGAAGTTTTTAAGGGCAAACTCCAAGCAGGTAGGACCCTCTAGGATATACACTGATTTTAAGTAACTGGAGACAAGAGACTAATACTTTGGACCTAGTGAAGTTAATGGCGAAGCTCCAGCAGCTTTCACTGGAGTCTTTAGGTAAAATCCTGACACAGTTTGTAGACTGTTCTTCATTAGATAACCACATTTATCTGTATCTTCCTGTCAGAACATGTAGGTCATGGATGATTTAATGTATATTATATTTATCCTTAAAATTTCTGGGGAGTCAATGCCAACTAATTCCATTCTTTCAGTGTGTTTTGGGAACACAGTCATTACCCCTGTTTCTGGTTAAGCACTTATATTAATGTGCATTAATGAGACGTCCTGTAAATGAGGAACTGAGATGTAGAATGGTCAAGAAGTGTGTTTATTTTTAAGAAAATGTTTAATTGCCTTCTACTTCATATTCTCTGTGTATAAGCCTGGATCAAATTTCCAGTGCATTCATGACCAAAGAAGAATGGTGGCCTGTGACTACAGTGCTTTTTGTATTTTAGAAAGCAGGTTCAAGGCTCTGCTTGGCCACATGTTTCTTGTGAGACCTGGAGATTTAGAACCTAATGAGAATTTAGGCCAAAACTTTCACTGGAAAAATCTGTCAGTCATTAGCATAGGGAAAGTTTGGGTGAAATGGTGAATTAGACATTTTCTTTGTAGACCAGCTTCAAATACCATGATTAGAACATTAAAACTATTTGCTGAATGAAAAGTCATTATCTTGCAGGACTTTTCAGGTAAGTATTCTCTAGAAAGCAGAAACAGATTCTTACAGAGCTATTGCAGTTGTGTTATTTTTGCTTTGTCATGTTGTCTACTTGATTTCCTGGTTTAGTTTGCCAAAAAATGTCTCACTGTTGCAGGAGGATTTGGTCTGTATTATCTTTCCTATGTGATTGCTCTTCTGAATTTGTAAATCCTTAGGTCTTGTGATGAGGGTGCGGGGTCTGAACTAAAATAATAGCCATTGCTCCAGGCAAAAAGAACTACAGTGTTGTGAAGGAGAACCTTTGCTCAAGTCAAGAACAGGAATTTTACTCTGGCAAAGTAGATTTCATATTTCTTTAAAGCCTTCTTGTTACTTCCCTCAGAAGCTGGATCCGTGGATTGTTCAGATCTGCTCATTTACATGTAAAGACCTAGAAGATGCAAAGTTCAAATGTGCTCAGCTTCTGTGGTCTTCTGTAAAATATTGCTTTGTGTAATCTGATCTGGCATCTCAGCTGCTACAATACAGCTTGTCAGATCAAAACCTTGAATTTCTGGTTTGTAAGAAGTTCTGCCTTCCTGAAGCCTTGATAAAATTCTTAATGGAAAATAGTCTTTCTAAGGGGGAGTTAACACCGCAATTTCTTGAAAACCAAGGTACTGCTGCAAGTTGGCCTTCTCGATGGAACAGAGGACTGGAAGGAGTTGCCTTGGATATGGCATCAATTTTCTGTGGCCCTGGGGAAAAGTATGCTAACTATACAACTTCCCAGAAAGTTCCACAGATGCTTCAGAAGTCTTTTAGTATGCCAGGACACAATTCCCCATCTCTTCTATCTGGAGTAGTACCGTGAAGACCTAAAGATGTAATCTGAAGGTGCCAGAGGAAGAAAGCAGAAGCCATAAAGCACATTCCTAGCTCCTACATGAGTATTTGCTAAATTCCTCATCTGTACAATCCTACAAGCTGGGCTATGCACAGTACAATACAAAAACATACCAAAAGTCCAATAATCATCCAGCTCAAGAACACTTGAACCCCTGTCCCAGTTCCCCTGCCAACCTAACTGAAGTGATCAGTATTGTGCTGAGGATGTCAGTGGGAAGTAAATAGCAGGTCAAATGCTGGGAAGCGCACAATCCCACATTGATGTCTGCCTTTTTCTAACAAGGACCAAATCCAATGCCCTAGAAAAAACTGCAAAACAACCCTCCAAGCTAGTTCACAACTGAAGGATGGAGAACAGCCTGACAAAGAGGCTAGCAAGAACCCTGAGACAGGGGTTTGATGGAAACACAGTTTGTCCAAACATATAGTTTCTTTTGAAAGTCCCTTGTATAATTACATTAAATAATCAATGACTTCCACAGCAACCTTACTTTCCTCCCCACATTGACAAAGCTACATTAATAAAAATTGCTCATCTTTGACATTTGCTTGAATTCACACTCTTGAAATGTTAATGTACTGAAGATATCCATTTCATTTCACCTGTTTACCTATACCACTACAAAGTGTATACAGGGCAGAACCACCTGGATTTGCTGGTAAATGTGTATAAATAACTGTACAGTATGTGAACATGACAGAAAAGGGCAGAAAATAATAATAAAAAAAATCTGAAGAGAGTCATAAGCAATACCTTGTTAAAGGATGATTTTCCTTTGCAGTCCTTTTTGCATTTACTGGTGTTAACAAGGAAGCTAGTTATCAGGGTTAGGGCTGAAGGATGTTCTCTAATTTGTATAGGAAATTCTCAATAAGCAACAAGAATAGGCTGAGGCCAAGTTTCAGAAAAACATAGGAGGTATATAAGCTCAAAATTTTTTTCATTCCTGCTAGAATTAGTGAGAGAAGGGACACTTCAGGTGGCTGCCTTTTTGAGAATGTCAATCATGACCAGAATTGGAAGCAGCTGTTTGATTTGTCAAATATAAATAACCCAGATGAAAGCCTAGTAGGGAAGGTGGTGGATCCAGCATAGTGAGGCCAAATAAAGTTTGGATGATGCAAGAAGAAGCTAAGAAAGAAACACACTGAACTTTATTCCAAGGAAAGAAATTAATGGTTGTTGTAAAGAAATTAATTAAATTAGCAGTGACCTAATTGTTCTACTTGCATCCATTTGCTTTTCATAGTAACATGGAGTATATTAGTACATCTGTTTCCTATAAATGCTTTCATTTTATGGTTTTTTTAAACAGGTTTCCTTATTCAAATGCAAGGCTGGATTCATCACTCACTGCTTCTCTCTAGTTAGAATTTTACAAGTGCTAGAAAATCAAGGAAATGCCCAATACTTTCTGTTTACTTTTGAATATTGTAAGCTATTTTCTCCCTATAACAATTATAAAAGGACTGATTTTCTTCTGGAATAAATTAACATCACTCCAGTAAAATCACAGATTCTGTTTTATACCAGAGTATTCCCGGAGAGAAATAATTTCCTGGAATATTTACACCAGAAAGAATATTCTTTTTTCACAGGTAAATTGCTGCATGACCCTATACGTTCTTCAAGCTATTTCTTTTCCTCATTGTCTAAGACAATTCTTTCTTAGTTTGTGCTCAGGGAAACTAGGACTTCAGCTTTGTGGATGGGTGACTTTTAGTCTGTGCTATGTTTCCTTGGCTTCTTAAGATACTCCTGTATTTAGAAACCTCTCTTCTATTAGAACCTCCTGTCAGGGTGCCATGCAAGTTGTGGCAGAGGTGGAGACCAGCACTCCTATGGTATCGCTAGGGCAGGAACTGAAGGCTCTGCCTGAGCCAAAATGGGGCTTCTGAGCCCATGGACAGGGGTCAACCACTTGAGAACCCTGACACCTCTGGCAGATTTTTGTGACTTCAGTAAGTCATAGTCACAGAAGCCATCTAACACACTATTAGATTTTGGTTCAGTACAAATGAAGGAGCCTTCGGCTGTTCCCTGTTTGCTGGATAGGATGGAACCATCCAGCAAAGAAAAGTCAAAACCATTTGCTCATTTAGCAAATTGCTAATGCCATTCCAGGGCATTTAACTGCCTTATTAAAAAATGCTGCAGTTTTACAAGGCAAAGTGCTTATCAGTAAAACTACTTCTCAAGAAGAAAGTTGCTCCCACATATTGCAGAAGTAGCTGTATTTTGGTAAAATTCACACCAAATTAGATACCAGATGTCAGCAGTTATCCACGTAGATTTTTTTCCAGTCCCTTCTTGCCTCCTTGCAGCTGTAAGTGCTTTCAGGTCACAAATGTTCCCCAGAGATGGTCGTATTACACTGTAAGATACCATCTCATGCACTTTTGAAAGATTAGTGGTTCTGGACCTTTCCTTGCTGTTTTACAGACTTCTCCATATATACAAAGTCAGATCAGTTGCACCTAATGAAAGCACATCAAGCCCAACCCAGAGCCAGAACTAGCTGCAGTGGAAATCACTCACCATAATTTGGTCCCCAGGAGCTATCTGTTGCAATATCAACCGAAGTCATACCGACCAGCTGGGAGTCCTGGGAGGAGACACCCAGGAATGGGCCCATCACTGGGAATGTGAAGAATAATGACATTTGTTTTGCCAAACACATATCTGGAGGATCTAGACCCAAGAAGGATCATGGCTAGCCCCTCAAGATTCATCCTCAGGAAAGTCATGGGGAATGACAGCTGCCCTCAGTGTGCAAGTATATTAGCTCTACCATCAATTGTGTTCTTGGCCAGGAAGCAAATGCAGAATTTGATTACAAGGGATACATGAGTGAGCATAAGGCAGAAGCCTTTGTTCAAGACAGTTCCAGTCTTCCAAGGCAGGGGAACAAGGTCAAAGCAATGGGTGACCAGAGACACAACAGGTCAGTGGGGAGCAAGAGTGGAGGAGAAACAGGAGAAAGGTCCAGGAACAGGTCTAGTTGGAAGACACAGGACCAAGAACCTCACATGAACAGCACTGCTGCAGATTAGAAGTCCTGCCTTATGAACTAATTTGTCAACTGCAAAGGTTTTGTTTTAATTCCTCTGGGCACGCTTACAGCTCCCAGGTGCTTTGCCAAAAGGGACCTCTGGCTCTCTGGACTGTGCCTTTTGCCATACGGTGGTTAGTTGTGACTGTCATGGTCTGACCAACACCAGGTTTCCACCTGGTGTGCAGAAGCTCCCCACATCCAACAACTTTACACTGCCAGGACACTGTCCTCCCATCTTCCTCCTTCCAAGCTTATGTTGCCTGAATCCCATGGCAGAATTTTAGAAGAAAATGAGACACAGTCATGGAAATTCAGTAAAGTTAGGTTAGACCAGGCTCAACCCCTCCACCTGGCCCAACAAATGTTAAATAGTCATGTGTCAAATTTCAGAAAATTACTTGGGGGTTATAAATCTGAACTACAGTCTTAGGTAGTAGAGTAACTTTGTGAGAAGTATTTCCCAGGATAGAAGATATCTCCACTGACCTTTCATAGTGTCTATAAACACAGCTTCACCAAGGAATATTTAGCTTGGCTTCTCCCCTCATCTTGTGCGAAGAGGTACTTTTCTAGGTCTACAATGACACAGATCAGTGTCACAGGAACGTAAGAATACAGATCACATCAGACTCCATCTAGCCAACATCCTGTTACCCAAGAGTGAATGCCCAGGGAGCAGTACTGGGCATAGAAGGTTGTTGGGTTGATGAGGCATATTTTTCCCTTTGTACGTGCAAACTGACAACTCCCAGTCACCTTCTTGTCCTTCATTTGTTTCAAAATGGTTTAAAGGATTATTTGCTCCCTCACCTTTCCAGGGATTGTGGTGGGGCTGACAAGATCCTCCTTTCCCTTCTTGAGGATAGAAGTGACATTTACTTTCTTCTGGTCCATAGGAATCTCTCCTGATCACCATGACCTTTCAAAGATTATCAAGAATGCCCTTGCAACAACACTGGCACTTGTGGTTGCATGCCATCAGGCTCAATGGATTTGTATATATCCATTTTGTTTAAATATTCCCTAACCTGATCCTCCTCCATCCAAGGTAAGCCTTCCTTGCTTTAGATTCTCCCACTGGTCTTGGGAACCCAGGATGCCTGAAGGCCAGTCTTACCAGTAAAGAGCATGGTGAAGGAGGCATCAAATACCTTAGCCCTTTCCACAACCTTTGTTACCAGGTCCCCTGCCTCTTTCAGCAGTGAGCACACTGCTTCCCTACTGTGCTTTCTATTGCTGCTGATGTACTTGCACAAGCCTGTCTTGCCCTTCACATCTCTCACCATCACCTCACATTCACTTTGATGGGATATGGCTTTCCTAACCTTGCCCCTACGTGCTTTGACAGTGTTTCTATATTCCTCTTCAGTCAGTGGACCCAGTTCCCACCTCTTGTATGCTTCCTATTTATATATGAGTTTAGTCAGGAGCTCCTTGTTCATCCATGCAGGTGTCCTGCCACTTTGCTTGATTTTCTTCTCATTGGGATGGACCTTTCTTGAGCTTGGAGGAGGTGATACTTGAAAATAAACCATCTCACCTGGATCCCTCTTCTCTCCAAAACTGTAAACCGTGGGATTCTTCCAAGCACATCCCTGACAGGTTAGTCTACTCTCCTGAAGTCTAGGGTTGTGATCTTGCTTTTGCCTGGCTCCCTCCTCTCAAGATCTGGAATTCCACCATCTCATGGTCACTGCACTACAACCAAGGCTGCCTTCAATCTTCAAATCCCCAACTGGTTGTGTTCCATGTGGACTAAAAATGCATGATATGTTATAGCATAGGATAAGCTCTAGGTTACTCTTTAGCTGCCTACAGATATCGTCCATACTTAAAAAGAAAAATCTGCACCAAGAATAGTATTTAAGAAACCCATGCTCACTGCCGCTATGTTTAGACAACTGGAAGAAAAAAACACTTTAACTGAAAACATTTATGTTAGGCTCCTTAGACATCTAAAGGCACTATCAGAATCAAAAGAAAAGATTTTAAATGCTTGGAGTCCCAAACAGCTATCATTGCCATCTATTTTATAATGTAATAACTGGATGGATTATTTGTTTTCTAATATTTATTCTCTTTATAGGAAACAGAATTCCAGCCATTACTTTCTGTTTATGAATGATACTGTGGGATTTTAGCCCTGTCTCTCAGGGCTTCCACCTATTCTTTTTTGACAAAGCATTCTGCTGCAGTACAGAAAAATTTCTGGGGTTATATTCTTTTTTCCTCCACCTTAATTTCTAGTAAATTTTATCTGGTGGGTTGGAAAAATTGTGAGAATAGACTTACTCATGATATTTCTATTTCATCTCCTGGCAGATACACATATCTGCAGTTCATGGTTCATGTATTTATGTTTAATCATTAAGTATTTTCGAAATTCAGAAAAGCTGCATGTCACTTGTTATTTTATCCAAACTGCTCTCACTAGAAAAATGCAGATGGAGACAAGCAATTTAACAGGCTGACTGTAAATGTTGACCTTCTGCATCTACAGGTTTGCAAGAGCTTTCACTGCATTTAGCTTATGAAATTACTTTTGAATGTAAGCCGCAAATATGCTAAATGTTAACTCGGATCCTATAGTAAGCCCTATATCCTGGAGCAGTGTTGGGGAAATCCTAACCACACTAAGGATGCACACACTGAGGAATGCCATTTCTCATACTTTAGCGTTCCAACACTGATAGCTGTGCTTGCACTGGTACAGTGAAAGGAGTTTTCCCTACCATTGCCAGGGCAGACAACCAAGCTAATAGGAGGAACAGAGGGAAAGGGAAAGATTCCTCCAACTACAGCATTAACCTGAACTTCTAGGCTCTCTTGGATCTAGCACAGACTTGAACTGTGGGCACAAACTTGGGCAAATCATTTAACCTCTCCATAGCTGAGACTGACATCTCTAGAATAAGAAAGATAACATTGTGCTTCTGTCAACTTTTGTCTGTTCTGTCAAATTAGATGAAAAAATTTGCAGGTAAATTGGAGGGCAGTGCTTAGCCTAAGAGCATTAGCTGGAGTATCTAAGGAGTACTGTAGCATGGAACTGCAGTGCTTTACTAGCCTATAGGCAACATGGTATTGTAAATATGTATGTGAAACACACTGTGTAAAGTTCCAATGATAGAGGCCTTAAAATCATATTTTCTATAAATTCCCATGAAAAACTGTATCATTTGAAGAAAAAAATCTAGGCTTTGCTCTTGGTTTGAACTATAATCAATCGTAAGGCAATACGATTACATGACTTGGAAAAAAGGGCAAGATAGGATAGTGATGGCTTCAGGAAATCTAATATTCAGGTATTAAAAGGAAGGCATTTAATTTATTTGTTTGGCTATTATTGTTTGTCTTTTTGGAACTGTGCTGGGGACTAAGGACTGTCTTATCCTATGTCTGGAGAGCAGTTAGAATAACCTGGCTGTCACCACGGTTGAAGAAATAATACAACACATGTCCAGCAGCAGAGGAATATTCACTGTGCCATGACACGTTAGCAGAGATGTCAGACAGAGGTCAAATTCGTGCAGAATCAGTGAAGCGTAAACAGGTGCAACCAGACCACCATGAAATAACTCTCTGGTTAAGTCGTTCTAAATGAGGCATGAAAGTCTCTACCCCAGCGGTATTTGTAACCTTAAACCACCCTGTAGCCATGGAGTATCTGACACTATTCCTAAAGAAAGCAAGAGAAACGGACATCCTTAATTACTGCTGCATCATGAAAAATATATATTCTATTAATATTGTGGATTGCGTGCTGCTGTGGGAGTAATCAAAGGATATTTTTGTTTCCTACTGTTATTGAATGAGAGGAGGAAAACTTAAATAGTCTGCATGTGGGGTGGCATCCTTTCACCAGATCATTTCAGCAGGGTGGGAGAGAGTCGTATAGCAAGAGGATTACTTTGCACTTCATGCAACAAAAAAATGTCTCTGAGAGCCCAACATGTAGCTGTCCCACAATCTGCAGGAGGCCGTGCCATTGCTCACTAAGTCTCAGTGCCTTCACACCAACTTAAAAACCTTCTAGGCTTGTCCACTTAACTTAGAAATTAATCCATTCAGACTGTGTTGGCATTGAGCAATGGAGACATAGGGCACACTGAGGCTAAGATCCTTCAGTGGAACAACATCAAGACATCGCTAAAGCATGCTTAGCTCCCCTCTGCCCCGTATGTTCAGTTCCTCCTACTGAAAACTGAGCATAGGAATGGAAAATGAATGTCTGCTTGGGTCTTTCTCCTATATCAGACAGGAAATTGCCAGGGCATACCGCACAGCCAGAAGCCCAAGAGCACACCAGTTTATGCAGTCTTAGAGCTCTCCCCTGCAGGAATTGTGGGCTTTGCCTCTTCACTATGCACATTGTGACGTGTCACTCGGATTAAAGTGTACTCACTATGCCTTGCTGTCTCTGTATCATATAACATGACAGCAAGCAAAATATAAATTACACACTTTTCTATTTGTAGGGCTTCTCTTGCAGTTATGAAAACTCAATATGGATAAAAAAAGAAGTCCTACTGCCTCCCTCTCCATTGTTAACTTGCATTTGCAAGGTGCAGTCTGAAAGCTTCCTTACTATAATAAATCATAACTATTTAGCCCTTGGCATGTTGGAAGATACATCATGCCTGTGGGCAAATCTGAGAAAAGAACATAAGTCAGTGGCTGATGCACTGGGTAATGCAGCTTTTTCTGGTATAGAATAAAACTCAGTCTATAACATTATATGCATATTAAGACATAAGTACGCACACTCATACAAATAAACCAGCATTGCTAATGCATCATGGTTTTTAAGAGCTTTCACATCTTTGGGAGCAGGGGGAAATCCTGTCTCATGTCTAAAAAAGGCTCCTTTCATGATACAGATTTTTCTGCAGTAGGGGAGTATAGGCATACTAAAAAGGGTCTTTCTCTGCTGCCTAGCTGCTTATTTTCATCAAGTTTGTAGCAAACAAAACTGAGCCATTTACCTGTCCATCAGCTCTGACTGAAGCAGACCAAGGTTTCTAAAAGTACTTCAGGATCTCACACACATATGAACCCATAGTGAGATTTCCAAACCACATTTCTTTATAAAGCCAGGCTAAGTGTGTACTGTGTTGTATCCCACACTGAAGTCTAGGAAGTGAGGCGAACTATAAATTTATGCTGAATTTGACTTAGTGTTTTGAGATTTAGATGTGTGCTAAGTGCAAATAAATTTAAATACTATGGAGTACAATTTTGGATTGTTTGTTCATTGTTTCTTAACACATCTTTTAATCTGCTGTGGACAATTCTATATCTTCCTTTTTAGGAAATGTCTTAAAGATATAATTTAAACTATCTCATAAAAAGTTCATCACTCTCAGGCTGAGATATGTAAAACTGGGCTTGCACATGGCTATTTTTTGGATTCTGTGAGCTGTTTCCTTTTAGGGGAAAATCTATTGACAGGGCAAACTTCTACTAGTCTTAATTCAAGGGAGTTAGATATATACTGTTATTTGCATTCTTTACCTGCTTGTTCATATTTATTATACTTTCTACCAGCATTAAATTTATATTAAAATTATTAGTTGATACATGCCAGCTTTTCAGATCAGCAAGGTCTTTTTATTTATGTATGCAAAAAGGCTGCACATGATGGAATTAAAATAGGAAGGACATACAATCTGGAATATTGAACTTTGACATTTTCCTTCTAAAATTCATGCAATAATCCATACAATCACATTTCCTGATTAAATCTACATTTCTATTGAACGTGTTTTCTGTCCACTTAAAGTGCTTTTCTAGTTACAAATGTGTGTGTGATGTAGGAAAGTTCAAAAAGGTATGAAGCTCTTTCCACAGTTAGAAAGCTGTGCTACTGGGAAATATCCTTAGATATTCTAACTGGACAAACCAAGAGTTCATAACTTAAGCTGCAAAAGAGTAAATTGAAAAGCAAAATATGACACAGTTTTGCTGGTTTTTCTTCTTTCCACAATGTAAGTTGTTACTTTAAATAGGATTTCACATATGTTCTATAAAACTCCGTGATGTCTGGACTTGATAAAGAAAAGGAAGAAAAGAAACAAAAAGATATCTCAAATCCATCCAGAAAGCTGTAACAATTTATACCTGTGACGGATTCTCACGGTACCAATCAGGCTTGAGGAAATTAGGATTTCTCTACTGTGAAACTGTTTAACAAACTGAAAGCTGTAGATCTGACCTGAGGATAAGCAGAGTCCATGGTGCTCTAGGAATTTTCTTGTTGAATATCCTTCAGATCATTTTTACAGTGAAGCAGGGTTTAGCTCCTGTGGAATGAAGGAAGAATTATCACTTTAAAATACATTATTTATACATCTGAGTGGTTGTCAGAAAACAGACCTGTCTGTAGGAAGCTATATGAGTTTATAGTGCTCCAGTGGTTCTGGGTTTGCTCCCTTCCCCCCTCCCCCACCCCCCCAGTTCCTTGTAATAAGGCCACAGTAAAGTATTAAGTGTATCTTTCTTCTGGCCACCACCCCTTGACCAGTCTAGAGCACAAAAAATGTATGCAAAAATGAATACTGAGTTGGGAAATCCTTCACAGAATCCCCAACTATATTTCCAGTAATACACAGGTGGCCTTGGAAGTTTCCCATTCAGCCTAGTTTAGACCATGGAACTGAAATGTAACCATGACAGGATCCTACTCTGGAATAGAACATATAGATAATCACCACTTGCTCTCTATGGTAACTTATTCCTGGTGTTTATCTTGGGGAGATTTCAAGATGATCTCATAAATCTTCTTCATCTCATCCATATATAGGATTGTTTTCCTCTTGTCCTACTTGCACTGCTAGATCCAACGGGCCCAAACCCTCCCTACAGTAACTGCTTTACACCAGAGATAATTATTTAATTGTGTTTTATAAATAAATAGTTTAGATCTTTGGGTAAGATTACCTGTTAGCTGAATATGCTGAAAGAGAATAACTGATACTTTTATAGTCTGCCTGCAAGCACATACTGTACTAGATGAACAGTTTCTTCTGATCAGACAAAATACAATGAGGAATTTAAAACCAGCAAATCTAAACCTAATCTAAAGCAAGGCCACTTTGTGTTGCATGGAAATGTGGCAGCCCAGCAGACACCTCTGGGTGTCTCTTCAGCAAACAGGACAGGAAAAAGACCGATTTTCTTTAGACACCCTTTTTATCTGTTCTGACTGGAGAATCAGAAGGACTTTGATCGATAGCATGAGAATACAAGGCCATGACAGAAGTATAAGAAGTTATATATACTGCAAGAGAAAGAGAATTCTAGGAACAGTCACAAGCCTGTTCATATGTAAAGGCAAAGTCTTTTTGCCAAGTTATTTGTTAATACAGCAGTGCAAAACTTAAAGTAGCTCTGAAATTATTTTTCTAAGTTCCTAAGATGACTCAGAACACATATCCTAGAAGAAACTGCTCTAAGGAAATGGTGAAGAATCCTTCATTAAAGTTAGACACCTGCCTATGTTTCTCAAAAAGGTTTTAAAAATGAACATTTTATAATAGTTATGAAAATCACAACTGAACTTTTTCCCCACTCACTCTTTCTCCCCAGTTGTAGAAATAACAAGAAGATCATTAAAATCAGAATGTGTCTGTGTGCCTATAAATCTTACTGTAGGAAATCAAGCAAATTAGTTATATATCTAGTTATGAATGCAGTGAGATCTGAAGCTCATCCTTAGTTCTACAGGTAACATATTACAAATGTAGTAAAGCCGAGTCCCTGTCTCTCTTGCTCATAAGGGAGCCTGGACTCATTTCATTGTTCTTGTGAAATGCAGCTGCTGTGTGAAGGTCCTGCTCACAGCTGGAGAGGCAATGGCTGGAGTTATTTCAGTACCTGTTTGTTTGTAGACTAGGTCTTAAAAAGATAAAACTGCATTAAGTATCACAGTTATCAAGACCAATCTCCAACATCTTAGCTAGTCCCATGATAAAGACTCTTTCATTGCTAGGTCAAACTCCATCTTAAACCCTTTGTTTCCACTGCTGCTGTCATAATTCCAGCATTTCACTCTTGCAGCAACCTTCTCCTTGTTTTTCCACTCTAAAATCATTAAGGGTCAGATTGTACCCTTGTGCCAGTGCTGTCTTTTACCCTAAATAGCTTTTCCTTCTAATGTCTACCACTCTTCACCACTGTATTTGTCAACAGAACTAATTTTCTCCTCGATCTTCATTTTGCTAGACTAAACAAGCTGCTCTTTTTAAATCTATTAAAAGGCTTGTCACTCCCTAATGATCCTTCTAGCTCTTTTCTGTAAACATTCCAGTTTAATTTCATCCTTCCTGTACACAGATGATTATGGAGTTTCCCAAAAGTGATTTCACTAGTGCCTGGACTTCCCAATTTGAGATGGAGGAGCCTGCTAGGGTCTTGGGCCTTGATTAGCATTAGGGATTCTCTATATCCTGCATGAAATGAGAAGCCACTACAGACTGCAAAGCAGTGAAGTGAGATGCTAGTACTGGCTTTTGTTGCTAAGTAGAAAGCCTGCCATGTGGTGAACCAGTTAGAGGCTACCTTAGCATATGTGTTTTTATTCCTACTTAAGTGTTATGGTAACATAGTCCTGAATTCCTGAACTTAGAGATCACTGTGGTGAGGCCTACTTCTGAAAGGGAAGTCCAGCCTTAGGCATAAGCAGGCTTTATTTGGATACATAATAGCACTGAAATGATTGAAAGAAAGAACCTAAAAGTTGTTGAGTGCTTGTGTGAATTAGATGTTTTTCCACAGTACTTAGCTCTTTTCGCTACAAGGCCATCTTTGTGTCCCACTCACTTCCAGATGGCTGTTGTCAAAGCAGTGGTTGACTTTTCTTTGATAGAAAGCTGGAGAGTTCTGCCATGTGCATTTGAAAGGAAGACCCTGTAGATCTGGATACTATCCACCCACTATTAGTACTGTATGCTGTGTTGCAGCCCATTGTCCTGCATGCACCATGACCCAGACTGTAGCAGCAAAGCAGTTGGTTGTCTGCAGGTCTGTTACAGAGCACAGGGCTGTTGTTAACCAGTAAATCCTCATAAGGTAAATGTATGCACCTGAGCTACACCGCTCTTGCACATTTGTGGTGGCAAGAAATCTCAGAGTTTTCATGCAGTTTCCATCTCATCCTTATTGATAAGGTGTTGTGGGGTCTCACAGATCTGGGGAGGCTGGAATCTGATACAGCTGAACCACCACTGATGATCACCCTCAGGACTGGGGGAAATGGAAGCATACCACAGAGGTAGCTCGCAATCCTTCTAGAAACAGTGGCTAAGAATGTATTGTGTGGATATGATTCTCATTTTCTGAGAAAATTTCTCATTTTTTCATGCCGTTGTGAAGGAGGAAAAAAAATCCATCTTGAGTGTATCTAGACAGATCTAGTTGCAAAATCTGGTGAAAACTTGGTGTCATTTAAAGTAATGGCAAAACTCATTTTGACTTTCCTGGGGCCCAGATGGCCTGGATCTTAACCGTAAGGTATAATATCACAGCTTCTATTTGTTGTCCTCATTGGTAAAGCCAAAAATTCTGCACATGGCTTATTTTTAATGGATTTTAATAGCTGTAATGCAAATATTATTGCAGAGAAGGTGAATTATAGCAATATGTGACAACTGAGCAAGACATCCTCAGCTGCTGAGAATTGTCACAGCTTAGCTGAAATCACATTATGTTAGAAAAGAATGTTCCCCACACATTTAAAATACAGGTATAGTGAAGGTGTTAGGAACTTTAAACGTGTGGGAAGCAACTTAATGATATGCTTTGGTTTAGTGTTGGGAAGCCCCAGCTTCATGTATTGCAGAAGTTCTCCAGACTATGTTAGAGGAACTGAATAACATACTCAGAATCTAAAACATATCAACTTTGAAAGAAATGAAGCTATTGTTTTATATTACTGGCTGCAAGCACAGATCCACAAGCAAAGAAGTAATGTGGAAAAATTACTGGAAACTCGTATTTAAAATGATATCTTCCAAAATAATTTCTACAAGCAGGACGAATTAATGCATTGTGAAAAAAAAGTGTTTTCACTACAAATCTTTAAAAAGGAAGAAGGTTCAGCACAAAAAGTCTGCAGTTAAATGTCTGACAATTTAGGCTTTTTCTTTTTTAAGTGTTAATAATTTATCAAGAAGCTCAAGGGTTTTCAGAAGAATAACTCCATGCTCACTCATTTTGAAGCAACTTCAGGTTTTTCCTTTTGTTTTCAATTTGTTCTAGTTGCATTCCTTCTGAGTGGGAAAAATAAACCAAGCATTTCTAAGATATAAATAGTTTAGGATGAGATGAGTAATTAAGTGAGAAGAAACCAGAGCTGATTGGTGATAGATCTAAGTGACATTACAATGAAATTTCATTCTTTCCTACTGGCTCAGCATTGAGGAAGTGATGATTTTATGAAACAATGCTCCATACAAATACAATGTATTGCAGAACATTATTATACATCCTCCCAAAATAAAAAGTAACAACAAACCATAAATACAAAAATTAACTTTTAGTTTGCAAAAGAAACACAAACTGTGGCACATTAGGTAATTCCAAGAGTTTTTGCAGGTGCTCTTGCTGAAGTTTTGGAGCTTGGGAAACCAGCCACCCCCACACTAAATAAGCCTTACTTTTCTCTAGCTGTCACCAGCCGTCACCTGCCTGCTTTGGAACCTGCTCCTTCTCAGCAGTAGGAATAGTAGCTGGTAAGGAGGAGGCACATTTTTCACAGTTCTTCACTTGTATTACACCTTTAATATTTTGGTTTTCTTCCCTCAAAAAGTAAGAGTACAAAGCAAAAGACGACCAAGGATCAAATAGTTTATGCCTCCTGTTTACTCCAAAGTTAACAATGCTCACATTCCTCTAACAGAATAGGTAAATAGATGTAAATACAAGTCTAAGTAAATTCATGTATTTGCTTTATTGCATTAATTGGTTATTTAGAAAATTTATTTTAATCTTTCTTTAAAAATTATAAATAGACAGTGATTGAAATGAAGCATATTGGCTCTACATTGTCTTGCCATACTCCATTTTTACTTTTACTTCCCTGTAGACTGAGTATCAATGTGTCTGTTAAATAAAAGTTTAAAAGTCTGTTAAATAAAATCAATGTATCTGGTGAAATAAAAGAACTTAAATGAACTGAAAAGAAATTATTAAGGCTTTCTGGATCCTCTTTTGCCATCCACCTACTTAACATGCTTAAATTTTCCTTCAATGTGAAAAATCTCTGCTATTCAAGTACATATTGCAAGCTGCTTTACATCACTGATGGAGAGAAATTTTAAAGGTTAAAGATCAAAAAAGTCACTCCTAATTTAAAGGAGCAGGTGCCAAGCAAAGAATATAATGTACCATTGTTACTGGGGAAGGGAGTCACATTCACTTCACCTGGTAGGAGAATAAAGCTCATTGATAAAAACCGTAAACCCTTCCTCCGTATTTTACAACAGTTTTATAAAGTTAGCTTCAGGGAATGGGCTTATTGTTTATTATTCCTAGATGAGCCATAGATTGCTAGGGGAGCCTTATCTACACTAGTTTTACTTCTACAAGGTTTTACAGAATTTCCTTAGTGCAGATGAACATGCTTATTCTAGAAACTGTATTAGCTATTTCAGTGTAATGCGTCTACATATGGGTGTCCACCCAACAGTCTTTCCTGCATATAACTATTTTGGTAAAACAGTACACTTCTAATCAAAACAGTAATAACAGTAAAACTTTTTAAACTATATCAGATTTGAATGACCTTTTGATTTTCAATAGGCCAACAGTGGAAACTTTTCTCTCTTCCTTTTTAGGAAACACTTGTCAAGATTAATTTATCTCATAAAAAGATCATCACAGGGAAACAATAGATTGGAAAACAGAGGTCTTGCAACCTCAGTCACATAACTGATGTGAATGTCAAATATATTGATACAAAAGTCAATGTAAAAAACCACAAAATTATGAAAACTGGGAATGCTAGAAGGTTAAATGTAAAAATAATCATTCTAAGCTCTAAAACAAGCCAAATATTTGTGCTACTTAGAAGCACCATTGAAACTATTCAGTAACACAGGAGCTTCTGGGGTAAAGCAAGCTCAGGTTCATTTGTACTACCTCCTATATTGTAAAAGAATACTGTTAGATAATATACAGATGGTGCTAAGTTTAGAATGATTACCTGCTGAACTTGTAATGGAAGGATTATGCCTAGCTGGAGAGCTGTTCCTTAGGAAAGCTTATGCTCTCCTTGGATATCTGCTGGTAGTAAGGTATCATCTCCTTGCCATTCACAGCAACATTTTCCTTCTCATCTGAAATGAAGATGACTGCAAAAGAAAGGGGAAAAATGGTGAGGTTACCAACTTATGTCAGTAGGAACAAGTACAGTAGTTGAAAGGGCCTTGTAAGTGGGTTTCTGTGCTCTGTCCTGACAGATTCCACAGCTTGTGCTTCTCTTTTGTCTTAGTAATAGAAATATTGCATGTATGTCAACTAGTCCATCCCACAGGCTCCTTGAAGAAAAAGTGGTCACCTTAGCAACAGCCTTTAAGACACAAGGAGGAAATTCCCCAGTCTCTCCAACCTGGAGGCTCAAACCCTCCCTCTGGGGATCAGCTGCCATCTTTTTTCTCTAGCTTCATTTTTAATACATTTTAGCTTTGATCTGTGTTTATACTGAAAAAAAAGAATCTGTATAAAATAAATGAGGAAAGTTCAGCTGTATAAACCCGCAGGCTGCCTCAGCAAGAGCCGGAAGCACCAATGATGAAGGTATAGAAATCTTCATGATATTCCATTAACATATAGAAACAAGTAAACTGGCATTATTGCTGTCTTCAGCAGTTCTTACAGACAAGGTGAAGTACGTACTTCCACATGGACAGACAGCAAAGGCCATTTAGGTTCTCTCTTCTGTGCAGACCTATAGTTTTATTGGACCTGACTTCAACACCAGTCCTACCAATATTAACTTGTGTTTAATTTCAAATATATAAGAAATCTATTGATGCTAGGTGATATTTGTAAAACATTGCAAGATCAGGGTCCTATCATATCTGTCTGTTACATCCATACCAGCTTACTGCAACATGAGGAACTACATTAATATGCCAGTTCTTCTGCTGCTGGCTTTTTATGTGGAAAAAGTTAGTAGGTCATTGAATGACCACTTTTCTGCAGCTGCAGTGCAAAAAGAGCCTGAGAAAGCAAGTGTAAATCAAAAAATTCACAATGTCATGCTCTGGGAAATCCTTTTGAGGAACAGGGCTGAATCCCGCATATATCTATTCTGTTAGTTCCCAGCTGGGAAAAAAGAAGTGGCATTAAGAACAGTTGATGCTGCTGCTCATAGAAAAGCTCTAGTCCAAGGAATGCTGACAGGGTTATAGTGCTGTCTGAGTGATCAAAAAGGCTGAGGATGCCTCCTAACTAACTGGCAGTAGGAGTTTTGATGCAGGGTCCTAGTTTTTGCCTTTTGCTAGGATTTCTTTCAATGTGGAACTGTCTGCTGCTAATAAATGGGTACTTCAGAAAAGGAATGGTACTGTACTTCTAGTCAGAGTCTTGATGACGCATTGCACTGTTGGGCTTACATGGCAATGAGGAAGCCTGTTCCAGTGCCAGGCTTGATGGAAAGCTCTTGTGCATACACATGTTTATACTCTGGTTCACTTTCTGCCCCAGCAAGTGACTGAGTGAGGCAATGCCTAGGATCAAGTTTGTTTCCCTTGGTGGGAGCATAGCAGTAACATTCAATGTGCTGCTTTTCTCACTCTGCTATTGCTTCACTGCCTGAGAAGACCTACAGAACATGCTAGATTATGGACCTGCTTCTACCTCCATTTCCTCCTACACTGTTATTCATGAGGTGGGAACACAAGGTGGCTTACGCAAATATTCCACTGTGTAAATCAGTCTGGCCCTAAAACTGAATGTTAAAATGCAACTTGTAAGTAAGCACATCTAAAACTGATAATTGAGGTGGAATTACTACTCTGCTCTGAAATGGTTTTGTTAAGAATGCAAATAAGCTAGTGTTAGCTTGAGACATTTTCATATGTTACTTTATTTGTAAGAAAAAGAAAACATGCTAGTAGTGCTAGCAAACATCAGAGCTAAGCAATTTCATAGGGTGCTTATACAGCAGAGTTCTGGAAACCTTCTGTCTACTGCAGCTCCTAGATATTAACACATGCAGCAGACTAAACATTTGTACCCTGTTTGTACTGCCAGCTGACAAATGAAGGTAATTAATGGGCAGCTATAAGGTGGAAGAGTCTGGAAAATACCAAAACTTGTCATCCTGAAATGCACAGCACTGATGCCAGAATATTGATTTAACTGCATTACTGTTGCTAAGGAATCTTGTACAGTTTTACATTATATATAGATGTTTACAGCTTATTATTTCTTCCTATTTCTTTTCTATTAAATTTTCCCTCTGAACACTTATTGCTAGCTGGGCATTAGACAAAATATATCCCATATCAAGTGCAGCTATTCAAGTCAACTGGTAATAGGACTTGACACTTGTCAGGTTTTTTGAAGTTAGGTTTCCATTCTCCTTTTTTTTTTTTTTTTTATTTTTTTGTAGCATGTACCCTGCTAGTAGAAAATTACAATGAATGTACTTAGAGAAATGATAATAAATGACATCTGTGTCTTTGGTCTTTGGGGAAATTGCCAATATAGGAAAAAAAGATTTTCCAAATACTTTCAGAAGTGGCCAATACTAAATGAAACTGGAAAGTGAAGATGCATGACTGTATACCACCTTCATTACTCCAGGCTGGACTTTATCTAAAATCTGTAGTCACGTAAGGTGAACTAACTGTATTTGGCCTTAACTGTAGAGTATCCTCCAAATTCACAGTTCTCTGCAGGCCACTCAGGGCATCTACTCTTCAGTGGAATCAGGGAAGGAACACTCCACCTTCAGCTTTCAAGTCAACTTTGTTAGTGTGGTGGGTTGACCCTGACTGGATGCCAGGTGCCCACCAAAGCCGTTCTATTACTCCCCCCTCCTCATCTGGACAGGGGAGAGAAAATATAACAAAGGGCTCTTGGGCTGAGATAAGGACAGGAGAGGTCACTCACCAATTACTGTCACGGGCAAAACAGACTCAGCTTGGGGAAAATTAACTCAATTTATTACCAATCAACCCGAGTAGGGTAATGAGAAATAAAACCAAATCTCTGAACACCTTCCCTCCACCCCTTCTTTCTTCCTGGGGACGACAACACTCCTGGATTCTCTACCTACCCCCACCAGCAGCACAGGGGGATGGGGAATGGGGTTTACAGTCAGTTCATCACACGTTATCTCTGCTGCTTCATCCTCCTCAGGGGCAGGACTCACCACACTCTTCCCCTACTCCAGCGTGGGGTCCCTCCCACGGGAGACAGTCCTCCATGAACTTCTCCAGCATGGGTCCTTCCCACAGTCTGCAGTTCTTCACGAGCTGCTCTAGCATGGGTCCCTTCCATGGCATGCAGTCCTTTAGGATCACACTGCTCCAGCGTGGGTCCCCCATGGGGTCACAAGTCCTGCCAGAAAACCTGCTCCAGCATGGGCTGCTCTCTCCACAGGTCTGCAGGTCCTGCCAGAAGCCTGCTCCAGCATGGGCTTCCCACGGGGTCACAGCCTCCTTTGGGCACCCACCTGCTCTGGCGTGGGGTCTTCTGCAGGCTGCAGGTGGATATCTGCTCCACTGTGGACCTCCCTGGGCTGTGGGGGGACAGCCTGCCTCACCATGGTCTTCCCCATGGGCTGCAGGGGAATCTCGGCTCCGGCGCCTGGAGCACCTCCTCCCCCTCCTTCTTTACTGACCTTGGTGTCTGCAGGGTTGTTTCTCTTACATGTTCTCACTTGTCTCTCGAGCTGCCATTTCTGTGTGTCCTGCAACTTTTTTTCCTTCTTAAATATGTTATCACAGAGGCACTACCACTATGGCTGATTGGCTCGGCCTTGGCCAGTCCAGATGGTAGGTCCATCTTAAAGCTGGCTGGTATTGGCTCTGTCAGACACAGGGGAAGCTACCAGCAGCTTCTCACAGAAGCCACCCCTGTAACCCTCCCCACTACAAAAATCTTGCCACACAAACCCAATACAGTTAGAAAATGTACTGCTTGTCTGGAAGGCTATCAGCCTATGGCTTGTTAGGTACAGAGGATGATAATCATGGTTTGTAGCAAAAAGGGATGGTTATAATGGTCTGGCCTGACCTGACCTTCTGCCTATCCTATCCAGAAATTTCCATGGTTACCCCAAAAACTTGACTGGAAAATATCTTTTTATAAAGACAGCCAATTTAAATTTAAGGAGTGCAAAACATGCTGAGTTTTCCATGCCTGTGGTAAACTGCTCCAGCAGTTATGTACCTCAGTGTTAAAAATATATTTTATTTCCTGTTTCAAATTTGCTGATTTAAACTTCAACCACTGCATTTTTCTATGCCTATGTCTTTACACTAGAAACTCTTCAATCTACCTTCAGCACTGATAAAAACAATTCTGTCTGTGGGGTGGGAAGAGGGATAAGAGTAAAGCTAAAAAGCAATGGATTGGCTGCCTCCAGTTTTCCAGGAGAGGCATAAAAAGATATGTTTCATTAGTTGCTAAATTTTATCACACCCAAGAGAGCTTTCCAAGATTAGGCCCATACGAACACATTATTAGATCATGTTATTAGATTACTGCACATGCGGATTATAATGCTTTCTTCTGCACAGGATTTTCCTCATGGTTTTATTGTGTGATTCTAAGAAAAATATTCACATCCCACTTTAGAAAATTACAGGTGTTTGTATGAGTGTGTTGGCTTGCACAGGGGAAGCTTACATTACTCTCTAGAAGAATGTTTCTCTGAACAAAACCTTGGGGATGTGCACATCTAGGCATTGTGCCAGGCTCTATTTTTCATTCATGAAAGGGTCTCAGACTGCATTTCAGCCATTGTAGCATAATGGTAAAATCACTTCCTAAATATTATAAAAATAATTCCTGTCCTAGGAATTTTTTCTTGTTTGTTTTAGAAAGGAGAAAACTCATTACTGGTGGCCCTTGTGAGCAGTGAGAGGAGCAGTGATGGCTGCTTGAGCCAGGTCCCAAAATGGTGGCAGCACTCCATTGGCATGTACCAGTGACTGAGGGGAAAGGCCTGACAATGCCAGGCTGTTATGCCTGGGTTTCAGAGTTAAAATAAAACAAAGACTGAAATTCAATAAACGAATCAAACATGGTCAAGAGGAGACTTAATCTCTCCTCCCTCCTATTCCCAGTCCTCCTGCTGCTGGCTGCGCACCTCCTTTCTTACACCTGCTCTGGCACACTCCGGGCCTTGCTGTGATGTGATTTAACTCATTAGTATGGCAGAGACATATTCCTTTTTTCATTGTGGGGTTTTTGCCATTTTAGCTAATGGAATTGGTACATAAGTAGGGCTCTGGCAAGCGCCAGCACCAGCCTGACAGCGAGGAGGGGAGAGGAGGCAGGTGAGCACGCACACCCCCTTTGGTGGCAGTGAGCTTTAGATCGGCTTGCTGTGCCTTTTGAAACTATACTCTTAAGTTTTAATCAGAGTGTAAGAAATACATGTAATACCTTGAAATGAAGAGACCTGTCACGGACCCAGAAGGCAGCAAGGCGCTGGGAGCCTGGAGAAGCTGGGGCTGCCTGAAGCAAGGAGAGGGGGAGAGCAGAGGGTTTCTCTCAGGGCTCCCACTCTTTCTGTGAGGGCCCTGTGTGTATCACTTGCCCCATCCTGTGCACCGAGGTGAAACAGAGACAGCTCCGAAGCAGCCCTGCGCACGGATGCAGCACACCGTCACGGAGGCCACTGAGGGGACGGCAGGGCTGCAAGCAGCCCCAGCAGTGGATGGCTGTCCCCAGAGGCCTGGGCGCAGTGCCCCGGGAAGAACCTGACCCTCTGCCACAGCAGCTGAGATGCCGGGTGAAGGGCTGGGCTGGCCTAAATCTTGGGGCTTGCCCACTAGAGTCAGCGAGCAGTGGCTGAGGGAGGAAAGGCAGCCCCAGACCCTGACAACCTCAGGAGAAGTGGGAGCCCCTGGAAGACATCATGGCGGTAAGACTCTTCATAATATGTATTTTTTTAAATTCCTTTGAATTTACAGTCTCCTTTCCTTCATTTGCTTTTGAATGCTGTGGATGATTACCCATGCCCAGGGGCAGTGAGGGGAAAGCGTTGTTCCTGAGGGACAGTGTGACAAGATGAAAGAGGGCCCTGCCACACAGCTTATGGGGGCAAAGCAACAGGTCCCACTGCGGGGCCGCTGGCCCCGGGTGCCCCAGCGGGCTCAGGTGCTCTGGCACAGCCCTGTGTGGCGCAGACACCCCTTTGTCGCAGCCCTGTGCAGCACTGCCGCCCCTTGAGCCCAGCTGAGGGCCTGTGCACGAGCCCGCTGCCACACCACATTCAGGCCGAGCTGCTGCCCCAGGGCCTGACTGAGGCGTGCCAGCAGTGAGAGCTGCGTTTTACTATACAGCAAAACCCCCAAATTTCCGCAGCTGGTGCACGTGCGCGTCAGATCTGTGAATGGACGCTTGAAAGATGAGCTCTGTTCAGATCTCTTGAGCGGTAAGCTGACAGCCTTAACACCAGATAGGATCTGAGGTACTTTGTCAGCATGTCTGGATTTTAATGATAGATTCAGCCACATGTAAAGAAATTTTAGAAATTGATTCAGCCTTAAGGCAGTTATTTTTATCTTATGTTTATCACATTGACCTGCTGGGTAAAAAAATAGCAGTTATTACAAGAAACACATAGTTGTATAACTTACAAATTACTCCAAGAAACATCCCATGCTATACATGTAGCTATTACAGAAAGACTGTCAGATTGGATTGTGAAAATAGAAACTATTTACACAAATTGCAGTATGTTTTTCTGTGTGTCTTCTTGCGTCTCTTCTGTTGCTGTTGCATGCTTAAATTGAAGACCTACATTCCTGGGCATTTTTAATTTTCTCCCTACTCTCTTTTGTGCTGCTACTTATTTTGTGTCGGTATGTTGCTTCCATTAACTTAATGTTTTTGAGGTAAAAAAACTATATTATCATTCACTGTTGCTTGATATTTTCGTAATTCTATGACTGGGCATATTAAGATTGTTTAATCATATTTAAAAGTGTCTATAACCACAATTTTGTTGTAGCAGAGGAAAAATCCTAATTACAATATCCTACATCCATTCTTCAATATAGTACAGTAGCCTAAGTCATGTAAAATGGCTGCTATTCAGTTGTGTGGGTCTGGTGATGAAACAAACCACGAAAACAAGGTTGACTAAAACCAGAAGGGTGAGAGAACAGTATTCTTATGCCAGTTTAGATAAGGCTGACAAAAAGATGTGGTTTTACTTACAGACTTAAGTCTTTACCCTTCCTTGTGTCCTGATGTACTCGGTGCCCTTTTTACCAGAGTACTGCTGCTGCTCTCGCACTGCATGTTTCACTAGTATTTGCAAACCACCTCCATATGGTTTCTAATGATTTTTAAAAGTAGAAATACCAGAGCATTATACTTGGAATCCAAATTTATCTCTGTTAAATAGAAAGCGAACATTATAAACCCAAGAGCTGCTAGTGAGCAGTCACAGATTAGCTAACATTTATTTTAATTCTTATTTTCAAAGCAGTGGCAATTTTTTATTTTCTAAATTGAAGAGTGAGTACATGACTACTTCAGGATGTTTTCTATTGTCAAAGTAATGACAGTACCCTTGGCTGGACAGACACTGAAGAAAAAGACCAGTTTGATGCAGAGTTGGGGCTGTTGTACCAAGTCAAACAACTCTGTAAGGTGTTGGCAGGCCTGCCTGAACAAGGGTCCTGTGAACTGGGTTTGACTTGGTAGTCAGGGAGCTAAAAATTGGTAATTCTTTTCATTTGTTCAGATATCTTGTCAGGCTTTAGAGTGTGTGTTTTCAAGGTTTTCTCTGCAGTCATGAGGGAAAGGAAGGTAAAAGTGCAGATATTACAATATAGCAAATTACTCCAGGACTTAGGGCTTAAAGCACCTTTCACATATGGAAGGACTTACAATAAAAGTTATGAGAGTTGACAGTGCTGGTGACTGGACTGTTCAATTCAAAATCTTTTGCAATGACAGGAAAAACTGTCCAGATAATGCTCTTTACCTCTCTCTCTTGTTCTTAGCTACTATTGCTATCACCAGGTAGGTAATGTAGTATACAGTAGGGAGAAGGATTCTAAAGAAATGTGAGTTGTAAATGGCTACTGCTTCTACGAAATGTTGCTACAGGAGCAGCACCTGTGCACGAAGTCCTACACATATTTCAGTTTCCAGTCTAGGGCACAAATCTTTTGTTGTGTGTATCCTTACCACTGTTTTCGTAGCCTTTTCCATGTGCTGAGTATGTCTCTAGGATACTTCATCTTTCACAGCCTCACATGAGTCTTAATTTACTATTCACTTGCTCTTCTAATTCTCTGGAAACAAAATGTGGTCATCAGAATAGATATTTTAATGCTATGTACTTCTATACTCATTCTGTGGTTT
The DNA here is from genome assembly GCF_929443795.1 of Astur gentilis. Classification (NCBI taxonomy): domain Eukaryota; kingdom Metazoa; phylum Chordata; class Aves; order Accipitriformes; family Accipitridae; genus Astur; species Astur gentilis. The sequence continues at coordinate 1,985,398 of NC_064907.1, read as the reverse complement.
TAAAAGGTTCAGTAAATTATTTGGACCTTTCAAGTAGTCTCTGATTCCAATCTCAGATTTGTGCCTGTTTTTTCTTACATGTTCTATGACTGTAGTGTGCAACCAAACAGAGAGACTATGATTTGTCTCCTGCCATTAGTGGAGTAAATAAAGGATAAAATTATTTCCAAACCAACCACTTTGTACACACCTGCATTTAAAAACACAGACACCTCTTCTAGTCAAGAAAGTTCTTCAGCTGCAGCTTGTAGAACTTGGGGAGGGAAGGACTGTATGGGTATAGCAGGGCATTTATCATGTCATGTCTGCCCTGCTTTTGTGTTCTTCTGTTCATCAGTACTGGCAGAGATGGTTTTCAGTGCTAAGGAGACTGGATCTGGCCCAGTATGGCCATTGTTGTGCTTAAAGATTGAGGGCATTCTGGCCCTCAACAAGACATTTTTTAATACCAGAATAAATACTGACTGTACAGTTAACCTGAAGGGGTTAAGTTTAATTTAGCTTCTTTCACAAACTGCTTCTTAAAGGCTCTTCTGTTTGCTCATCTCCACTGGATCTTAAACAGAGACATTGTGTTGCTACGGAAAATAGTGAGCAAGCAATAACAAATCCTTCCTCACATAGAAGCAAAGCACCCTGTTAACCATCATCCATGCAGATATGACAGAGAGTGGAAAAGAAAATATGGCGAGAAATATGAAACCAGTTCCAGCTTTCATTCTGTCCTTAAGTGAAATACGACCTCATTTTCTTCTTTCAGCACAGCACAGTGGCATTCATGTGATTCTGGAGAAGAGGGTCATTTGCTAATAGCAATTTCATTATTCGAGGATACCCGCCACAGTCATGAGTATCAGTCTGAAACAAGAGATTTTGAAAAGCCTCGCCTGAGTTACACTTCACATATGCACATCTTATACTAAGCCAAAAAGTATAAGGGATTTTTTCTTCTATGATTTTCTTAGTCCCAAGAAATTTCTGCATGAGACATATATAGGAATATAATACCCTCAATCCAGTCAGACTTCATCTTGCCTCCAGACTTTGAAAGCATTGGAGAAATATAAATTAGAAAAAATTGACATTGGCCTTGATCTTTGCTTTGCCACCTAAGATGCTTTCCAGGGTCAGCCTTGAAATTCAACACAACACCATTCTGTTGGAAGAAAGCAAAAGTTGCACAGTAGAGATATTTTATTTTTAAAAATATGACTGTTATAGCTTAATTTTTTTTAAATGGTCACATAGGACCCAACCTATTTTTAAACAACTGAATTTTTTCCTTCTGAAGTCTCTGCCTTTTTTCCATCTATCTGCAGTTTTCTTTTTATAATGTTCTTGACTAAGCAAAGTTAAAGTCAATACTCATACAGTGTAGTGAAGTTGACATTTTAGGTCTTTGTTTCAAGAGGCCATTTGTGTTGTGACAACCTATGAACAAACCACAGTTACACTGTTGTTCTTACTGAAGACAGGCAAAACTAGGCCAAATCCTATAGGACTTACTCAAGCAAAACTCCAAAAGAAACTTTGCCTCAATTCATTTAAGAACAGTCAGAAATGGAGTTTAGCAGCTCCATATTTTTCACAGTGTACTCTAAAAACCACAGATCATCCTTTTTGCAGCTGCTCTTCATGCATGGTTCAAAAATGCCTAATTCAAATGTAATGCAAATGTAAAAACTCAGCTAAAAATATACATCAGAAATTCCTTCAATATAAAGTTCCAATTATATGTAAGATTAAACCTAGTAAACAGAAGATTCCCCACTAACTGAAATTAAGCTAATTTGTGTTAACAATGAATGGTGACTAAGATGGTCTGAAAAACGCTCACTGCTTTGTGAACTTAATCTGCAGCAGCTATTGTACTACATCAGTCTCCCTGAATCAACAACGTATCTATTTGTCAAAATAATTAAATCACAAAATCCAGAGTCTTTTGTGACATACGTTTCCTTAGTCTTTTTCTAGCTCTAGACACTCATGTAAGTGAGTAGCTGATTTTCTAATTTCTTTCTTCTATCAGGAGGCAGCATTACTTTGTAAGGAGTGAGGAAATCCATGCGTGCACATAAACTTTTTTGGTAATACATCCCCATTTCATCTACATTTTTCAAGAACTTATTCAAGGAACACTCAGGCTGTATATGGAGCACAGCATCCACAATGCTTTTTTTTTTTTTAATCTAATTTCTAACTGCATTGCCTGAAGCAGATGAAGTCTTGGGATATGCCCATGATTATGTTTTGAGTCAGTCTATGAAACAGCAGTAATAAGAGTCTTTTACTAACATTTAGTGACTGCTCTGTCTCTAAACAGAAATGTTTTCCAGTAAGTGATTTAGACTAAATTCAAGTTTATAAGCTTGACTCCTTTAATTCAACTTCCTGCATGAGAAAAATAAATTGTCATTACTTACCAGGAAGGTAATGTACCTGCACCATAACAAGGCAATCCTGCAGAGAACGTAACGTAGACTTCTCTGGACATCAAAAACATGCAATAATATTTTACTTCTCCCTTGGTAGGGAATCAAAGAGAGCCTTGCGTACTCCAGTTCAAACCACATCACAGCTGAAGTGTCCGAAGAGAATCTAAAGTTTCAGATTCAACCACTGCTATGTAAAACAATGCCACAGGAACATTCCCATGTCAAAACCACAATTTTTATAGCCAGCTGAATAGCTTTTTCAGGCAATGAGCAATCAGTTCAAATATATACCTTATTCCAACTAAAACAGATATCCACTGTACATCTGTTCATGGAGAGTACTTAGCCTAGACTCTAATCTCTAGAAATTGGCATAATTTGAAGGTACTCAAGAGAACAAACACTCAAATTACAGACTGTTAAAATAGGCAATATGCTGGAGTTCTACTGGGACACTTTGTTGGACACTTCTACAGTTATGCTGCTGTCCAAATATAACTGCTTTGTTTATTAGTTTGAAAGGCATTAAGGGTCACATTTTCTATACATGAACTGAGATGAGGGCTGCAGATCTAACTTGCAAAAATAAAAATATGTGAGGCCTCAAGAGTATGCCCCCTAATCATGTGTATGGAAATACTATGGTATAGCATGATGATTATAGGGACAGAGCTGGCTTTACATGGAGGAGGGGCAGAGATTGGATCTCTGTCTTCTGTTGATGTCTTGAGCTGCTTCCTACTTTTCCTCCTTTTACAGCCTAATGCTTCATGAGAGTACCCTAGTTATCCCCAAAACCAGTTCAGCTCCAGATGGGGACAAAGCAAGCCAGCATAATGATAGTACCTCCTTCAGTCCCTAGAAAAGCTAAGCACATGTGAAGACAGCTCACATCCATAACAACTCATACAAGCTTGCTGCTTCTTTCTCTCTTATTGTATTGCAAGCAGAAGATTTTCCAGACTGTGCAAAGCAGAATGAATATCAAAGCGTCCCATGATTGATGGCTCTGTCCTCCAGTTTTCTGAGTTTTGCTCACAGCTGAATAGAAAATATTTATTCTCAGGGTCCTTGCTCTGCAAAGCAACTGGAGTTCCTCTTTCCAACCCTCTTCTGAATCACTAGGGCAGGCTCAAGCAGCCTGTGGAGCTGAGAGTATCAAGGTGAGGATAAAAAATAAGTTGACTTTGGAGTTCTTTGTTTTCCCCAAGACAAGCAAGAAGGTTCTAGTAAATGTGATCACATTCTTCAGTACTGTGTTGGTTTTTAAAAGATTATTTCTAGCTGTCTCTTATGGTTTCTGAGAACTGATTTAACTGTGAGTGAGTTCACAACACCAGGAGTACCTTAGGAACCTACCCCCTGTGTTTAGACATCCAAATGCCTTGAAAAGAACCTGTCCTAAATATAGAGAGTGAAAGATTTAACTTTATGTGCATTAGCAGAAAACTGAAGAATCATCTCCTATCTAAAAATCCTTTATTTTCTAAAATCTTCCTTAACAGTGTCCTTGACCCCTTTTGCCACAGGACATACGAGAACTCCAGTTTTATCCTTTGTGAAGCTGAAAACAAAAGATATTCTTCCCCAGTTACAGCAGTCTAATTGCAAACTTTCCTTACAAATATTATATTTTAGAACAACTTTTCAGTTAGCTGTTCTCAAAATGAATGAACTAAATCAAATAACACATTAAAAAATAATGATGTCCTCAGAAAGCATAAGTTGTTTTTACATCAGTTTGAATTCACATTTCAGGCTGTACAGAAAAATACCTTTTTTTGTGTAGATAGGATCTCTGAATGTAAATATCAAGCAATGATAAAGAGTGTATTTTATTTTTAAAACCTCACAGTTTAGGGAAACCTCACTGAAAATGGTGAAAGGCCTTGAACTTCACTGACTAGCTCTCTCTGCAGTTTCTGGTGGAAGTCCCATGGAATGAAACAAATGTGTCTCTGTCCTTTGGGTACCAGGGGAGGAATTTATGGTCTGACATTACTTCACATAAAGCTGCATTCCCAATCCTTACACCAAAATGTCTACTGCTAGAAAAAGCTGTTTGAACGGTGTTTCAGTAATTTTGAATAATTCAGGCCTGCACATTCACCTGGACTCCAGAGCAATTTGAGGCCTGGAACTGGGACATTAGAGCTAAAATAACACAAGTGGAATGACACAGGTGACCTTCTAGGATCTGGAAGCCTGCTACCGTCCAGGTCCCTAGCTTATTCAGGAAATAATATTTTTAAAAATGTTGACGTTCACATACACAAATGGAAATCTGTAGTGTTTCCCAGACCTGACACTGAAACCCACACAAAAGGAAGCAGTAGGGTCAGAATGAAATGGAGTGCTAAAGGAAAGACAAATAATAATCTTGAACTTCATTTATTGTTCTTCTTTAAATCTTTGTTCAGCAATGTTTCTATGCAAAGATTGAAGTTTAGTGTTTCACACATATTTAACACCTGGTTAAAAACCGTGTAAACTCATGGCAGTGGCCAAATACACCTCATTAAGGAAAACTTGTGACTACTGTCCTAATTAAGTCCCTGACTTTTCTATGTACTGTTGTGAATTGATTCTCTAGAAGGTTTTTCAGTAACGCATCTGTCCCAATTAAGTGGGTCCAAATTAAGTGAAATACATTTTATTGAAATAACCAGCTCTGGCTGTGATTCTTTATATAATTTGAAAATGTGCTTCTAATAAAGCTGTTTGCAGGACAGCAGAGGGCAAATGTTTTTACAAAGTAAAAAAAAAAATAAAATATTCACACTGTAAAAGAGAATTCTTCTTAACACCTGTCAGTATTTGGTCCCTGTCAGTATTTGGTCCTGCGGCTGACATGTCCCCCCCTTTTTTGACTTGCTTTATGTACTAACTCTTGCCAGCATCTTGGCAACATTCTGGCTTCCTATCTTCTGCAGAGTGCTACGGGTCAAGTATCTTTTATCTCCTTTCTTTTACCCCCAGAGGTCAGAAGTTCATTTACATCACTTTGGAGCAGCCTGCTTTAGTAACAATTCATGAAACAAGATTATGTTAAAGAAAGCAATGTTTATATTAGAAACTAGAGAGAAGAATTAAATGAAACGAAAGTTGAACAGAACAAACTTTCCTGTATCTGGCAGCTGCACAAAGTCTAGCTCACCAGGTTACAATCTCATAGTTATTACTTATATATTAAAGCACACTAGAAAAATGGATCAGTGCTTATCTGACCTTTCTTCTCATAATATGGTCCACAGATCTGTTACAACAGAAACTTCAGCCAGCAGCAACTTCAGGGAAGAACAGTTCTGGCAGTCACGAACAGCAGGGAAACGCTTCACCTTTTGAAGCTCCCTTCAGCTGAGAAAACTCTCCCTTGTTAGGATAACTGAAATCCAATTTTTTTAAGTGGCAGGTTGTGTTAAAATTATTTTGAGGACACAAAAAACAAGCAACTGTTTTGCCAACTGCAGAATATGGCTAATTCTACCCACTGATGACAGCGTTTCCAAGCCTTTGCATGGCGATTCCAACTTTCTGCTAGATATGTCAAAATATGTTGTCCTTATGAACTGATATAAGGAAATCTTTAGCATAGCCCACACACACTTTTGCATTTCTCTTTATGGAAGCACCGCTGATCTGTCACTGGGGAAATACTTTCCTCAGAGGAGAGAAACAGAATTATTATTTAAATACAGTAATTCAAAATTAGGTATATTGTATTTAAGTATGTCTTCTGCGGGCAAAGTCTCCTGCCATAAGGCAGGAAACTGCACAGGCTGAGGCTGGCTTATCAATGTGCAGAATTTGATGTGCTAGTTGGTACATTGTAGTCTTCAATACAAAAGGCAAGGATATTCTTCCTCCGATTGTCATTGCTTTTAAAATTGGACTTAGATGCTTCACCAGGAGTTCAATATTCCTTGAATTTCTTTAGTTGGTGATTGCCAGAAAGTTTAAAAAAAAATGGTTGCCAGAATTAAGAGTATGATAGTTGGTCTCATTATAGAATCTGTCAACTTCAGGTTCGAAAGCCTATCATGCTAAAGAAAAAGCTGTCACTCAAAAGCCTAAATCATGGGTGGGAAATGCAAAGGCAGCCATTGCAGTGTTTCAGTCTGCACATGGCTCAGAGTCTTTTTGAAATTTTGCGGGACTGGAGTGAGATTGGTGGCCTAGGAAATTCTTTAATACTGACATACGAACAAAACTCTTCAGAATAGGGAAACCCACCTCTAGCACAGGGATGCATTCATGGGATATGTTCAAGTTCATCTTGATTACTAAATCAAACTGTCACATCCAGCACCGGTCTCTTATCCACTAGAGGAGCTGTGCTCTGTCTTTCCAGTGCCTGTTCTCATAATTGAATTGCAGCAATCTCTTAAAAATATCTTATTTCCCACATCTGCTGATTGTGAGAGTGTACGATACATAACCAGAACTGACAGGAGACGACAGGCATGCAGAGAAAAGTGTGAGATACACAGTATTTTGTAAAAGGAATGGAGGGCCAGAAGTGAGAGCAAGGAAGAGCAGGGAAGAGCAGGCAAGGCAGCCTTAAGACAGCTTGAAAGAAGGGAGGAAAGCCATGGAAACTGTCAGACAAGGAGTAGAAAACTGAAAATAGGGAATAGAAACTATTCACTATGTCTAGGGTAGGAAGAGGGGGTTTCAAAGACAGTAGAACCAGGAAGGAAAGACATAGGAGAGTGAGAAGGTTATGAAAGTGAGGTTAGAAGCAGTGTAATAGGAAACCACTATAGAGGAAGTAAAGACAGCTAGGGGAGGTTAGAGACTGAGGCAAACCACTAAAAAGGGAGAGTTCACTTGAGACTTGAATTAACTGTTGATTAAAGCAAAAAGAAATAGAAGCAGAGAATGAGGAAAATGTTTGGGGAATGATAAGGAAAAGAAGAGATGTGAAGACATTGAGACACAGGAAAGAAGAGTAGACAAGAAAGGGTACTCTAATGCAAATGAGGAGCATAGGCAAAAATAAAAACATAATTCCAAACCCAAAATAAGCCCCCCCCCCCCAATAAAAACTTTCTCTCCTTAAGCTGTCAAGGTAGAAGAAAGAGATGAGGTGATCCATTGTTCACATATTCTTTCCTTTTGCAAAGACTGGACACTGCAATTTACAGAAACAGCAGAATAACTTTTGTTACCACAGTGCATGCTTCTGCAAAGCTAGTCCTCTTCTGGATGCCCATGTTAATTCCTCCAGGGATGAACTTGTCATGCACAACTATATTGAAGGATCAATATAAATGCATCTAAATGTATATAGAAAATTTCCATTTATCTTCTTAATCAGATTTAGATTAGTCCTGTAATTGTACTGACTGACGCTTTCTTTGTCTGAACCTTTCCACAGTAAACCACTCCTCCAGGAAACCATTCACCAAACTTACCTGAACACACACCAGTATTAATTGGCATGTTCATATGAAGTAACAGAGACATAAGCACAACATAATCCTTGCTATGTAATGTAATCCTCAGTGTTACAGATCAAGAAGCTGATTTAGGCATTTGGGGACAAAGGTGTTTTATTGTAATGTAGAGATTTAGGCAGATGTCTCTTATGCTTCTGATTATGATTTTCCCATCAGTTGGATTAATTGCCCCAGGAAAGTTACTTTGCATTTCAGGTTAGTGGGTATATTTTGATTTCTATGTATTTTATAGGACTCCTGCAAATCTTTCCTAAACAGTAGCTTTATCCTGGAACAAGGTAAGAAAATGCAACTTTTAAGTTAAGAGTAAAGTTAGAGGGAGTGTTTCTATAAAGAACCCTCTAAAGTTTCTGTATTTTCACTGCCTAGTCAAATCTCGCAAGCTCTCTCCATTGATTTTAACAGGCATTGAATTAGACTGAAAAGTTAAAGCCTGACTGAAGCGTTCAGTTAGAAAAATATGATGTAATCTGTGGACCACTGCATTCTCAACATTCTGAT